>NW_020192292.1:4109869-4709869 GCF_002263795.3 Bos taurus
TGGAGAAAGAGGAGCAGAGAGGAGCAAGGAGAGAGGAAGGAGCAGGAGAGAGGATGAGAGGAGCGAGAGAGCAGAAGGAGGAGAAAGAGGCAGAGGAGGAGAATGGGAGAAGATGAGGAGAGAAGGAGCAGGAGGAGGAAGAAAGGCAAAAGGAGGAGGAGAGAGGAAGAAAGAGCAGCAAGGAGAGAAAAGTTAGCAGAGGAGGAGAAAGTAGCCAGCAAGGAGGAGAAGAGGAGCAGGAGGGAGGCAGAGGAGGGAGAAGCAGCAAAGGAGAAAGAGGAGAAGGAAGGAGGAGGAGGCGAGGGAGAGAAGGGCACGAAAGGAGAGAGGAGGAGAGAGGAGCAGGAGGAGAAGGAATGCAGGAGGAGAGGACAGTAGGAGAGAGGAGCGAAAAGGAAGAGAGGAGAAAGAGAGAGGAGAGGAGCAGAGAGAGAAGAAGCAGAAGGAGGAGAGGAAGCAGGAGGAGGTAAGGGAGGGCAGGGGAGCAGGAGGAAGGAGGAAGAAATAAGCGGAGGAGAAGGGGAGGAGGCAGGAGAGAAGGATCATGCAGGAGGAGAAGGGAGCAGAGGAGGAGGAGCAGGAGGAGGAGAAAAGAGCAGCAGAAGGAGAAGGAGCCAGGAGGAGGCAAAGAAGGTATCAGCAGAGAAAGAGCAGGAAGGAGAAGAGAGAAGGAAGAGAAAGAGCAGAGGAGGAGAAGGAGCAGGAGGAGGAAGGAAAGAAGGATCAGCAAGGATGGGCAGGAGAGGGAAGGAGCAGGAGGAGGAGAAGGGGCAAGAAGGAGGAGAAGAGGAAGGAGATAAGGAGGAGGAAGTAGAGCAGGAGGAGGGAGAAAGGAGAAGAGGGAAGGAGGAAGGAAGAGGAGAGGATCAGCAGGAGAGGAAGGGAGAAGGAGGAGAAAGAGAGAGGAAAGAGAAGGAGGAGGAGGCAGGAGGAAGGAGAGCGAGGAGGAGAAAGAGGCGCGGAAGAGCAGTGAAGGAGGAGAAAGGAGCAGGGAAGCAGGAGGAGGAAGAACTCCTGCTCACTGCTCCTTTCTTCCTCGCTCCTCTGCTTCTTTCTCCTCCTCCTGCTCCTCCTGCTTCGTTCTCCTTTCTGCTCCTCTTTCTCCTCCTCCTCTCCTTCCTCTCCTCCTCCTGCTCCTCCTCTCCTCTTTCTCCTCCCTTCTGCTCCTGCTCCTTCTCCTCCTCCTCCTCCTCGCTCCTCTTTCTCCTCCTTCTGCTCCTTCTCCTCCTCCTGCTCCTTTCTTTCCTCCCTGCTTTTTTTTCCCCCTTTTTTTCCTCCCCTCCCCCTGCTCCTTTTCCTCCTGCCTTCCTCTTTCCCCCCCTTCTGCTTTTTCTCCTCCTCCTGCTCCTTCTCCCCTCCTGCTCCTTCCTCCTCCTGCTGATCCTTCTCCTCCTGCTCCTCCTCCCTCCTCTTTCTCCTCCTTCTGCTCCTTCTCCTCCTCCTGCTCCTTCTCCTTCCTTGCTGATCCTTCTTCTCCTCCTTTTTTCCTGCCCCTCCTGCTCCCCTCCTCCTGCCTCCTCTTTCTCCTCCTGCTCCTCTTTCTCCTCCTCCTGCTCCTTTCTCCTCCTGCTGCTCTCTTCCTCCTCCTGCCTCCTTCTCCTCCTTGCTCCTCTTTCTCCTCCTTCTGCCCTTCCTCCTCCTCTCTCCTCCTTCTCTCCTGCTGTTCCCTTCCCCCTCCTGCTCCTTCTCCTCCTGCTGCTCTTTCCTCCTCCTCCTGCTCCTTTCTCCTCCTGCTGCTCTTTCTCCTCCTCCTCCTCTTCTCCTTCTGCTCCTTGCTCCTCCTCCTCCTCCTTCTCTTCCTTGCTCCTCTTCTCCCTCCTTCTGCTCCTTCTCCTCCTCCTGCTCCCTCCTCCTCCTCCTTCTCTCCCTCCCTGCTCCTCTTTCTTCCTCCTTCGCCTCCTCTCCTCCTCCTCTCCTCTCCCTCCTTTTCCTTCCTTGCTCCTCTTCTCCTCCTTCTGCCTCCTCTCCTCCTCTCTGCTCCTTCTCCTCCTCCTGCTCCTTCTCCTCCTGCTGATCCTTCTTTTCCTTCTCCTTCCTGCTCCTTCTCCTTCCTGCTGCTCTTTCTCTCTCCTTCTGCTCTGGCTTCCTCTCGGCTCTTTCTCCTGCTGATACTTCTCCTTCTCCTGCTCCTTCTTCCTTCTGCTGTCTCTTTCTCCTCCTCCTGCTCCTCCTGCTTCCTTCTCCTCCTGCCTGCTCCTTCTCTTCTGCTCCTCCTCCTCCTCCTCTTTCTCCTCCTTCTGCTTCCTGCTCCACCTCTGCTCCTTTCCTCCTCCTCCCTCCTCCTGCTCTCTTCCCCTCCTTCTGGCTTCTTCTCCTCCTCCCTGCTCCTTCTCCTCCTGCTGCTCTTTCTCCTCCTGCTCCTTCTTCTCCTGCTCCTCTTTCTCCTCCTCCTGCTCCTTCTCCTCCTGCGGATCCTTCTCCTCCTGCTCCTCCTCCTCCTCCTCTTTCTCCTCCTTCTGCTCCTTCTCCTCCTCCTGCTCCTCCTCCTCCTTCTCCTCCTGCTCCTCTTTCTCCTCCTTCTGCTCCTTCTCCTCCTCCTCCTCCTTCTCCTCCTGCTCCTCTTTCTCCTCCTTCTGCTTCTTCTCCTCCTTCTGCTCCTTCTCCTCCTGCTGCTCTTTCTCCTCCTGCTCCTTCTCCTCCTGCTCCTCTTTCTCCTCCTCCTGCTCCTTCTCCTCCTGCGGATCCTTCTCCTCCTGCTCCTCCTCCTCCTCCTCTTTCTCCTCCTTCTGCTCCTTCTCCTCCTCCTGCTCCTCCTCCTCCTTCTCCTCCTGCTCCTCTTTCTCCTCCTTCTGCCCCTTCTCCTCCTGCTGCTCCTTCTCCTCCTCCTGCTCCTTCTCCTCCTGCTGATCCTTCTTTTCCTTTTCCTGCTCCTTCTCCTCCTGCTGCTCTTTCTCCTCCTTCTGCTCTGGCTCCTCCTGCTCTTTCTCCTGCTGATACTTCTTCTCCTTCTCCTGCTCCTTCTCCTTCTGCTGCTCTTTCTCCTCCTGCTGCTCCTTCTCTTCCTGCTTCTCCTCTTCCTCCTCTTTCTCCTCCCTTCTACTCCTTCTCCTCCTCCTGCTCCACCTCATGCTCCTTCTCCTCCTCCTCCTCCTGCTCCTCTTTCCCCTCCTTCTGCTTCTTCTCCTCCTCCTGCTCCTTCTCCTCCTGCTGCTCTTTCTCCTCCTGCTCCTTCTCCTCCTGCTCCTCTTTCTCCTCCTTCTGCTCCTCCTCCTCCTCCTGCTGATCCTTCTTCTCCTTCTCCTTCTGCTCCTTCTCCTCCTGCTCCTCTTTCTCCTCCTCCTGCTCTTTCTCCTCCTTATGCTCCTTTCCTCCACCTGCTCCTTCTCCTCCTCCTTCTCCTTCTCCTCCTGCTGATCCTTCTTCTCCTCCTCTTCCTGCTCCTTCTCCTCCTCCTGCTCTTTCTCTTCCTTCTCCTCCTCCTGCTCTTTCTCCTCCTGGTGATCCTTCTTCTCCTCCTCCTGCTCCTTCTCCTCCTGCTGCTCTTTCTCCTCCTCCTGCTTCTTCTCCTCCTCCTGCTCCTTCTCCTCCTGCTGATCCTTCTTCTCCTCCTCCTCCTGCTCCTTCTCCTCCTGTGGGTCCTTCTTCTCCTTCTGCCCCTTCTCCTCCTCCTGCTCCTTCTCCTCCTCCTGCTCTTTCTCCTCCTCCTGCTCTTTCTCCTGATGATCCTTCTTCTCCTGCTCCTGCTCCTTCTCCTGCTGCTGCTCTTTCTCCTCCTCCTGCTCCTCCTGCTCGTTCTCCTTCTGCTCCTCTTTCTCCTCCTCCTGCTCCTCTTTCTCCTCCTCCTGCTCCTTCTCCTCCTTCTGCTCCTTCTCCTCCTCCTGCTCCTTCTCCTCCTGCTGCTCTTTCTCCTCCTCCTGCTCCTCTTTCTGCTCCTTCTGCTCCTTCTCCTCCTCCTGCTCCTCTTTCTCCTCCTGCTCCTCTTTCTCCTCCTCCTGCTCCTTCTCCTCCTGCTGCTCTTTCTCCTCCTCCTGCTCCTTCTCCTCCTGCTCCTCTTTCTCCTCCTCCTGCCCCTTCTCCTCCTCCTGCTCCTTCTGCTCCTGCTTATCCTTCTCCTCCTCCTCCTCCTGCTCCTTCTCCTCCTGCTCCTTCTCCTGCTGATCCTTCTCCTCCTGCTCCTGCTCCTTCTCCTCCTGCTAATCCTTCTCCTCCTCCTCCTGCTCCTTCTCCTCCTGCTGATCCTTCTTCTCCTCCTTCTGCTCCTGCTCCCCCTCCTGCTCCTCTTTCTCCTCCTGCTCCTCTTTCTCCTCCTCCTGCTCCTTCTCCTCCTGCTCCTCTTTCTCCTCCTCCTGCTCCTTCTCCTCCTGCTCCTCCTCCTCCTCTTTCTCCTCCTTCTGCTCCTGCTCCTTCTCCTCCTCCTCCTCCTGCTCCTCTTTCTCCTCCTTCTGCTCCTTCTCCTCCTCCTGCTCCTTCTCCTCCTGCTGATCCTTCTCCACCTCCTCCTGCTCCTTTTCCTCCTGTTCCTCTTTCCCCTCCTTCTGCTTTTTCTCCTCCTCCTGCTCCTTCTCCTCCTGCTCCTCTTTCTCCTCCTCCTGCTCCTTCTCCTCCTGTGGATCCTTCTCCTCCTGCTCCTCCTCCTCCTCCTCTTTCTCCTCTTTCTGCTCCTTCTCCTCCTGCTCCTTCTCCTCCTGCTGATCCTTCTTCTCCTCCTTCTGCTCCTGCTCCCTTTCCTGCTCCTCTTTCTCCTCCTGCTCCTCTTTCTCCTCCTCCTGCTCCTTCTCCTCCTGCTGCTCTTTCTCCTCCTCCTGCTCCTTCTCCTCCTGCTCCTCTTTCTCCTCCTTCTGCCCCTTCTCCTCCTCCTGCCCCTTCTCCTCCTCCTGCTCCTTCTGCTCCTGCTGATCCTTCTCCTCCTCCTCCTCCTGCTCCTTCTCCTCCTGCTCCTTCTCCTGCTGATCCTTCTCCTCCTGCTCCTGCTCCTTCTCCTGCTGCTAATCCTTCTCCTCCTCCTCCTGCTCCTTCTCCTCCTCCTGATCCTTTTCTCCTCCTTCTGCTCCTGCTCCCCTCCTGCTCCTCTTTCTCCTCCTGCTCCTCTTTCTCTCCTCCTGCTCCTTCTCCTTCTGCTCCTCTTTCTCCTCCTCCTGCTCTTCTCTCCTCCTCCTCCTCCTCCTCTTTCTTCTCCTTCTGCTCTGCTCCTTCTCCTCCTCCTCCTTCCTGCTCCTCTTTCTCCTCCTTCTGCTCCTTCTCCTCCTCCTGCTCGTTCTCCTCCTGCTGATCCTTCTCCACCTCCTCCTGCTCCCTTTTCTCCTGTTCCTCTTTTCCCCTCCTTCTGCTTCTTCTCCTCCCTCTGCTCCTTCTTTCCTCCGCTCCTCTTTCTCCTCCTCCTGCTCCTTCTCCTCCTGTGGATCCTTCTCCTCCTGCTCCTCCTCCTCCTCCTCTTTCTCCTTTTCTGCTCCTTCCTCCTCCTCCTGCTCCTTCTCCTCCTGCTGATCCTTCTTCTCCTCCTTCTGCTCCTGCTCCCCCTCCTGCTCCTCTTTCTCCTCCTGCTCCTCTTTCTCCTCCTCCTGCTCCTTCTCCTCCTGCTGCTCTTTCTCCTCCTCCTGCTCCTTCTCCTCCTGCTCCTCTTTCTCCTCCTTCTGCCCCTTCTCCTGCTCCTGCTCCTTCTCCTCCTGCTGATCCTTCTCCTCCTCCTCCTGCTCCTTCTCCTCTTGCTGATCCTTCTTCTCCTCCTTCTCCTCCTGGCTCCCCCTCCTGGTCCTCTTTCTTCTCCTCCTCCTCCTTCTCCTCCTCCTGCTCTTTCTCCTCCCTCTCCTCCTGCTGCTCCTTCTCCTCCTGCTGATCCTTCTTCTCCTCCTCCTCCTGCTCCTTCTCCTCCTCCTGCTCTTTCTCCTCCTTCTCCTCCTCCTGCTCCTCTTGCTCCTTCTCCTCCTGCTCCTCTTTCTCCTTCTTCTGCTCCTCCTCCTCCTGCTCCATCTCTTCCTGCTGCTCTTTCTCTTCCTTCTGCTCCTTCTCCTCCTCCTGCTCCTTCTCCTGCTGATCCTTCTCCTCCTCCTCCTGCTCCTGCTGCTCTTTCTCCTCCTCCTGCTCCTCCTGCTCCTTCTCCTCCTCCTTCTTCTCCCTCTGCTCCTTCTCTTCCTCTTGCTCCTTCTCCTCCTCTTGCTCCTTCTCCTCCTGCTGCTGTTGTTCCTTCTCCTCCTGCTGTTCCTTCTTCTCCTCCTGCTTCTCCTCTGGTGTGCCCAATATCAGTGGAGAGGAAGGGTGGGGGGGAAGGAGAGGGGTAGGAGAAGGTGAAAGAGCAAGAAGAAATTGAGAAGGTCTCCTTCTTCTCCTCAGTTATGGAATCCTGAACCATCAGCAAGTCTTGTATTTCACTTAGGGTATGAAACCCTGGCTCAAATGTGAGGCGTAGACACTTTGGAAAGTAAGGCATGATAAGTCTTGTTGAAGGGAGTAGGTGGAAGTGTTAGCAGGATGGTAGGAGATGGGATCCCACGGGCCTGAAAGAGAGAGAAAGTGGGTTAGCAACCTCATCAGAGAAATGTACCCTTGGCAGCTCTGACAAAGGCTGACTTACAGATCTCCTCTTTAGGGAGTTCTCTAGGGCCTCACAGGGCTCCTGTCTCCCTGGACAGTTTTTCCCTGGGAACCTATAAGAGGATGTTAGAAAGCTCCTCAGAGTGCAGCCAACCAGCACAGCCCAAGGCTTCCAGGGATGACTATGGCAGGTGGGGTCAGGAACTGTGAGATCCCTTCTGTTCTGGAATAGGTGGGGTCCTTGGTAGACATTCAGAGTATCCACCTCACCTTGACTTCCAAGCACTGCCTGGGCTCTGCTGACCTGAGGACATGTGCCTCACACCAAGGCCCTTACCTCATAGTTCCTGGAGCCTCTGACAGGTGAGGAGGGGTTGAGTTCTGTGAGGTCATTACTGTTCTGGAGTGGATGATTCCCTCCATGCTAAGGTTCTTACCTTTGCTCTAACAAGGCTTGTGCCCCCTCTTTCCCTGCCTGCACTAGCTTAAGACAAGAGCTTACATTCCTGAGACAGATGAGAAGTGAAGGGGCAACACTTTCGGCCACACCTGCCCAGGGCCTCCCAGAGTGACAGCAGGAGCTGAACGAAGTTTGTGGGTTCCCCCTCTCTCCTAGCTGAGGGTTACCCTCATTCCTCACACTGCTGGTTGGTTCTGGGACTCCCTCTGCTGTCCTGAGTCTGGCCCCTTCAGAACAAGCCCTCACCTGCCTGAGACCACCAAGAAGGAAGTAAGGGTACACCATCTGACCACTGTGCCCAGGGCCCCCCAGGGCTGACCACAGGGGCAGGGCAGAGCTGGGTATGCCTTGGGTCCTCAGGTGAGGGTGTGCCCTCAGTCCTCATTCAGGGTCCCTACCTTAAACTCTGGCAGAATCCAGGACTCTTCCCTCTGCTGAGCTGATGTAGCTTCCCCACAGACTGCCACTTCCTCAGAATGAGGACTTCACCTTCCTGAAAAACCCATGGACAAAAATGAGGCACTACATCTTACCACCCTTGCTAGGTCCTTCCAGTGCTAAAAGCAAGTGCTGGGCCCCATGTGTCCTCTGGTAGGGCTATCTTCAGTCTTCCCTCATGGTATCCATTTTTACCTCGACAGGGCCTAGACCACCCCCTGCTGACTGGACATTACTGCCTCAGACCATGACCTCACCTTTCTGAGACAATTTTCTCACCCTTGGATAAAGTGGGGGCATATCATATACAACCAACCCTGCCTGAATCCTTCCAGGCCTGAAGACAAGAGATAGCTAGACTCCATGGGGTCTCTTCATTCTGGGATTGAAAGTGCCTTTGGTCCTCACCAAGTGTCCTTACCTTGACTCTGGTAGAGTCTGGGACTTTTCCCTCTTCTGATCTGATGTGACTCCTTCAGCTGACCTGTCTTCTCATTCATACCAAGGCCTTCACCTCAAGGCCTAAACACCCTCAAGACAAAAGTAAAGAGACATTACATCCAACCACCTCTGGTTGGGGGTCTCCCATGGCTGGCAGCAGGGGCTGGGCTTCCTCTTCTGAGATAGGTAATTCTCTCTGTCTTCCCTCAATGTACTCTTTACTCCTGGAGGGCCTTGCCCAATTTAGGTGGTGACCTAAAATCATCCTTCTCAGACCAAGGTTTTATCTCCCAGGGACAGCTCCACATACCCCTTGCAGGGAGTGAGGGTACACCACATCTGACCATTACTGCCTAGATCCTTCCAGGGTGGATAGTGGGGACAGTGTGGAGTTTCTGTGTGACCCCTTCTGTCTGTGTTAAGGAGTAACTTTAGTCCCCTCCTTCAAGACCTTTATCTTACCTTGACTCCTCAGATTCTGGAACTGCCCCTTTGGCTGATGTCATCAGCTCAGACCAAAGTGTTCATCTCCCTGGGACACCCCATACAAAGTAAAAAGACACAAAGTCCAACCACCCCTGCCTGGGGTCTGTTCTGGCATAGGGGATGTACTCAATCCTCACTCAAAGTATTCATCTGTACCCCTGGCAAGGCTTGTCCTACCCTCCGCTGACCTGAAGTTTTCTGCTCCAACCCAGACCTCACCTCCCTGAGACACTCTATCCCCTGAACTCCTGGTAGAGTTTGTGGCACAAGTGAGAGTTCCTCCCCTCTGTTTACCTCTACTTGGATCCTCCCAGGGCTGAGACTCTGTGGCATCCTTCTTTTCAGGGAAGGGGGGTTTTCAGGACTCTCAATGGCCCTTACCTTGATTCCTGACCGAGCCTGAAACTCCTCCCTGTTCTGATGTCTCCCCTTCAAAGGGATGCCCTCACCTCTCTGAGACCCCCATTCCCCAGCAAAAGTTAGGAAATGCCACATCTGTCCAACCCTGCCTGTGGTCTCCTGGGGCTGACAAGAGGAACAGCTGGGCTGGGGCCCTTTCTCTTTAAGACAGATATTTTCAGGGCAAGGCCCAATCTACCTGGTGAGGGAGGTCCTCTCCATCCTCCCTCACAGTTCTCTCTGTTATCCAGAGGTCTACCCCTCAGAAAAAGTCTCACCTCCCTGAGACTCCCAGAGTGGAAGTCAATAAAGCCACATTTGGCATCCCTGCTACATGGCCTCACAGGGCTGACAGCAGGGGCAGGTTTCTGGGAGACCCCTCTTCATAGGTTGGGAGGTCCTGTAGATTTTCCCTCAGAGTACTTATCTTGATGCCTGACAGCATGTGGCTCTCCTCCCTCTGCTGAACTCAGGCACATCTACCAGACCCAGGTCTTCCATCCTGGGAAGCCCCCAGAAAAAAAGTAGTCAGGGCCCAAATCCAGTAAGCATCCTTGGCTCTCCTGTGTTAATGGCAAGGGCAGAGAACTGCTGGGTCCAATGTGTTCTGGTGTAGGGGGTGCCCTCAGTCTTATATCTGACCCTGGGGAAGGCCTGCAATTTCTCTCTCTACCAAACTGTCCCTGCTCCTTCAGACTTGGTCCTCACTCCCTTGAGAACAACCAGAGAAACGTTAAGAGAGGCCACACCCTCCCTCCCCCCACCCCCCACCCTTTCCCATTCCACTCCCCTCCCCACCCCTCCGCCCAGCACCTCTGAGGGCTGACAGTAGGGGCTGACCAGCATATCTTCTGCCAGCAGGGAGCTCTGGCCCCGCTTATGATATTCCCACCACCCCGCAGGCAAAGGCCTCTCTCCCCAGAGACCAGCCCCACCACGTCCTGAGGGAGCGAGGGCCACCACTCCCGAGCCCCGCGGCCGAGTCCTCCAGGTGACTGGGGCAGCGGAGCGGAATTGGTGGGGCTCCTCGGCTGCGGAAGGTGCCCCCAACCCCGAGTTTCACATTCACGCCCCACAGGCCCGCCTCCCCTGCTTCTCTTGACCTGAGGCCGTTCCCTCACCCTGCACCCACCATCGCCATGAGGAGCCAGACAGAAGTCAGAAGACAAAGAGGGGCGCAGCGCCCCCTAGCTCCCCTCAGGTCGCCTCAGGGCTGAGAGCAGGCGGGGAGGGCGTCATGGGCCTCTGGGTCCCAGGACCCAGAGTGGAGAGGGAGCCTTCCTCTGCATTCTCACCTCCACGTCTCCCACCCTGAGTCCTCCACCGACGCCTCAGAGTGCCCCAGTCCCCTGGGTGCAAGTCAGGACACATCACATTCGGGACCCCTGCCTGAGACCTCCTGGGAAGGATGGCCGAGGCATAGCATGCCAGAGGGTCCCGTCCACGGGGGCTAAGGAGGCTGCTCTCCCCTGCTCTGGGTCCTCGCCTCAAAGGCCAGTAGGGCCTGGGCTCATTCCTTGGTGCCCCAAGTCCAGCCTCCTCTAACAAGCCTCACCACATGTCCAGGAAGCCTACTGTGGGTTCTCAAAGCTGAAAGCAAGCACACGGTGGGGCTCCCTCCACCTGACCTGCAGTGGGCTTCTCCCACTTCTGGGTCCTCACCTGATAGACAACAGCTGGACTCCTTCTTCCCCGGCCTCTCAGAGAAGCCTCGTGTCCCTCAGACTCCAGAAGAAATGGTCCGGACACACCACCTCTAGGAGTCCTATGTATGGTCTCCCAGGGATGACTGCAGGGCTAAGGCGGGGCCAGGTTTCCCCGCCCCATCCACGGGGTGGATTTTCGGCTCTACCTGTCAGACACAGCCAGCGTTCCCACTCATTCTGTCAGGCAAGGCTGGATTTCCAGCTCTACCTTATAAGACGCAACCAGGGTTCGTTTCATGGCTATCTGTGCGGCAGGGTGGGGTTTCCAGCTTTACTATGAGAAGTAGCCAGGTTTCTCCACCCCATCTGTAAGGCGAAGCCAGGGTTCCCACTCTTTCTGAGAGGCAGGGCCGGATTTGCACCTCTACCTTAGGAGACATGGCCAGGTTTCTCTGTCCCATCTGTGAGACACAGCCAGGGTTCCCGCTCTTTCTGCGGGGCAGGGCCCAGTTTCATGGCGCTGTCTGTGTGGCAGGGCAGGATTTCCAGCTCTACTAGGAGACGTGGCCGGGTTTCCTTGCCCCATCTATGAGGCAGAGCCAGGGTTCCTACTCTTTCTGCAGGGCACTGACAGGATTCCAGCTCTGGTGTGGAAAAGCCATGCAGTCCTAGCTCAGAGTCCTCACCTTGACTCTGGGCTCTGCCTGGGCTGCTTCCCTCACGATCTCCAGAACAAGCCCCTACTCCTTGAGAACATCAAGGCATGCGTGACAGGGCTATGGAAGGTTGACAGCAGAGGCAGGGCAAGCTACTGGCTCGCCCTGAGATTGCAGGCATACCCTCAGACTTGTCCAAAATAGTATTTATATTTACTCCTGACAAGGCTTGTATGCCCTCCTTTTTGCTGACCTGATAATGCATCCTTTGGTCCAAAGTCGCCATTTCCCTAAGCACCTCTCCAAAGAGGGCATGGGGGAGGGGCACTCTATCTGACTGGACTACTCAGGACATCCCATGCTGACTATATGGGCAGCTTTTTGTGGGTCTCCCGCTGTCTGGGAAGGGGCTCAACACAGTCCTTCCTCAAGATCTTCCTCTGGATGCCTGGCAAGGCCTGGGTCCCCTCCCTTCTCCTGACATGAAACAGGGTTCCTCAGAGCAAGGTCCTCAACTGTTTCTGATGCCTTAGTGAGAAGTCAGGGAACCCCACACCCAGCCATCATGCTTTAGGACCTCCTAGAGTTGAAAGCTGGAAAATCCCATGGACGGAGGAGCCTGGTGGGCTGCAGTCCATGGGGTCGCTAAGAGTCAGACACGACTGAGCGACTTCACTTTCACTTTTCACTTTCATGCATTGGAGAAGGAAATGGCAACCCACTGGAGTTCTTGCCTGGAGAATCCCAGGGACGGGGGAGCCTGGTGGGCTGCCGTCTATGGGGTCGCACAGAGTCGGACACGACTGAAGTGACTTAGCAGTAGCAGTAGCAGAGTTGAAAGTAAATAAAGGGCTGGATTCTGTAGTACCTCCTCTGTCTGGCGCAGGCTTCTAATTGCTCCTCCCTCATGGTCCTCACCTTGATGTCTGTTGGTGACTGGATGACGACAGTGTTACCTGTCTTTCCCTTCTGACCACATCCAGTGACCACACCCTGCGGTTTCCCAGGGCTGACCACAGAAAGAGGGCAGGGCTAGGGCCCAGTTCTTCAGACCCTCAAATCCTCTTTTAAGTCCTCACCTTGACAACTAGCAAGATCTAGGCTCCTCCCCTTGCTGACCTATGTCTGCCACCTCCAGACCAAGGCCTCTACCCTCCTGAGACCCTCCAAGCTGGAAATGAAGGGGGCTGCTCAGCCTGAGATCTATGCCTGAAGTCTCCAAGGACTGACATCAGCAGTGAAGCAGGATTCTGTGGGGTACCCTCTGTTCTGGTATGGGTGCACCCCTCAGTCCTCTCTGAGAGTCCTCATCTTGTACCCTGGGTTCAACTAAATACAAAATGGGAAATTATCCCTTCCTGCCATCTCTGGCCATTTGCTCAGGTGCATCTCCTACAGAGAATGGTTTTAGGTTCCAGGCTAGATGCTGTGTAAGAGAGTAGCAGCATCCATGAGAGAGATGAAGCCCAACTTCCTAAGGGGGCTCTTCACTAGCCAGACTTAGATTTCAGAAACTTTTGTTCTAAAAAATGTATTTTCTACATGGAAGAAGCTGAACAGTTGTGATTATGGGATATCCTGCCTCCTTTGAGCTTATCTAACTCTGCATTGTCCAATGAAGTAATTTTCTTTTATGTAACCCTCATTCTTAGAAATATATTGTACATTGTGTATCTCTACCAAATATATATGTAGAATATATGTGTGTGTGTTTGTGTGTATTTCATGAATATCTACCCTTACTGTGGGTGATTCATTGTGATACTCACTATTCTATTTTTAGTACATTTTTTATAGTCTGCTAAAATAGTACATTTTTTTTTAAAAAAAGACCAGTCTTTACCCACTAAAGGGGTTTCAACTGATTATTAGCAGACTCAAGTCATACTGGGTAAATCAACTCATTTTTCCTGCTGTCCTGCTGTCCTCAAGGATACTGGCATCTGGGGTCTGAGGTGCAGCCTCAGATTACTATATTGAAGTAGGAACAGAAGCTTTTAAACTTTACTCCTCCCTATACTGTCATCTTCCTTCTATTATAATCTATAAACTCTCTCCAACCTCTCTTAGGCCCAGGACTTCCTCATCCCAAACACAAGTTCAACACAGTCCTCAGTCTTCCCCAGGGGTTTCTCATGTTTTGTTGCTTAGATTTTATTATGTACAGTTGTGAGATTTCTTTTTATTCTACCTTCTATGGTTTTCCAGGCTTGATTTTGGGAGAACACAACGGGCCAAGTTTGATTGTCATCTTTGCAGCTACAAGTAAGGCATGAAATCTGTAAATGAGAATTGACATCTTTACAATGATGTATATCCCATCAGTAAGTATGATATACTGCCCCATTTATCTGAGACTTACTTTACCTGAATTTATCAGTAAACTTTTATAGTTGCCTCAATAAAGATCTAAAGTGTTTTTGTGATGATTCTTTTAAGGAACTTTTTGGATTTTATTGCTGTTGTGAATGGGATATTTTCGATTACATGTTCTAATCAGTTACTGCTTTTATGTGACAGGCCTCTGGCTTTTGCTATAGTGAATTTATACTTTCTGAGGTTTCTTGTTTATTTGAATATTCAACATGCTTATTCTTTAGAATTTTCTACACAGGTAATATCACCAAATAGTATAACTTTCTTTTCAATATTCATACCTCTTATTTATTTTGATATCCACAGTTCTGACTTTGTGTTCCAGTATCATTTTAAATGATAAAGATGATAGCATGTATCTATTTATTTTCCCTGACTTTAATGGAAATGCTTCTACTATTTCACATTAAAGCATGTTTGTTGTAGATCTGGGGGGATGGAAGCTCCCTTAACCTTAGTTTGCTAAAAGAATTCCTATGAACTAGTATTGAAATTTTCTAAGATTTTTTTAAATGTACCCATTGAAGAAATGAAATGGTTTTCTTTTGTTATGGGCTGAATTGTGTACTCCAGAATTCATACATTGAAGTCCTGCTGCTGCTGCTGCTGCTAAGTCGCTTCAGTCATGTCCGATTCTGTGCGACCCCAGAGATGACAGCCCTAAACCTCAGCAATTCAGAAGGTGACTGAATTTGGAGACAGGGCCTTTAAAGAGATAACTGAGGTAAAATGAGGTCATAAGGATGGGGCCTAATCCAATATGACTGGAGTTCTTATAAGAAGAAGGGATGGGGAAACAGATACACATAAAGATCATATGAAGACAGAAAGAGAAGACAGTCATCTACAAGCCGAAGAAAGTGACTTCAGGAGAAACCAATCCTGCCAACATATGGATTGTAGACTTGTAGCCTCCGGAATTATAAGGAAATAAATTTCTATTGTTTAAGCCACCTGGTCTCTGGTATTTTTGTATGGCAGTCCTAGTAAACTAACACATTCCTTTAATGTGTTAATGTAGGGAATTATAATTGAAAGTATTTCCTAATGTTAAATCACGTTTTTATTTCTCAGACACTATCCCTTTGTTCATTTAATTCACTGCTGTGCTGAAAATGCTATTAATCTATTTAAGGTATTTACTGCCATGTGAGTGAGTTTGGCTCAAATGTTATTTTCATGGGGAGTCCTCATCTCGTTTTTGAATTAAGGAGAGCTAGCCTGGGAAAAATGGTTGGAAAACTGCCCACCATTTTATATGCTTTAGAAGAGATTACATGACATGGTGATTTGGCTCTCTCTGACCATTTGATAAAATCAGCCTTCAAACTGCTTGTTCTGGAACATATAAGGATGGCTTAAACTTTGAAAATAGTTTCAGTTTTTATTGTTCAGTTGGAAGTTTCTATTTATTTTTTTTTCCTTTTTTTAATTATTATTATTATTTTTTTTTTACTTTACAATATTGTATTGGTTTTGCCATACATCAACCTGCATCTACCACGGGTGTACACGTGTTCCCCATCCTGAATCCCCCTCCCACCTCCCTCCCCATACCATCCCTCTGGGTCATCCCAGTGCACCAGCCCCAAGCTTCCTGTATCCTGCATCGAACCTGGACTGGCAATTTGTTTCTTATATGATATTATACATGTTTTAATGTCATTCTCCCAAATCATACCCCCCCGCCACACAGAGTCCAAAAGACTGTTCTATACATCTGTGTCTCTTTTGCTGTCTCACATACAGGGTTGTCGTTACCATCTTTCTAAATTCCATATATATGCGTTAGTATACTGTATTGGAAGTTTCTATTTCTTTATGAGGCGATTTGATCTTTCTTTCCCTAAAAAGTTGTTGCTTTCACTTAGGATTTCATATTTAATGACATGATATTTATAATAAAAATTTTATTACAGAAATCCTAAAACATACACAACAGTAAAGAGAATAGTATAATGAACCCAATATACCTGATACTCAGAATCAACAATCATTAATGCATGGCCAACATGGTTTTAATTATATATACCTCCATCTACTACCACCACCAATCTTTGCTTCTTGAATAATGTAAAACAAATTTAAGATATTATACTGTTTCATCTCTAAATATTTCAGTATGCATTTTAAAAGATAATGATCATAAAATATGAACTCAATGCAATTATAAACCCTAAAATTTTCTATTTATATATATATTTCTTAATTGGTTTCCTTCAAATTGGTGCCCAAATATGATCTATACATTGCTATTGCTTATTATGTCCCCTAAGTTATTTTTAATCTACAGGTTTCCCCTCACACACATAACATTTTTCCATTGCAATTAATTTTTGTTATTTAATGAAACACATACATATGTCTTGTGTTCTATCCTGTTTCCCATAGTCTGGATTTTGTGGATTGCAACACTTTAGTGTCTTTTAACATGTTCTTCAGCCTTCTGTACTTCTTTTCATTGCTAGTTAGAGGTAGAGACTTAATCAGATTTTTTTTGTTATTTTCTTTTGTTTTCCAAGACTACTCCATAGGTGATGCTGTGTACTTCCAATGGTGGTTTAGTCACCAAGTCATGTCTGACTCTTTGTGACCCCATGGACTATAGCCTGCCAGGCTCCCTGTCCATGGGATTTTCCAGACAAGAATACTGGAGTGGGTTGCCATTTCCTTCCCAGGGGATCTTCCCCACCCAGGGATCAAACCTGGGTCTCCTGCATTGCAGGTGAATTCTTTGCCAAGTGAGCTACCAGGAAAGCCCAAGTACTTCCAAGAGGAGGGTACATAATGTCTGGTTATCTCTCTTTGTGCTGATGCTGGCAGTCACTGATGACAATTATCCATTAATCCCTTAGGGCTTGAAGAATGATAATTTCTTATTTGCTCATTTCATTTTAATTTATTAGCTGAAATACCCCTATACTGTATGTATAAATTATTCTTTGTCCATCATTTGTTTATCCTGAGGGAAAGGTGTAATATTTGCTGTGTTCTCTTATAACATTTAAATCTCTTCTGCATCAATATTTTGTATAATTTTATTTAAGTTATATTGTTTATTTCTGATTTTATATTCAGTTCAGTTCAGTCACTCAGTCATGTCCGACTCTTTGCGACCCCATGAACCACAGCACGCCAGGCCATCACCAACTCCCGGAGTCCACCCAAACCCACGTCCATTGTGTCGATGATGCCATCGAACCATCTCATCCTCTGTCGTCCCCTTCTCCTCCTGCCCTCAATCTTTCCCAGCATCAGGGTCTTTTCCAATGAGTCAGCTCTCCACATTAGGTGGCCAAAGTATTGGAGTTTCAGCTTCAACATCAGTCCTACCAATGAACACCCAGGACTGATCTCCTTTAGGATGGACTGGTTGGGTCTCCTTGCAGTCCAAGGGACTCTCAAGAGTCTTCTCCAACACCACAGTTCAAAAGCATCAATTCTTCTGCGCTCAGCTATATTCAGTAATCATATTTTAAAATTTTGTCTGTTTTATAAGATTTTCAAAGAACGGGCTTTTGTTATTTGGCTCTACTGTTTTCCATTTCCTTATTTCTGCATTTACTTTCTTTATTTCCTACTTTATACTTCCTTAGGTTTAACATGCTATTTATTCTCTAGCTTCTTGAATGGCTTGGATGTTTCAGACATTTCTTATTTTTTAAATACATCTATTTAAGGCTATATATTTCCCTCTGAGTAGCACCTGGGTTGCATCACACAGTTAAAGTTAAATATATCATATGATTACTTACATTATTAGAATTTTTCAAAATATATATAAAAACTAGAAATGCAAAAAAATTTTTGGTTAAAAGATGGACAATATGAGAGATATATAGTGTCATATAGAGAAGGTTTCAGGATCCAGGGGTATTTATGTTTTTTCTTTTATTAATTATAAAAGTGGGTAGCCTTTCCCTTCTCCAGGGGATCTTCCTGACCCAGGAATTGAACTGGGATCTCCTGCATTGCAGGGGTATTCTTTACCAACTGAGCTATCAGGGAAGCCCTTATTAACTATAGAAGAAACTTAAACCTATTTAATTGCTGGTGACAGAATTGGGTTTATCCCAGGAATGTGATGAAGTTTAAAACTAGAAAATCTGCCACTATTATTGGCCACACATGTAATAGTCAGAGATTGTCCAGGGAAATAGAAACCATGATAAATATTTAAAGCAGAAAATTGGTGACAAAAATGACAGAGAAGCTAAACAGGGGACAGATGGGGAGTCCAATAATTAGCAATATAAAGAAGTGTTCATTTCGATAGGATCTGAAGCCATGGTGGATCAATCTGATAGGGCTGGAACCATGGGAAATATGTAGCTATTAAAGGGAAATCACTTGATGCAGAGGAAGGAGAAAAACTGGCTGTTTCTTTTTACTGGGTTTAATATCCTGCTGGTTTGCCTGTTGGCAGAACTCAGATGGAAGCAAAATGTTAGCCAGCCTGAGAGTTGCAGGCTGTAGGATTCAGCCCATATATAATATAAGGCAGAGAGGAGGACAAATGAGGGGTGAATCTGAGGGCGGTTAAGCCCAGGAAAAGCATACAGTGTTGACAGATTAAATGAGAAAGATAATATCTAAATTGATACAGAATCAATAATGTATTTTGTCCTCATTCCACACCTTCCCAAATCCAGGCTAGATTAAATGTTCTTCTCTGTGTTCCCATACCCCTTTTATGCTCCTCGTCTCATCATCAAATTAATTTTCAAGATGTGATTAACAGTTTGTCTATCTCCATAGACTATGCTATGTCTCCCACTGAATCCACAGTGTCTGTATATTGCTTCGATCAGAGTGTACACTGTAAATATTTGTTTTTGAATCATTTGATTTGCCATTGCATTTGAATTTTTAAATAAAATACATAATTATTTTAACTTTATAATTTTTCCTAGGTTGAGTATCACACAAAAGACATGATTGCACAAATGTAAACACAGAAATTAAGGTAACAGCTTCCATCTAGTCAGATTACACTCTTACCTGAAGTAATTAGCATCAACCATTATCTAACCTAGGAACTGCATCGTTCTCAAAGTTTACCTGTCAATATTTTAGAGATATAATCTTAGAAATCTATAAAAGCTGGAAAATGAAAGAATCATGAAACTTATATGTTGATAACCTCAAGAAAAAGGTCTTGAAAAGTTAGTTTTCTCTTTTCCACAGATTAGTAACAGAATTTTCTCAAAAATATTGAGTAGAAAACAGAACAATTAATCTCAGAGATTGACAGAATATACTTCATCCAGGATTTAATCAAAAAATAGACAAAGCCACCTTGCCTGGGTGTCTTAAATGACTTTTGTATTACATGGCTATTTAGCTGGAAAGAAATTCTCTCTGTAGTATACCATTACCAACATTTAAATCATACAATCACAGATTCACAGTACAGAAAAAGGACCTTGAAGGACATTTAGTCTAGTCACCCATTAAAGTTTTAGACATACTACTTGTTACAAAGTTCCTTACATAAAGTCCATAATTGGTCCCTGTGTAACTGATTATTCATTAGTTCTGATTCTGCTTTGTGGAATCACAATAAACGTTTCTAAATAACCATATGGCAATCCTTCAGATGTTTGAAATAGCCAACATGTTCTGCTCAAGTCTTATACATGCTAAGACACTTCAGTTGTGTCTGACTCTGTGTGACCCTATGAACTGGAGCCCACCAGGCTCCTCTGTCCATGGGATTCTCCAGGCAAAAATCCTGGAATGGGTTGCCATGCCCTCCTCCAGGGAATCTTCCCAACTTAGGTATTGAACCCAGTATCTACGTCTCCTGCATTGGCAGGTAGGTTCTTTACCATTAGCGCCACCTGGGAGGCTGAAGTTTTACCAGTCCAAAATAATATACTTATTTCTTTCAGGAGATTCCCATATATCACAGTGTCTACTAAACACTAAACTTCGCTGTCTACTAAACAGTTGCAGTTAGAGGTAAATTAACTAAAATTAAATATTTGCTTCTTTAGTCATAATAGCCATGCTTCAGATATTCAGGGTGGCAGAGGTTGAGATGGTTGGATGGCATCACCAACTCAAAGGACATGAGTTGAGCAAACCCCAGGAGATGGGAGAAGGACAGGGAAGACTGGTGTGCTATGGTCCATGCTATCACAAAGAGTTGGACATGATTTAACAACTGAACAACAACACGTAGCTGGTAGCTATTGAACTGGAAAACACTGATAGAGAGCATTTCCATCATCATTATCACAAAAGTACTGTTATTGTTCAGTGCTGGTCTATACCTCTCTTTTTTGTAGATTAAAAAAGGTATATAAATGGTGAATTATAAGTTAGGCTCGGTTTGTTTTTTTTTAATCGTTCATTATCTGGTATCTCCTTCTAGAAGCAGTACACTTCTTGGACTCTCCTTATAGAACATTATATTACTCACGTTCAATTAGAAAAGCAGAAACACTAAGATCCAAGACTTCATCTGAAAATAATGTTCTTTTCTGTGCAATGTAATAATCTATAACTCTGACTTTTCTTTCTAAGCCTATGGATATTTGCTTTGCAATGCTGCAGCAGTTTTCAAAATCAGAAATTCTAAACTCCGTGAAGAATTCTAATAACTCCCTGAAATGGTTAGTACAATGTCTGAGAATATGTTTTTATTTTTATAATAATTTACTAACCAATTTACTGCTTGAGCATAGGCTGCACTTGTCCTGGCATTCAGGCCAAAGAGGTAATGTTTGTACAAACACTACAGGAACAGGTTCTGGGGACAGATGAGAAAGACAAGGTCCCACCTTGGGTCCCAGCACTTCCTCCATGTGAAGTACGACCTCTCCCTCTGATCCACAGATGATGCCATCACTATTACTGCCTTAGCTGTCACCATCACTGCCCCCAATCTGGGCCAAGATTCCAGCATCACCTTCCTGTTAGGGACCTGTGGTACCTGGCACCTGCAATAAAATGAAATACAATTAAATATTCACTTCCTCCATGAACAAAGGGAGGCTTGCCAGGAAGCTATTTTAACAGTTGATGTAAGAGGTCATAAGAATATTAACTAGAGTAGTTGTGGTAGGAATGGAAAAGAGTGAACAGAAAGAGTGTTTTCTTTGAGACTCTTCCATTAAGTAATAGAAACAACTCTAATGTTATACAAAAATGTAATGTTAATGTTTCATATAACCAAACCAAAGGGTGAGTCTGTCCTCAAAACAGTTGGAACTGAGACAACTACCACCTGGCTACCCACTCTGCTGTTTCCATTCTCTACAGTTTGCCTATCTTTGTAACCAAGGACACCTGGATACTCTACCAGAACGACTTCGTTTGATTGAGAGGAAGAAGCAATTTCCTTCCAAGAAGATAGAGATGCTCCCGAGGGAAGAGACACTAAGACAATAAACCAGACAATGTAAACTTCAGAGACATAGTCTCCACAAAAATGACAGATTTTCCTAACATTTTATAAATGTAAATGGAGGCTACAGAGGGCAGTACCTTATTTCTCCTAAGTGGAAGAAGGCAAATTTTTATCTTGGCTTTTCCTATCCTCAGGTCATTCTTCTGATATGAGGAAGGGATGTGTCAAGAAAGATACTTGAACTCAGAATAACAGAGGTGTGTAATTATCTGTCTCTTTGGGTTGTCCGACCTTTGTTCACCTCCATTAGATCAAATAATAAAGAGCTAATTACAGATGCCAAAAATATATCCAAATACAAGCAAAAAAGCTCTGGAAACTCCATACTCAGAAAACCCATGTATCCGTATTACACTTTCAATAATTCTTTATACCTTCTTAATATATTTATACATAAGGCTAGAACAAGAAACTTTGTTTTCTTAATTTTTTTTTAACACTACATGGTTGTATTTTTCTTCTTGTATCAATAGGAAGATCCAGATAAGTGAGAATCTGAAGAACGTCCTAGTGGGAGCCTCTTATCAAAGATTGGATGTTAAATAGAAAAGAGTTAAGTGCTATAACTTTTCTATTCCTTTGGAGAGTAAGCCAATGGAGGCATAATAGGATGCAGGGTATGATAGGGTTGGAGGGTTAACAGGAAAAGGTGATTTCTCCAGCTGAGCCCTTTCCCCAGTGCACCCTACTCTTAAGAGCAGAGCACTCTTTTTAAACTGGTTCTTATCAGTTACTCTTAATTCCAAAATCAATCTTCTTGGTCTGGTGTGATAGGCCTCAGGAAGACATAGGTTCAGTTCAGTCACTCAGTCGTGTCCGACTCTGCAACCCAAAGAACCCCAGCACGCCAGACCTCCCTGTCCATCACCAACTCCCAGAGTCCACCCAAACCCATGTCCATTGAGTCGGTGATGCCATCGAACCATCTCATCCTCTGTCATCCCCTTCTCCTCCTGCCCTCAATCTTTCCCAGCATCAGAGTCTTTTCAAATGAGTCATCTCTTCACATCAGGTGGCCAAAGTATTGGAGTTTCAGCTTCGACATCAGTCCTTCCAATGAACACCCAGGTCTGATCTCCTTTAGGATGGACTGGTTGGATCTCCTTGCAGTCCAAGGGACTTTCAAGAGTCTTCTCCAACACCACAGTTCAAAAGCATCAATTCTTCAGCGCTCAGCTTTCTTTCTAGCCCAACTCTCACATCCATACATGACCACAGGAAAAACCATAGCCTTGACTAGATGGACCTTTGTTGACAACGTAATGTCTCTGCTATTTAATATGCTGTCTAGGTTGGTCATAGCTTTTCTTCCAAGGAGCAAGCATCTTTTAATTTCATAGCTGTAATCACCATCTGCAGTGATTTTGGAGCCCAGAGAAATAAAGTCAGCCACTGTTTTCACTGTTTCCCCATCTATCTGCCATGAAATGATGGGACTGGATGCTATGACCTTAGTTTTCTGAATGTTGAGCTTTAAGCCAACTTTTTCACTCTCCTCTTTCACTTTCATCAACAAGCTGTTTAGTTCTTCTTCACTTTCTGCCATAAGGGTGGTATCATCTGCATATCTGAGGTTATTGATATTTCTCCCGGCAATCTTGATTCCAGCTTGTGCTTCCTCCAGCCCAGCGTTTCTCATGATGTACTCTGCATATAAGTTAAATAAGCAGGGTGACAATATACAGCCTTGATGTACTCCTTTTCCTATTTGGAACCAGTCTGTTGTTCCATGTCCGGTTCTAACTGTTGCCTCCTGACCTGCATACAGGTTTCTCAAAAGGCAGGTCAGGTGGTCTGCTATTCCCATCTCTTTCAGAATTTTCCACAGTTTATTGTGATCCACACAGTCAAAGGCTTTGGCATAGTCAATAAAGCAGAAATAGATGTTTTTCTGGAACTCTTTTGATTTTTCCATGATCCAGCAGATGTTGGCAATTTTATCTCCGGTTCCTCTGCCTTTTCTAAAACCAGCTTGAACATCAGGAAGTTCATGGTTCACGTATTGCTGAAGCCTGGCTTGGAGAATTTTGAGCATTACTTTATTAGCGTGTGAGATGAGTGCAATTGTGCAGTAGTTTGAGCATTCTTTGGCATTGTCTTTCTTTGGGATTGGAAGGAAAACTGACCTTTTCCAGTCCTGTGGCCACTGCTGAGTTGTCCAAATTTGCTGGCATATTGAGTGCAGCACTTTCACAGCATCCTCTCTCAGGATTTGAAATAGCTCAACAGGAATTCCATCACCTCCACTAGCTTTGTTCATAGTGATGCTTCCTAAGGCCCATTTGACTTCACATTCCAGGATGTCTGGCTGTAGGTGAGTGATGACACCATCGTGATTATCTGGGTGGTGAAGATCTTTTTTGTACAGTTCTTCTGTGTATTCTTGCCACCTCTTCTTAATATCTTCTGCTTCTGTTAGGTCCATACCATTTCTGTTCTTTATTGAGCCCATCTTTGCATGAAATATTCCCTTGGTATCTCTAATTTTCTTGAAGAGATCTCTAGTCTTTCCCATTCTATTGTTTTCCTCTGTTTCTTTGCATAGATTGCTGAGGAAGGCTTTCTTATCTCTCCTTGCTATTCTTTGGAACTCTGCATTCAGATGGATATATCTTTCCTTTTCTCCTTTGTTTTCTCGCTTCCCTTCTTTTCACAGACATTTGTAAGGCCTCTTCAGACAGCCATTTTGCTTTTTTGCATTTCTTTTTCTTGGAGATGATCTTGATTCCTGTCTCCTGTACAATGTCACAAACCTCCATCCATAGTTTATCAAGCACTCTGTCTATCAGATCTAGTCCTTTAAATCTATTTTTCACTTCCACTGTATAGTCATCGGAGAAGGCAATGGCAACCCACTCCAGTACTCTTGCCTGGAAACTCCCATGGATGGAGGAGCCTGGTAGGCTGCAGTCCATGGGGTCGCTAAGAGTCGGACACAACTGAGCTACTTCACTTTCACTTTTCACTTTCATGCATTGAAGAAGGAAATGGCAATCCACTCCAACATTCTTGCCTGGAGAATCCCAAGAATGGAGGAGCCTGGTAGGCTGCCATCTACGAGGTCGCACAGAGTCGGACAAGACTGAAGTGACTTAGCAGCAACTGTATAGTCATAAGGGATTTGATTTAGGTCATACCTGAATAGTCTAGTGGTTTTCTCCACTTTCTTCAATTTCAGTCTGAATTTGGCAATAAGGAGTTCATGTTCTGAGCCACAGTTTGCTCCTGGTCTTGTTTTTGCTGACTGTATAGAGCTTCTCCATCTTTGGCTGCAAATAATATAATCAATCTGATTTCAGTGTCTACCATCTGGTGATGTCTGTGTGAAGAGTCTTCTCTTGTCTTGTTGGAAGAGGGTGTTTGTTATGACCAGTGCGTTCTCCTGGCAGAACTCTTATTAGCCTTTGCCCTGCTTCATTCTGTAATCCAAGGCCAAATTTGCCTGTTACTCCAGGTGTTTCTTGACTTCCTACTTTTGCATTCCAAATGTCAAACAAAGCAAGCTTCCCACTGGACCCTGAGTGCATTTGGTCCTGCAAGTATCAGCTGAGAAGCCACTACCTTCCTCTCCATTCACCAAACTGTTTTCCCTCTTTACCCACACATACTGGCAGTACTTTGCCTTTCTACTGACAACTACCGTTTGCCTGGGCTTGACAGGTTTTATGCAGAAGAGTCTTCCCTTCTAGACTGTACATTCCAGAATTAAGTGCACATATTGACACATGATAAGTACTCAGGAGTAGAAATAAACTGATACGGGGGCATCAAAGATTGCCTTCAGCATAAGAATACCCATGCCCCTCCTACCCATTGGAATCATAATACTAGAAGCCTGGACCGCACACTGGTAGCCAAAGGTGACTGACTATAGCAGGCCAACTGAGAACAAGACAACTTGAGGATGACCATACACTGGCTCTCTCACTGACTGGTATTTTATTAGAAACAAGTTGGTTCTTGAAAGTTATATCCACTGGTTGTTTCAGCTTTTGAACACTTCATTCCTAAATTTCTCTCTCTACTAAAGTATGGCATTTTCTTTTCCCCTTGGAGCATCTTGTGAAAAATATGCTCTTTTCTCTCTCAAGTTCAGTTTCTGTAGTACATATACATAATTATATTCAATATATTTCACTTGAGTGTACTCCTTTCTCCTCTAATTTATTTCTGATATTTTGTGGAAAATTACTTAAGTGATGAAACACTCTATTTCCAAGTATATCTTCGGGCAAAAGAGGAAGGAGTGGATTTACAGACAGTGCATAAACCCAACATTATGAATATCTCCCAACAAACTGATATTTACAACAAACAGGCAATTTTTGCCATACTGCCAAGAAGACATAAAATTTTCTAGAATCCATAACACATCATGTGGGCAACAGAAAGGAACTTCAGACACTTAACTGCTCATGGCAAAAGGACAAAGCAACAAACAAAAAACATGCTGCAATATCAAAGTAGTCACACCAGGATAGGACATTAGTTTCAAATATAGTTTTTAAATGTTACAACTGTCAGAATACTAGAAGGATTCTTGAGGTAAATACTAAAGAATTACCCTACAGTCCAGGCTATTTTTACTTTTCCACATTATCTTTGATATTTTAAAGATAACCTTTAAATTGTAAACATTTATTGTAAAAGAATATGAAAAATGAAAAAAATGTAAAGAAAAAATTTAAAAATCCATCTGTGATATACCACCCAGGGATGAGGGATTTTAAAATATTGACATACAGTTGAAACCTTGAAAATGAGTTGAACTGCATGGGTAATTTATATGTGGATTTTTTTTTCAACAAATGTGTATAGAACAAATAATCCACAGTTGGTTGAATCTACAGATGTGCACATACAGGTATGGAGGGTGAACTATACAGTTAAAAGCAGAATTTCAACTGCGTGTGGGGTCAGTCCCACTAATACTCATGTTGTTCAAGGGGCATCTGTATTTATTCTGTCTTTTTTAATGCAAATATAGAAGACTTCTTATTTATTGTAAGCAGTCTAAAAAGTCAGTTGAAATAAGAATTAAAAATTATGCTAAATATTTTTAATAGATTACTCTTTAGAGCATACAGAGTCTTTTCAAATTGGCTTCTCTCACTTAGTAATGTGCACTTCCAGTAAGATTCCACCATCTCTTTTCATGGCTGGATAGGTCATTTCTTTTTAGCTCTGAATAATATTCTACTGTCTGAAAGTACCACAGTTTGTTTATTCAATCACTTACTGAAGGACATCATTTGACTGCAGGTTTGGACAATTATGAATTGAGCCACTATACATACCCAGGTACAGGTTCTTGCATGGACTGCTGCTGCTGCTGCTAAGTCGCTTCAGTCGTGTCCGACTCTGTGTGACCCCATAGACGGCAGCCCACCAGGCTCCCCCGTCCCTGGGATTCTCCAGGCAAGAACACTGGAGTGGGTTGCCATTTCCTTCTCCAGTGCATGAAAGTGAAAAGCAAAAGTGAAGTTGCTCAGTCGTGTCCGACTCCTAGCGACCCCATGGACTGCAGCCTACCAGGCTCCTCTGTCCATGGGATTCTCCAGGCAAGAGTACTGGAGTGGGGTGCCACTGCCTTCTCCGTTTGCATGGACATCAGTTTACAATTCTTTTGGAAAATACTAAGGAATATGATTACTGGATAATATTAGAGAATGTTTACTTTTGTAAGAAACTGCCAGTCTTACAAAATAGCTGTACCATGTAGTTTTCCCACCAGCAGTGAATGACAGTTCCTATTACTCCACATCCTCATCAGCATTTGGCATTCTCAGGGCTCTGAATTTTGACTATTCTAATACTTGTGTTCCCTTCATGGATCACAGCCTTGTCGTGGCAAAGGGGCTTGCATAACTCAATGAAGCCACGAGCTAATTCCACGCAGGGCCACCCAAGATGGACAGGACATAGTGAACAGTTCTGACAAAATGTGGTCCACTGGAGGAGGAAATGGCAAACCACTCCATGATTTGCCTCAAGAATCCCATGAACAGTACAAAAAGGCAAAAAGATATGACAGTGGAAGATGAGCTCCCCACCCCACCCCCGCCCCAGGTCAGTAGGTGTTCAATATGTTACTTCGGAAGAGCAGAGAGCAGTTACAAATAGCTCCAGAGAGAATGAAGCAGCTGGGACAAAGCAGAAATGATGCTCACTTGTGGATGTGTCTGGTGGTGAAGGTAAATTCCAACACTGTAAAGAACCATACTGCATAGGATCCTGAACTATTAGGTCCATGAATCAAGGTAAATTGGATGTGGTCAAGAAGGATATAGCATGATTGAACATCGACATCTTAGGAATATACAGGAATGGGTAAATTTAATTCAGATGATTACTATATCTACTACTGTGGGCAAGAATTCCTTAGAAGAAATGGAATAGTCCTCAGAGTCAACAAAAGAGTCTGAAATGCAGTACTTTGGTGCAATCTCAAAAATGACAGAATGATCTCAACTTGTTTCCAAGGCAAACCATTCAACATCATAGTAATCCAAGTCTATGCCCCAACCATTGATGCCAAAGAAGCTGAAGTTGACCAGTTCCATGAAGACCTAAAACACCTTCTAGAACTAACACCCCCGAAAAGTGTCCTCATCATTATAGGAGAAATTGGAAGTGAAAGTTGCTCAGTCGTGTCTGACTCTTTTTCACCCCATGGACTATACAGTCCATGGAATTCTCCAGGCCAGAATATTGGAGTGGGTAGCTGTTCCCTTCTCCAGGGGATCTTCCCAGCAAAGGGATCGAACCCAGGTCTCCCACATTGATAAGTGGTGCTGGGAAAACTGACAGCTACATGTAAAAGAATGAAATTAGAACACTTCCTAACACCATACACAAAGATAAACTCAAAATGGATTAAAGACCTAGATGTAAGACCAGAAACTATAAAACTCTTCAAGGAAAACATAGGCAGAACACTTGATGACATAAATCAAAGCAAGATCCGCTATGAACCACCTCCTAGAGTAACGGAAATAAAAACAAAAGTAAACAAGTGGGACCTAGTTAAACTTAAAAGCTTATGCACAGCAAAGAAAACTATAAGTGAAGTGAAAAGACAACCCTCAGAATGGGAGAAAATAATAGCAAATGAAACAACTGAGGAAATATTAATCTCCAAAATATATAAGCAGCTCATACAACTCAATACCAGAAAAACAAACAACCCAATCAGAAAGTGGGGAAAAGACCTAAACAAACATTTTTTCAAAGAACACATACAGATGGCTAACAAACACATGAGAAGATGTTCAATATTGCTCATTATTCAGTTCTGTTCAGTCACTCAGTCATGTCCGACTCTTTGTGACCCCATGAATTGCAGCATGCCAGGCCTCCCTGTCCATCACCAACTCCCGGAGTCTACTCAAACTTGCATCTATTGAGTCGGTGATGCCATCCAGCCATCTCATCCTCTGTCATCCCCTTCTCCTCCTGCCCCCAATCCCTCCCAGCATCAGGGTCTTTTCCAATGAGTCAACTCTTCACATGAGGTGGCCAAAGGATTGAAGTTTCAGCTTTAGCATCATTCTTTCCAAAGAAATCCCAGGGCTGATCTCCTTCAGAATGGACTGGTTGGATCTCCTTGCAGTCCAAGGGACTCTCAAGAGTCTTCTCCAACACCACAGTTCAAAAGCATCAATTCTTTGGCACTCAGCTTTCTTCACAGTCCAATTCTCACATCCATACATGATCACTGGAAAAACCATAACCTTGACTAGATGGACCTTTGTTGACAAAGTAATGTTTCTGCTTTTTAATATGCTATCTAAGTTGGTCATAACTTTCCTTCCAAGGAGTAAGCGTCTTTTAATTTCATGGCTGCAGTTGCTCATTATTAGGGAAATGCAAATCAAAACTACAGTGAGATATCACCTCACACCAGTCAGAATGGCCATCATCAAAAATTCTACAAACAATAAATGCTGAAGAGGATGTGGAGTAAAGGGACACTCTTGCACCTTTGGTGGGAATGTAAACTGATACAGCCACTATGGAAGAAGGTCTGGAGATTGCTTAAAAAACTAGGAATAAAATCACCATATGACCCAGAAATCCCACTCCTAGGCATATACCCAAAAGAAACCAAAATTAAAAAAGACACATGTACCCCAGTGTTCATTGCAGCACTATTTACAGTAGCTAGAGCATGGAAGAAACCTACATTTCCATTGACAGATGCATGGATAAAGAAGCTGTGGTACATATACACAATGGAATATTACTAAGCCATAAAAAGGAACACATTTGGGTCAGTTCTAATGAGGTGGATGAGCCTAGAGCCTATTACAGAGTGAAGTAACTCCAAAAGAGAAAGATAAATATTGTATACTAATGCATATATATGGAATCAAGAAAGATGGTACTGAAGAATTTATTTGCAGGCCAACAGTGGAGAAATAGACACAGAGAACAGACTTACAGACATGGGGAGAGGGGAGAAGAGGGTGAGATGTATGGAAAGAGTAACATGGAATCTTGCATTATCATAAGTAAAACAGATAGCCAACGGGAATTTGCTGTATGGCTCAGGAAACTCAAATTGGGGCTCTGTATCAACCTAGAGGGGTGGGATGGGGAGGAAGATGGGAGGGAGGTTCAAGAGGGAGGGGATATATATATACCTATGGCTGATTCATGTTGAGGTTTTGACAGAAAACAACAAAATTCTGTAAAGCAATCATGCTTCAATTAAAAAATAAATAAATTTGTTAAAAAAGATACCAGAAGAAACAGGCAAACTTGACCCTGGAATACAAAATGAAGTAGGGCAAAGGCTAACAGAGTTTTTTCAAAAGAACATGCTGGCCATAGCAAACACCATTTTCCAACAACACAAAAGATGACTCTACACATGGACATCACCAGATGGTTAACACCAAAACATAATCAGATTGATTATGTTCTTTGCATAATCAAAGAAGGAGAAGCTCTAAACGGTCAGCAAAAACAAGACCTGAGCTGACTGTGGCTCAGATCATCAGTTCCTTAATGCAAAATTCAGACTTAAATTGAAGAAAGTAGGGGAAAGCACTAGACCACTCAAGTATGACCTAAATCAAATCCCTTGTAATTATACAGTGAAGGTGACAAATAGACTCAAGGGATTTGATCTGGTGGACAGAGTGCCTGGAGAACTATGGACGGAGGTTCATAACATTGTATAGGAGGCAGTGACCAAAACCATCCCAAAGAAAAAGAAATGCAAGAAGGCAAAGGGGTTGTCTGGGGAGGCTTTACAAATAGCTGAGGAAAGAAGAGAAGCAAAAGGCAAGGGAGAAAGGGAAAGATATGCCCTGAACACAGAGTTCCAGAGACTAGCAAGGAGATGAGAGATCCTTCTTAAGGGAACAGAGCAAAGGAATTGAGGAAAACAATAGAATGGGAAAGACTATAGGTCTCTTCAAGAAAATTAGAGATTTCAAAGGAACATTTCATGCAAGGATGGGCACAATAAAGGACAGAAATTGTAAGGACCTAACAGAAGCAGAAGAGATTAAGAAGAGGTGGCAAGAATACACAGAAGAACTATACAAAAAAGGTCTTAATGACCCAGATAACCACGATGGTGTGATCACTCACCTAGAGCCAGACATCCTGGAGTGTGAAATCAAGTAGGCCTTAGAAAGCATAACTATGAACAAAGCTAGTGGAGGTGATGGAACTCCAGCTGAGTTATTTAAAATCCTAAAAGATGATGCTGTTAAAGTGTTGCACTCAATATGCCAGCCAACTTGGAAAACTCAGCAGAGGCCACAGGACTGGAAAATGTCACTTTTCATTTAAATCCCAAAGAAGGGCAGTACCAAAGAATGTTCAAACTACCAGACAATTGTACTCATTTCACAAGCCAACAGGTAATGCTCAAAATCCTTCAAGCTAGGCTTCAACAGTACATGAACCTGGAACTTCCAGATGTACAAGCTGGGTTTAGAAAAGGCAGAGGAGCCAGAGATCAAATTGCCAATACCTGTTGGATCATGGAGAAAGCAAGGGAATTCCAGAAAAACATCTACTTCTGTTTGATTGAATACATTTAAACCTTGACTGTGTGGATAACAACAAACTGGAAAATTCTTAAGAAGATGGGAATTCCAGACCACCTTATCTCTCCGCTAAGACCTGTATGCAAGTCAAGAAGCAAATTAGAACTGGAAATGGAACAACAGACTGGTTCAAAATTGGGAAAGGAGTATCACAAGGCTGTATACTGTCACCCTGCTCATTTAACTTATATGCAGAGTGCATCGTGCAAAATGCCAGGCTGTATGAAGCACAAGCTAGAATCAAGATTGCCAGGAGAAATACCAACAACCTCAGATATGCAAATGATACCACTCTAATGGCAGAAAGTGAAGCAGACCTAGAGCTTCCGGATGAGGGTGAAAGAGAAGAGTGAAAAAGCTGGCTTGCAACTCAACATTCAAAAAACCAAGATCATGGCATTTATCTCTATCACTTTATGGCAAATAGAAGGGGGAAATGTGGAAGCAGTGACAGATTTTATTTTCTTGGGATTCAAAATCACTGCAGATGGTGACTGCAGCCATGAAATTAAAAGACGCTTGCTCCTTGGAAGAAAAGCTATGACCAACCTAGACAGCATATTGAAAAGCAGATACATTACTTTGCCAACAAAGGTCCATATAGCCAAAGCTATGTTTTTCCAGTAGTCATGTATGGATGTGAGAGTTGGACAATAAAATAGGCTGAGCACTGAAGAATTGTTATCTTCAAACTGAGGAGCTGGAGAAGACTCTTCAGAGTCCCTTGGACTGCAAGGAGATGAAACCAGTCAATCTGAAAGGAAATCAACCCTGAATATTCATTAGAAGGATTGATGCTGAAGCTGAAGCTCCAATACTTTGGCCACCTGATGCAAACAGCTGACTCATTGGAAAAGACCCTGATACTGGGAAAGATTGAAGGCAAAAGGAGAAGGGGGAAGCAGAGGATGAGATGGTTAAACAGCATCCCTGACTCAACAGGCATGATTTTGAGCAAACTCTGAGAGATAGTAGAGGACAGAGAGCCTGTTGTGCTGCAGTCCACAGGGTGGCAAAGAGTTGGAAATGACTTAGCAACTGAACAACAACAACAATACTTGTGTAGCAATATCTCATTGTGGTTTTAATTTGCAATTCCCTAATGATATATGTTGTTGAGCATCTTTTCATATGTTCATTCATCATGTATATATCTTCTTTCATGAGGTCCTCTTCGGGTCTCTTGTCCATTTTTTAATTGGGTTGTTTTCTTACTGTTAAGTTTCAAGAGCTCTTTATATATTTTGAGCTATAGTCCTTTGTCAGATGTCTTTTGCAAATATCTTCTGCCAGTCTGTGCTTTGTCTTCTCATTCTCTTGACAGTATCTTTTGCAGAACAGAAGTTTATAATTTTAATGAAGTTTAAGTTATCAATTATTTCTATCATAGATCATGCCTTTGGAACAGTATCTAAAAAGTCATTGTTATACCCAAGGTCATCTACATTTTCTATGTTATATTCTATTAATTTTGTAATCCTGCATGTTTTGCTTAGGTAGGTGATCTGTTTTGAGTTAATTTTTGAGAACGATCTGTGTCTAGATTCTTTTTTTTTTTTTGGATGTCAATGTCCAGTCATTTTATCACTTTTCATTGAAAAGACTATTTTCTCTTCATTGTATTGTCTTTGTTCCTTTGTTAATTGGGTCTATTTCTGTGCTCTCTATTCTATTCCATTGATAATTTTTCTATTCTTTCACTAAAACCACACTTTCTTAATTACTGTGGCTTTATTGTAAGTCTTGGGTAGTGTCAATCCAACTTTGTCTTCTCCTTCAGGATTGTGTTATGTTAGCTATCCATGGTTATTGCTTTTACTTAAAAACTGTAGAATCAGTTTGTCAATGTCCACAAAATAATTTCCTGGGATTTTTTTTTTACCACAAATAAGATCTTTTATTTGTCACCATTAAAAGTCTGCATTTTAAACAGATTCTTGGACTGGTGGCTCATATCCATCAGCTCATTCAACTTTAGCACCTGTCTCGTCCCCAGTAGCTTTTCCAGAGCTACTAACTTCACCATGTAGCTCCATGAGTTTTCCCAATTCAAATTTGGGCTTCTTCAGCATTTTTACTAACAAAGACATCATGGAGCGGATAAATAAATTGGCAAGCCTTTTTTATGTCTTTTCCAATGCTATCTGGAATCAATTTATTGACCACCTCCTTCAAGTCATTTGTCTGCACCTCTCAGGTCATGATTTCCATCATCTTCTCGTGGATCTGGCGCACCTGCTGGTGCTGGGCATAAGAGGTCTTCCGAATCTGATTGTTGCATTTTTTTTTTTATTAAAACCCACACAGAGTAACCATTGGTAGTCTTGATATCAACGTGAGTTTCAATCATGATCTGCCACTTTTTGACCATGGAGCACATCTTGTCACGGGTAAGATCCATACCATGAAGATTAGTCAGGCAGTTTTTGTCCTGAACATCCTCAGTAATTAGCTTGAATTTTCTAAATGCTACTTCATCATTCTGCAGATCAGCAAGACTCACTTCAAAAACATGACCTTTGAGGCCATCAGATGCGATTTTGGTTTCTTGAGTTCTCATGACCAATGTTTTCCCAATATTCCTTATATTGAACATAGCTGATACTTTCACATCATACCAATCCTTTTTAGAAAATGGGTCAACCACTTTCTTCTTGGCTCCATTTTTGCCTGCTTTCATAAGGTGCTTGTTCTTGCCGACCGCCATGGTGCCACTCAGAGCCAAAAGGGCTTTCCTGGGATTTTAATTGGGACTAAATTGAATATATAAAATAAATTGGAAAGAAGTGACATCTGACAATACTGATTCTTCCTATCCATGCATATGGAACATCTCCATTTACTTAGAGCTTTGATTACTTTTATTAGAGTTTTGTAGTTCTTTTCCATATTTTTAACATAAAACATGAAAGTGTATATTCCTTAACTAGTCCTCTAAGGTGAAGCCAAGGTCTTCTCTTGTGATGTATCCAGAGTCCTGTTCCTCATCCTTATGAAATGCATACTAACAGTGAATACTAGTTACATTTTATTTCTAGTTACATTTCTGTTATTATTATTTCCAGTTACATTTTATTTGCATTGGAGCAATAACTTAAAAAGCAACAAACAATCTGAGAGAGGTCTTCTAATTTTTATAATATTTTTACAAATTTTTTATTTTCTTGCTCACTCCAGATTAATACAGATTTATTTTAGAGTTCACCTTTATTGTGTTTTCCCAAGGCTTTTATCTGAGCATTCCTGCATGAAAAAAAAAGCTTTATTTTTATAGTTATATCACATTGGTTTCTTTGACATTTAATTGAATTGTTATTATATCAAGTTTAATTAGCATATAAAACATTTGAAAATATGCAAATGATTCTTGATAAGCATACTCCTCAACCAGTAGGAAAAGGACCACATAAGCACACAAGGAGATGCCTACTAGCCATGAGCTTTACATGTGCTACAAGTATTACATGTATTATAGAGGACCCAGAAACCACTCAGAGGTCAGCTAACAGAACTTCTATTGTTTATTGTTTATTTATTTTGCTTTATTTTTATGAAACAAAATCACAAAGGGAAAAGGAACAAAGAACAACTTTAATCACCATTCTATGTTTAGAAACTGTCAATAGAATAGGTTTAAAGAATAGAATTTTAAAGGTTTTTGAGGGGGTGGGTATTGTGTGTGATGTTTGTGGTGTGCTTTGACAGAAATTTTGCAGTTTGTTCTTTAATTATGAAATATTTTATATAGACTTCTTGATGATGGCTATTTTGACAGGAATGAGGTAATAACCTCATTGTAGTTTTGATTTGTATTTTTCTAATAATTAGCAATGTTGAGCATCTTTTCATGTGCCTGCTGGCCATCTGCATGTCTTCTTTGGATAAATTTCTATTTAGATCCTCTGCCCAGTTTTTGATTGGGTTGTCTCCTTATTTTTTATATTGAGCTGTTTGCATATTTTTGAAAGTAATTCCTTGTCACTTGCACCATTTGCAAATATTTCCTTCTATTCTGTAGATTATCTTTTCATTTTGTTTATAGTTTCCTTTGCTGTGCAAAAGCTTTTGAGTTTAATTAGGCCCCATTTGTTTATTTTTGTTTTTATTTCCATTACTCTAGGAGACAGTTCAGAGAAGGCAATGGCACCCCACTCCAGTACTCTTGCCTGGAAAATCCTATGGACGGAGGAGCCTGGTAGGCTGCAGTCCATGGGGTCGCTAAGAGTTGGACACGACAGAGCGACTTCCCTTTCACTTTTCACTTTCATGCATTGGAGAAGGAAATGGCAACCCACTCCAGTGTTGTTGCCTGGAGAATCCCAGGGACGGGGGAGCCTGGTAGCTGTCATCTATGGGGTCACACAGAGTCGGACACGACTGAAGTGACTTAGCATAGCATAGCATAGGAGATAGTTCCAAAAAATATTGCCACAATTTATGTCAAAGGGTGTTCTATGTTTTTCTCTAGGAGCTTTATAGTATCCAGTCTTACATTTAGGTCTTTAACCCAAAAGCATAGAGACTATTATAATGAACACCTATGTGCCAACAACTCAGCATATGAAATAAACATTAGAGATATAAATAAAACCTCTTGTCTATGTATCCATCTGGGTCCCAACAAGAAACATAGTGACACACTCAATATGAGATCATTCCAAGAGATTTTGATAGAAAAATGACTATTTACCAAGGTGTGGGTATGAGAGAGCTACAAAAAACAGTGCAGAAATTTGGGAGTATTAGCAAAAAAGCTGTTACCATCCTTAGGCCCAAAGGGATAAGAAAAGGAGATATGCCTGGAATCCAAAGAATATCATGTAGAATTGGCCTCTTTGAGTGTAGCAGAGACCTCTGGTCAAACATAGGCAGTCTGAGGGGACTTCACAGAGAAGGAGACAGAAGAATACTCTCTACCCTCTTTCTGAATTCCTACTGGCTTCCCCATTGTCCAAATCCTTCCTGAAGCCACAGAACATGGAGAACCAGTTTATGCAGTTGATACAGGTCAGCCTCCCCTGGCAGAGAGCAGAGTGGAGAACAGAGTTAACTGAAGAGGCAGATATCAGTTATTCAGCTTTCTCATCCCATCCCACTCTCTTCTTCCTCTCATCCACAGTGGTATCACTAATCTGAATTTAGTGTTCAGTATTTCCATTCAGAACTGTGTACTTTTACCATACTTGCATATGTCCATCTGCACTACAGAGTACTGTTTAGTCTGGTAGTTGCTAGAGTTATCCACCAAACACAATCCTAAAGGAAATCAACACTGAATATTCTCTGGAATGACTGATACTGAAGCTGAAATTCCAATACTTTGGCCACTTGATACGAACAGCTGACTCATTAGAAAAGACTCTGATACTGGGAAAGATTGAGGGCAGGAAGAGAAGGGGTGACAGAGGATGAGATGGATGGAGGGCATCACCAACTCAATAGACATGAATTTAGCAAACTCTGGGAGATAGTGAAGGACAGGGAAGCCTGGTGTGCTGCAATTCATGGTGTTGCAAAGAGTCAGACACGACTTAACAATTAAACAACAACAACCAAATACTTGGGGTGATCTTACACTCACATAGTAAGATTATACTTCCTAGTCCTTTAAAGTTCAGTGTGACTATGTAACTTTCTTTAGACAATGAAATATAAGTGAAAAAGAAATGTTCCTCTTTCAGGGAGAAGCTTTAAGAACTACCATGCAAGTCACTTTATCTGCTTCCCACTGGTAAAGTGATCAGTGAAGCATGTGACAAAATGAAGTTTATATCAGCCTGAGACTCTGAATTACTCATAAACAGAGGCCCCAGATAATCGGAGCTGGACGTATCATGGATCTAAGTCACTGAGATTTCAGAGTGTTTGTTAAAGTAGTATAATTTAGCTTGTCTAAACAGAAATGTTTTACATAGTTTTAAACTTTGTATAAATTATATTTTGCCATATTTATCATACAGCAGAGTTTTCCTTGACAATTTTTTTAATTTTATTTTTTAACACCAAAAACATTTTATATTGGGGTATTTTGAAATTCACTCATGCTAATGCAGGTAGCATATAAAAATCTATAATATTTATCTGTTCTCCCATTGATAGAACAGTTAAGATACAATTTTTGCTATGACTCATAACGAGTATTCTGGTACATGTCTTCTGTGCAGATGTGCAAGAATTTCGCTAGGGGATATACTCAGGGGAGGAACAACGTACTTTTAAGCTTTTCAAAGAAAGTAACAGGTTGGGAGGAGACTTTGATCATTATGAACCATAGTTTCCATCAAAAAGGTTTTCAGAAATCTTTGTCCCTCAGGAGTGTGAAAACTGCCTCTCTCAGAACACTAAAATATAATATTCAGGAAAATTCTGTTTTAAAATTGGCCTGACCTTGAGAAGACCAAAATCATCCTTAAAAATTAAAGAGATCCACCTCAGAGAACAAATGGTTACACAAAATAACACCAAATTACTCTTCTAAAAATCTCTCAGGATAAAAGGCAAATTGAGATAAAGGGAAAAAATAGTATAATTTGGAGTTGGTTCTTGAAAATTTTTCTTTTTACAAATATAGTGAAAAATAAAACTACATAATCAGCCAGTAACTGATTAAAAGTATTATCAGCAAAGACAATTGGTGACTAAACAATGTGCTACCAGTCATGAGTCAGGGAATGATAGTACAGAATTACCCATATTATCTTTTCCATTCTCAGTCTAGGTTACTAATATCAAATAATCACCTTTAAAAAAAAAAAAAGCAATCTAAATAACAGGATTGGTTCCCCCACCCCATCCCACTCCTGCCCAAAGGTGATGAGAAATAGAGAAACTTTCTGGAAATATTTGAATGAGAAAGGAAAATGCCTCAGAACATGTCATGTACATTTCTTTGGAATCCACCATACAAAAATATCCTGTAGTAAAAGATATTTGTGTAGGTAACAAGTATTACAGACTGTAATACTAAGAACATAAGGTATAGTAGTAGTATGTATTTTTATGGTACTCAAGGCCCTAGAAAACAGTTATAAAGATGATTATAAAAGTATGGAAACTTTTGGATGGAGTGGAACACATATGGAAAGCAGATTATGAAACACTCTGGTAATAGCCTAGTTGTTTTGTTTTTTTTAATCTGGAGTCTGTCACAATATAGATGAAAATATCAAGAGCTGTTCTCTAAGCAGTAGGATTGTGGATACTTTTAAATTTCATTTTTTATGTATACATATATCTAATTTTCTACAAAATTAAATATTAAAAACATTATATATTACATTTGAATTACTTATATTAAGAAGTTGTTAATGGCTGGAAAAAAAGAAACAAAAAAAACTTTTTTTGCCTCCCCATCAGCATTTTGCAACTGCCACTTTCTTGACTTTCAGTGTAGGGCTTTCATTTTGTTTCCATGTGTTCAGACTCAGACCACTGGGATGTGCTCACCTCCAAAGACTAGTGTGATAATAAGAGGAAACACCAAACAAGAACCTTCTTTCCACATGTCCAGTTACTCTTCTCCCTCCCTCTAGGCCTGTCTGAAGCCCAGAATAACAAAGGCTGTTGATAAAAGTACAAATTAGCCTGCAGCTGAGGGGGGGCTCATATCACAGAGCAAGAGTGCCCATCCAAGCTCTCAGTTCCTGTTTCACCTGCATACCTTTTCCATACCAGTTCCTGCCCGCTACTCCTCCACAACCCTTCACCCTATCCAAAGGTCACGTACCCATTCATTCTTAAAAGACTAGAGATAGGAAAACCCACAGTTAAGTTCCCTCATTTTACAGATGGAGATATTTCCAGAGAGGGAAAGTACCTTCTCTAAGGTCACACAACAGTACAGTAAATGTTAGATCTGACACAAGACCCATGTCATAGATAAAGGATTAGAAAACTGGGCTCCACACTGTGACAGACACAGGTTCAAATCCCAGCTTTTCACTCCCTAAGCCTTTGCTTGCTCAGAAGTAAATGGAGCAACATAAGGTTGAGTGAGGACAAATCAGGTCACATGGGTCCATGCTTTAGTGTGCAGGGCCTGGCACATAGTACACATCAAACAAATGGCAGCTGTATTATTATTATTACTAACACTTACACTAATACAATAGTACTGTTATGATAGAAATTTGCTGCTTAAAAGCTACATCTCCTTCCTCTAGATCCTTGCCATAAGTTGCCCTTTTCTAAGATGAGGTCACATCTTGGAAGTTTTCTGGTAACTCTGGCCAAATTAAACATCTCTCATTAACCTTAAGTGCCTTGTGCAAGACCTGTCACTTTGCAGCTGACATATTGACACTTGCTCTAATTTCAGTTGTGATGCAGCCACTGCAGTTCTTCTTTTTCAAAGCATTTTATTTGAAGTCACTTGAGTGCATTCTGACACCCTGTGATTTTTAAAGTCAAATAAATAATTGCTCCACTTCCTCCTGAGCTTTGATGAAATGTCAAAAACATTATAGAAATTGATGAGAATTTTGTGAAGGTCTTGTCAGTAGCCCACTGAATCCCCATTATCATCATTCCTAGTCAAACTCTAGGGTCATTTAAACAGCACATTTTGACTTAAATTCAGGTTTTAATTATAATAATCAGCATACAATGTTTTTTCATTGACTGTTCACATTTGTTTGGGATTAATTTGGATGACACAGTCAGTACTAAATTAGGACCGATCAATACTAAATTAGGACCAGGAGGGGGAAAATACCCAGATAATTTTTAAATGAGTGATTATCCAATAACTTCAACCTCTTCTCTAAAACATTTTGTGCAGAGTGGTGAAAAAGGATCACATTTTAGGACTGAAATTGGTCACCTTCACTTCTCCTTGCTTGCTAACCTTCTGATCAGAATTCTAGCTCACAGTGACATGTACAAAAAGTGGGCCTTAGCAGATAGGGAAAAGACCAGCCCAACAGAGACCCTGGAAAATTCACCATCTCAAAAATTAAGAACTGGCTTCATTGAAATGGAGACATCCCAAACCAGGCATCACTCTGGGTACATGCCATACTCTAACTACACTCGCTGGTATACTGAGAGAGAAAATAAAGCAGTCAAAGGCACAGGTGCAGTCAGCTGTAGAGAATCAATAATGTCACTCCCAGAAGACTTCTGTGGTTTACAAAGTCAAATCTCTTCAATAACCAGAACTGCATGAACTGATAGACCAAAGTACCTTTTTTATAGTGCCCAGACTGCAAAAGATCTAATCACAGAGTGAAAAAAGCCACAGACTGCAAGCATGCAGACTTGTGTAATACACTAACTGGTGGCCTTGGAAAAGTCACTGTGTCTCCCAGAATCTCAGTCTGCTGGCATATAAAAATGGATATAATGTATGTGAAAATGCTTTAGCCACAACAAAACACTATGTAACTGTAAATGATAATTACAAAAACAATAACTGCTCTAAATATTTATTATATATGCAGCACTCTAAGGAAATAAAAAAACTTCAAATTTGATCTGTATCCTCAAGGTGCTTATGACCATATGAGGGAGACAAAACTGATAATGTCAATGAAACAACTAAACTTCAATACGAGCATGTAGTTGTTCAACACTTTGAGTTTCAAAAAAAACATTTGTTAAGAATCATCTTTGTTGGGGGCCAGAGTGAGGCACTCTGCCCGTGGCAAAAGTCATGAGGAAGGAGGCTCGACATACGCAAAGGCAGGATCGGGCCTCAGGAGTCCCCCTGGAAATCCTCGAGCATCTAGCCCCATAACCAGAGCCTGCCTGCTTTACTACTTTGTGCCCCCACCTACACCTCTGACTTTATGGGGGGCTGTCCCCCACCACCTCTTTCAGAGAAGGAGTTAACCTAGAGCTCCAGTTAATAAAAACTCCTGGGCGTGACAAGAGTGTTTTAACCTACAAACTCCTCTGAAGGTTCTCTAGCCTGCCTGACAGGCTTGTCCGGCCACATGTGATTGCTCACAGCCTCCCAACCATGAGAGGCACGAGATGCTTTAAACCTTCTAAAAACAGGTTCCTTAGAAAAGTTAGAAAACTATTAGTATAAGTATAATGGGCTGATTAGAAATTGTATTGGTGAAGGGTTTTTCATTTTTTGAGCCAATGTTTGTTGCTAAGTCTCCACATCCCCTGCCCTTACACACGTTAATGAATATATAGAAGAAATAAGTATTAACCTTTGATATTAATCACGTTAGACCTTAGGCTAAGTAAATTCTTTCCTTAACTAAAACCCACTACACCCTCACCCTATAGGAATGTAACTTTATTTGGGTGGCGTCTGTTTTAAGAATAATCACCCCTGGAGAAATAAGTGTCCTGGTTGACTGACCGCTGTCACAAGGAGAGGGTCATAAATTGTCAGCAGGCCCCCTGGCCAGAAGATGATGTAACACCCCTAAGACCTCTGTATACATTTGTATGAAGCACCTGACTTTGATAAAAGTCAGGACTGCTGACCCTGCGTGACTTTTTGCATAACATCTCAGTGTATAAAAGTAGACCATGGAAAATAAAGACTTGGGATCAGTTTCTCAAAATACTGGTCTCCCCTTGTCGCTCTCTCTCTCACTCTGGCTGAGTCTCCATCTGGAGCGCGGAACCCACCAAGCTTACTAATTTTGCCTGGGCTTCTAAGATCCGACCGGGGAGGTCTCAGTGTCTCCTCTCCTTCGGGAGAATGGAAGGACACCTGTGGCCTATGTAAGTGGTGCAAGCTTCTTGTCTTGAAGTTTTATTGGTCTCCCGCGTAAACCAAGCTACTCAGCCTCTTTTCTCCACTGAATTTTCCTACTGAGCTATCCTCATTCTATTACTCTTTACATCTTTAATTAATATCTAATTGAAGCTATTGTATCCTGATCCTCGCCGACGCCGTCCCCGCTTCGAACTCCCTGGATCAGCCGAGGCTGGACCCTGGCACATCTTATTTGGGCTTCCCACGTGGCTCAGTAGTAAAGAATCTGCCTGCCAATGCAAGAGACATGGGTTCAGTCCCTGGGTCAGGAAGATCCCCTGGAGAAGGAAATGGCAACCCACTCCTGTATTCTTGCCCTGGAAATCCTGTGGAAGAGGAGCCTGCCAGGCTACAGTCCTGTGGGGATCACGAAGAGTCAGATACAACTTAGCAACTGAACAAGAATCATCTTATTTGACCCTCAAAACAGCCCTACGAGGAAGGTAGAATTATTACTACTATACCCCTTTAATAGACAGGAATCAAAATAAGTGAGTTACTTGCCCAATGGGGCACATGGGCACAAACCAAAATCTATGTCTTTGAACTTCTGATGAAGTACATTTTTCTGAGTCATACCTTTTGGTCTATTTATTAAGCTAGGTTAAGTAGTATGGGCCCTATAACTTCTGTAGAAGTTCAGAGAAAGGATGAATGGTTGATGAATAAGAAGTAAGAAAGGTCTGAGATATATTATGGAGGCACGCCCAAAAGCTCAGTAGGATTTAAGTAGGCTGAGAAGCTATGAGAAAGCACTTATATTAATGTTCCCAGATGTTCAAGCTATACACAAGGCCCTTAAGAATTTGATATGGCTCCATTCCCACACTGACTTTGAGAATTACTGCACTGTGAACTGTCATGACTAAGAGGAATCTTCTACCTCAGATCTGTTAAGGCTGGAAAAGGCAAACCACCTAATCAGAGTCCAACTCCCTCATCTGTCTCTCTCACACATTTATCCTCCCCCACAAAATAGGGGAAGGATAATGTCCTTTTCTTGTAAACTTTTTACAAGGGTACGTTTACATGAGCATAAAAAACACTCGATTTCATTGAAAAATATTGATATAAAGACAAATAAGCATTGGTGACAGATATTTCTGAGAAATTATTTATTCAGTTATTAAGTTAATGAAACCAAATGACCTACTTTAATCACATAGCCTTCAAATCGACATTCCAGAATCTCTCCTTATAGATTGATGATAGGCTAACTAGAAAGGCAAAGAATATTAACAACACTATAAAAATTCAAATATTCCCTCAGTTCTCCAACTAAATTTTGATGAACAGAGCAATGCATTTAAACTGGAAAGCAAAAGACTATTGCTTTTTTCCCAGGGGCTGTGCATGAGATGGTTGGCAAATGCACATCCATGTCTGGAACACTGGAGGAAAATTCCTACAATACCTCATTGCCAGGGCTGGCCAGGCCATAGCTGCCTACCCCACCACAAAGTCATCCCACCTACATTGGAGGTAGCTTAGGGGGAAGCATAGTGCTATAGGGCCTGGTTTAGTTTTATAGAATCCTTGGACTACTTTGAAGTGCTTCAAGGGTACAAATATTTTGGATTAAATTTAATTTTAGAAAACCACACCTAAATTCTTTGTTAACCTATGCTGGGTCTGACTCTTCTGCGACCCCATGGACTGTAGCCCACCAGGCTCCTCTGTCCATGGAATTTCCTATAGTAAACATAATAAGCTCACTCAAATGTACCATGTTTGAGAACACTAAAAGCCATAGATATATTTCCATATGTAGTATAGAACAGTTTTGAGGGCAGATCTCAGAATATAACTCTTCCTATCACCTCTATTATGGGTTTGAGATTTATGGACATATATCACTGATTAGAGAAGTTATAGGTCTCCACTCATCATTTTATTTCAAGCCTGTGTGGGTTCACTCACACAAAATTGTACAAATAAGAGGAGGATCATGGAACACATGTATTGGGCCCAATGAAATGCAAGACAAGACAGTCATATCATCATTGCTTGTTCTCACTTTCTGCTTAATAGTCAGTTTGCAATGACAAACGTACACATAACATGTTGCATTATGAAAGTATTATCATAGTATAAAGGATTGCAGCAGGCTAAAGGCTTCTTGTCAGATTTTTGTATTAACAACATGGCATGGAAGTTAACAAATGTTGTTAGTGATTCAAATTTAAAATAAAGACTTCCTTTCCTAATCCTCTTTTATGTTTCAGAATCAGTTGAGTTTAAGCATCCTAAGATTGCTGGCACACTATTTAACACCTGTTACTATTTTTAGCTAATACACTTCTTAGGATTCATCTGGATTTTCTCAATACTGGGCATTCAAAACAAAATTCTTTAATAAATTGGATGGCAGGCCTGTCATATGACAGCCACTATCATCTAGACAGTTGGTGCTTAATTTCTATGTCCATCACAACAACTGTCATCATTGTCAGTGACTGATATAATAAATCCTGTAACATTGAATTTATAAAATATTTATAATATATTTATAACTGCAGTTTTTGCTTCTATGTGTGTGCTAAGTTGCTTTAGTCATGTTCAACTCTTTGTGACCCCATGGACTGTAGCCTGCCAGACTCCTCTGTTCATGGGATTCTCCAGGCAAGAATACTGGAGTGGGTTGCCATGCCCTCCTCCAGGGGATCTTCCCAACCTAGGGATTGAATCCATGTCTCTTATGTCTCCTACACTGCCAGGTGGGTTCTTCACCACAAGCGCCACCTGGGAAGCCCTCTGTTTCCATATCCAAGTGAAAAAAAAATTGTTTGAAAGCAAAGCATTCTGCTACTTGAAGGAAGGAAAGAGAAAAGGAAGGAGAAAATAGGGGAAAGAGTGATGGAGAGAAAGAGATAGGGAGAGCAATTTGAGTATCATTGGTCAAGTTATAATATTGACCCAGGAGACTAGAGCCATGAATTCTAGGTGATTCCATCCTGGATATGCTGTGTTCCCTTGACCATGTAAGTCCTGTCCCCTCAAAGCCTTGAGTTTCCAATCTGTTAAACTTAAGCATTTAACAAGGATTTACTGAGCACTTCTCTGAACTCAAAGCTGTGCCTAGGAGAACAGGTCTGGCTCTGCCCTCATAGGGCTTATCTTGTGAGGACAGAGAGAAAACAACCAGGTTAAATAAGCATAGTAACAATAAGAGTACCTGCCTCATGAGACTATTATGAGGACCAAATAAGATGATTCTTGCAAATATGATTTGAAAACTCAAAACATTGGCCAACTACGTGCTGTCTGGTATTGAAGTTCAGTTGTTTCGTTGACATTCTCATGTTTGTCTCCCTGACATGGTTATAAGCACCTTGAGGATAGAGATCAATTTTGTTTGTTTAACCATTTATCATTTCTTTATTATTATTTTTTTTTACTTTACAACATTGTATTGGTTTTGCCATACATCAACATGAATTTTAATGCTTTTTCCCTACCTCATATTTAGAGCATTTATTGTTTTAGTATCAATTGACCCATTTCTCCATGAATATATTCCACATTTTTGCCTCCTTACATTTCCTGGAAGACACCAGGCTCTTTCCTGACTTTGAATTTCCTGTCATGGTGTTTCCAAAGCCTGGAATTCCATTTCTCCCTCTCCCCTCCCCTCTAGACTTCATTGGCTTCCTCCTTCTTATCCTGTAGATTTCAGCATAAATGTTAACTCTTCAGTAAGAAATTCCCTCTCATCCATAAGTAGGTGTTCCCCTTGATCATGCATTAAGTCTGTCTCTTGGGCTATTGTTCAAGTCTCATTTAATTTCTTCTCTGCTTCTTTTGACATTTAGCTCAGCTGCTTGGAGTCTGCCCTGCACACAAGGAATTCAAGTCATCAGCCAGAGCTGCTGAGGCCATGGTTGCCCAGCCTTTGTACTCTAATTCTTTTTTTTTTTTTTAACTTTACAATATTGTATTGGTTTTTCCATATATCGACATGAATCCGCCACAGGTATGCACGTGTTCCCCATCCTGAACCCTCCTCCCTCCTCCCTCCCCATACCATCCCTCTGGGTCGTCCCAGTGCACCAGCCCCAAGCATCCAGTATCGTGCATCGAACCTGGACTGGCGACTCGTTTCATATATGATATTATACATGTTTCAATGCCATTCTCCCAAATCATCCCACCCTCTCCCTCTCCCACAGAGTCCAAAATACTGTTCTATACATCAGTGTCTCTTTTGCTGTCTCATACACAGGGTTATTGTTACCATCTTTCTAAATTCCATATATATGCATTAGTATACTGTATTGGTGTTTTTCTTTCTGGCTTACTTCACTCTGTATGATAGGCTCCAGTTTCATCCACCTCATTAGAACTGATTCAAATGTATTCTTTTTAATGGCTGAGTAATACTCCATTGTGTATATGCACCACAGCTTTCTTATCCATTCATCTGCTGATGGACATCTAGGTTGCTTCCATGTCCTGGCTATTATAAACAGTGCTGCGATGAACATTGGGGTACATGTGTCTCTTTCAATTCTGGTTTCCTCAGTGTGTATGCCCAGCAGTGGGATTGCTGGGTCATAAGGCAGTTCTATTTCCAGTTTTTAAAGCTGGAAAGACTACAGGTTCTCAGTCAGTGTTTTAGCCACTTTATGGTGCACATTCAGCCTGCTCTGGGGCTGAAACCTGCAAAGGGGACTCTCAACCCCATTCATTTCTTCTTCTAAGTGCCAACCTCTCCATGTGCCCTCCAGCCCCCACTTTTGTTCACTTTCCTGGGCATTCAGTTTTTTTCCAGAGTTTATAGTTGCTATGGAAAGGCAGGTCCAATAGGAACTACTTAGACATTCTAGAAGTCGAACTCCCAGATTGATTCTTTTAGATATAAATCAAGCCATGTAGTGTGTGCATGTGTGCATGTGCGCTCAGTCATGTCCAACTCCATGTGACCCCATGGACTGTAGCCCGCCAGTTTCCTCTGTCCATGGGGATTCTCCAGGACACTCACTCCAAGAATACTGGAGTGGGTTGCCACTTCCTTCTCCAGGGGATCTTCCATGTAATACCTCTGCTCAAAACCTTGTAATAGCTCCCCAAATTATCTAGAATAAAAGCCAAGAGACCTACATCAGTCTACATGATCTGTCCTCAATTACTACTCTGCCTTCATCTCCTTTTTTTTGTTTTGCTGTTTTGTTGCTCAGTGATGTCTGACTTTTTTGCAACCCCCACCAGGCTCCTCTGTCCATGGGACTTCCCAACAAGAATACTGGAGTGGGTTGCCATTTCCTTTTCCTAGGGATCTTCCCAGATCAGGGATCAAACCTGAGTCTCCTACATTGGCAGGCAGATTCTTTACGAATGAGCCACCAGGGAAGCCCCCTCTTCTCCTTTTACTCTCCCTTTATTCAATCCATTTCATCCTCATTGATTTTGTTGTTCTTTCATATCAAATGTGTTCTTTACTTCTTTTCCCCTCCCTATAGAAGTTACCCCAAATATCCAGAAGGCAGACTCTCACTACTTTAAACCTCAACTCAAGCTGTCACCTCTTCTTTACTACAACTTTCTACCCCCAACCTTCATGGCTCCCATTCCCCTTTCCCTCTTCATCTTTTGTTTTGTTTGTAGCACTTATTATCTTCTGACCTACTATATATTATTTATTATGTTTATTGTCTATTGTTTATCTCACCTTATTTTTCTATAAGCTACTTCAAGGCAGACACCTTTTTCTCTTGTTTGTTTGTTTAGTCCTGCATCTCCATCCTCTAGAGGAAATCTACCAGGAGAATAGGTATCAGTATACATTTGTCAAATAACTATGTGGGTGAATAAATAAATAAATAATATGGAAAAATTAAACATATTCCAGGGAAGCAACTACTGCACAAAGTATTTGGAGGGAATCTTCAAACATGAGGGACACAGTTTGAATTCCTTTTGTTCTTAAAGATGAATTTACATTTTGGAAACTACCAAAAGTCTTTCAGAGCCAAGGACAGTCAAAACAGAAGGTGAATAAACCAGACATTATCTTTTTAGATTAAAAAATAAATTATGATATTACGAGACAACATTTAATTCTTTGCTTCAAAGGCAAGCTATGAAGAAATTTTCAGGAAAAAATTCCAAAAATATTTTATTTGCCTGCTGCGTATTTTGAATTAATATGTGGTTTTCTAATGGGACAGTTTTGAAGTTAAGGTTTCTGATTTTTTTTAAGTACCATATTTGTCCTTTGCAATATTGCTGAGATAAACATTTTCACTGAATTTGTTAATAGATAGTCTAGCAAAGTCCAGCTCTTGATTTCTATCAGATATGAGCAGCAAAGAGTGCTTTCTCCTTATGGTGTTTTCAGACATTGTGGGGCTTGTTCGTCTAGTCAAGGCTATGGTTTTTCCAGTGGTCATGTATGGATGTGAGAGTTGGACTGTGAAGAAAGCTGAGTGCCGAAGAATTGATGCTTTTGAACTGTGGTGTTGGAGAAGACTCTTGAGAGTCCCTTGAACTGCAAGGAGATCCAACCAGTCCATTCTAAAGGAGATCAGTCCTGGGTGTTCTTTGGAAGGACTGATGCTAATGCTGAAACTCCAATACTTTGGCCACCTCATACAAAGAGTTGACTCATTGGAAAAGACTCTGATGCTGTGAGGGATTAGGGGCAGGAGGAGAAGGGGATGACAGAGGATGAGATGACTGGATGGCATCACCCACTCAATGGACGTAAGTTTGGGTGAACTCCAGGAGTTAGTGATGGACAGGGAGGCCTGGCGTGCTGCAATTCATGGGGTCACAAGGAGTCAGACACAACTGAGCGACTGAACTGACTGAACTGAACTGAGGCTGGTGGAGCTGGAAAAGGCAGCTGGGTCTGAAAAATCTTGAGCCCATTGATGTTGATGGTTAGTGATATAGCTGTTGTAGATCAATAATGGTAAAGTTTGTTTAGGGTTAACATTAAAGGAAACTTTTTTTCTGAATTCTTGTATTCTTTTTATTTTTTGGCTAGGTGACTTGTGGGAATCTTAGTTCTCCAACCAGGGATCAAATCTGGGCCCATAGCAGTGAAAGCACAGAGTCCTAAACCCCTGGACCTCCAGGGAATTTCTGGCTTCTGGTATTCTTAATAGTATTTGTTTATTATTAATTATTTGTATGACAGACCAATAGTGTAATTGAAGTACTTTCTATGATGCTGTAGTGTTTATTTTATGCCTGTAATCTCCCTTCCCTTCCTCTAGGTGATGAATGGCCATATAATTGCACTTTCTTGCACTTCTTAATTGGTCACTTTTTATCAAATGGGATAATAACCTATTGATTAATACTATATATGCTTATTCAGCAGTCTTTCCTAATACTGGGTGAATTAGAAAAGCACTGCCTTAACTTAGTTAATAGCTTATTTTGCTCTCTGCTCTACTGCCCTCACTCTACATCTATTTTTTTGCTTGTTTCCTGGCATTAGAATATATAGACACAACTGTGTACCCTTATGTTTTTGCTGTCAGCCTACTAAGAAATGAGTGACCAAGTGATCAGGCTTTCCTATAGTTGTTTCTAAGTCCTTTTCCTGATACTAGGAAAATGCAAGACACTAAATAGATTTCATCTCAACTTCCAACCCAAACAATTTGCAACTGTGTAACCAGTCTAGCTCAATGGGAAATCATGCCTTAATTGTTTAGTGATGTCTACCATCAGCATGTAATAGAGATTTAGGACACAGGCTAAGCTCACTACAGGCCATGGGAACAAGAACAAAGACCTTCAGGAGATGAATAGAAGGTGGTGTTTAAGGGCTGAGAATAACTGTATTTCCTTAACCTGAGCATTCTGTGTTCGTGGACTTTCAGCTGACTCTGTCCTTTCCCTAACACCACATGGTTCTGAATGCAGTGACAAGAGTTGGGAGCAAGAGTGGAGGCAGGGAAGAAACATGAATTTATCTCCTCTTTGGCTGGAGGTCTGTCCCTACTAGGAACCCAAATTTATAAGATTTTCCTTTTGTAAAGGGCTTTGATACCTCATGGGTAACACAGTGAAATATAGTCCACCACCAACCAAGGCAAGCTAGTTTGGGATATCACTATTTAAACATGTTATGCTCAATATTATTTGTATCAAATATGCATAAAATATATAATTCATAAGACTTTATAAACACCACTTTTCTGGCACCTATCAATTCTCCTGGTAGGAAGCTGTTTGTTATGTAGGATGCTTACCTGAGTGGTATGATCCAGTTTTCATTCCTGAGGGATCTGAGCTCTCAGTTGCCCTACTTGTATGGTTCTAGTAGTGGACCATTATGCTTTACCTGTGGGCATACTTGTAGGACAACAGAATAACCCAGGAGATTCCCCCAAATTCCTTTCATGCTCTTCTCTGCCCCGCCATGTTGCAGTACCCTTGTTCTTCTACATAATATCAATCACCCAGCAAAAACTGTAGCATTATGTTTTGCCTGGTTGTCTAGTGGGCCTCAGATGGTCATCACCACACTTAACTTTCCGCCATCGAAGGCAAAAATAAGTTGCATGGGCAGAGTGTTAACTATCTTGATCTGCCTCTTATCATACTACTATGTTTTTTTTTCAGCCTGTACCTATGATCTCGAGGATTTTCCTATGACCAGAGGAGTAAAGGGAAAATTTAAACCTAGATTGTAGATGCTGGTCCCAGTCAAGAATCTACCTTCCAATGCAGAGGACACATGGGTTTGATCCCTGGTGGGGGAACATGCCATGGGACAACTAAACCCACACGCTGCAACTAGAGAGCCTGTGTGCCACAACTAGAGAAGCCCACACACTGCCAGTGCTGAGCCTGGGCACTCTAGAGCCTGTGATTCCACAACTAGAGAGAGCCCACACACTGCAATGAAGACACAGTGCAGTCCAAAAAAGTTGTCTCAACAGTATAATAGCCTCACTTGGACCTGCTCCCTTCTTCCTGAGATGTCTCTAGTATTATCTGCATCTCACATGTTACCTCTCCCTCTGGATTTTAGTCTCTGGACTATAGTTCTCAGGGCATGCTTCTTTCATTTTTCTTCTGTCTCTGCTTCTGACTCCCATCCCTTTCTGGCTTGATTCCTTGTGTATCTTTGAAATTTAATTGTAATCATCTTACCCCTGATCCTGCTTTAGCCAGCAAAGTACTTTAAAAACTAACCACAAGGTTGGAAAGGTTCCTTACTGTACAATTCTGGTTCCTAAAAACTATCTTATGACTAATTTAACTGTTTAATGACATCATAGTTATATTTTATTTTCTATTAACCACTCATCATTTGGGAAGAAAGATTTCAGGTTAAGAGTAACTGTTACTTATGAATAACTCTAAATACTTAAGAGTTATTCATCATCTATTACCAGTAAGCAATTTACTCTCAAGATGATTTATTAAGGCCCAGACTAGCTATGGAACCAGGCCTGCAAAGAATTTACATGTTAAGAAATCTGAAAGTGTTCTTGTCCTCTTTCCAAATATAAACACTCTTGATAATATGGGCATACATTCTAATTAATTAGTCAAAAGTTGCATTGTATAGAAATAGCAATGCTTTGTATCCCAAAGAAAGTACTAGGGGTAGTTAATAAATAATAATTATATTCTCATTTTCAGTAATCAGAAAAATAGCTTGAATAGAACAGATGAATGGCTTTCTGCAGCTGAATAAAAATCAAAATAATTAGCATATGTTATAAAAGTTCACTTTAGAAACAAGCTATTTTTAGGACTCTATCTTTGTAATTATCCAAAGATATCCTACACAAAATAAATAAATAAAAGAATGAATGAAAACTGCCATCAGGACCTCTAACTACTTATTCTGAATAAGAGTGGAAAATGCATGGGCTTGGAAAAACAAAGTGAGAAAGAGACCAAAATATTATTTAAGCCACTGTCCACATAAAGCATAGCAGCAAAGTGTACAAACCATAGAGTTATGTCTTGAAGAGCAGGGATTCCCTAAATTAAAAACACCGTGAGGAAGTACTGGCTAATTGAAAAAGGTACAAGAATTCTTTGCAACACCTAAAAAGAACTGAGTAAAATCTGTTGTCACAGAAAGGATAGAGCTCATTAATTTCCCATCTCCTGAAGGTAGAAGTCAATTGACTGTAAACAGACCATCCAAGCTCAAAGATTTATTATTTACCTACTTCTTCTAAATAGCTTAGCATCGTTAAACAGAGTAACAAGGCACAAAATTCAAGTTTAAATTAAGTCATATAGACAAGTGTGTTTCTGGATATTGGTTTAAATAAATACACATCATTCAAATAAATACCAAAAATAGGGATATGACCCTGAATCTATCAATGAAGTGACAGTTTTAAAATACTATCACCAACCAACAAGAGAGTAGAATATTTCAGGTCAGAACAGTTGCTCTAATACTAAAATTGATTTTGGATACTGTGCACATTACAAGTTTCTTTGGAGAAACATGGCCAGGCAGAAAGCCTTTGAAAACACTAACTGTAATTATGTTGCTGTGGAGAATTCTGGATTCAATTGCCATAGATGGAAACCAAAGGATGAGCTAGAAATGCATTTCCAGATGTTTGCTGACCATCTCCACGTATGTGGCCCATATATATCTTTAAGATACACCCAGACTGGACTCATTGTTTCTCCCCTCTCTTGCCAAAAGAGAGCAGAACAAATGAAGAAAAACTTAAAAATAAATGGCTTGTCTCCTCCTTACTTGTTTCTTGTCTGGGAGAATAATGTCAATATTCATCCAGTCACTCATACCAGACACATGGGAATCATGCTTGATACCACCCTCTCTCATACTGCCTGAATTCAGTCTATCACCATGTGCTTTGATTCTGCCTCAAATTTGTCCTGTTTCTCTATCAGCATCAACCAAGTTTATCATAATCTCTGAGTTCCTCTACTGCAAAAGCCTCATAGTCTCCATCACCCACCTCAAACCCCTCCTATTTATTCTTTGTGCAGCAGTGTGATTTTTTTTTTTCCCAAAAACAAAAATCTGGTCATGTCACACTGTTGCTTAAACTCCTCTCTGGTTCCCCATTGCTCTTATGAGGTGGGGTGGAAGGGGAAGCCACATTATTCCAATTACCTCTAAGGTCTTGCATGGTCAGATTTGGGTCAGGGGCTGGCTGAATTCCATCACTTCAAAGCATACAATTCCATCAACTCAAATGATACAAACAGTTAAAACCAGTTACAATAAAAATTAGATAATGGTGAAACCTAGAAGATACCCAAAAGAATCCATGATGTCCATGGCTACAAAACTATATCCCAGTTAAAATGCATGGACTTCGGGTCCCCACTGACATAGTAGGTCACATTCAGGTAATTTGAAATACCTCAGCATGTTAAACTGTGACTTGGGTAGAATCATCCATGAAGTAGAACCCAGGTCTCTATAATTCCTGATTAGTATCCCTAATCTGTAACCATATTATAGTCACAAATCTTTGATCCTGTAACAATAGTATGACCACAAATCTCTGACCAAGTAAGTGAAGTCCATCAGAAATGGTTTAACCCTGCTCTCCCAGTAGGGTAAGTGATTTTGGCAAACCCAGTAGGGCTGCCAGATAAAATATAGGACACCCATTTTAATTAAATTTCGGTTATTGAAGCTATTCGTTGTTCACCTGAAATTCAAACTTAACTAGGTATCTTATTGTTATTAGCTAAATCTGGCAACCCTAATAGCCAGTAAGATACAGAAATAATTATATAAACATTGAAGCAAACCAAACCCTTAGTAAATAACTCTTCTCATTTAGGAATATGCTTTGTTATTATCTTGATTAGTCTCCAAGTTTGCAATTTAAGGTATTTAAGACATTTCACAAAAATTGACCTATTGGAGGTTCTAAAATTATATTTTTAATTGAAATGTTTAGTTTTCATTAAACTACTAAAATGAGTAAGAGAATTGTGTTATCTGTATGTGCAAAGTTTGAATGCTCATCAGAATGTGATTTAGACCACTATCCAGTGAACCAGTGAAGTTGCTCAGTCATGTCTGACTCCTATCCCATGGACTGTAGCCTACCAGGCTCCTCCATCCATGGAATTTTTCCAGGCAAGAGTACTGGAGTGGATTTGCCATTTCCTCCTCCAGGGGATCTTCCCAACCCAGGGATCGAGCCCAGGTCTCCCACACTGTAGGACAGACGCTTTACCATCTGAGCTACCTTTTGGTTAATTAAATTTATCAGCATTACTATAGGACTTAGAAACATTTTGTTTATTAAGTATGTAAGATTACCCTGGGGGCTTCTCAGGTGGCTCAGTGGTTAAAAAAAAAAAAAAATCCACCTGCCAATGCAGGAGATCCAAGTTCAATCCCTAGGTTGAGAAGATCCCCTGGAGAAGAAAACGGCAATCCACTCCAGTATTCTTGGCTTCCCTGGTGGCTCACACAGTAAAAGAATCCACCTGCAATGCAGGAGGACCTGGGTTTAATCCCTGGGTTGGGAAGATCTCCTGGAGAAGGGAATGGCAATCCACTCCGGTATTCTTGCCTGGAGAATCCCAGGGACAGAGGAGCCTAGTGGGCTATAGCCCATGGGTTCTCAAAGAGTCAGACATGACTGAGCACCTAAACATGCACACAAGACGACCCTGTCAAGTATTTGAAATGTCTATTTGGAATCATATGTATTCAATTTCCAAATGTGTTTAAAGTAAAAAAATTGAGGGAAAATATATTAAGAGTTACTGAAAGAACAAGTGAAAGTGTCTTTTTAAAAAATTTTGTACAAACATTACCAGATTTATGAATAGAATAACAAAGCTTTACATTGAACTTAAAGGCTTAAGGAAAAATTTGATTTTTAAACTTAGAGTTTTAGTTAGTTAGTATTAATGTAATCACAGCTATGTGTAATTTCACTCTTCACTCCAGTCACACTGGCCTTATTCAGGCTTCTTTAGAGAGATCCCACCGCAGGTATTTGCCACAAGTTGTTTCTTCTTCCTTGAGGCTATCTATGCTCCCACCCGACCGTACCCTAATTAATTCCTTTTCACCTTTCAGATCTCAGCTAAAGCTTCCACACTTTTTAAATAGGTCAAATCTTTCAGTACACACTCCTCCAGGATAGGAAGAAGAGGCTATTAGCTGTTATGGTTATTATTGCTCTTGTTATTGTTTTTATTTTTACCTCTTACTTTTCCTTCTTAGCACTTATCTTAGTCATAACTTTACACTAATTTTTGCCATTAATTGGGGTCTTTTAATAAGCTCCCTCCTAGTTCAGTCAGTAAGGAATCTACCTGCAATGCAGGAGACCCAGGTTCAATTCCTGGGTCGGGAAGATCCCCTGGAGAAGGAAATGGCAACCCACTCCAGTATTTCTTGCCTGGAGAATCCCCATGGACAGAGGAGCCTGGCAGGCTACAGTCCATGGGATCACAAGAGTTGGACACAACTTAGTAACTAAACCACCACTGCATAAGCTCCAGAAGGGCAAAAGACTACATTTGTCTTTATTCACCATTTTATTCTAGGTAGATGCTAGCATCTACCACATAGTAACCATGCAATAAATACTTGCAGAAAGAAAAGACAGACAAAGGTAAGCAAAGACAGATCCTGTTCTGTTTTCTCAAGAGGTTGAACTGTGGGATTGAAAACCTGCATAAGAAGCACATCTACTCACCTTTCTCCTTTCCCTCCTTACAAACTCAGGCCATCTCTTCCCTAATACTAACAGAAGGGAAATTTATCTTATACTCTGGAGAAATTAAACAATTTAGGGACACTAGGCTGAAAACAAAGGACTTGAGTAAGTCTAAATACTGCAAGGGTATTCCCTAGTGGTCCAATGGTTAAGACTCTGTGTTTCCACTGTAAGGGGCACAGGTTTCGATCCCTGGCCGGGGAACTAAGATCCCACACACCACATGTGCTAGAGGTGGGGATATTAAGGTCATTAAAGACAAAGAAAGATTTTAGAAACTATTCAAGATTAAAGAAGACTGAACAAAAGTAATGAATTATCCTGAGCCAAAAAAATAAAGAAATGACTGGCAAAGAGCCCCCACAATCATCTTTCTCTGCTTGGCTCCCAGAATGCTGTAACCCAAATTTATATTTCTGACCCAGGAAGAATGGGACATTTCACTCTGCAATGGCAGGTACTGATAGCTGGTCCACTCATAACCGACCTACAATGCAGACTACCAGTCAAAAACACTACTGATCAACAAGGAACTTATCAGCTTTTTGTGCATAGCCATTAAATACAATTGAGAGCAAAAGTAAAGGAAGTCTCCAATGTAAAGACCAAGATAACAAACAATTCAGTGGAACTAGACAACCCAAAAAGTAGGAAAAAACCTTCAAACATTTATAATCAGTAGCCTGAGAGATTAGAAAGAATTCCCAAATCTATGAGAATATTGAATTTGGGATTTTTTTTTTAAGAAAAACGATAATGATTAGAGATTAAGAGCTCTTGGAAACTTAAATTATACTTCCCATATGTTAAAATCCATTACAAGTGGTTAAAGCTAAAGTTGAGAATATTTCCCCAAAATAGAACTAATGATATACATAGAATAAAGTGAGTAAATTAAAGAATCAATTGAGAGGAACCCACACCCAAATAATACAAGTTTCAGAAATAGAAGACAAGGAAAACAAAGGGGTAGGAAATCAAAGAAATAATGCAAGAAAAATCCCTAGAACAGAAAGATTTGTTTCCATATTAAGTGCCCAGTGTGAACTATTATTGTTGTTTAGTTGCTCAGTCGTGTCCAACTCTTTGAGACCCCTTGAACTGCAGCCCAACAGGCTCTTCTGTCCATGGAATTTTCTAGGTAAGAATACTGGAGCAGGTTGCCATTTCCTTCTCCAGGGGACCTTCCCAACTTAAGGATCGAAACCAGGACTCCCACATTGCTGGCATATTCTTTATCTCTGAGCACCTCAAACGATTATACCAAGGGTTAAATCAGAATACTTCTTCACAGGTGCAAAGTACTGTATGGGGAAGATTATCCCCATAAAGTCTCCCAAGTTGGACAAACTCAAGTCTCTTCCCTCCTGTGTTTCTCCTTTACTCACACACTATTAGCACATTCACAAACTTCTGACACCAGGTATTTGGCTTTTCCCCACACCACCAAGCAGTTCTCCCACAGGAGGCAGGTGTTTGATGATTCAACTCAATTCTAACGCTATCCACTGGGAGTTAGCATCAGATGCCACAGGTTGAGGGCTCAGTCCCATAAGACTGCCCCCCACTTCAGATGCCAAGAGCAAATTCAGATTGTCACCTGTGCTTCTGACTGATGCCCTATAAACTTGGAGAGTCCAAAGACTCTGGGTTCAATTAATTTGCTAGAGTGGCTCACAGAATTCAGAGAAACATTTTACAGTAGTTTCCCCCTTATGTGAAGAGGGGATATGTTCTAAGGCCTCGCACAATAGATGCCTGGAACTGTGGATAGCACTCAACCCTATATAGACTATGTTTTTTCCTTATACATCCATACCTGTGATAAATATGTGAACCGTGAACTTCCAGATGTTCAAGCTGGTTTTAGAAAAGGCAGAGGAACCAGAGACCAAATTGCCAACATCCGCTGGATCATGGAAAAAGCAAGAGAGTTCCAGAAAAATATCTATTTCTGCTTTATTGACTATGCCAAAGCCTTTGACTGTGTGGATCACAATAAACTGTGGAAAATTCTGAAAGAGATGGGAATACCAGACCACCTGACCTGCCTCTTGAGAAACCTATATGCAGGTCAGGAAGCAACAGTTAGAACTGGACATGGAACAACAGACTGGTTCCAAATAGGAAAAGGAGTACGTCAAGGCTGTATATTGTCATCCTGCTTATTGAACTTATATGCAGAGTACATCATGAGACACGCTGGGCTGGAAGAAGCACAAGCTGGAATCCAGATTGCCGGGAGAAATATCAATAACCTCAGATATGCAGATGACACCACCCTTATGGCAGAAAGTGAAGAGGAACTAAAAAGCCTCTTGATGAAGGTGAAAGAGGAGAGTGAAAAAGTTGGCTTAAAGCTCAACATTCAGAAAACGAAGATCATGGCATCTGGTCCCATCACTTCATGGGAAATAGATGGGGAAACAGAGGAAACAGTGTCAGACTTTATTTTTTTGGGCTCCAGAATCACTGCAGATGGTGATTGCAGCCATGAAATTAAAAGACGCTTACTTCTTGGAAGGGAAAGTTATGGACCAACCTAGATAGCATATTAAAAAGCAGAGATATTACTTTGCCAACAAAGGTCCGTCTAGTCAAGGCTATGGTTTTTCCAGTGGTCATGTATGGATGTGAGAGTTGGACTGTGAAGAAGGCTGAGCACTGAAGAATTGATGCTTTTGCACTGTGGTGTTGGAGAAGACTCTTGAGAGTCCCTTGGACTGCAAGGAGATCCAACCAGTCCATTTTGAAAGAGATCAGCCCTGGAATATCTTTGGAGGGAATGATGCTAAAGCTGAAACTCCAATACTTTGGCCATCTTATGTGAAGAGTTGGCTCATTGGAAAAGACTCTGATGCTGGGAGGGATTGGGGGCAGGAGGAGAAAGGGTCGACAGAGGATGAGATGGCTGGATGGCATCACTTACTCGATGGACGTGAGTCTGAGTGAACTCCGGGAGTTGATGATGGACAGGGAGGCCTGGAGTGCTGCGAATCATGGGGTTGCAAAGAGTCGGACACGACTGACTGACTGAACTGAACTGAACTGAAAAGAGTAATAGCAATAACCAATAATAAAATAGAACAATTAGAACAATATATTGTAATAAAACATAGTCTCAGTAACGCCCAGAGGAAAACTGAGTGGTGGGAAAAATTTTAGGAAAAAAAAGACTTTTTATTTTATTGCTATTTTTAATTTGTAAATACAGTAGTCCCACCCACCCACCCCCCAGGGACCCTTAGTGGATCTGAAACTGTGGATAATACTGAACCTTATATAGGCTTCTCAGGTGGTTCAGCGGTAAAAAAAAAAAAAAAAATCCTCCTGCCAATGCAGGAGACCCTGTTCGATCCCTGGATTGAGAAGATCCCCTGGAGAAGAGTATGGCAACATGCTCCAGTATTTTTGTCTGGGAAATCCCATGGAAAGAGGAGCCTGGCAGGTTAGGGTCCATGGGATCGCAAAACAGTGACTAAACAGCTGTTCAGTGACTAAACAACTGAACCCTATAGAGAGACTGTTTTTTCCCTATACATAAACAACCATGATAAAGTTTAATCTAAAATTAGATACTATAAGATATTAATGACAATAACGAATAATAGTAAAAGAGACAATTACAACAATAAACTGTAATAAAAGATAGGTTAATAAGGTCTCTCACCAAAAATCTTATTTTTCTATCTTAACTAAGCACTTCACACTGTGGCCGTACTTTTGCAGTTTGAAGTGTCAGCAAGTCAGCAAGACTAGCATGAATTCCTCTTCTTCACAGTTTCACGTCTAGAACACTTGTTCTTACTGTAGATCTTAACAACTTAACAAATGATGTTTTTTCTTTCCTTCTTAAGTCGAGAAGTTTTACCTTTTTACATAAAGGAAGCACTTTGCAGCTTCTCTTTGGAGTGTCTGAATTGCCAACATCACTATTCCTGAGCTATGAGGCCTTTACCAAGTAAAATAAGGGTTACTTGGACACAAGGCTGTGATACTGAAATAGTTGCTCTAATACCGGAGCCAGCTACTAACTGAGGAGGGGCCAGAAACTCTAGGTAAACGGATGATTCATGGTTTGGGCAGGATGAAGTGAGACAACACAAGATTTCATTGTGCTACTCAGAACAGCGTGCCACTTAAAACTTACAATTATTTATTTCTCGCATTTTTCCGTTTAATATTTTCAGACTGTGGTTGATCCCAGGTAACTGAAACCACTGAAAGTAAAACTGCTTGGCAGGGAGGGTACTGTACTTATTAGATTACTGGTTTATTACAAAGGATATTAGAGGATGTGAACAACAGCCAGATGAAGAGATAGTGAGCGCAACATGCAGGACGGCATATGGATGCATTCTTGTTCACCAAACTGGAATCTCTGTAAATCTCATTCTTTTGCATTTTTAAAGAGGCTTCATTACACAGGCGTAATTGATTAAATGATTGGCCATTGGTGATTGAACTCAATCTTCAGCCCATCTTGCCTTCCCAGAGGTCAGGGGGCAAGACTGAAAGTTCCAACCCTCTATTCTCCAGGTTGGTTACGCTGGCAACAAGCCCCAACCCTTCTATGACACAACGGCTTTCCTAAATCACCTTATTAACATAAGAAAACACACTATTGCTCTCAACACTTGGGGAATGCCAAGAGTTTTAGCAGCTCTGTGCCAGAAAAGGGAAAGTGAAGTGAACGTTTCTCAGTCCTGTCCCACTCTTTGCGACCCCATGGACCTATGGAATTCTCCAGGCCAGAATACTGGAGTGGGTAGCCTTTCCCTTCTCCAAGGGATCTTTCCAACCTAGGTCTCCCTCATTGCAGGCGGATTCTTTATCAGCTGAGCCACAAGAGAAGCCCTCCAGAAAAGGGGATACAGATCAAACATAAATTTCTTATTATAAATCACATGACACCTTCTTAGCAAACTATTTGAAGATGGGCTGCACTAAAACAAAGAAGTAAACCAAGGAAGAATGAGAAGTAGAGTCCAGGAAACTGGAGATGACCACAAGAAAACTCTCCCATAAAATGGTGAAGGAAAGTTGAGCTTTCCTGGACGGCCATCATGGAACTGGCTTAGACAGCCAGGAGATTATGAAAGGTAGAGATAACAGTGGAGGAAGAGAGATATTGGGCTGAAAGAACACCTGTCATGTGATTGTAACAATGGGTTTTAGCTATCTGGTAGAGAGTCTGGGGATAATGTTGTTGTTTAGTTGCTAAGTCATATTTGACTCTTTCGAGAACCCATGGACTGTAGTGCACTAGGTTCCTCTGTTCATGGGATTTCCCAGGCAGGAATACTGGAGTGGGTTGCCACGCCCTCCTCCAGGGGATCTTCCCAACCCAACCGAACCCACATCTCCTGCATTACAGGTGGCTTCTTTAACACTGAGCCACCAGGGAAGCCCACAGAAAACATTGGAAGCAGTAAATAAATAAAACAAAGGAATAGAAAATAAGAGGATTGTTAACTTTATGGAAAGTAAAACTACAGATTTTAATAGTCACAGTACACTGTATGATTCAGCAATGCATAATAATCAAAATAATGTTTGTACAAATATTGATTTTTTATTAATTTTATTGGACTATAATTGCTTTACAGTGTTGTGCTAGCTTCTGCTGTACATCAGCATGAATCAGCTATATGTACACATATATCCCCTCCCTCTGGAGCCTCTCTCCCACCGCCACCCACCCCACCCCTCTAGGTCATCACAGTCAGATGACTACAATTATTGTCGTTGATAACATCATTAACATACAGACTCAAGTGGTTTCTCCAGGACAAGATGAGCTAACAGACCTCACCCCGACCCCCCGTCATGGACCACCAGACCAGAGACTTGCAAAGCATAGGCATCTTGACTGCTGAAACTACTTTAAGAAATGTTTACAAGACAATGGTTAACCCCGATTTCTTTGTTTTTCCCCCTTAAAACCCCCTAATTCAGAGGCCAACTTGGAGTGGATCTGAGGCTGTCTCCCAGTCCTTCGCTTGGCACCCTGAAAGTAAGCACTATTCTTTCCTTCATCACAACCTGGTGTCAGTAGATTGGCTCTGGTGTGCATCCAGCAAGCAAACCTGAGTTTGGCTTGGTAACAACAGAAATATATTCCAGAGCAGGACTAAGGGATTGGGTAAAGAACTTCTGTTTTCAGACTTGTAATACAATTTAGCTTAAAAAATATATATTCAAGTATAAAAATTGCTTTCCAATGTTGTGTTAGTTTCTGCTGCACAGCATAGTCAATCAGCTATATATATATACATACAGACCCTCTTTTTTGAATTTCCTTCCCATTTAGGTCACCACAGACCATTAAGTAGAGTCCCCTGTGCTACATAGTAGGTTCTCGTTAGTTATCTATTTTATACATGGTATCAATAGTATATACATGTCAATCCCAGTCTCCCAATTCCTTCCACTTTTTCTATCTTTTCTCCTTGGTATCCATACGTTTGTTCTCTACATCTGCGTCTCTATTTCTGCTTTGTAAATTGTTGTTGTTCAGTCATTCAGTCATGTCCAACTCTTTGCAACCCCATGGACTGCAGCAAACCAGGCTTTCCTGTCCTTCACCAACTTCCGGAGCTCGTTTAAACTCATGTGCATCCAGTCAGCAATGCCATCCAACCATCTCATCCTCTGTCATCCCCTTTTCCTCCTGCCTTGAATCTTTCCCAGCACCAGGGTCTTTTCCAATGAGTCAGTTCTTTGTATCAGGTGGCCAAAGTATTGGAGCTTCAGCTTCAGCATCAGTCCTTCCAATGAATATTCAGGACTGATTTCATTTAGGGTTGACTGGTTGGATCTCCTTGCAGTCCAAGGGACTCTCAAGAATCTTCTCCAACACCACAGTTTTAAAGCATCAATTCTTCAGTGCTCAGCTTTCTTTATAGTCCAACTCTCACATCCATACATGACTACTGGAAAAACCATAGCTTTGACTAGATGGACCTTTGTTTGCAAAGTAATGTCTCTGCTTTTTAATATGCTGTCTAGGTTGGTCATAGCGTTTCTTCCAAGAAGCAAGTGTCTTTTAATTTCATGGCTGCTGTCACCATCTGTGGTGATTTTGGAGCCCCAAAAAATAAAGTTTCTCACTGTTTCCACTATTCACCCATCTATTTGCCATGAAGTGATGGGAAAGGATGCCATGATCTTAGTTTTCTGAATGTTGAGTTTTAAGACAACTTTTTCACTCTCCTCTTTCATTTTCAACAAGAGGCTCTTTAGTTCTTCTTTGCTTTCTGCCATAATGGTGGCATTCCTTCTTAGAAGACCTCAAAGGCTCTTGTTGCCTTTAAAAAGAAGTCAGACTACTTCAAAGAAACTCCACAGTCTATACTTGGCTTCCTCTTTTCTTTATTGTATCTCCCACTACAAGCCGGTTACTGGGAAAGATTGAGGGCAGGAAGAGAAGGGAGCAACAGAGGATGTGATGGTTGGATGACATCACTGACTCAATGAACATGATTTAGAGCAAACTCTGGAAGATAGTGAATGACAGAGAAGCCTGCTGTGCTGCAGTCCATGGGGTCGCAAAGAGTAGGACATGACTGAGCAACTGAACAACAACAAACTACTATAGTACTACAGGTACTTCACAATCTGGCCTTATCAGATCATTTAACCATTCCCCAAGTGCTTCCAATATGGACCTTTGTGCTGGCTAACCCTCCACCTGGAATGCTTCCTCCTGCCTCTTTGATTCTCCGTCCCCGCCCCCACTCCACTCCACCTTGCTGTACCCACCTGTAGCCATCCTGCCTTCATTGCTCAGCTCAAACCAGACTTCGTTTTGCAGACTTCCCTAAATTTCACCAGACACAAGTCATTTCCCCATTCCCAATACTCCCGTTAGGTTCTGTATCTCTACTGTTAACCACAATTCTTTGTACTGATACATAACTGCTGCTTCCTCCAGATCAGTGTAGAGTGTGAATTAGAATTACCTGGGTTCTTCATAGCAATTCAGACTCCAGAGCTCCAATCCAGCCCTGTGGAATCAAAAGCTCTGCAGATGAGTGCTGAAAATCTGCATTTTCACAAGCTCTCCAGGTGATTCTTAGGCTTACTAAAGTTCCAAAACATTTGGCCGACACTGAGACACCCCTCAAAAGAATCATGTCTTGGGACTTCCCTGATGGTCCAGTGGCTAAGACTCCATGCTCTCAGTGCAGCACACATGGGTTCTATCCCTGGTCAGGGAACTAGATCTCACGTGCCACAGCTAAGAGTCCACATGCTGCAACTAAGACCCAGCACAACCATATAAATACAAATACATATTAAAAAAAGAATTACACCTCATGCTTCTGTGGATTCCTTCTCCCTCCAAATCTGTTGCCCAGGATATAGTAATCATTTAATAAAAATTTAAATATTAATTTAAGGTGGTCACAAGAGGAACTTGGAATGGAAGTCGTCAATGGAAATCCCAAGAATTATATAACACCTTCTCCAACTTAGTTTTTTCAGCTTAATTTTACTCTACTTAATTTTACTCTAAAGGCAAGGGAAAGCATTCAAGGTCTTAAGGATATCAAAATGTATTATTCTATCTTCTCTCCACATTTCCTAATCCACTATTGAGTTTTCAGAAATGCAAAACAAAAGGTGTAGCTTTTAATATCTACTACACTAGAAAAAGAACTCTGTGTAGCAATTCTTAATCAGAATGAGAATAATGTCCTTGCCCTTCATCCCTGCAGCTTTTAATATCTGTACACTATATTTAATCACCTGGGCCCCTTAATTTACTGACATTTAAATGATCTCAAATTAGATTTCCTGGAGCACTGTTCCAAATAAGTAACTTTTTAAGATAATGCAAGGTCTTATTAGTCGCAAATCATGCCTCTGGTTGCCACTTGCAGCTTCTACACCTTCTTGAAAAATTACCTTATTTAAAGGATTTTTTTATTCAATGTGGCCAGAGTCTATATAATGATTTAACTATCTGAGATTTTACATTTTAGCCAGAATAATATCAAAATAGTACAACATAATAGAAAAGAAGCTTCTTTCTCATACTTAGTGCAACACAAGTTTGAACACTTGAAATTACAATTAAATATGTGATAATATTTTTATATTTATGTCATATTATTTTCACATATATCATTACATTTAGTCTTCAAAATTTCCTTATGAGGCTAATAAGCATGCGATTGTTTTTTATTGAAATATAGTTTATTTACAATGTTGTATTAGTTTTTAGTATACAACAAAGTGATTCAGTTACATATCCTTTTTAATATTCTTTTCCATTATGATTTTTCATATTCTTTTCTATCATGTTTTCTTGCAGAATATTGAACATTGTTCTCTGTGCTATACATTCAGTTCAGTTCAGTTCAGTCGTTCAGTCGTGTCCGACTCTTTGCGACCCAATGAATCGCAGACTCCAGGCCTCCCTGTCCATCATCAACTCCCGGAGTTCACCCAAACTCATGTGCATTGAGTCGGTGATGCCATCCAGCCATCTCATCCTCTGTCGACCCTTTCTCCTCCTGCCCCCAATCCCTCCCAGCATCAGTGTCTTTTCCAATGAGCTAACTCTTTGCATGAGGTGGCCAAAGTATTGGAGTTTCAGCCTCAGCATCAGTCCTTCCAAAGAACACCCAGGACTGGTCTCCTTTAGGATGGACTGGTTGGATCTCCTTGCAGTCCAAGGGACTCTCAAGAGTCTTCTCCAACACCACAGTTCAAAAGCATCAATTCTTCGGTGCTCAGCTTTCTTCACAGTCCAACTGTCACATCCGTACATGACCACTGGAAAAACCATAGCCTTGACTAGACAGACCTTTGTTGGCAAAGTAATATCTCCACTTTTTAATATGTTATCTAGGTTGGTCATAACTTTTCTTCCAAGGAGTAAGTGTCTTTTAATTTCATGGCTGCAATCACCATCTGCAGTGATTTTGGAGCCCCCAAAAATAAAGTCTGGCACTGTTTCTCCATCTATTTCCCATGAAGTGATGGGACCAGATGCCATGATCTTAGTAGGACCCTATTTTTATCCATTTTATGTATTAAAGCTTGCATCTGCTAATCCAAAACTCCCAATTCATCCCTCCCCAATCTGCCTCCCCCTTGGCAACCACCAGTTTGTTCTATATGTATGTAATTCCGTTTCTGTTTCATAGATGGGTTTATTTGTGTCATATTTCAGATTCTATATATAAGAGATATCATATAATATTTCTCCTTCTCTATCTGACTTCATGTAGTAAGATATATAGGTTCATCTGTGTTGTTGCAATGGCATTGTTTCATTCTTTTTTATGGCTGAGTAATTTCCATTGTATGTATGTACCACATCTTCTTTATCCATTCATCTGTCGATGGACCCTGAGGTTGCTTCCATGTCTTAGCTATTGTAAACAGTGCTACAATGAACACTGTGGTGCATGTATCCTGTCAAACCATGCTTTTTTCCCAGATGTATGCCTAGGAGTGGTATTGCTAGATCATAAGGCAATAGAGTTGCTATTATTTTTTTTAGTTGTTATTATTAAGTTCAGTTTATGGATGAGAAAATGGGTTTCAGGGAAGTCATGTGATTTAACCCAAACCACATCATTACCACTGTAAGCATTAGTGGTTTAGTAGTAGAATTCTTGCCTGCCATGCAGGAGGCCTGGGTTTGATTCCCGGCCAATGCAAGAACACTCATGTTTGGGGCTTCCCTGATGGCTGAGACTGTAAAGAATCTGCCTGCCATACAGGAGATCCAGGTTCAATCCCTGGGTTGGGAAGATCTCCTGGAGAAGGGAATGGCTACCCACTTCAGTATTCTTGCCTGAAGAATCCCATGGACAGAGGAGCCTGGCAGGCTACAGTCTATGGAGTTGCAGAGTCAGACACTACTGAGCAACTAATACATCATTACAACACAAACCCAAATCTTCTGACACTACAAAGCACGTTCATTTGACTGTTTTGCAGTTTCTCAAACTTCTTGGACTGTCACAATTATGACATATATCCCTAAGTTGTAACTACCCATTTGTCTTCACCAATTCAAGATACAACTGACCATGTACTGACAAACCATGGCCATTCCAACTCCCTACAGATGCGTTTCAGACATGGCAGGATCACATGATACAGGTGGCACCTACTTTGCATACACACAAAGCCAGGCCAAACTAGACTCCCTATTGGAAAAGGATGGCAAAGTACAAGTCCCCTGTTAGTCACATGCTCAGCCCACAGTCTGATCCCTATTCCTACAAATACAGCACACACTAGCCCTGACCTTCACAGAAGAGGGCCTGTGGTGGTGCTGGTGCCTCTCCCCTGAGTACATACAGTTTAGAATAGGATGGAACCTATGGCTGAAGTTAAGGATATAATATATTTGGAAAAGACAATAGACATGGGGGAAAGAGGTGGGGCAAGCATGTAATACCTCCATGTAAGTTTGAGTTTGAAAATTCTTGGAGTTTGAAAATTCTGACATCCAAATAAGAATCATTAAAACAGTTAGTTCTGTTTTCCTATACAAAGCAAACAGCAGGTATTTATAGAGCAAATATTATGGGCCTGGCACTGAATTTAACACTGCAGGGAATAGAAAAATGAATGAGACATGGACCATGCCCTTGAAAAACTCACACTGCAGAGAGGGAAGTAGACACATAAACAATTACAGAACAGCATGATATGTGGTCTAATGGCCCTAGAATAGGAGTCATCACTACTATTTTTAGTAAGGAATTAGTGGGGCTATATTGTAGATACACCATCAACATCACCAATGCATAACCATGAGTGTTCTATTTTGTGTCATAAATTACCCCTAGATTAGCCACTCCTAGACTCTTGAAGTGTTCTGTTACAATATAGGACTACATTGTTTTACAAAGCAAGTTCAGTTCAGTTCAGTTCAGTTCAGTCGCTCAGTCATGTCTGACTCTTTGCGACCCCATGAATCGCAGCACGCCAGGCCTCCCTGTCCATCACCAACTCCTGGAGTTCATTCAGACTCACGTCCATCAAGTGGGTGATGCCATCCAGCCATCTCATCCTCTGTCGTCCCCTTCTCCTCTTGCCCCCAATCCCTCCCAGCATCAGAGTCTTTTCCAATGAGTCAACTCTTCACATCAGGTGGCCAAAGTACTGGAGTTTCAGCTTTAGCATCATTCCTTCCAAAGAAATCCCAGGGCTGATCTCCTTCAGAATGGACAGGTTGGATCTCTTTGCAGTCCAAGGGACTCTCAAGAGTCTTCTCCAACACCAAAGTTCAAAAGCATCAATTCTTCGGTGCTCAGCCTTCTTCACAGTCCAACTCTCACATCCATACATGACCACTGGAAAAACCATAGCCTTGACTAGACGGACCTTTGTTGGCAAAGTAATGTCTCTGCTTTTGAATATGCTATCTAGGTTGGTCATAACTTTCCTTCCAAGGAGTAAGCGTCTTTTAATTTCATGGCTGCAGTCACCATCTGCAGTTGGCAAAGTAATGTCTCTGCTTTTGAATATGCTATCTAGGTTGGTCATAACTTTCCTTCCAAGGAGTAAGCGTCTTTTAATTTCATGGCTGCAGTCACCATCTGCAGTGATTTTGGAGCCCCAGAAAATAAAGTCTGACACTGTTTCCTCTGTTTCCCCATCTATTTCCCATGAAGTGATGGGACCAGATGCCATGATCTTCGTTTTCTGAATGTTGAGTTTTAAGCCAACTTTTTCACTCTCCTCTTTCACCTTCATCAAGAGGCTTTTTAGTTCCTCTTCACTTTCTGCCATAAGGGTGGTGTCATCTGCATATCTGAGGTTATTGATATTTCTCCTGACAATCTTGATTTCAGCTTGTGCTTCTTCCAGCCCAGCATTTCTCATGATGTACTCTGCATATAAGTTCAATAAGCAGGGTGACAATATACAGCCTTGACGTACTCCTTTTCCCATTTGGAACCAGTCTGTTGTTCCATGTCCAGTTCTAGCTGTTGCTTCCTGACCTGCATACAAATTTCTCAAGAGGCAGGTCAGGTGGTCTTTGTAAATATTATAATTTACAAAGCAAATTATAATATTAATTTTTAAATCTCCACTGTGTATACAAAGTTTCATAAGAGACTTCAACAAAGATGCTCTTATATTAGCTAGATATAGAAACTTATGAAACATTATTTAAAGGTGAAATGAATACTTTTGACAAAGAAATAACAAGAGGAATATGTTTGTTTCTAACAAAAATGTGACAGTATTATGTGAACCGCACCCCCCCCCCGACCCCGGTCTCTTGGAGATTTCAAAAAGCCACAAAGGTGTCAAAGTATGCCATTACCTCTTACTTTTTCTGTCTAGAAGAAATGAATACATGTTTCAATTATATTCTTCCCTCCGGGGCAAGAGAGCTAATGTATTGTTTATTTTAAAAGGAATTAAAATTAAGATGCTAGCACATCATAATTTCATCTAATTTTTCACCAATGAAAATAAAAAATAAAATTTGCAGAAAATTAAACATGTGTAGATCTCAACCACTTAAATCCCTCAATTCTGATATTAAACTTTTGAATAAGACATCCCTTCGGAAAGCTAGCTCAAAATAACAGCTGTTTTGCACCATTCCTAAAATCACAATCTTCATCAAAAACCCATGTCTTGAACTTTCTGAAAGATAATTGTTACTGGGTATTTCAACAGAAATTTGAAAGGAGTGGGATACCCTGAACTCACCTGTAGGGTAGTTGCACACAAATCTTAGTAAACAATTTTACCACAAACTCACTAGATAGATGTAATGGGCACTGCTCACAAATTCACCTACATGGCTTTTTTGATATGATATGTAATAACAGTAAAATATACATGAGCCTTATTTCTAAGCCCTCAATATGAAGAAAAACTCACTGAAGAAATCGTCTATTCCTTCCCACACAATTCTAGAGCCCTAGGCTTCCCTAAGGCGTTAGTGGTAAAAATCCACCTAACAATGCAGGAGATGCGGGAGACACAGGTTCGATCCCTGGGTCAGGAAGATCCCCTAGAGGAGGATATGGCAACCCACTCCAATATTCTTGCCTGGAAAATCCCATGAACAGAGGACCCTGGTGGACCACAGTTCATAGAGTCACAAAGAGTTGGACATGACTGAGCATCTGAGCGCAACCTACAAACTTCCCAAGGCCACACAGCTGTCCGATAGCTTGCAGCATGGTTGTGAAAGCTGCTTTGAAGCTTGCTCTAAGGGTCATAGCATTGAAGCAATCCATCTCCTACACAACTATACATATGCCTGGCTTGAACAGGCAATCCAAGGGCATAAGAAAGGATGATCCACTCCTTCCCAAGGTTTCAGTTGAATACAGCTGATATCTAGCTCTGTAAACCTCCTTTGAGGAATCATGTCCACAGCATGGCGTCAGGCCACCTCTACCCCCACCCACATGTACAGTGGTCCCCCCTTCTTCGTGGAGAACATGTTCCAAGATCCCTAGAGGATGCCTGAAACAGAGGACAGTGCCAAATCTTATATATACAATGCTTTTCCTATGCATACACACCTATGATAAAGTTTAATGTCTAAATTAGAGATTAATGGCAATAACTAATAATAGAATGATTGCAAGAATTTACTGTAATAAAAATTATGTGAACGTGGTCTCTCTCAAAATACCTTATTGTATACATTTAATTCCTTTTCCATCTCAAGCGCTTATCACACACTGTGGCCATAATTTTTCAGTTTGAGGTGTGACAGCAAAACTAGCACAAATTTCTTTTTCCTTCTTCACAGAAGCCTCAGCATACAATGTTTTCTTTCTGTATTCGGTTGAGAACTTAGACCTTTTCACTTAAAGGAAACGCTTTACAGCTTCTTTTTGGCATATTTGAACTGCAAGCATCACTACGCTTGTGCTTTGAGGCCATTATTAAGTATAAAGCAAGGATTACTTAGATGCAAGCACTGCAGTGCTGCCTCTGTCTGATAACCGAGGCAGCTACTAGATGACTAATGGGGGGGTTCCTCTGGACAAGGGAGTAATGCATGTCCTGGGAGGGATGGCTGATGTCATGAGCTTTCACTGTGCTACTTAGAAGGGTGCGCAACTTAAAATTTGTGCACTGCATATCCTGGAATTTACTATTTAATATTTTCAGACCATGTTGGACCTCAGGTAACTAAAATCTCAGAAAGCAAAGCCATGGATAAGGAGGACTCCTCTAGGGCATTCTTAACATTTATCCACAGTCTCTGTTCCAATCTGCTTCACAACCTACCTTTTATTCAGTGTCCTAAGTGATCCTTTTCATCCCAGCTTTGACCTTTGTTATTAATTATGCCATTTACAGCCTCATCTCATACTGGACCAAAAACTTGACACCATTTTCCCAATTCTGAAGTCTCGTTTTTCTCAACCCTGATTTGGCTATGCCCTCTGATTCTGTTACTTCAGAAGCTCTGAGTAACCACCTGGTCCAATCTTGGCCCCTAAACTGTCACATGTGGAGGCTCCATAGGTGAAACATGTGAAAGAACACAGGGCTGAGGTCCAAATATACAGTTTGTATGTAACATGCACACATTCATGAACACACTTAAATCACATGCTTGTTCACATGGTGCAAAAGTATGGATTGACCCCAATAAATAGAACACCAGGCCCTTGGAATCTCTCCCTCTTTCCCTCTTTTCCCCTTTCTTCCCACAACCTCACTATGTGGCCCTAGTAGTGAGACTTAACCTTAGGTAGTGAAAGTCGCTCAGTCGTGTCCGACTCTTTGCAACCCCGAGGACTATACAGTCCATGGAATTCCCCAGGCCAGAATACTGGAGCAGGTAGCCTTTCCCTTCTCCAGGGGATTTTCCCAACCCAGGAATCGAACCCAGGTCTCCAGCATGGCAGGCAGATTCTTTACCAACTAAGCCACAAGGGAAGCCCAAGTGGCCCTAGACGTGCCATATAATTTCCAGGATGTGTAATAAATCTTTTACAAATTTTCTCCTGATGGTTATTGCTGAAGTTATCTTTCAATCATAGTAAGAGCCATAAGGGCCAATCCAGCCACAACATTGGTTATTGATCAGCTGAGACCAGCACACAACAGTTATTCTACCATTGAATAATGGCATTATTTTTCTATATCTAAAAAATATCAGCATGTGACACCAGAATTGGAACACATGACATCTTATACCACAGAATAATATGCTGGGAGCCAAACAACAGAATGCTGATTCTGTATATGAACTGTGCAAATGTTTCATTAAAGAAGACTGAAATAAGTTGTCATGGAAATTGTTCCACTCTGAGACTTACTGAATATACCAATATTGCATTTCTATACCTGCCTCATCTCCCTAAATGTAAGCCACACAGCTTTATAGGAACTATAAATTTTGTCGTAAAAGGGAAAAGAGTTGGTCTAGGTCTTTGTAATAGTTAGAAAAAGTATAAACTGAACTATATTGCTTTTTCGATCATTAAAATTAGAACCTGAATTTTTAAGTAGTAACCTGTGTTGTTTTTGAAAGTGTAAATACGGCACCATAAAATTTACTTCCTCAGTCCACCTTTCATTGTGCATGGTCCTCATTAAATTGCCTAGAGGTAACTAGAGAAATAAATTGAAATTGGAAGACTAAACACCTCCCCCATCCTCTTCACTCTGCTTATATAGGACGTAAAGGGAATGAGAACACTAAACTGAGCCCTTACAAGAAGTACGTGATCTCAGAGCTGTAACAGTCTTTAAGAGCTAAGAGAGAGGACATCAAGACAAATACGGTGGGACTTCCCTGGTGCTCCAGTGGTTAAGAATCTGCCTTGCAATGCATGGGACGTGGGTTCAATCCCTGGTTAGTTATCTAAGATCCCATATGCTGAGGCGCAACTAAGACCACGAGCTGTAACTACTGAACCTGTGCACAGCAATCAAGATCCTGCATGCCACAACTAAGACACAGCACAGCCAAATAAATAAATTTCTTAAAAAGAAAAATATGGCTCAGTGTCGCCTCCTTCTTACATTCAGTAAAGCCCAAAGAGAAATAATATGAAAGCTGAGAATGAAGGAAGGCACACTCTTGATGAAATTATTCAAAACACACCAACAGTAATTTAAAATTCAAATGCAAAGGACACGATCTTGGTAAATCACAAACCACTGTGGGTTTGCAAATGAGCTGCTGTTAAAATAGTCTTACTGAAAACCAAGAGAACTCTAGCAGCAAGCTGTGTGTGAACAAGCACCATGGGAGCCTTACAACCCTGAATTTGAGTTTTCAGTAAGCTTAAGCAATGTACTGATTTTAGCTTCTGAAGATCAAGCTTCAAAAATCATTAATCACTCTCTTGGTAATTTTTTTTTAAAATTGAAGTATAGTTGATTTGTGTTAACTACTGCTGTACAGCAAATTCAACTATCTATATGTATGGGCTTCCCTGGTGGCTTAGATAGTAAAGAAGCCACCTGCAATGCAGGAGACTTGGGTTTGATCCCTGAGTCGAAAAGATCCCCTGAAGAAAGAAATTGCTACCCACTCCAGTATTCTTGCCTGGAAAATTCCATGGACAGTCAGACACAACCGAGTGACTAATACACACACACACACACACACACACATATATATGTGTATACATATATATTCTTTTTCATTATTTTTTATCATTGGATATGGAATATAGTTCTCTGTGCTATACAGTAAGATCTTCATAAGTTAATAGTATACAATAATGGTCAAGTGCATGGACTCTGGAGTCAGATTGCTAGATTTAAATTGTAACTCTGCTGTTTATTGGTTATGTGTCTTTGGGCAAATTACCTAAGGTCTTTGTGCCTCAGTTTTTCAGCCATAAAGTGGGGGCAATAGAATTAACATCTCCCTACAGTGTTGCTTAATCAGTATTTATACATTGCTTGGGGCGGTGCCAGGCATGGAGTAAGCTGTATATGAGTATTTGTTAAGCTAAAAAGCAGGTTCTCCTGCTGCTGCTGTTAAGTCACTTCAGTCGTGTCCGACTCTGTGCGACCCCGTAGATGGCAGCCCACCAGGCTCCCCCATCCCTGGGATTCTCCAGGCAACAACACTGGAGTGGGTTGCCATTTCCTTCTCCAATGCATGAAAGTGAAAAGTGAAAGTGAAGTCGCTCAGTTGTGTCCGACTCTTAGCGACCCCATGGACTGCAGCCTACCAGGCTCCTCGGTCCATGGGATTTTCCAGGCAAGAGTACTGGAGTGGGGTGCCAGTGCCTTCTCTTAGTCATACATAAAACGATAGTCTCTGGAATCCTGTGTCATTTGCCTGCAACAGCTGAAGAAAGAACTTATACTTTTAGATTCAGCTTCCCTGGTGGCTCAGATGTAAAGAATCTGTCTGCAGTGCAGGAGACCCAGATTTGATTCTTGGGTTGGGAAGATCCCCTGGAGAAGGAAATGGCTGCCTGCTTCAGTATTCTTGCCTGGAGAATCCCATAGACAGAGCAGCCTGGTGGGCTACAGTCCACGGGGTCGCAAAGAGTCAGACACGACTGAGTGACTAACATACATGATCCATCAGGTGAAAAAGTATTGCCCAGCTGCAAGCCTAGGACCATGTTTTTAGAATCCCTTAAAGGCCTCTCATCTAAGCTATTCATGTTACATTTGAGGAAACAGAGGACTATGGCAGGAAGGGGACATGCCCAAGGTAGCAGCTATTAAAATATGGCAGAGTTAGAAGTAGAAGCCTAGACATCGCTCTCTCTGCCTACCACCTCTCTGCCTTCCTACAGCTGAGTTGTAAATATATTGTGGAAATCTTATTACATATAATCTTACTATACAGGAAAAAATCATACTAGTAAAGATGAGACAGGTTTCCCTTCCTATCAGAAAGTAGAACACCCCTGTGAAATTCTATGTGAGCCACAATGGCATAAAGCAAAGAAGCAATTACCTTAGGACACATCTTGCTAAGGGAGAAACAAAATAAATGGAGACAAAGCACAGATGCTCACAGACGCAATTCAAAGCTATGGTGCCTGATACTGTTATGCTCTGTAACAACTCAGCTTGCTGCAAAACAAAATGCTATTTTTGCTTTTTGCCTTTTTAAGTAAAAGTGAAATTCTTTTCAGATTTCTTTCAGTTAGTGAAAACAGGCACTAATGTAGGTCTTTAGTACAAGCAAAGGGGTATAAAACAAACTTTTGGAAAACTGGGGGGTTGGGATGGTACCTGTATTTACACTAACAACACAAATTGTGTGCTTAACACCTTAGAGGGCTTCCCAGGTGGTGCTAGTGGTAAAGAACCCGCCTGCAACGCAGGAGACTTATAAGACACATGGGTTTGGGAAGATCCCCTGGAGCGTGGCAACCCACTTCAGTATTCTTACCTGAAGAATCCCATGGACAGAGGAGCCTGGTGGGCTACAGTCCCTAGGGTTGCAAACAGTTGGACACAACTGAAGCGACTTAGCATACACGTGCACGCAACACCTTAGAATCATGTTTTTGCATGTGAAACTGTGGTTCCCCATGTCAGTGATATTCCTTATTTCAGAAGCCTCTTACCAATATGGTGCTGTCTCTTGTAACTACATTAAATCACAAGATTGCTGTGTGCTAAGTCGCTTCAGTCATGTCCAACTCTTTGCGACCCCACACACTGTAGCCTACCATGCTCCCCTGTCCATGAGATTCTCCAGGCAAGAGTACTGAAGTGGGTTGCCATTTACTCCTCCAGGGGCTTTTCCTGACCCAGGGATCAAACCCGCATGTCTTAATGTCTCCTATATTGACAGGTGGGTTCTTTACTACTTGGGAAGTCCAAATCACATTATTTCCTTCTATTATCATCTTAATCTCTCTGGGTTGCTATAACAAAATACCAGAGACAAGGAGGCTTATAAATAACGAAAGTTAATTCTCAAGTTCTGGAGGTTGGGAAGTCCATCAGTAGATTCAGTGTCTGGTGAACCCTCACTTCCTAGTTCATAGACTGCAGTCTTTTGGAGGTATTCTCACATGGTGAAAGGGGTGAGGGAACTCTCTGGGATCTCTTTTATAAAGACACTAATCCCATTCATGAGTGCTCCGCCCGCAGGACCTAATCACCTCCAAAAGGTCCTACCTCCAAATACCATCACATTGGGGGTTAGGTTTCAACATATGAATTTGGGGATTGGGGTAACATAGATATTCAGTCAATGGCAATTACACATTCAAAAACAATGCCCTCGTAGTCACATAAACTGAACCTGTTGAAGGAAAACCCCTAAGGCAATTTTATCCCTTACACTAACACTTCAAAAGATCTTTCCCTAATGACTGATTCAGATGATACTCTAATTGCAATTTTGATTTCCCATACCAGGATGTCTGCATCTTTTTAGCTTTATGATACTTCAAATATTAAATTATTAAGAATGTATGCAGCCCAAGAATTAAACATGAAAGCTAGCTCAGAGGCAATGAAGTATAAAACCAGAAATTGCTTCTTAATTCCTTTGTCAATTAAAAATAAATAAAAATAAATGAAGAGATTGGCCTTCCAGTTTTTAAAAAGACATTTCTGAAAGTCAGGATTGTGAATCCATGTGTTGTATTTCTAATCCCAGGGAGACTTTACAAGACTCATTTACTGAAAAGCAAAGCAGAGATTCTGGTGTACCGCCTAAAATGAAAACCCACTACTTTGTAAATTTGCATTTACTTTAATATTTACCAATGATAAAAACCCTCTCAGTTAACATTTGTTAAATACGAAGTGTCCAATAACAAACTCATCAGTTGAAGTCTTTTTACAGTTCCCTTACAGACCATGATTGTTTGGACTAAAATCCTATTATTTTATCACAACTATCATTATTTCCCAGGAAGTAGTGATTGAGATTTGACCAAGCATGTGACTTGCAAAAGCATGTTTCTTCCTATGCATTTCATTAATCTCAATATTTAGTGCTACTAGAGTAATAATCAATTACAATGCAACAATCAGATATCAGTAAGGTACTATGTAATAAATATGCTACTACACTAAAGAATTACTGGAAAAAACAGGTTAATGAATCATGTACATTATGAAAATCATAGATTCCGTATGTCAGAATTGGAAGATCTCTTAGAGACTGTGCAGCTAAATCCTCACAAAGGCAAGGAAGTGTCGCTTCAAATCAGTGAGTGAGTCTTGGAGTCAGTAGTCTTCTGGATCCCTCTCAAGTATACACCCAAGTTTGGGATTTTTTTGTGTTTATTTGTGTGTGTGTGTGTGTGTGTGTGTGCATTTCAGTAAATATATTCCCTGTTTGAGGTTCATATCAATTTGGTTAATTTCAAGATTTTTCTCTAGAGCAAATCATAATCTAACAAAGTTTCACAGCAATAAGTTCCCATTTATGAGTATTTACATTTATGGATATTGGCTCATGTTGGTTCTGCAGCCATAACACATTCATATTTGGAAGAAAAAGAAAGATAATCTGAGAGAACTTCCACATTACAGTTATTTTCCATTATTTAATAAGTGTAATGTTTCATATGTGGCTTCTTATATATATATATATTTAAATGTTACATACTAATAAATTAGCTACAGAATCCTGTGGTCTTCTGAAGACAATTATACCAGCAAATTTATTTTCAGCAAACTAAGAAACTAGGTAAAGAGAAAAATCATCTTGCAAATGGAATTGCACAGCAATGACAAGGCTTTTTAGTGACTTCATCCCTTTTAAGCTTCCCTGGTGGCTCAGACAGTAAAGAATCCGCCTGGAATGTGGGAGACCTGGGTTTGATCTCTGGGTTGGGAAGGTCCCCTGGAGAAGGGAACAGCTATCCACTCCAGTATTCTGGCCTGGAGAATTCCACAGACAGAGGAGCCTGGCAGGCCACAGTCCATTAAGTTGCAAAGAGTCAACATGACTGAGCAACTTTGACTTCACTTCACTTCAAACTCTCAAGAGCAGATAGTATAATCCTGTAGCAATCATTTAAACTTTTCCTGATTTGATTCCAACGGCTATTCTGACACAATGCTTTTTTTGAAGGACTTCTCAGCCTTGTACAATCAGTCCTTAAAACTTTACACGATGTTCCGTAAACCAAGACCAAGATTCTCACTCATATCATCAGGGCATTTTGCCTCTTAGCCTATCAACTGAACTGTGCAGCTTCTTTGCTTACATCTTCCACTTACTGAAATGAGCTGACTATTTTACTTGCCCACTAACCCACTCCAGTGTTCTTGCCTGGAGACCCAGGGACGGGGGAGCCTGGTGGGCTGCCGTCTATGGGGTCGCACAGAGTCGGACACGACTGAAGTGATTTAGCAGCAGCAGAGCAGTTTGGAAGTAACCACAAAAAAGAATTTCAAAACTGCTCAGTTCAACAAAGGGCTGTTGACCACTAGGAAATGTGCTGGGAGAGGAAGAGATGGAAAAGCAGGGTGGAAGTAAGCAATCCTAGGGCAGGTGGTGTTAGGTAGAATGGGAAATGGAGGGCGGTGCCTGGGAGACGGAGTGAGGGAGGGGGAGCGCACATCCTAGAACTCTTTGTTTACTTGGTGAAAAGTGGAAGCTGTTTGACCAGTAGGGGTTAATTAGGTTGAACATCCTAAACTGGAGGCTAAGTGTAGATTCTCGGGTGGCTCAGAGGATAAAGCGTCTGCCTGCAATGCAGGAGATACGGGTTCGATCCCTGGGTTGGGCAGATCCCCTGGAGAAGGAAATGGCAACCCACTCCAGTATTCTTGCCTGAAGAATCCCATGGACAGAGGAGCCTGACGAGCTACAGACCACGGGGTCGCAAAGAGTCAGATGTGACTGAGCGACTTCACTTTCTTTCACTTTCAACCAGATTTGATCTAGATAGTAGAGTTTAGAGGAGAGTTCCATGCCCTTAAGGGAGAGATGCAGGCTTTAAAACTTCTCAGCTGTAGTGTGGAATTGGGCACTCAGCAGCAAGATAATCCACTACTATTGTCTGTCATCTATCCCCTTTTGTTTCAGCGTACCCCTGTGGCACAAAGGAAATGGGTAGCTGACGCTATAGTGATCTTGCTTTTGTTGACTACATAACACGTTGTCTGAATCTTTTTGGGTTGTTTCTTTTCCAGCAGAATCTGTCATGCTGTCTGACATAGTGTCTGTCGGTAAGCACCCCAAGCCCCAGAGTAAAACAACCTGAGTATAAATCCCAACCCTCTCATTTATAAGCTGTGTGATCTTGGGTAAGATGCATAACCTTTCTGTGCCATGAATTCTTCACATTATGTACTATCTAAGCCTCCATGACAGTAAAAGAGTAAGTTTGCTGTGTCAAAGTCCATTCAGTGCCGTGAAATGAGCTACACCGCTTTTTTCCCCAACCATCACATATTCACTGAATGCCTATGCACTAGAAATTACAGAAAATACAACTTTTAAGACATGGAATTTGTCCCTATGAAACCACTTACTGTGAATTCTGGAATAAAGGACGTGTGGTTAATGAGTAACATGCAAAATAAGCTCTCCAAGAGAGAGAGACCACTTTGACCTGGGACCAGAGTGTGGATCGAAACTAGATATCTTTTCCATTTAATCCCCAATATATTTTAGCAATACCATAGTTGTGTTTCTTCATTATTTCAGAAATTCATCTACCTTTCCTTATTTAAATGATTTTAGGCACCAACATTATAATGATAAACTCATAACTTGGACAGATGGCTCAGCAGGTAAAGAATCCACCTGCAATGCAGGAGACACAGGTTCAATCCCTGGGTTGGGAAGATCCCCTGGAGGAGGAATTGGCAACCCACTCCAGCATTCTTGCCTGGGAAATCCCATGGATAGAGGAGCATAGTGGGATACAGTCCATGGGCTTGCAAAGAGTCAGACATGACTGAGTGACAAAGCAGGCATGCACGAAAGCACAATACATAAAATACATAAGGCCTATGTTTTTGTTCATCATGTGAACTCTATTTCTGTTCAACTGTTCATTATTATCTGTTTAGGAAATACTATATTTCAAGGAAATTATAAAAATACAGTAAACATTTAAAAACCATTTATAACTCTGAGATAACTATCATTGACATTTTGGGATCTTTTTCCCCATTTTTTTCTAAGCATTTTTACACTATTGAGCTAATGTTACGTAATTTTGCTTTTTAAAATAACTTTTTCCTCTTAGTTAAAATATATCACAAGAAATAAAAACTCCATATAATTGTACTATCAGTTAACCCCAGATGACACTTTTTTAATTACCACATGTAATTTGAAAATTCAAATGTGTAATAGTGCTCCTTCCATTGCACAGATATCAATATCTTTGCAATATATGCTATATAATTATGCCAAAAGACCTTCAAATAGGTTTTCAATTATTTGAAATTACAATCAATGCTGTGTTTAATATTTTATGATCAATATCAAATTAAAATGGCTGAATTTTCAACCAAATTTGCAGGATATGTTTAGAATAGTATGACTCAAAATATAGGCTATTTGAAATACAGGAGCTTCACTTTTTGTGAAACTCTGTTTCACAAAAAACATGCTTCAAAGCAGCTATAAGCAGAAGGCCTCTATTGATTGCTAATCAGGAAAACACTGGCATATGCAATTAGGATGCCAAGGAGACAAAAATCATACAATACTTAAACAGAAGCCCCTTTTTGAAAGCCACAAAGGCAGATACTACAAATTACAAGCACTGGTTTTCTATTGAATTGTTTCTCAAACAGATAACTCAATGTTTATGTGATCCACAGTAATAACAGGGACAGTATTCATATTATGATCATTGGTAATTAACTTGAGCAGCTCAGAAGAGGGTAACTGAAAATAATTGCCTGTTGCCTGAAGATAATAAACAGCCTGAAAAAAGTGATGTAAAGCTGAAAGAGAACTCACTGCAAAGCATTAATGCAGGAAACAGAAGAAAACATTAGGAAAAAAAAAATCCTCATAGATATTTAAGAAGATTTTGTACCCATAGAAGAGTTAGAAGGGTATAGTTGTAAAGCAAACAGTTTATAAACATTATAGATACAATTGTCAGAATAAAAAATAATATACTGCCTCAAGATAAGGTCTAATAGCAGAAGGAACATGGCGGGGAATCAAATTAGATGTCTGTAAATCCCATTAAAGAATTTTTTTAGAATATTTGGGGAAGAGTAGAAGGAGAGAGAAGAAAGATAAGAAAGAAAAGTTGTGAGGTATCAAGAAGAGATACAGGTGAGTCAAAGTCTTTCTAATAGAAGTTCCAGATGGTGAAGAAGAGAAAGGAGAGATTGGAAAACATAATTTAAGGTGTAACAAAAGACACACTTCCCTGAGCTGAAGACTATTGTTTCAAAGCAAGATACTGAAAAATGGCACACTGTGGTATGTTGTTTGCCAGAAGGACCACTATTTTTGCCCTCCTTGTATCTGTGTCCCTTTGCAATGTGACTTTGAAGTTCCTCCCATCAAGGAGCCCCTTCGAATCTGACTTGGCTTCATGGCTTACCAAAGATAGCCAGTGCTCAGTCACTTTAGTCATGTCCGACTCTTTGCAGCCCACCAGACTCCTCTGTCCATGGAATTTTCCAGGCAAGAATACTGGAGTTGGTTGCCATGCCCTCCTCCAGAGGATCTTCCCAACCCAGGGATTGAACCCATGTCTCCTGCATTGCAGGTGGATTCTTTACCACTGAGCCACCTTGGAAGCCCAAAGATAGCCCACATTTCACCAATAGAATGTGGTACAAGTAACACTGTGTTAGTTCCAAGCTCTGTCTCATGAGGCCTTGTGTGCTTCTACGTTTGCTTGGAACCATCCCTCTGATTACCATGTGAACAAGCCTAGGCTAGTCTGCTAACAGGTAAGATGTGACACGGAGCAGACACAAGCCATTACATCTGAAGCCTTCCTAGCACCCAGCTGACTAACCAGATTATCACAGACACATGAGTGATCCACCTGAGACCAGAAGAACTGCCCAACTGAGCTCAGGACAAATCGCCAACTCATACGCTTGAAAGAGCCAAAAGAACTACCTATACAGAAGTCTGGTGGAACAGTATTTTAGGCAAAGGAAATAGGTGTGTGCAAACACCGTGAGGTAAGAGCATGCCTGCCATTTCTGAGGAAAAGCAAGGAGGTCAGTTTGGCTAGAGTGGCATAAGTGATAGAGGGAAGGGTAGGAGATGAAATGAGAGGAGGAGTGTGGTAAATTGTAAAAAAGGCCACACATTCTTCTACTTTCTATATCCTTGCCCTTGCAATGTGATATCACAGATCCTTCCCTCAAAAGTAGACTCTGTATCTCTGCTCCTTGGATCTGGGTTGGCAATGTGGCTTACTGTGGCCAATGAGATATTAGTAAATATAATACAAGCAGAGACTTTGAAAAGCACTTGTGCATCAAGGCTTGCTTCTCTTGCTGTTCCTGAAGTCCCTGACTGCCATGCAAGAAAATCCAGGCTCTTCCACTGGATAATGACACTCAGTCACTCTTGTCATCTGAGACAACACCTAGTCAGCCCCTGGACATGTGAGGCCATTCACTGCACTTGCAAATGCATGAGTGATTCCAGCTTAGATCAGAAAAGTTGCTGAGCCCAGCCCAAATTGCCAAACCAGAGCTCAATAAATAATTTAAGCCATAAAATGTTGAACTGTTTTGTTATACAACAAAAGTTAATTGATGCACATGATTTAGTTATGAGAATAAAGTGAAAATCATGGGAGAATTCAGAGAGAGGGAATAAAAGTTTAGCTGTCCTAGCTGGCATTGAATTCTTTATCCACAATATTGAATACTATTAGATATTATGATAATGCCCATATCCATCAGAGGAATCATTATGTATGATCAGCTATAGCCTTGCAAAATGTATTTCTTAAATCATAAGACTTGAAGGTCAAAACTACTTGACACGTAGACTGCAGACTGGATGCTGCATTAGCAGATATAAAAACAATATGAATCTCATTGTACATCTCCATTTCAGTCCAGTTCAGAGCTCTTGGATGGCCAGGTACTTTCTCTCCTTTCTCAGTGTTTTGAAAGGAATCTTTTATTCTGAGCAACAGATCTCAACAATAAGCTTAAAATATTCAGTAAATCATGTTGTAAACAGATGTGCTGTCATTCATGCTTTATTCTTCCCTTTATACAGCACAAGAAGAGTAGATTTAGCATAATTCTTAAGGGGCCTAGGATTTTCAGAATAGTAATTGAGCATTGGCTTCAACTGAAAATCACCAGCCGCATTCAGTTCAGTCCAGTTCAGTTCAGTCACGCAGCCGTGTCCAACTCTTTGTGACCCCATGGACTGCAGCACACCAGGCCTCCCTGTCATCACCAGCTCCCAGAGTTTACTCAAACTCATATCCATTGAGTCAATGATGCCATCCAACCATCTCATCCTCTGTTGTCCCCTTCTTCTCCTGCCTTCAATCTTTCCCAGTATCAGGGTCTTTTCAAATGAGTCAGTTCTTCGTATCAGTTGCATTAGACTCAAACAAGTGAGCCAGCCTGTCCTTTGAAGCTTTAAAATCAGGCCTTGGCCTCTCCTCTCCAGCTATGAAAGCCCAGGATGGCATCTTCTTCTTATAGAAGGCTATTTCATCTACATTGAAAATCTGTTGTTTAGTGTAGCCACCTTCATTAATTATCTTAGCTAGAACTTCTGGATAACTTGCTACAGTTTCTGCTTCAGCACTTGCTGGTTCACTTTGCACTTTTATGTTATGGAGACGGTTTCTTTCCTTAAAACTCATGAACTCACCTCTGCCGAATTCAAGCTTCTCCTCTGCAGCTTCCTTCCCTCTCTCAGCCTTCAGAGAATTGAAGAGTTAGGACTTTGCTCTGGATTAGGTTCTGACTTAAGGTTGTGGCTGGTTCGATCTTCTATCCAGATCCCTAAAACTTTCTCCTATAATCAATAAAGATATTTTGCTTTCTTGTCACTTGTGTTCACTGGAGTGGCACTTTTAATTTCCTTAGAGAACTTTTCTTTGACATTCACAACGTGGTAACTGTTTGGTGCAAGAGGCCTAGATTTTGGCCGGTCTCAGGTTTCAACATGTCTTCCTCATAGAGCTTAATCATTTCTAGCTTTTGATTTAAAGGGAAAGACTTACGACTCTTCCTTTCACTTGACTGCTTATAGACCACTGTAGGGTTACTAGTGAGCATAATTTTAATATTATGTTTCAAGGAATGGGGAGGCCAAAGAAGAGGGAGTGAGATGAGGGACCAACTTTGTAACAGTCAAACACACATATTTATTGATTAAATTCACTGTCTTTTGGGGGCATAGTTCATGGTGTCCCAAAACAATGACAATAGTAATCAAAAACCACTGCTCAAAGATTATCATAACAAATAACAAATGAAAGAGTTAGAAATATTACAAGAGCTACCAAAATGTGACACAAAGACACGGCGTGAGCAAATGCTGTTGGAAAAAATGGCACTGATAGATTTGCTTGGGTTCTCACATACCTTCAATTTGTTTTAAAAAAATACACAATATCTGTGAAGCATAATAAAGTGAAGCAGAATAAAATTAGGTATGCCTATTACTACACATATACACACATACACACACACTACATTTCTTTATGTTTGTTCATCAATGACACTCAGGTTGTTTCTGTATCTTGGTGAATAATTATTGTGAATTATTGTGAATAATGCCAAAATGAATGTGGAAGTGTAGGTACCCCTTTGAGATTCTGATTCCATTTCCTTGGATATATACCCAGAAGAGGGATTACTAGATCATATGGTAGCTCTATTTCTAATTTTTGAGAAAACTCCATACTATAGTGGCTGCATCATTTTGCATTCCCACCAGCGGTGTACAAGTGTTCCCTTTTCTCCATATCCCCATCACTACTAGCTGTCTTTTGTCTCTCAAATAATAGCCACTCTAACAATTGTGTGGTGATATCCCATTATGGTTTTGGTTTCCCTGACGACTAGTGGTCCTGAGAAACCTTTCGTGTATTTATGGACCACTTGTATGTCTTGTTTTGAGAAAGGTCTATTCATGCTTTTGTTCATTTTTCATGAGTTTTTTCTTTTTTGTCTTGTTCTCCACCCCCCTCCCCCACCCCCGCAGCACCACACAGTGAGATCTTAGTTTCCTGACTAGGATCGAAATGGGATCCCCTGCAGTGGAAGTATGGAGTCCTAACTACTAAACTGCCAGGGAAGTCCCTCTCCTGCTTTGTTTTTGCTGAGTTGTACGTGTTTCTTATACAATTTAGGTATTAACCTCTTCTCAGATACATGATTAGCAAATATTTCCCCCATTCCATAGGTTGCCTTTGCACTCCATTGATTATTTTGTTTGCTGTGGCAAACAAAGCTTTTTAATTTAATATAATTCCATTCATCTATTTTTACTTTTGTTGCCAATGCTTTTTCTGTCATACACAAAATATCATTGCCCAGACCAACATCAAGGAGATTTTACCCTAAGTTTTCTTCTAGGATTTTATGGCTTCTGGTCTTACATTTTAAACTTTAATCCATTTAGAGTTGATTTTTGTATACAGTCTAATATACAAACACATATTCTTCTGCTATAAATGGAATGTCCTATGTATGTCAGTTAGGTCCTTTTAGTCTAGAGATCAAGTCAGCTATTTCTTTATTGATTTTTCTTTTTGGATTTTCTGTCCATTATTGTAATTGGGGGATACTGAAGTCCTTTGCTTTTATTGATTGCTCTTAATTTTTGCCTTCAAATCTGTCAATATTTGCTTCCTTAATGTTCAGTTCAGTCGCTCAGTCGTGTCTGACTCTTTGCAACCCCATGAATTGCAGCACGCCAGGCCTCCCTGTCCATCACCAACTCCCAGAGTTCACCCAAACTCATGTCTATCGAGTCCATGATGCCATCCAGGCATCTCATCTTCTGTCGTCCCCTTCTCCTCCTGCCCCCATCCTCCCAGCATCAGAGTCTTTTCCAATGAGTCAACTCTTCGCATGAGGTGGCCAAAGTATTGGAGTTTCAGCTTTAACATCAGTCCTTCCAAAGAACACCCAGGACTGATCTTTAGAATGGACTGGTTGGATCTCCTTGCAGTCCAAGGGAATCTCAAGAGTCTTCTCCAACACCACAGTTCAAAAGCATCAATTCTTTGGTGCTCAGCTTTCTTCACAGTCCAACTCTCACATCCATACATGACCACTGGAAAAACCATAGCCTTGACTAGACGGACCTTTGTTGGCAAAGTAATGTCTCTGCTTTTGAATATGCTATCTAGGTTGGTCATAACTTTCCTTCCAAGGGTGTTAGGTTTATAATTGTTGTATCTTTCTGTTGAATCACCTTTTATCACTATATAATGACCTTCTCTGTCCCTAGAAATAGTTTTAGACTTAAAGTCTATTTTGTATAGTATAAATTTAGCTACCTCTGCTTTCCTATGGCTATCATTCACATTTCACTCATTTCATACCATTCACCATCCCATATCTTTTTCATCCCTTCACTTTCTGCCTTTGTGTTTATTTAATTCTGAAGTGAGTCTGTTTGCCATTCCCTTCTCCAGTGGACCACATTCTGTCAGATCCCTCCACCATGACCTATCCATCTGGGGTGGCCCCTCATGGCATGGCTTAGTTTCACTGAGCTGGATCATTGAAAACACAAGAGAGTTCCAAAAAACATCTATTTCTGCTTTATTGACTATGCCAAAGCCTTTGACTGTATGGATCACAATAAACTGTGGACAATTCTGAACAAGATGGGAATACCAGACCACCTGACCTGCCTCTTGAGAAACCTGTATGCAGGTCAAGAAGCAACAGGTAGAACTGGACATGGAACAACAGAGTGCTTCCAAATAGGAAAAGGGGTATGTCAAGGCTGTATATTATCACCCTGCTTATTGAACTTATATGCAGAGTACATCATGAGAAACGCTGGGCTGGAAGAAGCACAAGCTGGAATCAAGATTTCCAGGAGAAATATCAATAACCTCAGATATGCAGATGACACCACCCTTGTGGCAGAAAGTGAAGAAGAATAAAGAGCCTGTTGATGAAAGTGAAAGAGGAGAGTGAAAAAGTTGGCTTAAAGCTCAACATTAGAAAACTAAGATCATGACATCTGGTCCCATCACTTCATGGCAAATAGATGGGGAAACAGTGGCTGACTTTTTGGGGGGGCTCCAAATCACTGCAGATGGTGACTGCAGCCATGAAATTAAAAGACACTTACTCCTTGGAAGGAAAGATATGACCAACCTAGACAGCATATTAAAAAGCAGAGACATTACTTTGCCAACAAAAGTCCGTCTAGTCAAAGCTATGGTTTTTCCAGTAGTCATATATGGATGTGAGAGTTGGACTGTGAAGAAAGCTGAGCACCAAAGAATTGATGCTTTTGAACTGTGGTGTTGGAGAAGACTCTTGAGAGTCCCTTGGACTGCAAGGAGATCCAACCAGTCCATCCTAAAGGAGATCAGTCCTGGGTGTTCATTGTAAGGACTGATGCTAAAGCTGAAACTCCAATACTTTGGCCACCTGATGTGAAGAGCTGACTTATTTGAAAAGACCCTGATGCTGAGAAAGATTGAGGGCAGGAGGAGACGGGGATAACAGAGGATGAGATGGTTAGATGGCATCACCAACTCATGGACATGAGTTTGGGTAAACTCCAGGAGTTGGTGATGGACAGGGAGGCCTGGCATTCTGCAGTTCATGGGGTCACAAAGAGTCGGACATGACTCAGTGACTGAACTGAACTTAAAGTGAGTCTCTTGTAGGTAGCATATGACTAGATCATCTTTATTTATCCATTCATCCACTGTATGACTTTTGTTTAGTAAGTTTAACCTATGTACATTTAAGGTAATTATTGGTAAGTGAAAACTTAGTATTGCCATTTGGTTCATTGTTTTCTGTTTGTCTTACAGTTGTTTTGTTCCTTTCTTTCAGCTTCTTTATTGTACTTCTTTTTGGTACTCTGGAGCTCTCCAAGGGATATTCTCATTGGCATGCAGTTCAGTTTTTGTTGTTTTTTTGTGGGAGGGGTAAGTGTTGGGACCTTCTTGCTGACATCTGGGCAGAGACAATTTTCAGTAATTCTGGGATTCTATTGAATATATTCTCTGAAATGGAAACATCCATTCATAAGGGCTTTACCCTCATAACCTAATTACTTCCCAAAGGCCCCACCTCCAAATACTCACGCTTTGTTACTCTAAGTGAAAGTGAAAGTCACTCAGTCTTGTCTGACTCTTTGCGACCCCATGGATTATACAGCCCATGAAATTCTCCAGGCCACAACACTGGAGTGGGTAGTCTTTCCCTTCTCCAGCAGATCTTCCCAAACCAGGAATCGAACCAGGGTCTCCTGAATTGCAGGTGGATACTTTACCAAATGAACTACCAGAGGAGCTTATTCTAACAAATTCCCCAATATGTGAAAGAACTCAGTTTAGTTCAGTTCAGTCACTCAGTTGTGTCCAAAATCTTTGCGACCCCATGGACTTCAGCACACCAGGCTTCCCAGTCCATCACCAACTCCCTTGGCTGAAAGAACCCAGCCAAGATAAAAAAGCTGCTTCTTAACTTACCCATAGCTGACTGCAGACACGAGTCTAATGAAGAAGACACACCCAGCAAATTCATAGGCTCATAATAGTAAAAAGATTATCAACTTAAGCCACTGTATTTTGAAGTGGTTTGTTATACCAAAATAGGTAAGCAATACAGGCCCTATCGACAAAGTAATCTGGAAGAGAGGGATTTTGTTTATCTTTTCTATGGTGATCAACTTAACACTGAACTCAAAATTGGGCTACTGAAATGATACATCATAATCCATGTTGATCTTTGCTGTAAAACTTTAAATAACTGTTTTGTCCTTGTTTCAATAAGAAAGCATGTGAAGAATGTCACTACTTGGATTAGTGGGTGTGGGATGAGGGTGAGAAAAAGGGGGGTAAGTAACTGATGTGGACATAGAATTGCAATTGAGGTTTGCTATCTTAAATTTCTGGTGTTTCATGTGTTGGTGCTTATGAAACAAACAGAATTGTGAATTATTTAGGAGTTAAAAAATGAGCCCACCTGAAGCTTCTGGATAAAATTTTTAAGTCTGATGATTTTTGATGTTATCTACATTTTCTGATAATTGCTGTTTGCAAAGATGAACTGGTCCATACTGAGATAATAAATGTCTGCATTTATTCTAAAAGCCTTTAAGAAACTGGAGTTCAAACTGCCTGCAACAATACAAAAGATACTAGTTCCCAAATTTAAAAAAACACTAATGATACCTTTTAGAGAACTGCTTGATAATCTATTTGAGCTACTCACATCCCACACTTTTAAATTCCTCTGGCGGTGGTAGAGATTTTTCTTTGCAGAACACTGGGGTTTGATGAAGATTGTCTGGAGCTATGCAATTTGTGGCCATTTTAAAGAAATATAAACTAATAGAGAAAAATGGAAGCTGCTAAACTGGGACTGAGGCTGCCAGTGCTATCATTTGAACTCATGGTATGGCTTTGTAACACCTATCATCATATAATAAAGCCAGTAGAAAAGGAAAAAAGTTAGTAGCATCAAAACAAAAATGAAAAATTGGATTAATAAGCCCTCATTAAACCAGAACAACAACAACAACAACAAAAACAGTGACTTCAAAGCAATAACATGAATGTGGGTATATTTGGGGGAAAAGTAATCCTTTTGATTCATTGTGAATGTGGAGAGTAGCCACCATGTTACCCTATTCTACCCCAAGCAGTCGTGTGAAACTGTTTCCACTCCTAGCATCCTGAGATTGGTCTTTTCAATAAAAAGAAACTGGGGTCCTTAGATACTGGCATTCTTTAAAATCAACCTGAACATCCTGATCTTGGGAGGAAGCAAGCACACTTTCAAAGGTGTCTGAGTTGTGGCACAGGAGTCAGCATGAAATCACCACTACTGGTCTATGAAAATTTGAACATTAAAAAAGTTATTTTGGTCTCCTGAAACCAGTGGATTCTGTGAAAGGTCAAACGTCCATGATGAGGCTCGAGAGGGACAAAATTAAGTAAGCAAGAAACAAGTTGTATAAAATGCATATATGATTGCAGTCCTCAGACAAACTCTGTATTAGGACCATCTGAATCTGGACATTATTATAAATTGAATCTGTGGGCTTTCTCACCTACTGGGAACTTGAGGGCAGACACGGCATGAACACCTGAGCTCGTCCTCATTTTTCACATTGTTAATGAGGATAGAACCTTTTTGATGCAGAGCTTGGTTCAGAATAGAGACACAAATTTTGGTATGTTCTTCCAGATGCGATAAGACCCACTATGATCTTCCCTGAGCAAGGAGAATCAGACTGGTAAGGAATGAACAAATACTGGATACATTTAAATGCTTCTTTTATTACAAAAGAATTAAATGCTCACTTTAAACAACTTTTCACAATGCAAAAATATATAAAATAAAATATGCATTTAAATATTAGTGCAACCACTCTTAGAAATGATATTTCAAACTTCTAAACCACTATATAAAAAGAGGAAATGCACTTTGACAAATCTAGCAAGAAAAAAAACTAAAAATGTTTAAATGACAGAATTATTACTAATTTGACAGAACTGTAATCTATGTGAAAGGTTTAATTATGAATTAAAAGGCAGACATTCTCAGATGAAGTAAAAAAAATCACATCACATGCTATTTTGGAAAGATAAACTCAAAACAAAACACAAAAAAGTTGAAAATATTGGAGTGGATAAAGATACACCAGACAAATGCTAACAAGAACCAAGTAGGAATAACAAAGAAATGTCAAAGCAAGAAGCATTAAATGGGTTAAAGAAGGTATCTTTATGTTGTAAATTAACACAATGCAATAAGAAAATCATGAAATTTAAAACAATGGAAAAAAAGTTTAAATATGTAAAGCAAAAAAGGTTAAAAAGATACTCCATACTTTTATCTGAAAATTTAGATAAAGCAGTTAAAAAGGGAAAAACTGAATAACAATGAACAAGTTTGATTTAATATGTAGAAATATGATACATTATTACCAAACAAAAAGAAAATACACATTTGCTTTAATTGCCATGATTTGAAAATGTTAAGGAGGCACTACTTCAGGGACTTGTTAAAACAGAGATTTATATTCTAAATGGAATATCAACATAGTCAAAGCATCACCACCAAGTCAGTTTTATTCCAAGAATGCAAGAATAGATCAACATTAGTAAGTCTTAGTGTAACTAATACATTAATGGATTAAAGACAATAACCATATTATCACCTTCATAGATACCAGAAAAGGCCTTTGATAACATTCTATATACATTCCTGACAAAACTATAAGTCAAGCTAGAGTAAGGAACAGAAGGGCATTTCCATAACTTGAAAAAGGGTATCTATCAGAAACAATGGCAATTATCATATTTTAGAGTGAAACAAGGAGTTATTTCTATTAAGGCCCAAAACAAGAGAAGGATACCTATTCTTTATTAAGTCATACAAATCTTTGTTGTCCTGGAAGTCATAAGATCTTTACCAATGTGCTAAAAAGGAAAAATGTTAGATATAAACATCAGCAAGGAAAAGACAAACGTTTCATTATTTACAGCTGACATGATTGTGTATCTCGGAATTTAAGATCAGTAACTGGAATAAACTCCCACAGAACTAAGAACAGAGTTTAATATCATGCCTGGATACAAGACAAATGCAAAGCTCTATATTGTAAAGATGTCCATTCTTGACACATTACTCAAAAATTCCAAGGCACTTTGAGGAATTTGTTTGTTTGTTTCATAGAAGTTGATGAGTTGATTGTAAAATACATCTGGAAAAAGAATATGTACAAAAATAGCCATGTAAATGCTAAAAAAAAAAAGAATAATGAGTGGGGAGCACATTTCAAAACATATTATAATGCTGCAATAATTAAAGCAGTGAGATACTAGCTCAGTAATAAACAAAAATTGAACAGAAAAGAAACATAAACAACATACCCACAGAGAGAATTCCAAATTGGTGCAAATATAATTCAATACAATAAATAGATTAGGAAAACTAGCTCTCTTCTGAAAAAGTAAACATAGGTCCCTACTTTTCACCATACACACCACATATGGATTAAGACACTAAGCAGTAATATATCAAATATTAGAATCAATATAGGAGATTATTTTTTGGTCTTGCCATGAGGCATGTGAGATCTTAGTTCTCCAACCAGGGATCGAATCTGTGCACCCTGCATTGAGAGCACTGAGTCTTACCCACTGAACTGCCAGGGAAGTCCCAGGAGAGTATTTTTATAATCTTGGGTTACAGAAGCCTACCTAAATATAAGACAAAACCAAGAAGCTATAAAAGAAAGATTAAAATGTTTGCTTTTTTATGTAATTAAAATTTTGCCAAATACCATCCTAAATAAACTTTTAAAAAGACATTGGCAGTATATAGCAGACAAAAGGATATCAGCTCTAACATCCAGAGACCTCCTACAAATCAAGAAGGCAAAAAAAAAAAAAAACCCACAAATGATTCCATAGAAAAATAGGCAAAGGATATGAACAAGCAATCTCTAACAGAAGAAATATAAATAGCTAATAAATATATTAAAAGATGCTTAACTTAATTGGTGATTAGGGGAAAAGAAATGAATGAGAATGGGTTTTTCATCCAAAATGCTGACAGAAATTTAAAATAATAATAGTGTCTGGCATGCCGGGAGGGCAGTTTAGCTCAAACCCTTTGATCTAGCAGTTTTATTTCTATGGTATTAGTCTACAAAAATATTTCTACATGTGCAAAAGATAGATTTTAAAAATGTTTTTATAATATTATTTGTAACAGTTAAAAAAAAAAACTGTTGACAACCTGAAGATCTATCATGTGGAAAAAATCGAATAAATTAAATGGTTCACCTATTATAGAACTCTACTGGCTGTTACAATGACTTTCTATTGATCCCAGGGCTGGGAGGTGCGGGTGGATCAAGTTGTAGAATAACAAGTATAGGATAATTTTGCTTTATAAAACACACAAGAACACATAAACAGAAAAAGAACTTGGAGATACAAAACAAACAAATAATCACGGCTATCTCTGGGCTCTGGGACTAGGAGAGGGATATTTTCACCTATTACTTTATATACCACTGTAATTTTACTTTCATGATAAGCATGTATTATTTTTCTAAAAGGAAAAATAACATAAGCTCACTTCATAACATTTGGATTTTTTAAAAACCTATAAGGAAATAGAGAAAAAGTGATATGAATTCTCACCACACAGAGGCATTAAATTGTCGCCACTTTTCTTTTCAGTCCTTATTATGCATTTTTAACATATTTGAGATCGTAATTTTAGGCTTGTCTTTCAATTAAGATAATACTGTATTTTCCCTATAAAAATTCAGAGAATAAAGAGACACAAGAGAACAAAAAGCACATATATTCCCACCACACAGAGATAATTGCCTAAGAAAATATTGTAAAATTCAAGTGCACAGAAATGGATTATGAGTCATCCATTCACACTGTCATAGAACATGCAGACTTGTTCTTTAATTTCATAATAATCACACAATAATTAGTCAATATGTTTTAATTATAGAATGAATACCACCCACTAACCCATCAAACCTGAGCAGCACTAGAATACTGACAATGACTTCCCTCTACTTCTATTCCAACCGCCTTTCCTCAGTCCCAATTGCCATTATCCTAAATTTTTTATTGCCTTTCCTTTACTTTCTCATAAAATATTTTTAATCCCTAGTATATATGTACACCTAAATAAAATATCCTTCAGTTGTACTTGTTTTGAATAATTAATATAAAAAGAACATCCTATTATATGTAGTCTTCTGGGACTTGATGTGCTGTGCTGTGCTTAGTCACTCAGTCATGTCCAACTCTGCGACCCCATGGACTGTAGCCCACCAGGCTCCTCTGTCCTTGGGGATTCTCTAGGCAAGAATACTGGCATGGATTGCCATGCCCTCCTCCAGGGGATCTTCCCAACCCAGGCGTTGAACCCAGGTCTCCTGCATTGCAGGCAGATTCTTTGCTAGCTGAGCTACCAGGGAAGCCCCTGGTCTACACATATTTATATATATAATATGTTTATCTGTTGTCCACTCATTTCTCTGCTGTATAATATTCCATTGTGTAAACACAGCACAATGTATTCAGTTTCCTTTAGGGACTTTCTCTATTAATACTTCAGTGTATATTCTATTGGTCTATACATTCTTTCCTAGACCTATTTCTCTCACTACTGAAGAGTTATGTCCTTCACCTCTGTATGCCAGTTTCCCCATCTGTAAAACAGGGATGATAGTATCTACCTCAATGGGTTCTTATGAAGATTAAATGTGTTGATGCATGTAAGGTCCTTAGAACAGTGCCTGGACATAGCAAATGCTATGTTAATGTTGTTGCTGTTATTATAATTTATGCCACATAAGATTAAACTGCAAAAATTGATGTTATAACAAATGGATAAATACACTGTATATTAGCTTTATCTAAAATAATAAAGTCTCTAAACAGGAGTTTTTCTCATTAAAATAAGAATTTCACTTGTACCAAATGGAATTAACTTTATAAAAAAAAATAGGAGCATTAGTAAATTTGCAAAACTTATCACAGCAATCTTATGTGTGTTTATTCTCAAGAAGCTGTTTAATAAACACTATCTTTAAAAGTTGTAAAGAATGAATACACATTTCCTAGTAGCAAAAAACACTACTAGGCTGAAGGAATGCCTTATTCAATTTTTTAAAGCTAATTCTACTAGAAGCAGCAATATTTGCGTTGGAAGACTTGTCTATGGAAAAATCTGAACGTAGAAAGGCTTGGACTTGGGAAGACTAATTTTAAAAAGGTCTGGATCTGGGGAAAGTTTGGAAGACCTGAACTATGGAACATGTTAAAATACCTGGATATCGTAGACACTGGAAGACCTGAATGTTAGAAGACCGGTACACCAGAGACGTTGGAAGACGTAGATATTGAGCCTGCTTTTGGAAGACTGAGTAGTTGTTTGGAAGACATGGAGATGCTGGAAGACGTGGAGATGCTGGAAGACGTGGAGATGCTGGAAGACGTAGAGATGCTGGAAGACGTAGAAATGCTGGAAGACGTAAAGATGTTGGAAGACGTGGAGATGTTGGAAGACGTGGAGATGCTGGAAGACACAGAGATGCTGGAAGACGAGCAGATGCTGGAAGCCCTGGAGATGCTGGAAGACCTGGAGGTGTAGGAAGACGAGGATTTTCTGGAAGACACACCTTCGTTGGAAGACAAGGATTTCCTGGAAGGCGCACCTTCATTGGAAGACAGGGATTTTCTGGAAGACATGGATTTCCTGGAAGGCGCACCTTCATTGGAAGACGAGGATTTTCTGGAAGACACACCTTTGTTGGAAGACAAGGATTTCCTGGAAGGCGCACCTTCATTGGAAGACAGGGATTTTCTGGAAGACGTGGATTTCCTGGAAGGCGCACCTTCATTGGAAGACAGGGATTTTCTGGAAGACGTGGATTTCCTGGAAGGCGCACCTTCATTGGAAGACAGGGATTTTCTGGAAGACGTGGATTTCCTGGAAGGCGCACCTTCATTGGAAGACGAGGATTTTCTGGAAGACGTGGATTTCCTGGAAGGCGCACCTTCATTGGAAGACTAGGATTTTCTGGAAGACGTGGATTTCCTGGAAGGCGCACCTTCATCGGAAGACGAAGATTTACTGGAAGACGTGGATTTTCCTGGAAGGTGCACCTTCATTGGAAGACGAGGATTTTCTGGAAGAGATGGATAGGCTGGAAGACATGAATTTGATGGAAGACACAGTTTTGTTGGAAGACAAATATTTGCTGGAAGACATGGATTTCCTGGAAGACATTGATTTTCTGGAAGCCATGGATTTGATGGAAGACATGGATTTCCTGGAAGACATGGCTTTTCTGGAAGACATGGATTTTCAGGAAGACCCGAATTGTCCGGAAGACCTGGATTATTTGGAAGACGTAGATTTGCTGGAAGACCTGGAAGTTATAGGAAGACATGAATTTTCTGGAAGACGTGGCTTTGCTGGAAGACCTGGATTTAGTGGAAGACATAGATTTTGTCTGGAAGACGTGGATTGACTGGAAGACTGGATTTGATGGAAGACATGGATTGGTTGGAAGACTTGTATTTTTCTGGAAGATCTGGATTTGATGGAAGACATAGATATTTCTGGAAGACATGGACTGAGAGGAAGACCTGGATTTCTTTCTGGAAGACATGGATTGACTGGAAGACTTGCATTTTTCTGGAAGACATAAATTAGCTGGAAGACTTGAATTTGGTGGAAGACAAAGATTTTCTGGAAGACATGAGTTGGCTGGAAGACCTTGAAATTGTTGGAAGACATGGATTTTCCTGGAAGATATGGATTTTTTGGAAGACCTATATTTGCTGGAAGACTAGATTTACTGGAAGACATGGATTGACCGGAAGTCGTGGATTTTCTGGAAGACTGGTTTAGCTGGAAGACCTTGATGTTGCTGGAAGACTTGGAATTAGTTGGAAGACTTGGAGTTGCTGGAAGATCTAGAGTCACTGGAAGACCTTGACACTGGCGCCACTGGAAACCCTGGACATTGGAGACATTGGAAGCACAGGATGTTGGAGACATTGGAAGTCTTAGATTTTGAGGACATTTGTTATTCTGGACATTGGAGACTTTGGAGGCCCTGAGTGTTAGAGTTAATGGATACTGGAAGCCCTGAAAACTAAAGACACTGCAAGTCCTGTACCTTGGAAGCCCTAAACATTGGAAGATATGGACAATAGAAGACCTAGACATTTAGAAATCTTAAAATCAGAAGGCCTGGATATTGGGAGACTCTGGAAAACCTGGATATTGACATATTTATGTTAAAGGACATAGAATTTGGAAGATGTAGTTTTCATGATGCTGTAAGTCAAGGATGTTGGCGGCCCTGGACATTAGGACACTTGGACATTAAAAGATCAAGAGAGACTGAGCTATTCAAACACTAAGGATGTTGGAACACCTCAATGTTAGAAAACCAGGTTCTTGGAGATATTGAAAGACTTGGGCATTAGAGGAACTTGTGATGACAAAACATTGTAAAATCAGGATTTTAGAGATACTATAAATTGCAGGAACTGAACTATCTATGTGCTGTAAGATATTAGAAGAGCTAGACTTTTGTACACAATGAAATACATGGACTCTAGAACACCTGTCTAGGAGGCATTGGTGGATTGAGAACATAGGAAAAAATGGCATTTAGAACTCTGGACCCTGAAAGGCAAGACGTAGAATTAGAAGATTAATTTTTGAAGATATTAGAAGACCCTGATATTAAGGAGATTAGAAAACATTGGCAGTGAAGATACTGCAGGCCAGAGAGTAGAAAACATGGAAACTGTAACATGCAGAAGATCTAGAAGATCTGGCAACTGGAGATATTAGATGACACGTAGCTCAGAAGACTTGATATTAGAGACACTGAAAAACTAAAAGGACTAATCTTAGTCCTTTTTAATCTTAGAGATACTGGAAGGTCGTATTGAAAAATAATTTCATACTAGGACCTGATGTGACATCAAAAGACATAAGACTAACAGTCTTTATGAATATAGCATCTCTTCCACTAAAAATCAAAACACAGAGAAAGGATATTTTAGGAAGATGACAAAGAGGAAACAGGCAAATTAATTAGAAGTAGTTTCAATGGATTGGATCATATTTCATAGTTTCAGTGAACTGGGATTTTGGGGGTTTATCGACTGGCAGCACAAGAGTGAGGAATTATCAAAGAACAAGCAAAGACATGGCCAGGGGAACCACCTGGCTTTAGATCAGGGGTCAGCAAAAGTTATCTGTAAAGGATCAGATAGTAAATATTTATGGTTTTGCAGGTCATGAGGTTTCTCTTGCAACTACTCAACTCTACCATTGTAGCCCCACCTTAGAAAACACATAAATGAGCTGGGCCAGACTTGGCTCAAGGGCCTTAATTTGCCAGGCCCAGCTCTAGATACCACATCTAGGGTGTGGTAAACTTAAGAACATTCCAGTCTAGCACTCATGGAAAAGAGTGGATAGAGCAGTTTGAAGCCCAGCGGTAAATAAAGATCCTATGCATGTGATGCTGCTGCTGCTGCTGCTGCTGCTAAGTCGAGTCAGTCGTGTCCAACTCTGTGCGACCCCATAGACGGCAGCCCACCAGGCTCCCCCGTCCCTGGGATTCTCCAGGCAACAACACTGGAGTGGGTTGCCATTTCCTTCTCCAATGCATGAAAGTGAAAAGTGAAAGTGAAGTCGCTCAGTCATGTCTGACTCTTAGTGACCCCATGGACTACAGCCCACCAGGCTCCTCCATCCATGGGATTTTCCAGGCAAGAGTACCGGAGTGGGGTGCCACTGCCTTCTCCAGCATATGATGCTATTCAGGAGACAAAGCTGGCAAGAACCTAAGAATGAAGTTTAGATCTCCGATTAATTGTTTCAGGGCCCTCAACAAGGATATTTGTATTCAGAGCCAAAATTAAGTGGGTGGTATTCAAGGCCCCAGCCTAGGGGGATAAGGTTCAGTGAGGATGCCCTAATTTAGTAGGTTGGAAGCTTAAGAAGAAACTCACACAAAAATATTTTTTTAAAAGAAGAAACTCACCACTACAGACTAGGGTTATCCTGCCAAGATTAAGCATCACCCACCAAAAGAGAGAGAGAGTCCCCAGCCCAGGGCAGCCAAGGACCTAGTGACAAAGCCCTCATTCTAAGTCCCGTGTTCTTGTCATCCTACCACTGCCAAATAATCTCGAGGTGTTTGCAGTGATGGAGGAGAACAGGAAGGAGATTACAGCTTGGTAGGCTCATCTCAGGCACTCTGGCTTCAAATAATTAAGTTTCTGATTTCTGGTCTTACTCACCAGAGACTGATAAGCTTAAGAGATCAGAACTGAGCTATAGGCTAAAGACAGGGCTGAGGAAGGGAGGGACTATCATTTTTATTGCAAAAAAGAAACACTGGCAGACAAAACTGGTTAAGGTACACTGAGATTGGGCCCAGACTTCAAGGTTAAGTGGGTGAACATATAGACAATTGGCAGCCACTGATGATTTTTGAACAAGAAAGTACCAGAATCAGAGTTTGCACAAGGAAAGTTAGTCAAGGGGCAAGATGTTGAATGCCAAAGACTACTATATATATATATATATATATATATATATATATATATATATATATATATATATATAAATATAAGTAGAACACCAAAGACTCCAAGTTAAAACACTTAAAGGGTTGGATAGGATGTGAATTATGAGACCATTATAGTTGAATTAAGGTTGAATTAAGTTGAATTACATTTCTGTTGCTCAACATACATAGCATCTGTGTTACGATGAGTACTTAGCATTCTAAATACGACTATTTCAAACTGCTTGAATGCTATCACAGAATACAAGAAATACAATACAAAGAAGTTCAGAAGCTAGTTATGAGGAACTGTCTTGTTCTCATCTAGTAAGATTACTTAGACATCCAATTTCTCTCAAAGACAGCTGAACTAATACTTTGTGTGGTTTAAGCACACAAAGGTCTATATAGCTTAAGGTCCCATATAGCTTTATCTTTGGCTCCTATTAACAGAGTCACTTAGTTATCTTAAAAGTGGAACCAGGTGGATGGATTATTTTCTAAAGAATAGAAATACATCCATGTGAGAAAAGTCATTACCCTTAATCACTGTATAAATAACCACATTATAAATATATCATATGAAATCACTTAGGTCAAGGCATGACAGGGACTAAGGAATTATTGTCAGGTATCCCTCACAAGCAAACAAACAGAAATATTTAACATTGATTTTTACTCCTTCTCTCTTTGTGAGACCATCATGTATAACTTATTTTGAAGGAAATCAGATAAAATTTGGCAAAGATAGTGAATGATCATATTCTAGTTCTTTAATGGTTATTCACATTAAAATAATAGTGACAGCAACAACTTATTGAGCATTTACTTTATGCCAGGCACTGTGTTAAACATTTCATACAACCTCATAGCAATCCTATAAGTAAGCATTTTCAACCCCGTTTTACAGATCAGAAACTGAAGTCTGAAATGGTTTAAAAACATGGCCACAGTTACATAACTGTTAATTGGCAGGGACAGGATTGCAAGCAGGCAGATACCTGTACCTGATTCCCAAGCCTAAGACCCATGCTAATTTCTCACACCTCAACAGGCCAAGGGTTATTCTGCCAGGACTAAGTACCACTCACCCAAAGAGAGGGAGCCCCCAGTTCAAGGCAGACAAGAAGTCACTGGCAAAGCCCTCACTCTAAGTCCCATGTTCATCCATTAGGCCACTCATCATACCACTGCCAGTTAATCAAGAACCAACTTTGGGTCTTTGCAATGATAGGTTGATTATATCTTCGGCTTTATGTAGTAATGCAAGAAAAATGAAGTGCAACATCTCAAGCACACTAGATTCACGTTTAACTACTCTTCATATTTGTTAGTGAAATGTACTATTTATCCTTCCACCTATTTTCTACTTGATTTTATAGTTCCCCAGAGCATATACACTCTGTTCATAGCACATATTTATTTCTGAACTCTCAGGAAAACAACCATAACACACTGACATCAAAGGCCATTAAAAGGTAATAAAACTATGTAAAGTTCAGTGAGTAATGTATTTCATAGCATAAACATGACCCATACACTCTTTGAGACTATACACGCTGGAGAAGCCCTTTATTAGCATTCAGGTGCTGGCAGCTATATAATCCAAATGTGTAGTTTAAAGAGCCTTCTTTGCATTTTGATCTTAAAAGATTTTAAGCAAACAAAATGCCCTTTTTAAATGTAATGCCAGTTTTCTAATATTTTCTACAAATTTCAGCAACCTGAGCTATCCTTTCTCTCTACCTGCTTTGTCTTCCTTTTCTTTCTTTTTGCCAGTTGTTAAATATGTCTGTAAAGAAGGAAATTTCCATGTACTTCATAAAATCGAAGATCAGAATTTACCTGAGCCATTGACAACAGAAAGATCCTTTCCATTCAAACTGTAATATAAAATTTACCAAAAGAAATTCCAGTTAGAAAAGAAAAAAGGAACACCCATGTACATGGTGCTACTATCATTAACTTCTATTTCTACCACTTAGCCTAAACCAACTTTCACATCCTCCTGTGTTCTGCAGACTTGTGTGTGCTCAGTCACTCAGTCGTGTCCCAACTCTTTGTGACCCCATAGACTGTAGCCCACTAGGCTTCTCTGTCCATGGATTCCCCAGGCAAGAATACTGGAGTGGGTTGTCATTCCCTTCTCCAGGGGATCTTCCCAACCCGGGGATGGAACCTCCATCTCTTGCTTCTCCTGCATTGGCAGGCGGATTCTTTTACCACTGAGCTGCCTCGGAAGCCTTGCTGACTTGTTAGACAGAACCATATTAAAATGGTCTTTCACCCTCATCAATGATACTTCTTAAATTATTTGAACTGGATATTGCCATAAACAAGAATTAGATCTACCCCAGTATTTTATTTCAAATGGTCTAGGCCCTAGACAAATGTTTCCATATATCAAGCCAAAGTCTAGGCATTCTTACCACCACCAGAATCATATAATAGTCAGTTTCCCATTGTATTATTCTATATTAACAGTTCCTAATGGATGCTATTCAACTTAAAGTTTTATTTCTCTAATTCTAGTCAAATTAGACAAAAACTTGCCAATACAATAATTTCAATAAATGATAAACTTATCAAGAAACTACATTCTTTAACACCATATGGAACTGCTGATTATACTGGTAAACAATCATTCGCTTAAAATATTTACCTCTAGGTATGATTAAGAGTACCCCAGTTATCCATGGAACCTTGAAACAGTTAACATATTTCTCTGCTTTGGTTTATGGAAATGAAACAAAATATCTAGTTTTTATTGACAATGTCTATGCATTATATATATATAATGCAAACCCTATAACTCAGAGTTGATGTTACATTGGTTTCCCTTTCTTCTGTGGGCATCTGTGACTAACTCTTTTCTGAGAGGGAGTAAACAGAAGACAGCCTGAGCCACAAGAACCATTTTTAAAATAACAAGAGTACAAGACAGCAGTATTGCTACTCACCCTTGGTCTCTAGGAAAGGGCTTAGTAGTCCCCAAATCAACCAATCAGGCTGATGCACCTTTCTCTCAAGGTAACAATGTCAGAGATAGAAGGACATCAGAGACCAAGTGTTCCTATTCTCTCCTTGGACAGATAAGGAAAGAGTAGGATGATTTGAATAAGAGCATCCATTGAGCCCGTAGCAGAGCAGAAACTTAGAATGGAGGTTTCCTACCCCCTGGGCTCACTATCATTTGTCTCTTATTTTCTATCATAACTATAGTTTTCAACAGCAGTGGTTTTCAACCATGACTCTATTAAAAAATGGCTTGAGTAGCTTTCAAATCAACAGCTGCTGGCCTAATCCCCGATTTAGCACGTCTAGGACAGATCCCAGAAATCTGCTTTTGAAGTTCCCCATAACGATTTGATGGGCAGCCAGTGTTGAAAACCACTGTGACTTAGAGAAGAGTGTAAGCTCCCCTAGCACTATGGTGAGTCCCTAGATCCCTATCACCCAGTAATGGGTTTTCAACACTCATCTGCCTCCTTGGAACACGTTGAAGAATGTCTGCCATCCCAACTGTAACTACACAAGCCAAGACTTTTAACTTTTGTATTCTTGTCCCCTTTCTCTGATCACTGCAAACTCAGATATAGGGGATCTATCTTACAGGTTTTCCAGGCTAGGGGAAAACTTACTGGATTTCTACCACCTTTAGGGAAGAGGATATTCAACCATTTAAATCACTTGGAAGACCAGATATGAGAACAGAGAGGATGGATGGCAATGAACTCTAGCAGCTTCTCTTCCTTGATTAGGTACCAAAGTAAATCCAGGAATCCACTATAAAGTTACTGTCTTCCAGGACACACCATGCCCTTCAGTACTTATACAATTGCTGCAAAACAAATGAACTTATACCAAATGAATTAACAAGGGGATTTGTATCCTTTCTGTTGAGACAGCAAGTTAAGCTTAAACAGAGTTAAAATAAATTATAGGATCAAAAATTTATCAAACTGAATAGCCCCCTCCTTAGGTCCTAGAGTTGAGTTACTTAAACCCTCATTGTAGGGGAATTTGTGTTGGAGGAATTTATAAGCTTTGGGGGGAAATTGAGGGAGGGAAGGGAGTATTATAAAAGCCCTGACAATTGGTTTGTTCATCAGAATAAAACACTAAGTAAAGTGAGCCTTGATGGAATTTTACGAATTTTACATTAGCATTCGTGATTGTTGAACAACTAATTTCTATTTCTCTCTGAGCTCAAGGTGAAGAATATCATGCATCACTGAAAAGGCTGATCATCACAGTAGTGACAGGGAAAGAGTAGAGAAAATAGGCTTTTATCTGCATATGAGTAAGCTCAGTCTCCTGCATGGATCATCACATCATCAAAGCTGTCAGAGTCTGAATCCCAGGGTTCCACTGTCTGTGTGAGGTCTTTCTGTCTGCTATTTGTAGAATGGGTTTGCATGACGCAGTCCGATGATCCAGCCTCTTCTCCCTGTTGAAGCAAGCAGAGAGAAAATGCTTACTGGCCTTTGTTTGAAGCTTTCTTATTCCTGCCTTTATAAGGTTGTGGGTAATCATTTAAGCCTTGCCTGAAAGTCAATAATATTCCACCAAAGGATCTCTTTTCTCTGAATCATCACAGCAATTTGATTTGCAGAGTGGGTGCTTCAACATTCTTCAAGTTCTGGAAGTTAACCTATACTGACCTCTTTCATCAACTTGTGATGTGATCACGTCTCTGACAGTTGAAATATTTCTCAACTATCTCCTGAGGGTTGAGAATCTAACAGTTCAGCAATGTCACTTAATTCACTGTCTTCAAATCCTTCACCACCCAAACATTTTGCAGATGCTACAACATTTTCAATTTCTTCTGGCACTGGAAGGAAACTTTCAGAATTAGTTACAACCTCATTCTGAAATTTCTGACAGGCTCCATTAAGGGCTGATTGTTTTATTTCTCTCACTGACTCTTCTACTATCATTAAAGCATTACATATGGAGAAATTTTGCCAAGCTACTTTCACAGTAATTTCAGGTGTCTCTCTCATAAGAGTTGCCAGGTAGTCAAATATACTCCCAAGTGCATGGGTTGAAGGAATGGAGTTGTACTGGGGTGAATGGAGATGACTTTAACACAAAGATCAGCATTTACTATCACACTTTTATCAGTGGGAGCCGTGTTCAGAATCAGCAACAATTTTAATTCAAGATGTTTTTGGTTTAAATATTGTTTAACCTCAGGAACAAAACACTTCAAAAACCAATCAAAAAAGAGTTTCTCAGTGATCCATATCTTATGGTTTCCATGCATATACACAGAAAAGTGTTTCTGGCATTTTCTTTTAAGAGGGCAAGAATTTTGGAACTTGTGAAGCAAAACGGGTTTAGTCAGAAAATCACCAGAAGCAGTGGAACAAAGAACTTTGGAGCTTATCTTTCCCAGGCTTGAAGCCTCTGGTCTTTGTCTCCTCCTTTGCAATAGATGTTCAAGTAGGCATGCACTCCCAGAACAAGACTGTTTCATCAGCATTGTAGACCTGTTCAGGCATATAGCCATTTTCTCTATCTGTTCCTTCAATATTCTGCAGTGGCTTCATGATCTGCTTCCTCTGCAAGCCATGTCTTTTCGTATAGACCATGGCAGTTCCTAAACCTATCCCACCACTTACTACTCACAATGAATGTTATAATTTTCCATCCAGATCAAAATTTAAATTTGCATGTTTGTGATGCCTGCTGGTAGATTTTACACATAGAAAGAGGTCTATTCAGCCTTCTCTGTTTTAGAAGCCACAAATGCAAATCTCTTTCCTTTTTTTCTATTTTGGCATTTTGAGTTGTCTGATTTTCTCAGTGATTCTGCTGTGCCCCTGATGCACTGGCCTTAATAGCTTTCTTACTTTTCTTTATTGATTCATTAGCACCCAAAAATGCCCTACAGAGGTCTTGGTTTCACCATTATCAAGCATTTCAAGAATTCTCATTTTGTTTGCCACCTTTTTTGTCCTCTTCACCCTTCTTGCCTCTCTATCATTTACCTTCTTGGTTTTTTGCTTGGATACCATTCGTATTCAAACTTACACAAAATTACAGCTATTGAAAGTTTTCTGTCACTGAGCAATACACAACACTAACATATAAAGAGCAAATGACAACATTCACAAGACAAATAGAAAGGGTAAAATAGCTTTGGCATGACTATACGTGTATGTGATTTACGGCGGCAGAAGGAAGAAAGGGTAGAAGAACCAGGGTACCAGCAAGCAACCCAAATGTTGGTCCTGTCATGTGAGATACTCAGCAAGACAGCATGATGGTAACTGGAATTTGTATATTGTTCTGAAACTCTCAAAGATGCAGACCAAGTAAACTCAAATTTCATATGAGAATGACTTGCAGTTGTGAAGGGATCACATAACTCAGGAGTCAAGGTCAGGCTACCAGGCTGAGATGAGAACAAGTATCACCACCTAGGAAAAAACAGACACAAAAATGGGAAACGAGGACAGGAACAGAAGCAGTCTGCACAAGTAGCTTAGAAGCTAGCGAGGAGAACAGAAATGTGGAATAATAATAATAATATCTGCCAAATTGCCCTTACAAAAGTTAGACCAATTTGCATGCTCACTAAGAGTGGATAGAGTTCTTTTACCCCATATGTTCACCAACATAAAATACTATCCACTTCTGCAATCTGTTCCAAGCAGAAGGTGAATCACAAAGTATCTCATTTTTAATTTCATCTTTCATTATCTTTCCATATGGTAAGCCATTTCTATTTCATCTTTAAGTTGTCTGTTCATATCCTCTGCCCACTTTTTAATGTTTTTCTTAATGATTTGTAGGCACTATTAGCATACTGTGTGTGTGTGTGTGCTCAGTTGCTCAGTCGCATCCAACTCTTTGTGACCCCAAGGAATGTAGCACTCCAGGCTCCTCTGTCCATGGAATTCTCCAGATAAGAATACTGGAGCGGGTTGTCATTTCCTTCTCCAGGGGATTTTCCAGACCCAAGGATCTCCTGCATTGGCAGGCAGATTCTTAACCTCTGAGCCACCTGGGAATCCATTAGCATATTAAGGAACTCTTATTTTTAATTGTAAACATTTTATCCAAGCCTGTCATTTATTTTGTCTTTTACCATAAAGATGTTTCAAATATTTATGTAGTCAAATGTTCGGAGAAGGCAATGGCACCCCACTCCAGTACTCTTGCCTGGAAAATCCCATGGATGGAGGAGCCTGGTAGGCTGCAGTCCATGGGGTCGCTAAGGGTCGGACACGACTGAGCGACTTCCCTTTCATTTTTCACTTTCATGCATTGGAGAAGGAAATGGCAACTCACTCCAGTGTTCTTGCCTGGAGAATCCCAGGGACGGAGGAGCCTGGTGGGCTGCCGTCTATGGGGTCACACAGAGTCAGACATGACTGAAGTGACTTAGCAGCAGCAGTAGTCAAATGTTTCATGCTTTGCTTTTAAAAACCTTCCCCTCCTTAAGAGGATAAAAAAAAAAAAAACATATAAAACTAAAAACACACAAAATACATTTTATGCATGCAAATAAGAGCATTAAAAACTGAAACTCCAGGTAGGGAGAATGACATGACTCTATATTTAACTAAATCACTGGGTAAAATTTCATTCAACCAACTTTTCAATGATAGCTATACTTCTACCCATAAAATTCACTTTGGGTCAGAGTTTAATCCTGTGTTCTCTGACTTTGCTAAGGATATGTCACTTTTGCAAAATGCTGGAGCCAAGTTAATGTGAAGAATAAAGACTCTGAAGTAACCTTCCCACATTAGCTTTCAGTTCTGCAAGCTGTACAGACTTGAAACTTTTAGTGAGAGGGTAACAGGCAGGAAGGCAAGGGGTCCCCAAACAGAGGAAATAGGTTGCAAGTGTCAGACGTTTTTTTATCTCTCTCTTAAGCGGCAGGAAGAAACAAACTACAAGCCTCAGATTTTTTTCCCTTCTCTATACAAAATTAAAAGGAGGTTTCTTTTAAATTCTCTGTTGCCATGAGGACACCTGGTTCCACCTGAACTTAACTTTTCTCATACCTTGAGCTAACCAATGAATTTTTCTTATGGAAAAGTGTTTCTTAAGCTACGTTAATGAACTATGTATTTACCTTAGACTCTGTTTTTCTTCAAGTCAGTTTTGACTAAGACAGAACTAACTTGACAAACTTGTTTTACTCAACAAACCAGTATGTTTTCCTCATGCAAATGTTCTCTTAAGCTCTGTTAATGAGACTATATATTTGTTTGGAAACCTGCCTTTCTTCAAGATTCATGTCAGTCTTCTTATGGCCCGGGGTGACTCACCTTGTGCCAAAGCTATCTCAAAAGGCATGTTGTGGGTGAGGGGCCTGGTGCCACTCTCTGAGTTTTGAGACATTTCCTTTCTCTAATTAGCAGCCTGCTAGTAGATATATAACTTTCTGCTAAAAAATAGCAAGTAGCAATGGGGCACTCTTTCTGCCCCCTTCTGATGTCTATGTCAGAAGCTTTCTCTATCTCTTTTATACCTTAATAAAACTTTATTACACAAAAGCTCTGAGCGATCAAGTCTTGTCACTGGCCCCAGATTGAATTCCTCTCCTCTGGAGGCCAAGAATTCTGGTGTCTTTCATGGCTTAGCAACAACCTTTCATTGGGATGATAATAAATAGTGCAATAATTGCATTAATGCAATTCTTTGCCAGGTATTTTTCCAAAGTACATTAGTTAGAGAGTGTAACATCACGCTTCTGATCCTTGTGAATCTGAGAATGCCTGGCATCCTCTATGAGGAGAAATAGAGCCTGGCTGGTTGAGCTCTGTAGTCATGAACTGGGGCTCACCCTGTTCAAGTGCCCAAAAGGGCAGAAGGATCTCAGGATGTTTTTCCTGTTAGCATTTTCACCAAGAACAAAGAATTTTATAAAACATCACATCCTTTGAGGATTTGTATGGACAAATAAGATTGAGTTCATTGCAGCTTCTGTTATGAAAGGACATTTGATTACAAGGAGTTTGCTTTTGTAAAAATTGTGCAGAATTAACATCCTTCAAAATCTCCTTCAAAAATCTTAAAACATACACACATATGCAAGCGGTGAGCTCAAAAAGTACAGACCATCAAAATCATTTAACATTTTAAAGTATAGTACTCATAAATGGTAATCAATGGTAAGGTTTCCATGAGAAGTCTTGTTTTTTTTCAAAATTTATAAACTACCCACAATGCGTTTACTAATATGTTAAACAAAGATGTCATTCAACTGGCTTCTGAGACCAAAGAGCAATAATACAGCACTTCAAAAGTAGATCCTCGTGATCAAAAATTTCAGCTATTCATTCATTCTCTTCAATCAACTTATGCTGACAAAAGTGCTTATCATGGACAAGGCCACGTGACCTGAGGAATAAAGAAATGAATTAAAAAATCTTGGTCTCAAGGAATTTAGTCTCCTAGGGAAGATAAATAGAACACACTATAAAGGTAGAAAGCCTCATATAAGAGTTGCAAACAATGGATTATGGATTATGGGGGCCTAATCTGCCCCTTTCTGTCCATTTCTTTTATTTTCTTGGCCACGTGGGATCTTACTTACCTGACCAGGGATTGGACCCAGGTCACCGCAGTGGACATGCTGAGTCCTGACCACTAGGCCTCCAGGTAATTCCCATGTCCTTTCGTACTTTATCTACAGTGGTCCAGGCCCTTCTCATTCCTCATCTGAAGAGTGATATAAATTTCTAAATCTGTCTTCCATTCAACCCTATGGACCACACTGCCTCCAGAGCAACCTTTCTAAATATGGGATCTGATCCAGTACTTCCTCCACTTTAAATCACTCCCATGAAAGACGTCCCCATGACTTATTGAATAAAGCTGAACTTCCTCTGTACAATGGCACCTGCCTATTTCCCCCATCTTATCTTGCACTACCTCTTCCCTTCATCCTCTGTAATCTACAAGTCAGCCAGTTAAGGGACTATTTCAGTCATCCAGATTTCCTTAACCTTAAACACTAGTTCAAGTACCACCTCTAACAGGAGGCTTTCCCTGCTCCCTCCAGCTATCTGAGAAGCACTCACTGACTGTCTGGGAAGCACTAATCAAAGCTCTCAGAGCCTCCCTCCCATGCTTACTCTGGTTACAGCACAAACATTTCCCTGTAGTGACGTTTCCCTGTGTATTCATCATTTGTGAATATCTCGACAGTATCTGGAACAGAAGAAGAGATCCTCATTTTATTGCACAAATGCTTACAGTAGAGAGAATAAGAGTTACATGCAACACTCACAAAGGGTCAGCATTTGAATTGCACTTTGAAGAATGGGTAGGATTTCCAGTGTTTATGGAAGGGGCGAGTGAGTGGGAGGTGAGGAGTAAAGGAACTGCTAGGGAAGTATGGGGATTCAGTTAGATGAGGCTGAAACATGGGGTGGCTGAAGTGGATGTTGCTGCTGTGTAGTTGCTGAGTGTGTCCGACTCTTTGTGACTCCGTGGACTGTAGACCACCAGGCTCCTCTGTCCATGGGATTTTCCAGGCAAAAGTACTGGAGTGGGTTGCCATTTCCTCCTCCAGGAGATCTTCCCAACCCGGGGATCAAACCATCATCTCCTGCATTTCAGGCAGATTCTTTACCACTGAGCCACCGGGGACAAGTGGATAGTCAAAACACGAAATTGGAAGTCTGTTGAGGAAAATCATGGAGGGCCTCCAATGACAGATTTCTTTGGTGAAATGGAGTTGTGTTTAACTGTCCTGATATTAATGAAAGGGTTTATGTTTGCAATGAATAGAAAAGCAGGTGTTTAGTATAAATCAGACCTATTCTTCCCTGTTACTAGGTCTCAGCACAAACATTTCTAGGAGAAAAAGTTCTAACTAGTTGCGTCCTAAATAATTTAGCGATATCCTGCTGATATTCATTATCACATAGCTATTTTGTTCTTGCTATTTCAATCCTTGGTAACAAAGACAGTTATGAAACATCTTCCCTTTCCTTTTCTGGTTGGATGGGTTATTAATCAAATAGACATCCATACGTTCTTAAATAATAATTTATTTTCCCCACTAAATTTCATGGAAAATAGTGCACATTTCTTTCTGGATCCAAGCAATCTTTATAGCTCTGAAAATTCTCCTCCCCACCCCTCCCCGACCCCCCAAAAATGTCAAAGTGGAGTCTATGTAGTCACAGTGCCCTCTGCTGGCTACAGAGAGGAACAGCTAAATCCAGGAGGAGAAGGAATGCAACAGCTCACGGAGCTGCTGTGCGATGCACTTCCCCACTTCTTCCTTTTATGTTAAGCGGAATGTTGAGTTAATAGCTCCTCAAGGTAAGCTCCTGAAGGTAAGCTCCTCAAAATAAGGGCTTCCCTGGTGACTCAGATGGTAAAGAATCTGCCTGCAATGAAGGAGGCTCGGGTTTGATCCTTGGGTCAGGAAGATCTCCTGGAGGAGGGCATGGCAACCCACTCCAGTATTCTTGCCTGGGGAATTCCACGGACAGAGGAGCCTAGCAGGCATGGGGTCGCAGAGTCGGACATGACTGAGCGACTAACACACACACACAAGGTAAGCAAACTCATTTTTGCAAGAATCAGGCAAGCGCTCCAACATATTCCACCTTTTTTCCTGTTCTTTTGGAGGACTGGACACACCCAAAGCTTCCAAAGATTTTTTTTAAAGAAGAGGCACATAAATATAAACAATAGTTTCCCTATCTCCTCCATTTGCTTGGCCTCTTGACCTCATTTTCACTGGCTTTCATAAGACAAAAGAAAGCTTTCAGTTAGGGAACTCTGTAAGGAATCTGGCAATCAAGGACCCAGTGGCCAGCCTCATCCCAATCTGGAATACAACCAGGACACCTCCCAAGTTCAGGCTAAATGCACCATTTATCCTCTCTCAACCTCATGACTCATGCTGAAGCTCCAATACTTTGGCCACCTGATGCGAAGAACTGACTCATTAGAAAAGACCCCGATGCTGGGAAAGATTGAGGGCACGAGAAGAAGAGGACAAGATGCTTGGATGGCATCACCGACTCAATGGGCATGAGTTCTGGGAGTTGGTGAAGGACAGGGAAGCCTGGCGTGCTGCAGTCCATGGAGTCGCAAAGAATCGGACAGGACTGAGCAACTGAACAACAACCTTAAGGACAGCGAACAATAAGAAGAAAATAAAAAGATCAGCAAAAAAAAAAAAAAGTTTCAAAGGATAGAGACCATTGAAAGGCGATTTTTAGCCAGTGTCTAGCGGAGTCTCTGGCCACCTGCTGCTGCTGGGCTGCCATCTATGGGGTCGCACTGAGTTGGACACGACTGAAGCGACTTAGCAGCAGCAGCAGCAGCGGAGTCTCTGGCCACCTGCTAAGAGAGTTAAAAGCGGTAAGGTACGGGAACACGCACTGCAAATAATGGAGTGTGATCCTCATTAAAGGTGTTTTTATCATTGCAATTTCAGACTGAATTGCAATGCCAGGAAACGTTCGTGGCTGGCCCGCGAGGAATAAGGCGTCCCCAAGTTCAGAGACATCCCTTTTCCGGCAAAACCATTTCAAAAGCCCTGCCCAGCCTCCTGTGGGTCCTTTAAGGTATTTATATTCAACCCAGTTCTGAATGGGTTCCTAAGCCCTAATTAAGGAAACACCGCTTCCTTTTGTGCCTCACTTCCGTCGGGTTTTTTGTTTTCTGGGGTTTTTTTTATATATATATATATATATTTTTTTGGCTTTTGCAATGAATGCGGAGTTTTGTACCTGAGGCCCTTAGGTAAGCTCTCACCTTCCGTCTCCGCGCGCCACACCTTCCTTGCCGCCTCCTTGAGCAAAGCCCAGGTAGGGGAGCCGCAGTTCCTTTGCCTTCCCGGCAGCCAAGGAGGCACAAACTTAAGTCCCAGCTCATTGCAACCGGAAGAGCAAAGAAGTAAAAACCACAGAGGGCTAGGAGTTAGGACCACGAGAGCGGCGGTAATCACTGTGAAGTTGCCTTGCCAAGCTGGGGGTTAGGGTGATGCGAGCACGGTCAAGTCCCTCCCAAGCAAGGCTCGGATCATGTCTTTATGTCATATTTTCATACATTGTCCTTCTTGGAATATTTTGGCATTAACTTTGCACTTTAAAGATATTGCATTAAAACTTTCATCTTCATTCCTGAGTATCTCGTTGCCCCCTGCCCCGTAAATTTTGGGCCCTCAACTCAAATCCCCTGGCGATGGGTGTGATCGCGTAGCTAGAGGCAGCTCAGGAGCCGACTACGCTCCGGCTCGCTCGCTCGGCTAATTTGGGGGCAGCCCCGCCCCTCCCCTCCCCCTCTCCCCCCGCCCCGAGGGCAACCAGTTTGGTTCAAGGAGAATACCGAAAGGACGTCGGCTCACCTGGTTCCGGCTGCTCCAGACTCTGCGATCTCCTCTGCTAACAGCCGAGGCCCGCTCTGCTCCCGGTGTGGGAGGACTCCTCTCGCATGTGCAGGGAGCCGGCTCGGAAGCAGCTCCCCTCCGCGCCGCCGTGCTTATCCGGTGGCTCTCGGGAGAGAACTGCCTTCCTCAGCGCGTGGCGCGATCATCCCCCGCACGGATGGGAGGACCGCGTGCTGTCACTTCCGACCGGACGGATGACTGTGGGTCAGAACACCACCTCGATCTTCCCACCCCAAGCCCGCGCCCCAACTCGGTCCCAGCAGCGGCGGCCGAGAGGCAGTCTTGATTAACTCGGTCTCAAGGCCCAAGGGACTAGAGACTCCGCGAGGGTCTGTAACAGTCTCTTGGGCGGGCGGCAACTCTTAAAGCTGGACCGAACATCAGATCTGAGTAGGATGTAGCATTCGGTGTCTTTCGTGAAAAGTCACCCAGCAAATGAAATCTGAGCCAACATGTAGCACCAGGCGTGCCTCCGAACAAATACGCCCTCAAAGCAAACTCCACCAATCGCTGCCTGGGCAGCCTTGAAATCGCCATCAAGAGGCATGAACAAGAGTTTAGAGAAGGGAAGGGTTTCTGGTGGGATCTGGCCAAAAATAAGTCCAGCCCCTCAGAATACCAGCGCGGGCCGGGGGTGGGGTGGAGTGGAACTTTGCTCTCTACAAATGCCTGTCCGCTGATTACTCCAGGCTTCTTACAAAGCTTGTCTGAGACTGGCAGCTAAGAATGCTAAACAAATACTTCTGGAAAAATGAAAATGGATGTGAAACACGGCTGTTTATGCCACACAGTTGTTTTCATGTGTTAAGGTGCACATTTCCCTCAAAGCTCCAAAGACATATTTTGCTTCAGGAGGTCTGTCTTAAGATTTTTGGTCATTTTTCAGGCTTTAGTCAATGCATTACAGACAAAGTCCCTAAATACAAGAACCAATGCCAGATTTAGCAAATAAAAACACGGGTCACCCAGTTCAAGGTGAATCTCAGATAACAGCAAATATTTTTTCATGCAAGTATGTCCTTTACAGTATGCGGGACACACTTAAACTTTCAAAAGTATTCGTTGCTTAACTGAAATGTAAATATAACAGGGTGTCCTGTTTTTTTTCTGGCAACTTCTAAGAATAATGCAATGACTGCTTGAATTCTTCTGTTTACAATCCAACAAACAAGACACAAGTCTACATGGAGAGGTAGGCAAAAAATATCACAAGGATTCATAATAACTTATACACAAAAAGGAATAGTCACTTTGAAATATTTATTAGGAAAGCAGTAAAAACCTTATTTATATTAATTGAAGAGCTTGTCCAATAGGGTAGTTAAGGGTATTCATACAGGGATCTGCAAACTTCCCCCTGGGAGCTGGGTCAGGCTTGCAACCACTTCTTGGGTGCTTTTGAGCTAAGAATGGTTTTCACACTTTTCAATGGTAGAAAAGAATGGAAAGAAGAATAATATTTTGTGGCAAGTGGAAGTTATATGTGTTTCAAATTTCAGTTTCAAAACTTCCATAATTGAAGTTTTATTGTAATCAGCCACACCATTTTTTTTTTTTTTTTACTGCCTTGGGCTGTTTTCAGGCTATAAAAGCAAACTTGAGTTATTGCAACAGAGATGAATCAACCTGAAAAACCAGAAATATGTACTATCTGGGCCTTTACAGAAGTCTGTCAACCTCTGATATGGATGAAACCATTGCCTGTAAAATGGTGATACCAATAATCAGTAACTCTGTGAGCTATAACTCTGACTTTACTAAACATTTTCCTCATTTGCAGAAACTATTTGCTTGGCTGTCCTTTTTCCAGTAGTCTAGAAAAAGACCATATTTTCATAGATAACAAAATTTTGGTAAATTGAAATCAATGGCGTTTGAATGAGATTGGTTTTAACAATACCGGCCACCTCTGCTTTTCACAGTTTCTAATTCACCCTCTGTGCGCTGCTGCACCGCCTCACAAACCACAGCATCTCTGTGGCTTTTATAGCCCCAACTTGCTCAGCATTTTATCAAAGCAGTTCGCCTGCCACCTAGTGGGAAAAGGTGGGAGTGTATGATTATCATTTATTTAGGTAAACTGGCTAGCTTTAAGCTGTAGGACCTTGGACAGGGATAATTACAATAGTAATTACATTTGAATGGTAGTTTGTCATTTACAAAGCACTTCCTTGTATAGTATTTTAATTAATCCTCTCTCCAGACAACACAGTGTTATAAGCAGATCTTCTTTGATCTATTTTTCTGTTGACAAATGGAGTCAGAACATTACCTTATTTATTCAGGGTCATACCAATAGGCAAGTGTTTTGTTCACAGACACCCTCTGAACTTAGGTTCCCTCATTTCTACATGTCTAGCTCTACTCTATCGAAAGCTTCTATTTGCCACAAGTATATATATTTTAGTAAATTTCCAAGGATAGTCTTTTTAAACAAACATGAGCCATCCAAAATATCCCTTGTCAAGAAAAAATTCTAAGGAATACAACATGATTTATTCTAGGTAAATGTTTAATTAATGTTTATCAAAACCAAGGTGTAAGTTAAGATCCATTTTCTGAGGGAGGGTGAATAAATTGGGCAGAAGACACCTAAGGCTTAATCCTTGAAGGGCTGTTTGATTACTGGCAGAATACCAGCCACCTTTAAATCCTTTTTGATTAAGACATATAATAATCATTTTTCCAATGCAATATGATTCCTTTACTTTTAGACCTAAAAAATTATGTTTGAACAGAGCTTTCAGAGTGTAAGCCACAGAGGTCTCAAAAAGAGATGCATTTTAATTGCTCTGTGTCTCAGGAACTTCCAGAGGTTTGTTGTGAATCTGCAAAGGGATCTTTGAGCTCGCTATGCTAAAGCTCATTTGAAAAGGGAGATTTGTGGTCTCCTCCAGTGCTTATTAATGTGCCTCCGTCTTGTACAGCAGCCTGTGTGCTTTAGTGATGACCAAGAACCAGATTAAGTGAGCCAAAGGTTAGGGCAACCCAAAAGAAAGAGACACGTATACAATGACATTTCATTGGCTGAATCTACAGTTGGACACACAGTGGGAATGTACTCAATCACCGGCTATCTGTGAAATGCAGTCATACTTGTTGACTGCACCCAAAATCACACAAAGGGTCAAACGAGAAAGAACAGTTTCCACAGCTTTGCAGATCATGGTTTTTGGACTGTGCCTGTTTCTTGTGAACATGGCCCCTGTGGGAATACTTTAGTATTACAGTCATCCCTCAGTATCTCTGGAGGGAGGCAGGGAAGTTGCGGGGGGAGGAGGCTGGTTCCAGGACCCCACTCCACCTCTCGCAGATAGGAAAACACACAGATGCTCAAGCTCCTTACATAAAATGGTGTAGTATACTTGGCCCTCCATATCTGCCAGTTTCACATCTGTTGATTCAACTGTGGATTGAATTTTTCACATTCAGTTGGTTGAATCCAAGGATGTGCAACCAGAGGAGGTTCAACCTGGGGATAGGAGGGCAGACTGTATTTGGAAATAGCTACACTTTCATATTAAAATTACAGCTTGAGGTAAGGATGTGAAAGCTAAGGCACCTGGGACTTGGGAATGAAATTCTTTTATTGCCTCACTTTCAGCACAATCTTAAGTTTAACCACAGGTGATGCCTACTGTTTGCAAGCTTTGCTGATGTGATTTGTATTTCTGAAACTCTAACTTGGACATAATCTTGGACCTGTTTTATTGGTTGCCCCCATTTTCTTGACAGCTAACATTGTGGCTGAGCCATTTCTAGCTGCGGAGGCCTGGCCATGCACGTGGCTAGTACATGGCTCAACTCAGGTGTATCTTCACAATTATGCAAAGAGGGTAGTACTGATCATTTTTAAATAGCTCCTGAGGTTCGCTACTGGTTTTCTCAAGCAAGTCAGGTCATCCTAAGTTGTCCCTATAAATTCACAGCACAAAAGTTCCCTAAAGTTGCTACTTGTTTATATCACAACTAGTATCGTTGCTGCTACTGCTAGTGCTACCAACAACAACTGACACATAGTGTTCCCTTTTGCTAGGCACCATCCTAGGAGCTTCATATACATGAACTAAATCAATCCTCAGAGGTTGTACCTGTGGGACACAGTCTATTGTCACCCCCAGTTTACAGATGTTAATACCAAGAACCAGAGAGGCTAAGAGACTCTCTCAAGGTCACTGATGAATCTGAATATAAATGCAAGCAGTCTGACTGCAGAACCCTAGCTTTTAATTAATATTGCCTCAATCCCAAAGCACAATCAGAAGAAAAGACACACTGCTTACTCAGTGAAGTCCAGCGACCCAGCTTCGCATTGACTACCTTCCACGGTCCGGATGCACCTTATGTTCTCCTCACATTGTGCCACCATTCAGCTGAGTTTACTTCAGCCACTTCAGAGGACTTACTAATACTGAGCAGGACTCTGTGGAGCTCCTCGACACAAAAGCCTTTTGTGTCCCCCATTGCTTGACTACAGGAACTAGGCTTCATTCAGCCTCCAAGACCTTCCCTGAGTTCCAATGGGCAGGTTCAAACAGTTGCTTAATTAGGGAAGGGAGGGGATGCAGAGATAAGGGAGGAACAGTCAAAAAGCAGCCTTGGGGCAAGGTCCTGGATTGCCTGGATACACACAACAGCCTTGCATTGATCTGTTTTGCAGATACTGAAACCCCCTCCAGGTGGGAAAAAGTTAACGATTAAAGATGGTATGCTGCCCACAAGTGTACAGCCCTAGACCAGTTGAGACCTGAATGCTGATGACGCTGACTCCTATTACATCACCACCAGCCCATCAGAAGAATGTCCATTAGCTGACCATACCCTCTTTGAACCATTACTATAAAACTTCTCACTACCCTCTCAAAGTTGGGACACACAATTTTGAGGGCATTTAGCCTGCTGTGGACCCTTCTGCCTGGTAAAGCAGTAAAGGTATTTTTACTTCTCTCAAAACTCTCTGAAAATTAATTTGGTGTCAGGGTACAGAGGCCAGGTTCAGCTTCATTGCCAGGAAGAGGTCACACCTTGATTCATGCTGTCCCTTCTGTACTATCCCCTCCATCACCTCTTCCTTTGTTGAACTTCTGCTCATCCTGTAAGGCCCAGCTCCAATTTGATCTCTTTGGTAAATACTTGAGGCCCCAGCTGGAAGTAAACATATTCACCCATGAATCCTCCCTCATAACCCTTTGTCTGAATTTCTCTCAGGCACTTAGCACCTTTTACATGGTATTAGAGCTCTTTATGTGCATAGCAGTCACATTCACTAGAAGATAAATTCGCTAAAGAAGACTCAGCTCAAACTCTGCTTCAACCATGAGTCCCTCCTTGGCTTCCCCAATGATATTGGCTCCTGTGTGCATGCTAAGTCACTTCAATCATGTTCGATTCTTTGTGACCCCATGGACTGTAGCCTGTCAGGCTCCTCTGTCCATGGGATTCTCCAGGCAAGAATACTGGAGTGGTTGCCATTTCCTTCTTCAGGGGATCTTCCTGATGGAGGAATCGAACCTCTGTCTCCTGCACTGCAGTCAGATTCTTTACCATTGAGCCACCAGGGAAGCTCTTTTAACTCCTAAGCTCCCTCACTACTTTGTTCTTACCTTAATTGTCTGTAACACTTAACCTTATCCCACAGGTCTGTCATTAGTTTGGATATCTGCCTTTTCCTAGGAGGTAAACTCAAGAACAGAGGTTGTTTTATTTGGCTTTGTATCCTCAGCCTAACATAACCTCTTGTTCATTTGTTTGTTGAATGACTAAATGAATAATGAGTGAAGCCTTTCCTGAATTCCTCCTGCTAGAAGTAATCACTCCCTTCTCTGAACTCTAATAGCTTCTTGTTCTTCCTTGTGGCACTTTCGTTTCTTACCTTGTATTACAGTTATTCACAGACAAGTCTTAGCTCCTTGTTAGACTATAAGCACCTTAAGGTTGGGCAATGCCTTAGGTATCTCTAAGGTTTGATCTTAGAAATAGGTATCTCTATATTTCCATCACCTGGCAGAATTACTGGTCCAATAAATGGGCTCAGTAAATATTTTTGAGTGATTCATCACAATGAATATAGCCCCTTAATGATGGGCTCATAGGTGTCCCCAGAGAAAAAAGGCCGAGCAGGGTGGGGATTAGCCATCCAGACTGAGGTGAGCCTTGTGTGATGGAAGGGCTGTGAATACCATGGGACCTGTCACTCACACGGATACAAACAAGTGGCCATCACTTATCATTGTGAGAACTGACATTAGAGGCAATTCATTATCCTTGGCTTTGCAATTGGAGAAATTAGAACAAACACCACCATCTTCCAAAAGAATAAGACCAAGTGATAAAAGCCTATAAAGAAAAAAATTAGTTTCAGGTTCATACAATAGCTGTACATGTTCTAGAAAAAGAACTATGCATTCACTGGCCAGTGCAACTATATCCCGAACCTAGAATTTGTTTCACATTATTAAGGATTTATCTTAGCACCTAGTACTATAAGAAAACTAATTAACAAGTATATATGATAATGTGATTGTAGAAAGGTTTTAAAAATCATAAAATAATCATGTGGGTCTACAAGTTAATACTGGATCATTCTTATGACATAATTGATAAATCAGCAAAAATAAAATATTTTTCAGAATGAAGTAATCTTGAAAACTGAATTATTTATAGAACAACACATGTATAATTTAACGGAAGAAAGGAAAAGAACACTTGCTGAGAACCTACCACCTGTGGAATACAGTCCTCAATGATTTTACCCACATTGTCTAATTCATCCCTCTGAAAAATCATGAGAGGTCACATGAAAAATCATAAGCATCTGAACTGGAACTTGGTTGTAGGTCACATGTGTCCTCCCCTTTATTCTTCCCCTCTTATTAAGAATTCACTGCAAACATAGCTCATTGGAATTCCTCATCAGTACTGTTTAACTTGAACCCTCCCAACACCAACAGCATTTGAGATGCTATCTGGACCAGTTAATTGAATTTCAGAGATTCATTCAAAACATCTAACTCCCAGTACTCAATATTTCTCCCATTAACCTACCCTATTGTCACTGCACATCAAATATCTTAATGTAGTTAGCTTAAATTAAACCTGTTAAGTTACACAGACTAGTGTTTCTAATTTTTTTTTCATCTCCCCCAAACACACTATTTTAGTGGCCTGAAGACAGAAAGTCAATTGTGGCAATCCAGCTGTTCCAATGAATCAATAATCCACTTGGCATCTGGCTGTCAAATATCAAACCAACCATCATCAGAAAATATGGAGCCAAATTCTCTAGCCTGCCACTAACTAATTGAGTGGGTCATTTTTCCTTAGCAGTGGTGACAGTCCCTTCCAAGCAATGGTAGGCATGAAAGTAGTATGGGACCAGCACGCAGACAGGGGACTTACTTGAAGGTATTACAGACAGTTTCAGACTTCGGAAAAGTTTGTGAGAATGTATAACACCAAATTTAAGTAATAGAGTATTCACAGTTTTGAAAACACTAAGCACTTGTCAAAACAGCAGAGTTAATTTCTTTTAGAATTAAATGAAGGAACAATAATTAGGTGTGTAATTATCCGTAACAATGTTTGTAAGATTTGTAATTATAGTTAATTGCTATAAAATGTGTTGATTTTAAAAGCTGTTAACGAAATTGAAAATAAAGTAATGGCACTGTAGATGCACATTTCCTTACGTTCGTCCAGGCACATGGGCTAGGGGAAAGACTCAAATGACGTTGCAGCCCAGCTCACTGTAGTAGCTGCTCGGCTGGCTATATGTTCAGCTTCCCTTACTTTTGTTGCACTGCTCTTTTTGCTTTCTCACTTTGTCTCTGCACGTGTAACAGGTTCTATTATTCTCTGCTCCCTTTCCCCATTTCATTGAGCTCCTGTGAAGGAGATACCAAGAGAAACTGATCCATGGATTAAGAAAAAATAAAATGAAGTCATGGAGGTGATCTGGCTTTAAAGTTGGAATACCATTGGATTGGGTTTCCCTGGTGGCTCAGATGGTAAAGAATCTGCCTGCAATGCGGGAGACCGGGTTTGATCCCTCTGTTGGGAAGATCCTCTGGAGAAGGAAATGGCTACCCACTCCAGTATTCTTGCCTGCAGAGTCCCATGGACACAGGATTCTGGCAGGCTACAGTCTACAGGGTCACAGAGTTGGACACGACTGAGTGACTAAGAGTTTCACCATGGGATTATTAATGCCAGGGTTAACTCTCTCTACACTTGACCTGATGGCAAAGCACATCACTTTTATTCTCTGCAGCCACAACTATATCTTAACACAAAAGGTTTCCAATTTCACCCTTTCTGATGTTTTGTTCAAATGTGATTTGGGTTATAATTATAGTATAAAGATGGACTTTCAAGGGGAAAAAAAAGCATGATGTTATCTTTTCAAACTTCACCTTACATTAAAAAATCTAAATTCACGGCTCTGCAATATCTCTTTGTTAAGTTAAATCACCACCCTCTTATGGGCTGTCCTTAAAAAGAAAAAGTTGGGTACTTATTACTTGTTTGTTCTGTTTTTAGTGGGGAGAAATTTTATAAGCAGTTCAGAGAATTATTTTTTCATCAAGCACTTAAAGGTTCATGTTTCAATAATATATAGTTACTAGTCACCATTCTAACTATTGCTTGTCCATTTTAATAGCTCTTTACTTAGTAACATTTACTTACATTGGGCTATAAATCACCTGCATTTAACATTTTTCATATTTGAGAACAATTTGATCCCTTAAAATATCTCTGCAACATTAAACGTATACTCTGGACACTGTGAGACTCAAAGCCAACTGGCAAAAGATGCTATCTTTAGCTTTCCATCTATGTCTAGTATCTCTTTTGTGAAAATACATGGGGAGTGAAGATACCCTGAGTCTAAATATTTGATTAACTAATTAGCCTTTAGCAATTTGCTCCCAATAAAACCCCAGCACTTTCAGATTGATTTGAAAAAGTGGAAAATTTCACTGCAATATTTACATTCAATAATTCATTCATCTATTCATCCCACAGACCTTTCCTCAGCTGCTATTCTGGGCACAGCATCACCGTTTAAGGTGCTGGAGATATGTAGAGTAATTCATCGCATGTCCTGACAAAGGTATGAGGTAGGTCCTACTGTGATTCCTATTTCACAAGTGGAGCTTTAAGAAGTTACTGGCCCAATGTCACATAGCTAGTAAGCAACAGAGCCACTCCATAATAACTCAGACAACATGACATCTTTTACTGAATTTTTCACTCAGGAAAGTAGTATTTAACCAAAAATCCTAGACAGAGGATTGGAAAAGCCTCAGGACACTGTGGACACCAAGGACTATTTACTGGAAAAAAATGTTAGTCACTCATTTGTGTCAGACTTTTTGTGACCCCAGAGACTGTCAGGCTCCTCTGTCCATGGGACTTTCCAGGCAAGAATACTGGAGTGGGTTGCTGTGCCCTTCTCCAAGGGATCTTCCTGACTCTGGGATTGAAGTCGGGTCTCCTGCATTGCAGGCAAATTCCCTACGGTCTGAGCAACCAGGGAAGCCCCTATTTACTGGAACTTTCCCCTTAACTCTCTACTGCCTTGACAAGACATTATCACCACTGTAAAGTGAAGTGAAGAAGTGAAGTGAAGTTGCTCAGTTGCGTCCAACTCTTCGTGACTCCATGGACTATAGCCCATCAGGCTCCTCCATCCATGGAATTTTCCAGGCAAGAGTACTTGAGTGGGTTGCCATTTCCTTCTCCAGGGGATCTTCCCCAACCCAGGGATCGAACCTGGGTCTCCTGCATTGCAGGCAGACACTTTACCATCTGAGCCACCAGGGAAGCTCCTATCACCACTGTAGGTGGCACCAAATTTGGCCATTCATGATCACAATAACTCAGCACCTCTTTTTCAAGCAGCCCTACAGTCAGAAAGTGCTTAGACTTCCCAGGATCCCAAGATACAATTCAGTAGGATCTGATTTAAAAGCCTAGAGTTTTTTGTTATTTTGCCAATCTATTCTGAACTCACACCAGGTCACCAGCCTTAGTCATCCATAGAGACTGAGCAGCCACCCAGAGCTCTATGAACTAACAGGACCTTGGAGGTGCCTCCCAAAATTTGAGGGTCAGGTTAGGAGATGCAGCCTGTGCTACTAGGAATCAATGTGAACTCAATGACTGCTCGTTCCAAAATAGAGGATGGTCCAGTTCCAATCAAGCTGCCTTTTCTATGTTACCTTCCTTAGACCCCTTACAAGTCCCCTTCAAAAAAATCCCCCCACTAAAACAAAAGCCAATGGCACCCCACTCCAGTACTCTTGCCTGGAAAATCCCACGGACGGAGGAGCCTGGTGAGCTGCAGTCCATGGGGTTGCTAAGAGTCGGACATGACTGAGCAACTTCACTTTCACTTTTCACTTTCATGCATTTGAGAAGGAAATGGCAACCCACTCCAGAGTTCTTGCCTGGAGAATCCAGGGACGGCAGAGCCTGGTGGGCTGCCGTCTATGGGGTCTCACAGAGTCAGTCGTGACTGAAGTGACTTAGCAGCAGCAGCAGCAGAACAAAAGCCAAACAAAGTAACACAAATTTGGCAGAAGGAATTCTCTTAACCAAAGAGATGGTCACACTCCTTGACCCCATGTTCCTCTCTGAAAACAGAGCAAGTAATACTAAGTATCTCCCTGGGAGGCCAAATGGAATGCAGTAAGCTGATTTTCAGAAGTAGCAGCTAAGACAGAATTAATTTAAGTTAGTGTTTCCTGTATGTTTTCTTGATTTTAACAACAGAAGAGCTAAGAAGAGGGTCCGTTCATCCTGGAAAATTAGTTGAGGGTCTGAACTAAGTCTGTTTGAATATTGCATGCCCCCTTCATCCAGCAGCTGGCCAACCTGGAGATATACATGTTTCTGGCATTCATGTCACAGAGTCCTATATCATTATGATCACACCATCTACAGCCTTTTGGAAGGAATTCAGAGCACAGAAGAAATTATCACTATGAGTTGCATTAGGTGAATCAAAATCATTAGGAGGAATCAAGTGTTTGTGATTCCCCATGTGATTCTAAAGTGCTTCCAGGGCTGAGAACTGCAAGTTTAGATGGTTTCAACTTTGAGAGGTTTCCAAGTAACTGGAACTCAAATCACATGCAAAATGAGTTACTCTCTAGACCAGGACTATCCAATTAAGATATAACATAGTTCATGGGTAAAATTTTTAAATTTGCAGATAACACATGTATAAAAGTGAAAAGCAACAGGTAAGTTAATTTTATAACACATTTTATATAACCAAATATATCCAAAATATTAGATACAAACATAGATCCACACTGACACTTAAACACTGATTCTGTCTTTTGTGCATATTCAGTCATTGACTGGCCACCCCCCGGCAGGCACTGTGCTAGATGCTGCAAGGTACACACAAGTCAAGGCGATTTTCATTATAGGGGACTGGAATGCAAAAGTAGGAAGTCAAGAAACACCTGGAGTAACAGGCAAATTTGGCCTTACAGTACAAAATGAAGCAGGGCAAAGGCTAACAGAGTTTTGCCAAAAGAACGCACTGGTCATAGCAAACGCCCTCTTCCAACAACACAAGAGAAGACTCTACACATGGACATCACCTGATGGTCAACACCGAAATCAGATTGATTATATTCTCTGCAGCCAAAGATGGAGAAGCTCTATACAGTCAGCAAAAACAAGACAGGGAGCTGACTGTGGATCAGATCATGGACTCCTTATTGCCAAATTCAGACTTAAAGAAAGGAGGGGAAACCACTAGACCATTCAGATATGACCTAAATCAAATCCCTTACGATTATACAGTGGAAGTGAGACATAGATTCAAGGGATTAGATCTGATAGACAGAGTGCTTCAAGAACTATGGATGGAAGTTTGTGACATTGTACAGGAGGCAGTGATAAAGACCATCCCCAAGAAAAAGAAATGCAAAAAGGCAAAATGGTTGTCTGAGGAGGCCTTACAAATAGCTGTGAAAAGAAGAGAAGTGAAAGGCAAAGGAGAAAAGGAAAGATATACCCATTTTAATGCAGAGTTCCAAAGAATAGCAAGGAGAGATAAGAAAGCCTTCCTCAGTGATCAATGAAAAGAAATAGAGGAAAACAATAGAATGGGGAAGACTAGCAATCTCTTCAAGAAAATTAGAGATACCAAGGGAACATTTCATGCAAAGATGGGCACAATAAAGGACAGAAATGGTATGGACCTAACAGAAAAAGAAGATATTAAGAAGAGGTGGCAAGAATACACAGAACTATACAAAAAAGATCTTCACGACCCAGATAATCACAATGGTGTGATCACTCACCTAGAGCCAGACATCCTGGAATGTGAAGTCAAGTGGGCCTTAGGAAGCATCACTACGAATAAAGCTAGTGGAGACGATGGAATTCCAGTTGAGCTATTTCAAATCCTGAAAGATGATGCTGTGAAAGTGCTGCACTCAATATGCCAGCAAATTTGGAAAACTCAGCAGTGGCCACAGGACTGGAAAAGGTCAGTCTTCATTCCAGTCCCAAAGAAAGGCAATACCAAAGAATGCTCAAACTACAGCACAATTGCACTCATCTCACACATTAGCAAAGTGATGCTCAAAATTCTCCAAGCCAGGCTTCAACAGTACATGAACCATGAACTTCCAGATGTTCAAGCTGGATTTAGAAAAGGCAGAGGAACCAGAGATCAAATTGCCAACATCCGTTGGATCATCGAAAAAACAAGAGAGTTCCAGAAAAACATCTACTTCTGCTTTATTGACTATACCAAAGCCTTTGACTGTGTGGATCACAACAAACTTCAAGAGGTGGGAATACCAGACTACCTGACCTGCCTCCTGAGACATCTGTATGCAGGTCAAGAAGCAACAGCTAGAACTGGACATAGAACAACAGACTGGTTTCATATCAGGAAAGGAGTACCTTAAAGCTATATATTGTCACCCTGCTTATTTAACTTATATGCAGAGTACATCATGAGAAATGCTGGACTGGATGAAGTACAAGCTGGAATCAAGATTGCCAGCAGAAATATAAAAAACCTCAGATATGCAGATGACACCACCCTTATGGCAGAAAGTGAAGAAGAACTAAAGAGCCTCTTGATGAAAGTCAAAGAGGAGAGTGAAAAAGTTGGCTTAAAACTCAACATTCAGAAAACTAAGATCATGGTATCTGGTCCCATCACTTCATGGGAAATAGATGGGAAAACAGTGGAAACAGTGACAGACTTTATTTTGGGGGGCTCCAAAATCACTGCAGATGATGACTGCAGCCATGAAATTAAAAGACGCTTGCTCCTTGGAAGAAAAGCTATGACCAACCTAGACAGCATATTAAAAAGCAGAGACATTACTTTGCAAACAAAGGTCCATCTATTCAAAGCTTTGGTTTTTCCAGTAGTCATGTATGGATGTGAAAGTTGGACTATAAAGAAAGTTGAACACCAAAGAATTGATGCTTTTGAACTATGGTGTTGGAGAAAACTCCTGAGAGTCCCTTGGATAGCAAGGAGATCCAACCAGTCCATCCTAAAGGAAATCAGTCCTGAATATTCATTGGAAGGACTGATGCTGAGGCTGGAACTCCAATACTTGGTCACCTGATGTGAAGGACTGACTCATCTGAAAAGACCCTGATGCTGGTAAAGATTGAAGGCAGGAGGAGAAGGGGCCAACAGAGGACGAGATGGTTGGATGTCATCAGTGACTCAATGGACATGAGTTTAAGTAAGCTCTGGGAGTTGGTGATGAATAGGGAAGCCTGGCACACTGCAGTCCATGGGGTGGCAAAGATTCGGGCACGACTGAGTGACTGAACTGAACTGATCCTTAGGATGTATAAGGGAACATACAACCAGCTGACATACAACCCCCAAACCTAAGTGTGCAGAGACATGCATATGCAACACTATGAGAAGTGCATCTTTTTACTGCTTCCGACATGTATGATTTTGTCTAGCTCATTTTAACCTGATCAGGATAAGAAAAGGACACAGAGATGAGATGGGGAGAAGAGAGAAGCAGTCTCGAGAAACTCCAGCACTTGAAATCTGGGCTTGAGGATCAAAGCTACAGTCTTAGTTTTTTCTGTTTTAATCACACAGTGGTGAGAAGATCACCATTTACCCAGAAAAGTCATGCATTCTTGCTTGTCCAGCTTTGCATTACCCCCAAGGAGGTGGGTGTGAATTTTTACCAAAAATGTGAAAGACAGCCTTCCCAATCAAAGATATATTTATAAGACATGAACCTATTTGCCCAGAAGAAGCAAGAGAATCTTCACTATGAGGCTTGTGCAGAGCTCAGTTAATCTGGCAGTGTTCACGAGCCTTATTGGGAAGATACAAGCCAACGACCAGCCCTGGCCATTGGAGCAATAAACACAGTGCAAGACGGCTGATGTTAGCATCAGAGAAGCCTTTCCCCACAAGAAAGTCTAGGGCCTTGCTCTCTCCACCTCCTTCTCTTGACCTTGGAGCTGATAAGATTTTTAGGTTTTGCCATAGAGTGTGCTGAGTGGGACTACCAGAGGTCACTCAAGATTGGATTTCCTGTTTGAGGTGTAAGGGACAACAGCAATGCATTTGAGATGAGCCTTAAAGGATGGGGTGAGTTTGAACAGGCAAACTGAGGAAGAGAAACACTCTAAGTGAAGGCAGTGGCATGCAAAGGGAGAGAGGGAGAAGAGCCTAAAGAACCAAGATGAGCCAGAGTGAGGCGACCCTACACTTCCAGATCACGAATTCCTACAAGTCCATGAAAGAGGCTGAATCAAAGTTCTCTGCTGGGGCTAAATCTAATGCCATGTCCCTAGAAGCATCATCACCCAGCAATCTGGGATACGGGTGAGAGGATGACATGGAAAAGGTGGATGAACAGTTGCAAACATCTCTCTTCCCCAGGCCAAGCTCCTCTCTCTCCCAAAGCCGTTTCAACACCTCTGTCTTTCTTAAGCCCCCGTGTAATAATGAGGACTCGGGAGTTAAATGTGCAGAGGGCTTTCTGAGCTCCTACAGGGAACTCAATAATAGAGCTTTACAAACAAGGGGCTTTCAAAGTCCTTAATCCCAAGAAATTTAATAATATTCACAAACACAAGTTTAAATGAAAACCTTGAAAAGCAAAAAATGTCTGCTACATTAATACAGCATTAGTGGACTGTAATAAGGTTTTGATTTAATCTCTTTAGAAAGCCCTTAATACTCTGCATCAAATACAAAGCTAATCTTCTTGTTTCCTCTGAAACTCTACCTCAGCAAATTGTTCATCCAGCCATGGCAAAAAATTGGAGCCTCTTCAAACTTTATTCTGCTCACGGGCAAACCAGTGGAGATTTCCAGGCCTTATTTTATACCACATGCATCTCACTTTCGACTTACAGTGTATTCTGTAGATTAGACAATCCTCTATCAATAGTTATGTTTTTAAGTTGCAAAGCTTAAAAATACTTTCCAAGTAGTTGCACACAGAAAGGACTTTTCATCCTCCTTCAGTCATTCTTTTTTTCTCCTGGTGATCTGTCTTATGTCAATTTAATTATTAGACTGGCCCAAAGAACTCAAGAAGGATTAAAAGGAAACTTCCCCCTCCCGACACTGCTCAACATGCCAGTAAATAGGGATGCAGTAAACTCTAATTATCTGGCATGCCATAATAAGATGTTTCATTGCCTGGATCAACTAGATAAAATTTACAACAGGGAACTGACCCTTAACTGATTGGGTTGAGGGAAGCAAAAGAGATTGACTAACGCAGAGAAAGAGAGCTGTACCCCTCCCGGATCAAGTGTCCAAGGCTGCCATTAAACTGAAACTCAATGAAATACTTTTGCTGCCTCATGGTTTCATTTCCTCTACCCAAGAAGCAGTTTCCTGAATATTTCAATTAAACTTGAAGCTCATAACTTTAATAAAGTTTTATGAAAATGAACAGTGAGATGGTTTCTTCTAGAGTGGAGGTTAATACTTTACATTATCTCAATTCTTCATCTGTAAAGGAACACGGGGTGCCTTTAACTGTATAAGGCGTTAGCATCCATCACACACTCTGCTCCTTATTAACAGACTGCTGGCTTGGGAGAGGGAGAACAAAGTTTTGCTGCCCCTGGCCCAGTTCTGCTCTTTGTGAAGGCAGTTGGGCACAGGATCCCTTCCAACTGCCAGCTGAAAGGGGACCAGAGATCCAAGTCAGGACACCTGGCTTCGTGAGCTCACAATGACTGCAGTCCAGAGTTCCAAACTTTGAAAAAAAACACAAAACCCAGTGCATCCCACCCTCTACCTAAATAAATTTTTTAAATTTTAATATTGCATTTCTTATTTTTCCTACTAATAAAACTCCTATGCATTTATGGTGGACATTTTTGAAAATGGATTAATTTTTTGTTTTTCAAATGAATTCAGCTTTGCATTTGAAACTTCATGATGTTTTCTGCAGAAACTAAAGGCAGGGCAAAGGCAAGAAGCCAGATTTGAAACCGTGGGAACTCCAGCCCCAAGAAGAGAGATGGGAAGAGCAACAAATATAGTAAATGCCAAGAGTAAGAGGCATCAGAATACTTAATCATGAACACATTGCAATGCAAGCAAAGTCTTCACCCACGTGACTTTTCTTTCCAGAACATTCCCAGCACCTCAGTCTGTTCTATCTCTATAGCTACATGTACAGCAATCACCCCTCTTGCCCTAATTTTGAGTTTAACTCTTGCATGGAGTGTTCATTACATAATTTTAAATGAGTCATCATTGTGATGTGTGCTGGTTACATAAACCCATCAGGAATGTGAACATTCTCATAGATGTAGTATCACACTGCATTATGAATCCACCACATCATGTCTTCTTTACATTCTACTGGGGATTATTATTTAGTTAATTATATATGGAATATATAACACTTTTCAGCCCATGTAGTAAATAAACCTTTTAGCTAAAATCTAGAGGAAGAAACAGATTAGATTGCTATATTTTTACGTGACCAAGTCCTCTTTTCCTCTCCTTGCAGATGATGTTGTATATTCCTGAGGCTGTGGTGGGGGAGGGGACATGAAGAAAGAAATTTTCAGCTTACTCCCACTTCACTGTGAGCAATGCACATGATGAATGTAATTCCTCAATCCTATCTAAGGTTCACTTTTCCGTAATTTCTCAGGCTCCCAGAGTCCATATGAAATGATATTTAAATAAACTAAGGATATGCAGAAGAAAAATAGATAACACAGCTCTCAACAGAAGATAAATTTCTACCCTCCATTTCTGTTCCCCCCTGTACCACCATAGGCTTCCCAGGTGGCTCAGTGGGTATAGGATCTGCCTGCAGTGCAGGAGATGCAGGAGACATGGATTCGATCCCTGGGTTAGGAAGATCGCCTCGAGAAGGGCATGGCAGCCCACTCCAGTATTCTTGCCTGGAGAGTCCCATGGACAGAGGAGCCTGGTGGGTTATAGCCCATAGGGTCGCAAAGAGTGAGACACAACTGAAGCAACTGAGCACGCACGCACGTGCCACCATGACTTAACTTTCAGTGAGTAAAATACTTTGGGTTAGAAGCTTTGGTTATCCCTGGGGTTCTTAGTGAAGCAGGTTTAAGGCACCTTTCAGATGCATTTAGACTGTCTGGAGACTTTGGGTGGCCCAACACTGCAATCTGATCATAAATGTCATGCACTCAATAGACGAATGATATTCAGCTTAAGGAACAAATGGTCCAACTGCACCAGGAATACTGTCCAAACTTTGGGATCCTGGGGACCTGGACTCTCAGGAGGAAGAAAACAAGGGTAAGGATAACACTGGCTAAACTGTCAAATGGAGAACGGCAGACAGAGACTAAGCTAGGCAAAGAGAAGAGTTAAATGTCTTCAGTGACCAAAAGTGCCACATGTCAGCAGGATATAACTTGTCCCAGAGTTCAGAATGTGCCTCCCAGGGAGGCAGACCTCAGTCCAGTACAAAGCAGAACTACTGAAGATGGCCAGAGGCTGAATGGACTGCCTCAGGAAACACTGAGCTTCTCATTTCTGGAGGAAAAAAACCATTTATTGGAGGTTTCAAAATTAAGATATAATGATTGCACTAAATAGCCTTGAAGGGTTCTTTGCAACTCTATAATGATATTATCATCTTCCTATAAGTGAGGTCATCACTGAGTCCCCAACCTGCCTTCATCAACAGGTGTGGCCTCTCTTGGTTGGTGTGCGAACACACAGTAGGGATTTCAGGCAGTGCTGGAGGCAGCTCAAGAAAGCTCTGATTCCAACCTGAGCAGGGCCTTACCTAAGTCAGGTACAGGCACCTGCACAGATGGCCCCTTTCCATCTAGTTCATGAAGTCCCCCAGAGCACCTTCCCCACACCTCATCCTCTTACCTACAGGCATCGTTATGCCTGTACCAACCTTTGTGTGCAACAGCCAACTTCCCTTTACAGGCTGTCTTATGATGAAAGTCTCTCAAAATACATGTGCCCAGTGGCAAGCTCATTAGCACATAGACAGCTGCCTAATCACCATCTTTATCCCCATCTCCAATCCTGATCTAGGCTGTCAGGCACCCTCCCCAAGCCAAGTTGCTAGGCAGCTGGCAGTCTCAGATCTGGATCAATCACAGACCAGATGTTGGCTGCTTGTTATAGGTTTACCAGATCTGCAGCCTTTGTGGCAGACTGAAGCTGGAGTGCAAACTCTAATGCAAAAACATTAAAATAATGCTCATATCTCCTGGCTATTTCATCCCCTGCATGGGAACACAAACATAGTCCCCTCCTGTTTTCTAGTAGATGCTTGCAACCAAACACACTGCATCGTCTTAGGCAGGAGATAAATAGTTTCTTCTTGGACATTCATTCCTATAAAACTACACCCCATCCTCACTTTTGCCACACACAAGAAACAAAAAGTCTTATACCTGATATGTGAACTAAAGGAAACTGTCAATCACCACACCCCATTAGTGACAGAAGACATTACCAAGATATTTCCAATGGCATTTTCTGTGACCTCCACTGCATCATAACAAAACCCTGCAGTTGTTTAAATAAGGCTGGCAGCATGTACCACAAAGTCACTATGGGCATTCTTGCATACTTCCCCACCCCACTTCCAGGAAAATGAGTTCCTTCACATGATGGAAATGAAAGTCTACTTTTCTTACTGAGATAATGGCAACTCTGAATACAGCTCCATTTTGAGAAATAAGAAAACTCCTGTGGCCATCTGAAGTGGCTAGCACCTATGGCTGGGTCCTCCGTAACCTCAAATATAGCCCACGGGCTTCCCAAGTGGTGCAAGTGGTAAAGAACCCGCCTGCCAGGTTCTGGCAGAAGAACTCCTTATGCCAGGAGACATAAGAGACACAGGTTCAATCCTTGTGTTGGGAAGATCCCATGGAGGAGGGCATGGCACCCACTCCAGTATTCTTGCCTGGAGAATCTGCATGGACAGAGGGGCCTGGCAGGCTACAGTCCATAGGATTGCACAGAGTTGGACACAACTAAAGTGACTTAGCATGCATGCATGCCCTAGAAAAAGTTCTCAGGACTAGGTCCCAGGGACGCAAAGGATCTTTCCTGTCCACACTTCCTCCCATGTCTTCTCAGCCCTCTAGCCCTGTCCACATAGCAGTGATTTCCAGCCAGGAGCCTTGACCCAGTCATCTAGGCAGCAGTGTGATGTGCCTCAGCAGGCTCTTGACATGGCAGGGGTGCTGACTGTCTGGCTCTAGGACCCCCTTGGATATCTGCTATACAGTCATGGGGCAGAGTGGCCTCACTGCTGAGTGCAACTCAGGCACCAGGACCCCAGCAGATAGGTGCCGCCCAGACTCCATGCCAGGGAAGGGCATAAATCATCTTCTGTATCTGCTTCAACCTTTAGAGATCACAAGTACTTCCATGGGCATTTCAATCTAATTCTAACAATTAACCTTATCTGGGGGTTAAGGTGAAATGTCACTGCCATTTAACAGATCACAAAAGAGAAACACAGAAGATGCCCCAGGTCCTATGAATCAGTGGGGAAGGCCATACAAAGTACTGTTGAGTGATACTACCATTCCTGTGATGTACTTCTACACCTATTATTCCTAACAACAATAGTAGCTTACGAATACTGTATTTACAAGTACTGACAGAAAGGATTCAGGACAGAACATTAGAAAAGCAATGCTTCTAATTTAATGTGGCAACTTCAGTTCATTATTCTCTGGCAAGTGTCTCCTTTTGAACAACATTAGCTATATAATTTGTGGGGTTCAGGGCAAAATGAAAATGTGGGATTTCCTTTTTAAAAAGGTATTAAGGATTTCTAGACCATGACAGCAGAGCATTAAAGCAAGCATGGAGCCCTTCTAAGCTCAGGGCCCAATGAGGCTGCACTGGTCACAAGCTGGGCCCTCCTTCTGAGCTTTCAAGAGACACTTATGGCTCAGTACAAGTGTTAAGGACAAAAGAGGAAATATGGTTTGGATTCTCTTATTTTTCTCATCTCCTGAGAACTCTGAAATTTGTTTCTTCTTATAAATATATCATCATGAGTACCATTAGAATCAGAGATTCGCACAATTTCCGGATGATAAATCTAGACTGTGTTTCACTTCATTGATTCTTGACATAATGGACTTCCTGTGGAGTTTTTATTCATCTGCTCACCCTTTCAAATACTATGTAAAACAAAAACTAGGAAAGCAGTTCTATCTCCATCCCTCCTTCTCTTAGACCCTTCAATCAAGAAAGGATATGGTGAATATGTTAGAACTAAGCTCAGCAGGGACAGGCAGAAAGGCTGTGTCCGGTTACCCGGCTTGTAAAGAAGAAACAGTGCCGTTGAAGGCACAGCCACACACAAGGCTGTGCTAAGTGATTCTCACTCCAGAGATGCTAGATATTTTTAGTTTGGAGAGAGCCAGTCTGTGCCCAGCCGAAGCCCCACCCATCACGATTCTTCCCTAACTCTCCCACTTCCAAATTCAGTTCAGTTCAGTCGCTCAGTCGTGTCCAACTCTTTGCAACCCCATGGACTGCAGCACGCCAGGCCTCCCTGTCCATCACCAATTCGGAGTTCACTCAAACTTCTCATGTCCATTGAGTCAGTGATGCCATCCAACCATCTCATCCTCTGTCGTCCCCTTCTCCTCCACTGCTCCCACTTCCAAGCCAGGAAACAAATAAAAGAAAACTAGGAAAACCATCAAACAACTAACATGAATTGTATATTGCAATGTTTTTTAAGTGCTCTATGATAAAAGTTTGAATAAGAGCCACATTTTGGGTTTTGTGTATCCAATCACACACAGAAAAGGTGTTTTCACTAAGCTGATGTCTTGGAGTTTGGCTTTCTGTCCTCTGTGATCCTCTCTTTCTTGACAAATGACTGACCATATTTAACAATTCTAAGATGCATATTTTCTTAACATTTTCATGTCTTTCAAATCAGAATGTGTCTTATAATCAGGGCATTTTACAATCCCTGTCAGCCAGGAGGCAGTTGAAAGGGAAATGTCCACTGCCATACATACTCAAACTTGGTTGTGGCTATTTTGGTATCATGATATATGATAAAAATATATGTCCATATATGCCAAAAAAAGCTCTTTTGGTAAGTATAAAATTAAAATTTTATGGATATGAAAGCATTACATCACAGTTTATTTGGAAGTATTTTTTTCTTAGTGTTACATAAAAAACATATTACATAAAAAATCTCAAATGTGATGAAACACGTCATATCTTCTGTAGAATGCAATATCTGCCACTGACAATTTTGAAGAGCTTGAAAAACTTCACATATATCCACTGAGAAGCCATCCAAAGTTCATTCTGGGAAAATTTCCAGGTACTAATAAAAGACTACTTTTCCAATATCTTAGTGGAATATTGGTTTGTTTGGGGTTTTTTACTTTTTCCTAAGAAAAACAACTACAAATTTCAAGCCTAACAACTAGAAATTCCCCAATTCAGAAACCCAAATACTAGTAAAGGAACTGGTTACATCAGAATATCAACATTAGTGGACAAATCAATCTTTTCTGTGATCATGCTATTTAGGGGAAGTTAGAGAATTTTAATCTGAGCTCTACAGTAGCACTATCATATAAAACATATAATGCAAGCCACCTATATCATTTTAATTTTCATGTTACAATATTTTAAAAAAGTTTAAAAAACAGGTGAAATTAATTTTAATAATGTGTGTTGTTTCACTCAATATAGCCAAAATATTGTCATTTCTACATGTACTCAATATAAAAATATTAATGAACAATTTCACTTATGTGTGCCCTGTCTTTGAAATCTGCTGTGTTGCATTCTACACTTAGAATATATTGCAGTTGGCACTAGTGTGTGTTTAGTCACTAAGTTGTTTCTGACTCTTTGCAACCCCATGAGCTGTAGCCCACCAGGCTCCTCTGTCCATGAGGTTTCCCAGGTAAGAATACTGGAGTGGGCTGCCATTTCCTTCTCCAGGGGATCTTCCTGACCCAGAGATCGAACCCTGGTATCTTGCATCTCCTGCATTGTCAGGCGGATTCTTTACCACTGAGCCACCAGGGAAGCCCAGTTTGCACTAGTCACATTTCAAATGCTCAATACCCACATGTTGCTAGCGGCTCCAATATCAGACAATGGAGGTCTAGTCAATATACCCATTTATCAGCAAAACAAAAATAATCCCTTTCAGAACCTTTGGCTCAAACATGATCAGTCATAAAAACAGTTGGCAGAAAATCAAGAGTGGCAGCTACCTCCACTGCACTCCTGTGACTGTGAACTACAAAAAATTGATTATCCTAACTGACAAAACATTGCTCTGGAGCAATCCTGCTGAAGACAGTTTAGAACAGTGGGCTTCAAACTTGGCTACTCATCCATGAATTCTTTTCAGAAAGTATGAGAGCAGGGGTAGTTTGCAGGGAATCCACACTCAGCTTCTCAACATCCATGCCTCTTCTTGCCTAAAACTGATCTGTCCAAGGACAACTTTTTCCCACTTGCTTAAAATTAAGCATTATTTTGCAGCTATTCTCAACACTAATCACTTACATCTGTCATTAACTGGAAAGAAAACACCTCCTAATAGCTGCATATACTGTCCATGCTGATTCTTTTACATATAATTGGAATGTTTTTTGTATTACAAAATGTTTACATTGGTAAAACATGTACAGAAATTGTATGTGATTTTTTTCAAATAAGATACATCTTCAATTAAACTAACTAAAACGTGTTTTCTCAGATTGTATCTTGAAATATCTTTCCCAATGAAGTCAATCCTCATTTCATTTTATAATTACAGATTTTCTAGTACTTATTATCAAAAAATTAAATATGGTTGTTGCCAGACCAGTTATTTTTTAGCTCTATATACTTTTCTCTTTTATAAAATATGGCTGAAAAGTTTAATCCTGTGGCCTAAAAATATTAATGTCTTTAAAATTTTTATACATTATTCTTAATTATTTCCAGAAACCCAAAATTGGGATATTTGTTTACCAAAAGAAGCTATGCATGCCATTCAATTCCTTGTTTTATAACATGTTAGCTACATATTACACTGTTTAATTTTAAATTACATATAAGAAAAAATTATTAAATTTTTATTATTTTTTTATTTTATTAATAAATTTTATCATTAAAATTATTATTAAATATTAAAATTAAATTTTCTTTATTCTGAAATACGTTAAAATCTCATTTTAATCTTCTATTTACTTTGCTAGTGAAATGTTTAACCAGAGGTGCCCCCAAATTGATTTCTCCATGGTTTAAATAAGGCTCCTCAAAATGCATATTATTTCATATTCTCCATTGAAAAATTAAATTGGACACTTTATCTGAAGATAAAGCTGATTTGGCTGATTATTTTTATATGAACATTGCCTTTGTCAACTGAGTTATATTATAAATGTTTTCCATGAAATCAATAATCCAAATCAGTAGCCTCAAAGTTTCATATTTAGGGTAAATAATAAACTAAAGGGATTTTATCAAAATTATTGTATTAACTAAGTGACACTTATCTAAGTATTTTGATTTTCCCAATCTTTGTAAGTCCACTGAATTAAAAACAATGTCTCAAAATGAAAGAATGATATATAATAGTCATTTGCTAAACCTCGGTAATAAGGTTATTCTGGTAAGCCTCCCAGAAACACTAAAATTAATGATTCAGCAACAAACCCTTTTATAATTCGGGCTTCTTTTCTTTCAAACAATTAAAGATAGGCTCAGCCAAATTGTCTGTTAAAAATAAAAAAATTTAATTTAAAAAGTTTAAGTCATTAAACTTTTTTTATGACTGGTCACCATGTGATTTTTGACCTGTGACTTGGATACTCATTCCATTCCCTTCTCCTTATTTATGGGAATAAAATTTATACTGTACTCTGTTTCATTAGAAGTAAGAGTCATCCTCCAAGTCATGAACTAACTTGGGGGAAAACAAACAATCAAATTCACTTAGGAAAAGCATTGCCAACCAAATTCTAGTTTTCATTTTTAACTTTTCAAAATGTGTAATATTTTATACTCTTCTGATAAACTGTGTGCTACTAATAATTTAATAATAAAAGATTTAGTACTTAGAAGCTTAGCATTATGGGAAAATTTATTTCAACCTATATTTTTGCAGAGATGTATGGGTGACCAATAAAAGGTCTTTGAACATTAAAATAAATTGCATTAGGATAAATTCTGTGAGGGAAGTTGAATGGAACGGCAATTTCAAGGAAATGATAAAATCATGTAAAATTTCTAGCTGTTCGTGGTTTTTTCTTATTTGTTTGCTCTTAATTAACAATGATGAGTGTCTTGTTAACATGATATTTTTAGCTCATTGGACAGATTAAGGTGAAAGTCAAATTCACTCATTCAACTCTTTGCAACCCCATGGTCTATACAGTCCATAGAATTCTCCAGGCCAGAATACTGGAGTGGGTGGCCACTTCCTTCTCCAATTAGCAAGGTATTTTTAGCTCATTGGACAGATTAAAAATGTGATTAAATCATTAATTAAAAGTATAAATATTTATAATATGCCACAAATGATAACTGTACAAATAATTAAACTTATGATAAGAAATTTCAGATGCTAACTTCAAGATGTTTGACAGGGTAGACAGTTTCTCAAAATTATTTTAGGTAGCCTATAATTAGCAAGTTTGAAGACCACCACTATAAAACATAGTCTCATTGAATCCCAGAGGAAAACTGAGTGAAGGAAAGAATTTTAGAAACAAAGACTTCTTTTTATTTTATGAGTTTTTAATTTCTGAAGAGTTCCACCTTTATTCCCAGGTATATGTTCGGAGACCCCCAGTGGATACCTGAGACCGTGGATAGTACTCAACCCTATATAGACTATGTTTTTTCCTATACATACACACCTATGATAAAGTTTAATTTATAAATTAAGCACAGTAAGAGATTAATGATAATAATGAAAAGAGTAAAACAGAACAAATACACTGTAATAAAAATTACGTGGACGTGGTCTCTCTCAAAAATATCCTATTGTACAATAAAATGCTTTTTCCATCATAACTAGGCACTTATCCTTCACTGTGGCTGTAATTTTCACAGTTTGAGATGCAACAGCAAATCTGGCACCAATTTCTTTTTCCTTTTTCACAATTTCATGGGTAGAAGATGCATTCTTACCGTAAATCTTAGCAACCTCAGCATACAACGTGGTTTTCTTTCTTTATTAACTCAAGAACTTTTAACTTACAGGAGCACTTCATGCCTTCTCTTTGGTGTATCCCAATGGCCAGCATCACTACTCTTGTACTTTGAGGTCATTAAGCAAAATAAGGGTGACTTGGACACAAGGCTGTGATAGCTCGACGGTCGATCTGATACTAAGTGACTAACGAGTGGGATGTGCAGGACTAAGGGATGCTTCACATCCTGGGTGGGACCGAGCAGGACGGTGCAATATTTCATCATGCTACTCAAAATGGCGTGCAATTTAAAACTTATGAATTGTTTATTTCTAGAAATTTGTATTTAATATTTTCAGACCACAGTTGAGTGCGGGTAACTGAAACATTGGAAATCAAAACAGCGGATAAGGGTGGGGACTATGGTATAGCAGAAACCACTATAACTTGATGTATACCAGCTTATTCACCAGGGCAGTTATACAATCTTGCAAAGGTGAAATTTTAGGGAGTATTTCTAAGCAATACACAAATACTGTACTTACTCAAAATGATCACTAGGTGGCGAAAGACACCCTCTTCCCCGCTTCCGTCAGCTCTCTCAATCTTCCTATCTCCTGCAAAAAGGAAAAGGAGAGGAATAACGTAGAACGGTGACAACGACACACAACAATAGCAAGAAATATTTGTTTTAGGTGTTTCCATTTCCCAAGGACAATAATAAGTCCTTCTCATCTCTGAAAATTTCAGAAATAGCCTTGTCTGGGAAGGTCATTTATTCTTCATTAATATCACTTACAAATATTGTTAACTAATACATCTCTCTGATATAACCATGCACTTTAACTACAAAACTCAAACCCTGTTCAGCTAAGTACTTCAGCCCTAGAAAAATCAAAAAGCAGCAGCAGCAGTGGCCTCTGGGACATTCCAAGCACGAGGTTAAGCCCTTCATTGCACTGAATCTGCAAACAGCTCTAAGAGCTAGGTGTTAATATCATCCCCAGGATACAGGTGAGAAAGCAGGAAAAGAGCCCCAGCTCATTGAGTCAGTAAGTGCCAGATATGGGATGCAAATGCAGGTTTGGTTTTGTTCAAGTTCAATAGCCACACCCTTAAATATCACACTCTGTGATACTTTGGGGTTGTGTGTGTGTAACTGTCTATGGGTCTTTCTATATTTGTCTATTCATATTTATATTTCTGTGCTTCTGTGTGATTTTTATGTCCATGATTCTGTGCAATGTGGAAGTGTGTGTCTGTGTGCACACACACAAACACATGTGCAATCCAGAGCTTTCAGAGATATTTCTTGTAATTTCCACATCACTTTATATACTTTAGCCATCAGAGGGAGCTCCCTAATTTTCATTTTCTCTTGAAGAGGCTAAGAAAAAGATACACTAAAAGTCACATTCTTTTATATGTGGTTGAGTCGATTTTCATATGTTTAAGTCTGCATGTGTCTCTATGTCTATGCATGTGGAAGTCTGTGTTTCTGTCTGTAACATGATTAAGCCCATGGATACACCTATATGCTTACACTGACAGATGTACTAGTGTCTGTACATTCTTATATTTGATGTACATTTAGACTTAGTGTTGTGTGGGCATAGAAGTACATTTGTAGATCATTTGTGCATATGCACACATGAGCACGAGTCAATGTGTGTATATATTGACATGTGAGGGTGCATCTCTGTGCATCTGTGCATTTGTGTGCCTGTGGGTTTGTCTCTATTTCTACATGTATATGGTAAAGAACCTACCTGCCAGTGCAGGAGACTTAAGAGATGAGGGTTCGATTCCTGGGTTGGGAAGATCCCCTGGAGGAGGACATGGCAACCCACTCTAGTATTCTTGCCTGGAGAATCCCACGGACAGAGGAGCCTGGAGGGCAACAGTCCATAGGGTTGCAAAGAGTTGGGCACAACTGAAGTGACTTAGCACACATGCATGCATATGTGTATGTCTCTTACTTTTATAGGGTGAAGATGTTCTGTGTCTGTGTATTTCTGGGTGGGGATGCCTGCCATCTGAGTGCACATTTGCATGTGAATTTGTGTGTCCATATAGGCAAGTGCATTTAGCGTGTCAGCATCTATGTGGTTGAGGTCTTGTCTTCAGTGTGTATATCTCTGCATGAGACCGTGTGCATAAGATAGCACCCATGCCTGCATGGACATGTTTAGTCCTCATGTTTACTGTTTGCAAATATTCATCTGTGTGGGCCTCTGCGTGTCTCTGTATCTGTGTGTACATGACATAGGTGTGTGTAGGGGTAGGAGTCCATGTGCCTACATGTGTACATTCTTGCCTATAAGCCTCTTTATCTGTGTCTCAGGGCTTCTCTATTCACACATGCATGCCTTGGTGTTCATACATCTGTTCCTCCACCTCTGGTTGGATGTGTATGTCTGTGTGACCATCCTCATGTCTGTGGGTGCATGTGTGTGTGTGTGAGTCTGCATAAGTCTGTCTGCATGAGAACTAATGTCTTTGGACGACTCTCTGGGTGAATGCATCTGTGTGTCCAGGGGCAGGTGTTTATGTTACTGTGTGCATTTGAGGACTCTGTGTTTGGGAATTTTCCCTATGTGTTCTGCTATGTCTCTGCTCCTCTTGGTTTGTGTATGCTCCTGTGGTACCGATGCCCACTTCTGTTTGCATACATACATATGACAATACACACACGTGTCTGTGCAACTGTGTGTTTGTGAAGGCGTGCCGGGCTCTGCCAGTGTGGGTGCATACCTTTCTGTCTGTGTGAAAGACATGCATGCTTGTGTCCCTGTGTGCCTCTGTGTTTGTCCGGTATATCTGTGGGTCTCCGTGTCCATTTGTACATTCACGTGGAATGTGTTCACGTGTGTAAATCTGTATAGATGTACCTATACCAGCTTTGGTGTCGATACCTTTGTGCATCTACATGGGTGTGAGTCCATTATTTCTCTGTCTCTGTCTATATGCCTGTGTCTCTGTGAATCTAACTGAGATTCTGTGCATGAATGTGACTTTGTTCCTCTTGTGCATCTAAGTGAGTGTGTGTGAGTGCAGACGTATTTGCCCACGTATACCTCTGCGTGGGTCTCTAGGCCTGTGTGCCTATATGCCCATATCTGCAGGTATACACTTCTGCATATGAATCAATCTCCCTCTCTCTTCCCTGCCTCATTCTCTCCCCTGTATCTATATATAATGCTTATATCTCTCTATATAAAAGTATATGTCTCTATATGTATACAGCATTGTCTCTGTGTATATATGCATGTAGAGATTTCTTTATGGATTGTCTCTGTTGTGTCTGTGTCTGCATGGATATGTCTCCACTTACAGTGCATGTATGTGTGCACACCTACATGCTTGTGTGTTTCTACGTGCACACCAACATGCATGAACATTCCCATGTGCATCCCCATGGTCATTTCTATACATATGCATGTGTGCACGTTTATATGCTTTCATGGTGAGCATGAGCATGTAGGTTGCATGTACAGGCAGGAACATGTATGCACAGGTATGTTTTAATAACAACTATGCCTCTGTGTGTAGATTCATGTACTCCTGTGAGCATGAAAATGATAGTAAATACATATTTAAAACACATGTATCTACCTATGAATAAATCTCTGTACTTCAGTGTTTGCGTAAATGTCTCCGTGTCTCTGTGTATCAATAAAAACACATACAGCTGTGTCTGCATATGGACAGCTCTGTGCAGCTTATGGGTGTGTGTGTAGACAGGCCAACACCCATGTGTCTGTGTGAGCTTCCATGGGTTTGTCTACGTTTCTGCATAAACATCTGAAGTGTCTAAGAAGAGACATGTACCTCATCAGCCTCTAGAAGCATCTATATGTTGTCATATGTCTGTATGTGTATGTATCTGTGTTTTTGCAACTTTGAGGTTATGAATTAGTAAACACATCCTATGGATGCCTAGGTTGGCGTACATATGTCTCTGCATGCTTCTCTGGGCCTGTGTGAGTGTGGAGTGTATATTTCTACCTACAAGGTGCTCTGTGTCTACCTACAGAACTGTGTACATTTGTATGGATCTGTGTGGATGCATATGTGTATCTGTGTAGACACGACATGATCCCTGTTGGAACTCTGGGTTATTTGCTCATATTTGTGCAAACACGTCTTTGGCTGTGGCTGAAAGAATGTATGATCTGTGGGATGATGACACACCTGTAGGTCTATGTCAGTGTGAATATCTGTGGCACTATGCATGTGTGTGTGTGTTCTGGTGTGTAGGTACTTATCTGTGATGAATGTTATGTATGTTGACTACTTTATTGGAGAAAGACTTTTCTACTCATTTCTTCAGCTGCCTTTCTACTGTTTGGCCAGCAGAGGGGGCTCAAGATTTTCTTCCTGCTCTTGAAATAGCCACAAAAATAAGCATTAAAAGATGGCCTTCTTTGGAAAATGTGGATTATTAAAGACAGTAACTATGGTGTAATAACACAGGCTTTATAATCTGAAGGCCAAATATGATGGCTGCTCAGATCTTCCAGTCCTGATGCCATCAGGGACCTTTCTGCCAGAGACCCTGGCATGCACCTACCTATCTTCCTCCTCCCCTTGGGCCTAAGCAGGGCCCACCTGCTGCAACCTTTTCCCCATTCTACTGCTTCTCTTTGACTAGAAATGCAGATTAAGATACCTGGTGTCATATAGTCCAACAGTCTTGGAGGCAGGAACCAGCATCATCCACAGTTGACAAATGAAGACTGAGGATCAGAAAATTAAAGCACATCATGAGCACCATATGACTAATAAGTGGCAGAGGCAGAATTCAAAGCCAGGCCTGAATGACATGAGAGCTTTCTGCCTTCTGCTCCACCCTGAACCACTTCTACTTTCGAGTGTGTCCCGTCCCCAGTGCTGGAGCCAGGACTGGGAACAGGCACAACTGCATTCCCAAGCCTGTGTCCTGAACCTTGATTCTTTCCTGAAACTATCTCATTTCATCCTTGGAACAGCTGAAAAGGAAATATTTCACCCATGTTTACAAATGCTTATACAGAGCCAAAGAAATGAAGTCACGTGTCAAAATCCTGTGTGAGCATGCAGGTCCTCAGTTCGTGTGCTGCTGCTGCTGCTAAGTCGCTTCAGTCGTGTCCGACTCTGTGTGACCCCATAGACGGCAGCCCACCAGGCTCCCCCGTCCCTGGGATTCTCCAGGCAAGAACACTGGAGTGGGTTGCCATTTCCTTCTCCAGTGCATGAAAGTGAAAAGTGAAAAGTGAAAAGTGAAAGTGAAGTCGCTCAGTCGTGTCTGACTCTTAGCAACCCCATAGACTGCAGCCTACCAGGCTCCTCCGTCCATGGGATTTTCCAGGCAAGAGTACTGGAGTGGGGTGCCATTGCCTTCTCCACAGTTCGTGTGCTACAGAGTAACAACCAGTTGCTGAGGCTTAAACGTGATAGCATGGATGTCTCATGAAGTCAATCTGAATGTTCCAGAGGACACACACTAACTACCCTGCTTTTCTTGTGAGGCCTTCTGAGTATTATGTAGCAAGTCTGGGTGTTATGAGGGTATCTGTGAAGTCTGGGGCCAGGCTGGGCTTTGTGGGATGAATATGTGTGCTGTGGATTGTGTGTCTCTCGGTATGGCTCTTCTGTGAGGACCGTGGGACAAGTCTGAGTGCCCCAGGGCTAGTTTCTGAGTTTAGGCGGCATGTCTCTGTGTAATTGGAGTAAGGCTAAATGTTGTGTGTTGAGTCTGTCTGAAGGAAGGTGAGTCTAGCTGTTGTGGGGCAAGTGTGTGTGAAGTATATGGAGTGTTAGTAAATGGTAGGGCCTATGAGTTTCTTGTGGTGTCAGTCCATGACAGGTATGATTCACATGTGCACTGTGATGTTGTTCTCTACATTAAGGGAGGAATAGCTATAGGGTGTGAGGTGAAGCTGTGGATTATGGGTTATCGCTATGAATTATGGGTCCTGTGAGGTCTGAGGTTTGGAGTGAGAGTGTTTTGCAGGAGTGATTCAGAGCATTGTGATTTTTATGACTATGATTTTTTGGATTTGTGTGTGTGTTTAGTCACTCAGTCATATCTGACTCTGTGCGACCCTATGGACTGTAGCTCACCAGGCTCCTCTGTCTATGGGATTTCCCAGGCAAGAATACTGGAGTGGCTTGCCATGCCTTCCTCCAGGGCATCTTCCCAACCAAGAGATTGAACCCATGTCTCTTGCATCTCCTGCATTGGCAGGCAGATTCTTTACCACTAAGCCACCAGGGAAGCCTTTTTTGGATGTACCATCAGGTACATCTATGGACTGAGGAACATGTCCTCCCAATGTAGGGCATATCTAGCTGTTGTGGTATATACACTGCAGTCTGTGTGTTGTGGGATATATGCTTGAGTCACAGGGTGAGACAACATGTCATAGGTTGATTCTGGAGATTCTATAGTAAGTTGTTATGTCATAGGGATAACCTTTGCACTGTAGGATATGTCTATGCCTCACGGGCAATCTATGTGGCTTCATAAAGAGGGACAGTCCCATAAGTAAAGTTGTGTCTTTACACAGTATGCCATTTCTGGAAGACATGGTCTGTGCTGCACACTGTATGATTAGACTGTTTCTGGATGGGGTGTTGGGTATATTCTGGTGTTTTAAAAAGAGTGCATATTATTAGGGGTGAGTCTGGGTGTGCAGGAACTTGTGTATTTGTGTTAAGATTACCCTGTGTGCTGTAGGCATATCTGCTTTATGAAGTAATTCTGTGTTGTAGCATATGCCAGTGTATGACTGAACATGTCTTGAGTTTGGAATCTTTATGCTGGGTAAAGATTTGTTCTGTGAAGGATGTTTGTGTGGTAGGTCAGTCTATGCATTATAGGGCGTGTCTCTCAGCGGTGTAGGACACGACTGTGTGCTGTGAGGCTTGTCTGTAGTATTGTGGCTCATGTATTGAATTGTGAGATTTTGTGCAGGCAGGTAAGTCTGAATATTGTGGCGCATGTCAGTGTGTTATGGGGAGAACTTGATCTGGAGTGCGCTTCTAAGTTGTGATTTTGTTCTAGGTGTTTCCAAGTGAATTTGCTTTGGGGAGGAAGTCTGAGCCTGATGTGGCCATTCTGGAACTGTTGGGCATGTCCCTGCATTTGCAAGGTGTTTTCTACATTGTAGGATGCACTTTTTCACTGGAGGTTTTGCTAAGGTGTAGGGATGACAAAGTACACTAGAGACTGTGTCTAGGTTGTAGGTCAAGGGTATCTTGTGGGGCAAGGCTGTGTTGGAAAGTACATCTGGTGAGGAGAACAACTCTGTAATGGGGATCATGTCTTCCTCCTGTAGGGAAGGTCTGTGTGTCCTAGGGCAATTCTGGGGGTTGGGGACACATGTTTTCTTTGTGGGGTAAGTATTTGCCTTACGGAGCAATTGTGTGTGTACATACTGGGGTGAATCTGTGCATGAGAATGCAGTTTTGTGTTTGTGGGAGAAACCTCTGTGTCACAGGGTACACTTGCTCATCGTAGGTTAGCTGCAGCTAGGGATTATGGAGCTAGTTTGTGTGCTGGAAGACACATCTGGGTGTTGTGTGGCAAGACTGAATTGGTGGCTGGATATTTTTTAAATCTATTTTTATCATTGGGTAAAATTGGGTGAGTTGATGTTGTAAAGTGAGGCTGTGCAGTATCGGGAGAGTTTAGCTTTGTGGAAGTTATCTGTGGGTTATAGGGCATGTCTTGGTGTGGTGGGGTAAGCCTGGACATGGTGGGGCAAGTCTGTCCATTATAAGGTCATTGTGGATATTGTGAGACATTTTGCAAGTACTGTGGTGCAAGACTGATTCTGAGGCAAAGCTAAGTGTTATAGAGATGTTGGATGCCTCAGGGAGCAAATCTTGGCTTTTTTGGAGAATTTTTGCATTGTGAGAGAAACCTGTATATGGTGATACTATTCTATGGGCTGCAATGGGAGTCACGTCGTGGATCATGTGTGATATCATCAGTTGGTCTAGGTCATTGAGAGCTGAGTTTGGAGTTCTGGGAGAGTTTAGGCACTGTAGGGCTCATATACATACGGCAGAGTGGTTTTTGGAGTTGTGGTGCACATTCTGTGTGTTTGGGGGCATCTGGTGGTTGTGGTGCATAATGGGCTCATTGTTTGCTTTGTAGATGAGTTTCTGCCCTATGGACTTATGCCATGTGTAGGGGGAAAGCCTGTGCATTGTAAGATGAATTTGGAAGTTGTGTAAAATTATGTATGTACTATCAGGCAGGTAGGTTTTCTGTCACACGTTTTAGAGCTCCTGGACAAGACTTTGCTGGTGGGGGAGGGAGCAAGTCTTTGCATTTGAGGATGTGACCAGATATGGTGGAGGAGTGCAGTTGTTATGAAGTGCATGTTTTGAGAAGTATTTGTACCTTGTTATGCAGTTCTGTGTGTTTCTGAGGGGGTCTTCATCTTTGGGGACATATGTATGGATTGTGGCGTGTATACAGGATGTATAGAACAGCTATGGGGGAAGCTGCCCACTTTGTGTAATTTGGGCTGCTGTGATGTAAGTCTGGCCAATGTAGCGAGAGCTCGGTGGTGTGACTGGATTATGCCCATTGTTTTGGCAGTGTCTTAAGTTGCGACTGTTGCTTGTACATTCTATTGTGTGTACGGGCACTGTGGGACACACATGAGTGTGTGTGCCATGCTGGGCTTGATGCAGGGTGGGTTTGTGTATTTGGGGCTAATGGTGAGTGTTTGGTACAAGTTTGGGAGTAATGTGGTTAAGTGTGTGGTGGCACGAGTTTCTTCTCTGGGGTAGATCTGTGAGTTGTTGGTTGCGATTGTGCAGTATGATGCAATTCTGTGCATTGTGGGGTGACTCAGAGAACTGTGAGCCGAGTTGGAGTGCTGTTGCTCTTTTCTATCCATTGAAACTCAACTATGGGCTTAATGAGGGTGTTTCTATGGGGCCATGCTATTATATTTTAATGTGGTTTGGCAATTATTTTTAGAGTCTGTGTGTTGCACTGTGAGTTTGAGACTCCAAGGGGCAAATTTGCATGTTTTGCGACAAGTCTGAGTTGGGACAAGTTTGTGGAGTTGGTGTGGTGTGGGACAAAAGTGTGTGTCGAGCTCATCCGTACCCTGACTAGCAAGCTGATGTGCTGTAATGTAAGTCTGTGAGTTCTGAGAGGAATCTCTATCTTGCATGTGTGAGTATATTGTAGGTGTTTCTGCATGTTATAGTGCATGTGTGTATACTGCTTGAGCAAATCTTTGCATTATGAGCTAAGTGTGTTAACTGTGAGAGGGTTCTACAGATTGTATTCAATAGAATGGGTGGTATCCTAAGATGCTATTCCATGCCTTGTTGGGAGAGGAGGTTGTCTTGTCATTGACTGCAAGTGTTAGGGAGCACTCATTTTGCTGAGGGACATGTGTGTACAAATGCATGTATGTGTGTTTGGTGTCAACTGTGAGTGTTGTGTGACACATCTGTGTGTCTTGAGTTGACCCTCTACAATACCTGGGGAATCTGCCCAATTTGGGCTGGTTGTATGCTCCTTTGTGTGGGTCTCTGAGTGGTGAGCACAGTTTTGGCACTGTCTTTGGAGAACATGTAGGAGAAACGTGCGCTGGGGCACATTTCTGCATTGTAAGAAGAGTCTTGTGGCATGAGTTGTGTCTCCTCATTGTGACTTGACACTGCACCGTGCGGCATATCAGGGCTTTGTGACACGATTCTGTGCTTTCTGAGAAGAGTCTGGGTTTCGTATTTGTATCTGCCTGTTGGGTTTTGGCAATTCTGCACACTGTGTGCTGAGCTCAGAGTGGTGAGGTGAGTCCTTGTAATGGGTTGTGGATAAGCGTTGCAGGGTGTGCCTTTGTGCTGCGCATGACAGGTCTTGGTACTCTGTTGCTGCTCTTGTTTTCCCTGTAAGCCAGGTGTCTGCCCAGCAAGGTGCAGGGTGTGTGTGTATGTGTTGGGCACCACGTCTTGGTTCTCGGCCACATTTGTGCTCTGTTGTACAGCTATGTGTTTTGAAGGCAAGTCTGTGTGCTATGCATTTCTGTCTGCATTAAGGATACAGGGTTTAATGGTACTGTGAAGTGAATCTGGGCATTGTGGGGTTGTCCTGGATGTTGCAGCCCATGTCTGTGTGCTCTAGGATGTGCCTTTGTGTACAGGGATGAGCGTGTGCTCCATGGGGTAAGTCTGTGCACTGCAGGGAACCAAGTATGTTAGCAGGCATGTTTGCATTGTATACAAGGTGTTCTCCTATCTGTCCAGACTGGAGTGTGATGTATGCCTTGCACAGTTTGTTTGGGCAAGCCTGGGAGGTAAGGGAGCATACCTGCACATTATAGGGCCTCCTTTGTGCTGGGGAAACTCTTGGCAGTGAGCCTGGGTGTTGTGGGTCTAGTGTTTTCATTGTGGAGTGTCTGTGGAGCAAACCAGGTTTGTAGAGTGAGGATGTGCATGGTGATCCCAGCCCATGCACGGTATGCCTTTTGTTATGAGGCAGGTCTATGCACTGAGGGGTTTACCTGTGCTTTGTTGGGGTCGTTTTTAGGCCACACTGTGGACATGTGGGATGTCACTTCCCTGACCAGGAACTGAACTCGTGCCCTTGCAGTAGAAGTGCAGAGTCTTAACCACTGGACCACCAGGGATGTCCCTTTGTTGGGCTTTATACTTGGCATGATGGTGCTATGAGATGAAGGTGTGTAGGACATGGCAGGCAGGTGTTTGTGGAGCACGTCTTACACTGTTATCACTCTGTGCATTATGGAGTGGGTTGTGTGGGTTGGGGTTGTGTCTGTACTTCAAGATGAATATCTGTATGTTGTGAGGCATGGCTGTGCAGCATGGGGTGGTCTGTCAGCAGTAAGTTCCCTCCAGATGTTCTGATGTGAGTGTGAGTTAGGCAGGCAGACGTTTGCATTACCAGTCACAGGTCGTATTTGAGGGCTCTGGGCCTTGTGTATCTGTTGGAGGACTAGGTGCACACAACTAAAGGTGTTTGGGGCCCTTGCACTGTGATGTAATTCTGTTCCCTTGCGGGGGGGCTGTGGGTTGTGTGGACGTCCATACCCTGTGGAAGACTCCCAGGATTTCAGAGACTAGACTGCGCAGTGGGACAAGATGGTGTGTCACGATGCCATTCTCTACTTTGTGGGAGGAGTCTGCAGTGAAATCAAGTCTGTATGCTATAAGGCATGTCGATATGGATCAGCTCTCCATTAGAGAAGTCTATGTGTTATGGATTGTTTCTAGGGATTTTAAAGTGAGTTTTCTGTGTTGTGGGGCCAATGTGTTCTGTGGTATGTGAATTGTAGACCCCGTGTGTGTGTGTGTGTGTGTGTGTGTGTATGACAAGGTGCATTTAGTTCAATGGGATGAATGTTTGCATGGATGAGTTTGTGTATCATGGGTGTGTTTGTGCACTGCCAGGTGTTGTGTGATGCGTCTACGTGTTCTGCACAGTAGGTGCTTCCTAGTGTTGTGGGCTAACTGCAGTCGATAGGGAAATTGTAAGGAAAGGGTGGTGGGAGTGAGCTGTGATGTGATTCTGGGCTGCATGTTGTGTGTTAATTTGAATTATTTTAGGTCGAGTTGTACCATTATGGTCCAGTTGCACGTGTAGAAGCAACAATAACAACAACAACCAGATCTGCTAACATCTGTAACGCTAATTCTGTGCCAGGCACTCTTCTAAACACGTTATAAGCAGTCACGCATTTATTCTTCTTGACAGCCCTAATAAGTAGGTACCATTATTACTCCCAATTTATACCTGAGAAAAATAAGGCACAGAGACATTAAGACTCCTTTCCAAAGGCACATGATTAGTTAACAATACACATGGTCTTGGAAGCCAGGCAGCCTGAATCCTAAAAGTAAGTTTTAACCACAATCTACACCGCTCCTTTGTTTGGGGATGTGCATATTTCCGGACCTTGTGGGGTTTGTGTCGGTGTGGTGGTATAATATAGGGTGCAGAGCCCCTACAGAGAGCAGAAATTCATCCAAGTGTGTGAGGCTTCTCCCTGAGTTTCGGGATGGGTCTTGTGCAGAGGGGGCATTGTTTATATCAAGTTTGGAAGCAAAGATGCTAATGTTTTGCCCTGTGTGGCAAGGCTTTCCACTGTGCACTGACTGTGGCCACTGTGCTGAGCTCTTGCTTTAAAGGACAGGTATGTGGTGATGCAATTTTGTGAGCTGTCAGATGAATCCCGTGTGTTTGCTTGAGTGTCGATTTGGAAAGGTGTGTTTACATGTTGTACATCTAGTCCCTGGACGATGGGTATTGCTGTCCTAGACTGAGTCATGTAGGGGAAGTCTATAATTGTGATGCAGTTCTGTGAGTGATGAGGGGACCGCGTGTGCTGTGGGAAACGTGTTTATGTTGCAGGGGTCTGCAGGTTTTCTGAGGTCATTGAGGAGGGAATGTGTGTACCTGTTCAGTCATGTCCAACTCTTTGTGACCCTATGGATTGTAGCCTGCCAGGCTCCTCTGTCCATGGAATTTTCCAGGCCAGAATACTGGAGTGGGTTGCCATTTCCTACTCCAGGGGATCTTCCCAACCCAGGAATCGAACCCCAGTCTCTGGTGTCTCTTGCATTGGTATGCAGATTCTTTACCACTGCGTCACCTGGGAAGCTAATTGAGGAGGGGGGGTCTGTGCATTTTAGGATGCCTCTGCATAGGGTGTGTGTGTGTATTGCTGTACAATATTTCTGCGCATCTGGGGCCTAGCTGTGCTCATGTTACGGGAAGCATCTTTGTGTTGTTGGGGCATGCTGGTGCCTTGGAGGCAGGTGTGCATTTGGGCTGAGGACACTGTGTTTGAGAGTGAGGGTGTGTGTTACATAATGCTGAGCACTTACACAGTAAGCACCCTAGGGGTCTGGGAGGTGGGACACGTATTATGGAGTGTTCTCTGTGCTCGTGAGGCAAGCTGGGTGATGCTGTATGCTGTGGGATGAGTCACAAGGCACAAGACTTATTCACTGAGGAGCATGACCTTAGGAGCATAGTTCTGTGCTATATCCACACATGATGGGACAAAATCTGTGCATGGTAGGGTGTGTTCATGTGACAGAGGGCACATCGCTGAGCTGGAGGGTGCATGTGTGTGTGCATGTGTTGTGTTGTGGGTCTGGATACTGTGGGGGTGAGTGTGTATATTAAGCAGCAAGCCCATGCATCACAGAGCACACTTCTGAACTGTGATGAAGCTCTGTGTGTGGCAAGCAGGATCTGGTTTAGGATCCTGTCCGTGCTCTGTAGGGTGTGTGGCTGTTGTGGCAAAGCGCCTGTGTGCCGTAATGTTCCCAGATGTTCTGGGGTTGACCCTTTTCACATTAGCAATGGTACTATCAATTACATTGTTAATTACATTAACAACTGAAACAGTTCCTGTGTGCCAGGCACTGTATTAAGCACTTAGCGTATCCTAATCCATTCAATACTCACAACAACCCTTTTTAATAGATACGGCTGTTATCTTTGTTTTACAAATGAGCAAACCAAAGAACAGAAAAATATACTTACCCAATGTGCACAATTAGAAAGGGGTGGAACCTGGATTCGAACCCAAGTAGTCTGGGTCCAGAGGCCTTGCTCTTAGCCATTACACAAGTGGTGTGTGTTGAGGGCCAGGGCTGCAGCTCAATGGGATGGTAAAGCACATCTGTAAACTATGATGGAAATCTTGGCATTGCACAGGTAATAGTGTGTGTTGTGTGTCTACATATCGGGGAAGGCTCATGTGCTTTATATAGGTGTTCTATCTTAGGGTAAATGTGTGTTGTGTTGCAATTCTGTGCATTGAGGGAGAAATCTATGTATTCACAGGCATTTCTGTGAATTCTAAGTTTTGTGGGTGTGATTATGTCGTGGGGCAAATCTATGACTTGAAAGGCTTGACTGAGTATTTGGGGTGAGGCTCAGGGTTCTGTGGTATTTGTGTGTGTTGTGGAGCAAGTCTGTGTGTTGATGGGAGAATCTGTGCATCTAGATGAAGTTCTGGGCCTCCTTGGGCCGACTTCAGTGTGAAAGCCATCTGTGTGTGATGGGTGAATCCACAGGTTGTAGAGCAAAGGGTGGTGAGTGTTTGGGTGTGTGTGTGTGCACTGCGTAATCACCCTAAGGAGTGTGGTTTGGGTGAAGTGAATCTGCATGACAAGTGTGTCCTGTGACATGACTCTGCATCATCGAGTGCAGGGTTGTGCTTTGTCATAGGTTGTATCGAGGTTGTGAGGTGACTGTGAGCTGAGGGGAGAATCTGAACATTTCACGGAAAAGTTAGGTGCTGCCATGGCATGAGCATGTCTGTTGTGGAACAAGCCTGTGCACTGTAGGGCCAGTTTGCACACTGGGAAATAGTGCTATGAGTTGTGAGGTGTGTCTATGTATCACAGAGTATGTCTGAAGAATTTGACAGGGGCTTTCTTGATCCAAGGCCACAGTGTGCCTTATGGAGAAGTGTATATTTGGAGGAGCTCTGGATTCTGTAGGGCACATGAGGGTGCCATAGGGTGAGTGTTGGCATTGTGTGGTGACTGTGTTTGTTGTGGAGTCAACTGGTGCATTGGAGGGAAAGATGGTGCGTTGTGCCATAGTCCGAGGGGGTAGGGGATACATGTTAAGATGGTCTTTGCATCTCTCTGTGATGGGATGAGCTTGTCCAAGTGCAGTGGGGCGAGTCTGTGCTCTGGATTTAATCTTGGTGCTGTGGGCTGAGTCTTGGAGCTGTGGGGAGGGTCTAGGTGGTGAGGGCACATCCTTGTGCTGTGGACACAACTGTGTTACACCGAGAGGCTGTGTGTCCTGGGGCCAGTCCGCTGAGTCAGAGAGGGTCTGTGTGCCTGGAGGGAGGGCCTGGGTCCTGGGGAGACAGCTGGGTTTGTGGGGTGAGCCTAGATACTGGAGACAGTATACTGTGTGCTGTGGGGAGCATCTTTCAGCCAAAAGGAGAATCTGTGTGTGTCCGGGAGACTCCGTGTGCTGTCAGCTGGCGGGGGTGGGGGGTGGTGGGCTGTGTTTCATGGGGTGAGTCTGTGTGACTTGAGTCATGTCTGTGTCCTGCGGGCCACGTCCGTGTCCGTAGGGGCGGGCTTGGGTCCTGTGCTGCTTGTCTGCGTGCTGTGAAGTTCGCCTGTCAGCGGAGAGTCTCTGTGTCTCTCTGTGCGGGTTTTCAAGCTGTGTGGTGAACTGTGTTCTGGGATGGGGGAGGCTGTGTGCCTGGGGAGGGGGGCGAGGTCCTGTGCCCGGAGGAGGGCCTGCGTGCTCTGCAGGTCATCTCTGTGCCCCGGGAAAAGTCCTCTCCCTTGGTGGGAGTCCGTGTGCTGGGTCAGGGAGATGCAAGTGGAGTCTGCGCCCTACAGAGGACCTCAGTTATGGGTTTAGTGGGTGGGGCATCGGAGAAATCTAGGTGCTGTGGGGACAGCCTTTGTTCCATGGGGAGCCTATGTGCTACAGACTGAGTCCCTGCTGTGTGGTGAGAGTGTTGTGTTGTGGGGCGTATTGGTGGGTAGGAGGGCGTGTCTGTGACCTCTGGAGTGAGTCTTTGGGCCTTGAGAAGATGCTTGGTTTTGGAAGAATCTGTGTTCTGTGGGCTGTGTCTGTGGGCTCTACGTGTGCCAGGGAAACGCTCTGTGTGACATGGGGACAGTCGCAGGGGCTGTGATGGTCTCTGTGTCTGGGGTAGAGTCTCTCTGTGTCACGGGGGGCACAGATCTGCATGCTTTAGTGAGACTTTTGGCTGCGGGGAGGATATGTATGCCTCTGGGTGAGGCTGGGTGATGTAGTGAAATGTGTGCTGTGGGGCACGTTTGTGGCCCTGGTGCTTCTCCACATGCAAAGCAAAGAGTCTTTGTGCTGTAGGGGTAACTGCAGTGCTTGTGCTGTTTGGCCAGGGGACATTAGAGGGTGAGTTTGTACATTGTAGCACCAGTCTGTTTCAGGGCAAGTCTCCTTTAATATCTACAAAGAATAATAGCCAACACTTATACACTGATTATCATTACTGGACACTGTTCTAAAAGTGCTATTATTACCCCCATTTTCCATCTGAGGAAATTGAGGCACAGAGACATTAAGTAAAATTGTACCTGTGATCATGCAACTAGCCACCTGTGGAGGTTTGAAACAAGGCAGTCTGTCACCTTTGCCCACACCATTATGAATCCCCTGGGGGCCCTGAGGCGTAATATCCCCTTGTGGGTGAGTGGCCTCAAAGATTGGGAAGACTTCATGATCTCTGGTGGACATACTGAAAGCAGGTAATATAGGAGGAAGGAAAAGGGAGTGGCTCAAAGCCTTCCGAGGATTAAAAAAAAAAAATTCAATGCTCTGTATACCATAATGGTGGCATTTCAGCCCAGAAGAACTGACATCAGGACAGCAAAATAACACCTTCAGCGTCTGGAGCCCCCATGACCCCTCCCTCGCCTCCACAGCCGCATTCTGCCACTGCGGAAGAAAGAATGCGCATGCCCTGGTGAGCTGCCGTTGCCATGGAAACCAACCTCCAGTCACAAACAAATCATAGCCTAATACAGCAAATCTAGAAATGATTGGGGCTGCGGCTGTGAGCCAAAGGAGCCCCTTGCAGTAAGGGCAGGCAAGGCATCCTCCCACCCACACCCCCCTTTTTTCTTCCCGAATCAGTAAAGGCTAGAAGCAAGTCAGAAGTCAATAGCGAAAAGAAGACTGTGTTGGGAGTGGGGGTGGCAAGGGTCAACAGTGGGTGGCGGGTGATTTTAATAGTCAAATATTTCTTTCAGAAACATTTAGCCCACCACCCACTAAAAGACTCCGTGGTTTATGCTTGAGCCTTTCACCTGCAGTAAAAAGAGGCGAATCACAGGGGTATGTCCCTCTCTACAAGAGATGGTGGCAGTGGTGGCATGGATTGGGACTCATCCTGCCTCCTTTAAATCCCTAGATCAGACTACCGCCAGCAACAGGCTGCAAACATTATTTATTTTTGTTCCTTATACATTTCTTACATTTTCCACTTCTACCATTCTAGAAAATTCCAGGAACTGAGTCCAGTCAGCTTTAATTCTCCGAGTACCTGAGGAGTAGAAAAAGAGGTTGAAGGAGGAACTTTAGGAATAACACTAACCCCAGGAGTATTGTTTGACTACACAATTAGGCTGTCAGCTGTGTCTAGGAGGAATAGCACATCTGGAACAGTGGTTTCATATATCAGGATTCCTCGATTTTCACTTGTAAAACGCATCTCAGAAAGATAATTTTTTGACTATGTTTAAATCCTGTTTGAAAACCACTGCCCTAAACTGTGTGTGCCCTGAATTTGTGAAAGGCATCAGCAAGAACGTGATGCTATAGTATAGAAAGCTGTCAGAAGCTGCAAGAAGGTACCAGTGCTATTGTTGGATGTAACCTTCTTGGGTAGAGAGAAAATGGCCGACCTGTGGAAAGCTACACCCTATCTAGTGGGAGGACAGTTCTTGCCATTTCAAATCAGTGGAAGAAGGTTGGATTATTCAATAAATGATGCTGAAACAATTGGTGACCTATTTGGAAAAAACACAAAATTAGATCTACTTCATATCATATGCCAAAATGAATTCTAGATGAATTAGAGTTAATTGCAAAGAATGAAACAAGTAAATGACTAGGAAAAATGCAGGTGAATACACTCATAAAAGAAAGAAATCACAAAATCAAAACTTGATAGTTATGACGTCTAAAAATGTAAAGCTGCAACACGTTTAAGAAAACTCACCATAAATGATAAAACAGAAATAGGCAAATAAACTGAAAAATAATGCTTTTACCACATATGATAAATAAATGAGGCGATATTGTATGGGGTTGGCGGGGTAGGGGAAAAACCTTAAACTGGTTCATACCATTTGATCCAGGAATTTCACAGCCATGAATTTATCCTAGGAGAAAAAAAAAACAAAAAAGCTCACTGAGGTTTATATGGAAAGATATTCCTTAAATTATAACAGCAAAAATTGCACATAGAAACTTTCAATAATTGGACATTTAGTGGAACACTTATATGATCGAAAATTAAGCATCCACAAAACATCACATTCTTGTGGGATATGTTAAAATATGGAGAATTTCTCTCAATATATTGCTTAGTGATTAAAGCAGATTGAAAAGGATATGTGCGTAGGATCTTCATTTTATATATAAATACATATTTTATGCATAGATTTGCATGTTTCAGAGAAGAGGGACTGACTATATTAACAGCAATTAGCTCTTGGTTATAGGATTATAAGTAATTTGTATAGGCATCTTTAGGTTTTCCCCAATTTTCTACAACAAATATGTGAATTTTTATAATAAAGGGGAAAGATGGCAAGATATTTTAATAAGATATTGATTTTAATAATGGCTATAAAAGGGATGAGAGTATGGAAAAGAAAGTCTGGGATTAGAGACATTAGAAAGCAAAGAGTATATCTGTCCATGTTTATCAACAATGGAGCAAACCAGATAAACTCAAGATGTGTTATGTAAAGATTATAGTCATATTTGTACGTTAGTAGGTACAGAATTTCTTATACAAGATGGACTCCTGGAAAATTTTCTTCACTACAGCAGAGGATGGTCACGTGTCCCTGGATGTGTCAGTCATCCTCTTTGCCGCAGTGCTCTGTTCGAAGCCCCCCTCCCTCCTATGGCTTCATCACACTCTCCCCACCACCTCCTGCAAAACATGCCACCAGCAGACATTTTCAGCTTGGAAAAAATGGCCCCTCTTACCAACTTTCTTTAAAGCTATTTCATTCTTATCTTTTCCTCCTTGGCTGCTATTTTGGCATCTAACTCAAAAAATCTACTTATCTATCTTTGTCCTCCTTTGCTTCCTATTGACAAAGCAATCTGAATTTCAGAGAAATAAAAGACCCAGCACTTCAGCTTTTTTTTTTCTCTTTTTTTCTTGCAGAAACGTATGTACTAAAGCAATTTCCAGGTACAAGGAGACACTAAAGGGTAAACATTTTCAGGCACGATTCAGAAACAAATATAAAAGCTTTGTTGATAGGAATCTGCTGTTTTTTTCACATCCCTTTCCCAAGAAAGAAGCACTTATCATATTGTCTTTACTGTAAAAATCAATGTCCACAAATACAAATGAATTATTTTCCAAATAAAGGCACAGTCACAATAGTCATTATTTCTCTTTCATGATGTTTCATCCTAAAACCAAATTTAAATCTTTCTCATTCAACACACGTTCATCTCTCATGTGAAGCAATTAATCTGAACATTACAGGGTACCCTCCTTCTCATTTTCTCTCCTGTACAGACATCTAGTCACATGATTTTCTTAATTAAAAAAAATGAGCCATGGTATTTTTTTCCCCATTGCAAAATAACATTTTTCTCATGCTCTCTCCATACCGTGAAAGGAAATCAGATCTTAGAACATTGTGAATTGTCATCCATTTCATCACATCTAATGCAAACATCCTAAAGCTGCCATAGCATTCCCAACGCAATGTCTCATTTCAATAACATCTTCATCGAGTCCTCTTTGAGGTACTATCTTAACCAGAATCACAAGAGGGAAGTTTCTATACTTCCTTCTAAAAATTCATTCACTTTTTCAGAAACGAGCTTTAAACTAGAAAAGTGACCGTGGAATGTTTAGAATTGAATTAAGCCATTTTCTCAATGCCATGGATTAAAATCAGAAATTCCTCCACAGTTATGTATTATTTTGATCCATCAAAACATGTCGCTTGCTATTAAAAAAAAAAAAAAAAAAAACGTTTCGGATATCTATATTACAAAAGATTTCTCCGCTACTTACCAGCTGCCTTCGCTCTGCCTCTCCACCAGCTCGGAGGTTGTCGCACTGAAGGGGTGGGGGGAAGAGCTGCAGCGGCTGCTGGAAAATGAGCTGTGCTGTGAAGAAGGGATTAGCTGGAGGGAAAGGGAAAAAATGCCTTGGCATTATCCTCAAAATTCCTCTCCAAACATAAAATCATATTAAACATTACATGCTAAAAAGCGCATGCTCAACAAAGGGCGGAATTTAACAGTGAAGCTGCTGATCTAAAATATACCTAAATTGCCTTGCTTTCCAGTGAAACCCCTACCAAGCCATGGTCTTTGGCTCTCCCATCTCCTAGCAACAGTCTCATTAATATTTTTCTCTGCAATGGTCCTACTAGGCATCAGAGAACATTCACAAGGTCTGGTCTCTGGTGGTGAGCATTACCATTTTATTGTTCAAGATGCGTGCGTTTTCCCCAATAAAGGCAAAGCAGGCATTCAATAACAAGTTCTCCCTGGAAAGATTTCAGATTCCAAAGACATTCTAGTCAAATGACAGAGATTGTTCTTGTCTGGCCCCTGTCCCTTGGTGCAGTGCTGTCCCTAGACCCCCGAGCTAAAGATGGGCATTAGCAAAAGATGCCTAAACTTTCTGTGATCGCCAAATTACAAATAGCAGCACAGCTATAAATCCAGGCTCTAAATCAGTGTTGCTACCCACTGTGCTCAGAGAAAAAAATTAATGCACAGAATTCGTTCGTATCCTTAGCCCTGTAACCATGCTCCCACCCACCTTCTTGGTTACTGGAGGTACATGTTGCAAAAATAGTGGATGAAATATAACCAAATCCAAAACAACCCACTTATCTATTAACATGGAAAATATTAACTACATGTTAAGAAAAAGAGGGTGGGTTACTATACAGTATATATAATATGATCTTTTTTGTATCTTATATGGCTAGGAATAAGTATACATAAATAAAACTGAAAGGATATTTACCAAAATGTTAGGAATAACTATGTCTGGGTTTTCTATGGATGGCAAATTTGAGGGGTGTTTAGATCATTTTTTCTTTTTGATTATCTATTTAATAACTTTTCTATAATTAACATATATTCCTTGGGTTATTAAAAGAGAACCATGCACAACAATGTGAATATACTTAATGCCACTGAACTGTTCACTTAAGATAGTTAAAATGATGCATTTTATGGTGTGCATATTTTACTACAGTAAAAGAAGAGAGAGAAAACCATTCATTCATCCCTCAAACATGTATTGAGTCTCACCACATTCAAAATACTGGGGGTAGAAAGTTACAGTCTCCCTAGACTGAACCAGGAAGAAATAGAAAATATTAAGAGCACTGAAATTGAAACCATGATTAAAGACCTCCTAATAAACAAAAGTCCAGGACCTGACAGCCTCACAGGCAAATTTTATCAAACATTTAGAGAAGAATTAACACCTGTCCTCCTGAAACTGTTCCAAAAAGTTGCAGATGAAGGAAAATTTCTGAACTCATTTTATGAGGCTACCATCACTATGATACCAAAACCAGACAAAGATACCATAAAAAAAAAAAAAAAGGAAATCACAGGCCACTATCAATGATGGACATAGATGCAAAAATCCTAAACAAAATACTAGCAATCCATATCCAGCAATACATTAAAAGGATCATATACCCACCCTGATCAAGTAGGATTCATCATAGGGGTGCAAGGATTTTTCAACATTTGCAAATCAATCAATCAAATCAAATCAACCATATCAACAAACTGAAGAATAAAAACCACATGATCATCTCAATAGATGCAGAAAAAGCTTTTGACAAAATTAATCACCCGTTTATGATAAAAAAAAAACTCTCCAGAAAGTGGGCATAGAGGGTATATACCTCAACATAACAAAGGCCATATAGACAGACCTACATTTTTCACAGAACTAAAAGTCTCAAAATTCATATGGAGACACAATAGACCCTGAATAGCCATAGCAACCTTGAAAAAGAAAAACAGAGCTGGAGGACTCAGGATCCCCGACTTCAGATTACACTATAAGACAAAGCTAGTATCATACTCAGTGGTGAAAAGCTGAAAGCCTTCCCTCTAAGATCAGAAACAAGACAAAGATGTTCACTCGCACCATTTTTATTCAACATAGTTCTGGAAGTCCTAGCTACAGCAATCAGAGAAGAAAGAGAAGTAAAGGGAATCCAAACTGGAAAAGAAGAAATTAAGCTATCACTGTTTGCAGATGACATGATACTATACATAGAAGATTCTAAAGATGCTACCAGGAAACTGCTAGAACTCATCAATGAACTTGGTAAAGTTGCAGGTTACAAAATTAATACACTGAAATCTGTTGCATTTCTATACACTAACAACGAAAGATCAGAAAGAGAAATTTAAGAAGCAATTCCTCTTATCATAGCATCAAAATACTGGGGGTAGGGAATTATACAAATGAATAAACACAGTCCATTACCTTTCTAAAAAACTCGTAATCTAACAAAGAGCTAGCCCTCAAATTTCTATATGAGTTTTTATTATACATGACATGTACAATTGCCATACTTAGAAGTATTTTATTATTTTTTTAAATGTCATCCATTTGGGATAACATTTATAATTAAAGTTGTTACATTATCTGCCTAAAAATATTGGACACTCAGTGGTGGAGGAAGAAATACATAAGAAATATTTTTAAAAGATGTGCATTTTCATATTTGTATAGAATTGCTACATTTTAAAAAGGAGGGGCAGGGAAACTGTTTTGGATTAAAGATTAAGAAATATGACCCTAAAAAAGAGCTATGATAACCAAATGCAATATGTGATCTTGGATTGGATCCTCAGTAGAAAATACTATAAGAGTCATTTGGGGAAAAATTGGGATATGTGAATATAGGCTAGATATTAGGTAATATTAGATCAATATAATAGTTGGTATGATAATGTGGGATGATGGATTTGTTCTCATGAGACACATGTTCAAGTATTCAGAGGTGAAGTGCCATGACGTCTACAAATTACTCTAAAATGCTTTAGAAAAAATCAAAGAAAGGATAGAGCAAATTAGCAATATGCTGGTGGCTCAGTGGTAAAGAATATGCTTGCCAATGCAGGACATGTGGGTTCAATGCCTGAATCAGGAAGATCCCCTGGAGAAGGAAATGGCAACCCACTCCAGTATTCTTCCTGGGAAATCCCATGGACAGAGGAGTCTGGCGGGCTACAATCCATGGGGTCTCAAAGAGTCAGATACGACCTAGTGACTAAACAACAAGTAATTGGTAAATCTAGATTGAGTACATGCAGGTGTTTACTGTGTTGTTCTTTGCTCTAAATTTCAGAAAATAAAGAATAAAATGCTTTAACAAAAATAGTATTGCACAATAATTATATTTAAAGTTATTACAGGCAGATTCTTAACCGTCTAAGCCACCAGGAAGCTGAAATGTATACACGTTTTAGAACTAATGAGAATTAAGTTTGTAGTCCCTCCATACGAACCAATTGAATGATGAATATTTGCCATGCGCCATCTACTGGTAAAATCCTGATTTACCAAGACTGAAGGATTTCTAAACACAATATAATTGACTCATTAAGTATTGTTGTTTAGTCGCTCAGGCGTGTCCCACTCGTTGATACCCCATAGACTACAGTATGCCAGGCTTTCCTGTCCTTCACCACCTCTGAGAGCTTGCTCAAACTCACGTCCATTGAGTCAGTGATGCCATCCAACCATTTCATCCTCTGTCGTCCCCTTCTCCAGCCTTCAATCTTTCCCAGCATCAGGGTCTTTTCTAATGAGTCAGTTCTTCACATCAGGTGGCCAAAGTATTGGAGCTTCAGCTTTAGCATCAGTCCTTCCAATGAATATTCAAGATTGATTTTCTTTAGGATGGACTGGTTTGATCGCCTTGCAGTCCAAGGGACTCTTCTCCAACACCATAGTTCAAAAGCATGAATTCTTTGGTGCTCAGCCTTCTTTATGGTCCAGTTCTCACATCCATATATGACTACTGGAAAAACCATAGCTTTAACTCGATGGACCTTTGTTGCCAACATAACGTCACTGCTTTTTAATATTCTGTCTAGGTTGGTCATAGCATTTCTTCCAAGGAGCAAGCGTCTTTTAATTTCATGGCTGCAATCACCATCTGCAGTGATTTTGGAGCCCAAGAAAATAAAGTCTGTCACTGTTTCCATTGTTTCCCCATCTATTTCCCATGAAGTGATGGGACCAGATGCCATGATCATAGTTTTCTGAATGTTGAGTTTTAAGCCAGCTTTTTCACTCTCCTCTTTCACCAAGAGGCTTTTTAGTTCCTGTTTGCTTTCTGCCATAAGGGTGGTGTCATCTGCATATCTGAGGTTATTGATATTTCTCCTGAAAATCTTGATTTCAGCTTGTCATATTAGTACAATTTTATTGTAATAATAAAACATATATTTATTATAGTGTATTAATATAGTTAAAAGGCTCCCTTAATTTTCAGGATTTGTTCATGGTTGTAGGGGAATGCCTCTGCTCAGGTGTGCTACCAACCTGCCACCTCTCCACACAGGCAAGGCTTAACCAACAGCAAGTTGACCTAAGTCTTGGTGAAATGCTCTGTGATCCTCCCTGGAACATGTTGAGACAAGCAGCCTTGTGAGGACTGTTTCTCACCTCCTCGCTGTCTTTTGGAGGGCTGCCAAGAGGCAGCCTCCCTCATTCTAGTGAGGCATGGGATTTTCCGTCTTGCTTCCTCCCTTAGGGTACCACTTCAAGCTATAAAACGAATTAGATGTAATATGAAAATAGCTCCTCCATGATAGAGTGACTTGCTGCTCACGTCACCTGTCATCTTGTCCCTGTGGTTCATTGTCATTTTGTGGGACGAGGGACATGAGGAGCTGACACCATGCTGATCTTCTGATCTTACTTTTGCTGTCCTTGTATGTGAGACTCTGTGCATCCATTTGGCTCAATGACTTCTTTTTTAATATTTATTTGGCTGTACCAGGTCTTAGTTGCAGCATGATGGATCTTTAGTTGGGGCATGTGGGATCTAGTTCCCTGACAAGGGATGGAACCTGGGCCCCCTGCATTGGGAGCACAGAGTCTTAGCCACCAGTGAAGTCCCTTGGCTCATTGACTTCTTACCCACTGTATATATGCAGGCTAGCAAGCCAAATTTAGCAGCTCTTTTGCTAAAGACCACCTCAATGTATCAACAAATTGTGTGTGTGTGTGCATAGAGAGAGAGTGCACATATTTTATATGTTCTGTGAAACACTGGAAGCTTTCTTTTTGAAATTGGAAAGAAGATTAGAGATACCTGCTTTCACAACTTATATTAAAAACTCTGCCAGAGTGGGGATGTGGTGAAGGGTGGTTCCCAGTATAGTAAATTACATAAGGGGAAAAAAGGAACAAAAGGTAAGTATGAAAAGATTAACATAGGCACCCAAGTAAGCACTTAGTCATATGTGAAAAAATAACAAAACACAGAGAGAAAACTATATGGCTTCATTGTGAGTCCAACAACTACTTTAGGCCAAATAAGTAGAGATGGCCCTCAGCAACCAGCCCTCTTTTCTTCCAGGCATCTCAGTGCAATGGCTCCTGATTTGACCTGCCAGTTTGGTCACCTAATGGGAACTTCCAGTCCTATACAGGAGCCAACATTAAGGGATTCCTAAGGAGCATCAAAAAGCACCTGCAATTACTGCAATGCATTGAATATATAAAATCATACTTAACTCCCCCATCAAAGTATTGATCACCATTGGTAGTTACTAGGGTAATGACCCCATATTTCGAAAATTGTTAAGTAAAGGGAAATACTCGGCATTTACCTCAACTTTCCCGTGCAGGCTATATTTCAACATAGTCAAGTAGCTAAGTGGAAGCACTTTAAATTTCCAACTACTACATGCAGAAGAAATGAAAGAAGTAGGAAAAAAAACACCGTTTTGTAACTCTCAACAAAACAATGTGTCTAGGCAACAATCTTCCATGATTGTAAAACCATTTAGTGAATGATTGATGAGGAATTTCTTTTCAAACAACAAAAATAACTTCCCAGGCCCAGCTTCCCCAATATCTTTTGAAATGTTAGTATAATTTGTGATAGCAAGTCTGGTAAAGGATACCAGGAAAAGGGAGAATTGTGATTTTTTTTTAAATTTTATTTTATTTTTAAACTTTACATAATTGTATTAGTTTTGCCAAATATCAAAATGAATCCACCACAGGTATATATGTGTTCCCCATCCTGAACCCTCCTCCCTCCTCCCTCCCCATACCATCCCTCTGGGTCGTCCCAGTGCTCTAGCCCCAAGCATCCAGTATCGTGCATCGAACCTGGACTGGCATCTCATTTCATACATGATATTACACATGTTTCAATGCATTCTCCCAAATCTTCCCACCCTCTCCTCTCCCACCGAGGTCCATAAGACTGTTCTATACATCAGTGTCTTCTTTTGCTGTCTCATACACAGGTTATTGTTACCATCTTTCTAAATTCCATAATATGCGTTAGTATACTGTATTGGTGATTTTCCTTCTGGCTTACTTCACTCTGTATAATAGGCTCCAGTTTCATCCACCTCATTAGAACTGATTCAAATGTATTCTTTTTAATGGCTGAGTAATACTCCATTGTGTATATGTACCACAGCTTCTTATCCCATTCATCTGCTGATGGACATCTACGTTGCTTCCATGTCCTGGCTATTATAAACAGTGCTGCGATGAACATTGGGGTACACGTGTCTCTTTCCCTTCTGGTTTCCTCAGTGTGTATGCCCAGCAGTGGGCCAGAATTGTGATTTTTATCTTAAGTTCTAAAGTGGGTGTTACCATTTCAAAATAATGTATAAATATTTTCATTGGAGAGTTCAGAGAAGAATATTTATACAAAGGAATGACTTTAGTTTAGGCCTGATCTAAATGATTAGGGCTTCCTTGGTGGCTCAGACAGTAAAGAATCTGCCTGCAATGCAGGAAACACAGGAAACCCTGGTTCAATCCCTGGTTCGGGAAGATCCCCTAGAGAAGGAAATGGCAACCCACTCCAGCATTCTTGCCTGGGAAATTCCATGGACAGAGGAGCCTAGAGGGCTACAGTCCATGGGGTTGCAAAAAGTTAGACAAGGTTGAGCAACTAACACAGACACACACAAATGATTTCCTGATGAAAATGCAATCCAATTGAGATAAAATATTGGAAAAGAAATAAACTGTTTAGGAAGACTCTTCAAAGATACTAAATTAGGACTCTGGATTCTTTCAGAGGCCACCATCACCCTGATACCAAAACCAGACAGAGATATCACACAAAAAAGAAATTACAGGCCAACATTAGAGATGGACATAGATGGAGTATAACTGAGTCACAATGTTGTGTTAGTTTCAGGTGTACAGTAAAGTGAATCAGTTTTACATATACATATATCCAGTCCTTGTTAGATTCTTTTCCCATATAGGCCATTACAGAGTATTGAGTAGAATTCCCTGTGCTATACAGTAGGTAGTACTCTGGATTCTTAAGGCAGGTCATCAACAGCACTGTGTATGTGAGACTTTGGGTCCCCATTTGGGAAAAGAACAGCACTGCTGAACCACAGCAGACACTAACCAGATGCAACAACAGAGCCATGTTCACCACTCTTGACAGCAAGGTGAGATCCTCAGGACCCATTTCAGTGGGAAAACAAGGAACAGTCTCTGGCAGAAGGACTGGCAGAATTGGAACCACATTCACCAAGACTGGTATCCTGAGCTGTTGATGTTTCCATGCCTGAAACTGCTATGAAAAATCACCAATTACTTTTAAATCAGGAGATAGAAGAAGATAGTGTTTGCAATGTAATGCCCAAGGAACCTGAGAATGTAATACATTTAATTAATTTTCTTTGCATAAAAAGAAAGCCCATGGATTTTTCTAGCCTTTTTGCATCTATCAGCACACAGTCTTTGCAGAGATTGTACTGGTGTCAGTACAGCATAAATACAATCACAGAAGGTCACCTAAGAAACTTGACTTTTCTGCCAAGAATGTGAACTGAAGTGTGATTTCCATCTGAATTCAGAAGCTTGGATTATAAGGAGAAAAAAGGCCAGAATTTGAGCTTATCTTTAACCCAATTAGGAACCATTAATGACTTAAAACTAGGTAGAAAGCCAGAGAGTACAAATGAGCAAAAGAGGATGAGCCTTGGTGATGAACCTGAGATAGCTCTCTTCAGATAGCTCTCTTCTGCCCTTCTCCAGATGAAACATGGAAATTTCATGACCTAGTCCTCATACAATTGAAATTTCAAAAACTCTTCACTTTTCTAACTATCCTCCTTTGCAGATTGCCTTTCAGAGAGTAGTGCTACAAACTCGTTAAAATAGTCTTGATTTTAGCTGAAGGACACAAAGAAGACTAATGTTACTTCTTTTATTTCCCCCTCAGAAAAGTTTTTTATATCAGCATACTCAGAAATACACTTTTGTGAAAATAGTATTTAATTAATATACATTATAAAATCATTAATTTTATCATTTCCAACTGTCTAAATACCAAAGAATCTCACGTTCTGACAGAAAGAGGAATCATTTTCCTATATTACACCAAATTAAAATTTATCTGGACTCCAACATCAAGAAATGAGATTTTTTTTAAATCAACATTATGAAGTCTACCTAGAAGAGATCAACAATGACTTCATAGACTTACTGCAAATATATATAATATTTTGTTATTTTAGTTTTTTGAAACACATGACCTGTCCTATTTTAATGATTCATATATTCTACAGAGGGTTCTAATGTAGAGGTCAGAGAGAGGATTTGGAGGCTAAAGACCAGTGTTCAATCTAGAACTTTCTAGATTACTGCATTTCTATCCCTTGTGCCAGCTAACACATTATAAATGTCTGAACGAACACAGAAATTACACTAACAATTATTTCTTCATCTATAAATTGGAATAATACCACTTACTACACAGAATATTTGTAAAGAACAAGTAAAAGAACTAATGGAAGCCATAGCGCTTTGTTAACTTTAAAACTCTGCCTGGAGAAGGAACTGGCAACCCACTCCAGTATTCTTGCCTGGAGAATTACATGGACAGAGGAGCCTGGAGGGCTAGAGTCCATGGGGTCATGAGGAGTCAGACACAACTAAGCGACTAATACCACACACATTTGGTGTTTAACAGCTGAAGGCTACCAGCAAATCCCAGGTAGGAACAGATCCCCTAGAATGATAACAGCAGAGGAAGAGGGGACTTTCAGGCTGTCCTAACTGCAACAGATGGAAAGGCTTCCTATGAACCAGGGAGCTTTGTAGCACTGCTTATTCAAAGTATTCTCTGGCTGTTTACAATATTTTCCTTAGTCTGCTATGTGCAATGATTTATTTCCTGTGTGTGTCTCTCTAGAATTGGCCAGTTGTGGATGCTCAATGTAGTTTTGATGAAGGAAGGAAAACTGGGAGAGAAAAAAAAAAAAAAAAGACTCTGAGTTAAAATTATTTTTTAAAACATTTGTGATAGTAGGGTTTGCTGTTTAATAAAAATATCAAATAAATAAACTCTAATCTTGGCTTTGATGTAATAGTGTTGTGAAGACTAGCTAGGCAAGTCTACCATCTGTAGAGCATGCTGACTGGCTGGACATTCTTGGGCAGGAGCTGATACCACAGTCCAGTGTTACTTCTGATGATCAGAACTGGACACTATATAGGCAATCAAGGCGGAAACAGGAAAAAGCCAAGCATTGTACTAGATGCTGTGGTTACAACAGTGAATAAGACAGATGAGGTCTTATGCTTTAAAAGAGCTTACAAGTTTCAGACAGAAAACAACACCAATATGAGGAATCAACACATAATAAGACTGTAAGGTAATGATGAGTGCCTACAAGAAATTAAAAACAGAGTTACATGATAGAGTACCTTAGGTCCTCAGGAAAGACCACTCTGAGAGACTGACACTTGGAAGCATGAGCTGACTGATCAGGAGGAAACCGAGAAACGAAAGGTAGAGTGCTTCCTGAGCTGACAGGAAACTAACGTAAAGGTCCTAAGACTGAATAAGCCTGGACATGTACAGAGACAAAAACATGGAAATGGGTAGGAGGTGAGGCCATAAAGATTGACAAATGTCAGATCACACAGGATCCTATGGTAATGGTTAATAAATGTGGATAGCTAATTGCAATGGAAGCTATTGCAGGGACTTAAGCAGAGGAAATTACATGATATAATTTATATTTTAAATTTTTAATTTTGGCTACTGTTTTGAGAACAGACTGTATGTTGGCAAGTTGTAAAAGCAGAGAGATTTGTGAAGAGTGTCTTATAGAAGAGGAGTCCAGGCAAAATATGATGATGGCTTGATTCAGGTAGAAGCAGAGGAGATGGTGAAAAGGGATAAAATTCAGGATGTATTTTGGAGGGTGAAGTCAAGAGGGTATTTATTGCTGCTATAACAGAGAAAGAAAATCCAGGTAAGAGAAAAAGTCATTTAGGATGAGTTATTAGTTATTAGATTAGATATTGACCTAAGTAACTGGATGGATATATGGTGGTTGCCAGGCAATTGATGGAGAGATAGAAAGAGGAAGAGATTCTGAGTGAGGCTAAGCCTGTTTATGGTGGCGGGGGGGGGTGGTAGCCCAATAGGAAGAGTGACAGGAAGGAAAAATGTAAAATGTTATGAACCCCAAAGGGCACCTTCTTAGAAATAAGAGAAGCACTTTGAAAGACAAGATGGTTAAGTTTATAGATCCGCTGAAAGATTATGAAAAGAATTTCTTCATCAGTCACACAAGAGGACTAGGACTATTTCAACAGTTTCCAAACTACCTGTGCATCAAAAATCACCAGGAAAAATATTTTCAAATGGAAATATGCAGTATTCTCCCTAATACAGAATTAGTAGATCTTGGGGCTTGATACCTAAAACTGGGATTTTTAAAGTTCCTTAAGGGATTAAGATGTTAGAAATCACTGGACTGGAAGATTCTCAACATACTATCACCTGAAATGTGCTGTTTAATAAATCACCAATATAGCATGAATTAATTTATCTCAAGCCTAATTATTACTAAGGGTTTCCAGAAGGATTAGAAGATGAAGGGATAGAATTAAATGGCCCTCTAACCATTACTTGTCTCTACACCTCTGTCAACATCATTCAGGAAGAGCTGAGTCCTTGTGGTGGTAGCAGTAGCCAGCTGACTGGGTACGTGGCATATTAAAGCCAAGAATAGAGAATAACTGATGCTCATTTGTGTCTGACCCTTTGTGACCTCATGGACTTTAGCCCTGCCAGGTTCCTCTGTCCATGGATTCTCCAGACAAGAATACTGGAGTGGGTTGACAATGAAGGACCAAGTCTCAGGGGCATTAGATGTTCACTAAAGATTAAAGGAATTCAGAGAAACTGAGTGTGATGTTTAGTTTGCTTTATGTGTGGCCACATGGCTAGTTCTATAGTAGAGTTATCAGATCAAACACTTCTTGAGGTGCTAACTGTGCAGATATTTTGTAGATGATGTTAACCTTACCATCAGTTCATTTTAAGTAAAGGAGATTATCCTCAATCATGTAGGTGGGCCTCATCCAATCAGCTGAGAGACCTTAAGAGCACAACTGAGATTTTCTGAAGGAGGAAATCTGCCTATGGATTGCAGTATCAGCTCCTGCCCAAGATTTTCTAAGCCTGTTAGCATGCCCAAACTTGGCTTCCAAAAACTGTATAAGCCAATTCCTTGATAAAATAGAAGGAGGGTAGATAGATAGAATAGATAGATAGGATATCATAGGAGATATATATGTATGTGTGATATCTCATATATATATATATACACACAGATATAAGATACTTGTGTGTATATGATATATGTGCTATATATATCTTCCTACTGGTTCTGCTTCTCTAGTAAGAATCCTTACTTAAACAGTGATTAAAGCTTCAAGTGCCATGGACAGATTGACTGTCCAGAACTAAAACAAAAAGAGACAAACATCAGGGTCCAAAGACAAACCAATATGGAGGACTGAGTTCAGAGATGAAATTCAGAGAACTCAGAAGAGAGACAGAGTGGGGCCAACGCCCCACAAGATCATTTGCAATCACAGAATGATGGAGAAAGACAAGAATGGGGTCGTACAGAATAAAGCAAAAAACCTGCCATAATCAACTGCTTAGGGATATTAGAGTAAACTACTAGATGGGCTTTGCAATTATCCAATTTGTTCTCCATAAAGGAAACTCTGGGAGGCAGCCACTTGGGTTTGGGTCTCTGAATAGTATCCCAAAGGTTAGAGGTATACTGAGCTGTTGATTTACTACGGATGTAAATCTGTGGTTTCAGACAACTACCGTGAACTTTACACTTGATGATTTTATTTAACCATCACAATAACTCTGTGAAAGAGGTGTTATTTTACCCCCATTTTCAGATAAGGAAACAGCTTCAGAGATCAAGTAGTTTGCTCTACATCAACAACTAGTAAAAGAACAGGACTGGGGTCCAGGCATTTTGATAACCAAATCCCTCCTGTTTATATTCTACTGTCTCCTCTATTTTATTTGTGTGATTAGTTCATCCTGGAATTGTCATAAATATCTTGTCTGCCTTTTGTTACTAAACTACAATCTCCCTAAGGGCAGAGATCTAGTCTGAATTCACCCCTATGCCTACACTCTCAGGACTACATCCATTCTAAGCAGCCCTCTTAGGCCCGCCCTTCATTCTCTTAGTCACCCCATTGGCTGGCTTGATTCTGTGGAGTAATACCATTATGATGATTTGAGTGACTTCATATTACTGGCTTCTCTTCAGAGTTGTCAAGCCAGCAGAGGATCTTGGTTCAAAGGCCAGAGAAAAGACAGATAATTAGACTTAACTCTCCCTTTTCTTCATATAACGAGAGAGTTAAAATATTTAGATAATGAACAAAGTTGCAATGTTCTTTCTTCTTTTCATTTTTTGTATTTTTAATGAAAGTCCACTTCATTTGAACATGATTTATTCAGGTGAGTAAAAAGTTAACTGAACAACTGGTAGGCTTAAAAAGTTACATTTAGCCACAGGGGAAGTAAATTGTATACAAGGGTAATTATTTTTTCACTGTTAGAGGTTTTAAAGACAGTTAACCATCTCAAATATTTTGCAGCACCCATAAAATTGAATCAATCATCAGCCAAACCAAATGAAAACAATAGCGGTTATCAACAGAGCGGATTTCCATCAAAGTACTCAGGTAACTCAATACAATATTCACATTCGGTGAGATTACAGTTATTTCAAAAGAAAATGTGGACTAGGCTTCTTTCACATACTATATGATTCTGTCTTTGCCTGTGTATGGCTATCAGCACTGTCTATAAAATACTAATAAATTAGATAATCATTTGCTCATAAATTAATTACTATAATCTTCTATGTCTTTAAGATGAATATTCTCTTTAAGGATTGGTGCTTTATTTTCTTTGACTATTTTTGCTTGGCACACACAAAACCCTCCTTCTTAAGCAGATCATATGAACATGGCTGTATGACTTTAACTGTAATTTGAGGCACTTGTTTTGGTGATAAAGGGTATTAGTCCAGACACATAATTTACAAGGATACAGCTTTCTTTAAAGCTAGTTTCTTTAAAGCAAGTTTCTTTAAAGTCTCTGGTTTTACTTTGGGTTTTATTGTTCAAATGCTAGTGGGAATTCTGTTTATCTCAAATGAGGAGCCAACACCTGAAAAGCTATAGTAAGAAATGAATATTGTTGGAGACATTATGTTGTCATATAATGCAACATGTATGCAAAAATGATTCAGTTTCTTACAAAGTGACTATAGCTGTATAGCAGAAAAATTTATAATATATTATATATAAATATATAATATCATTTATGTTAGTCTTAGTTCCTCCCTGGCACTGACTTTCTTGGCTTCCTAACCTGTACTACAGCAAGGCAGATGAGAAACCAAATGGAATCTTTTTTTCTTTAAAGTATAGCTGATTTAAAATATTGTGTTAGTTTCAAGTATAGTGATTCAGTTTTTTGCAGATTATATTCCATTATAGGCTATTATGAGATTAAAAATATGGAATACTTCACAACTTGCATATTATCCTTAGGCAGGATCCATGGTAATCTCTATATCAAAATGGAGTCTATTATTAGTGTTCTATGTTAATGACAGCACGCATTCAATGTGAATAGTTCCTCATAATTTTGTAAATACAGTAAATTATTCTGCTGGATATGGAGTACATTACATTAATTTTATTAACATTCAGCATTTTGGCTATGGAAAAAGCACATTTTCAGCTTCTTGTATAATTCCAAGTTATGTCCTTATCTCCCTAAACCTATCTCTACTCAGTCCCCTCCCTCTTAACTCCTTCCACAGCTGTGTAACTGCTAGTCCTGACTCCAGTCTTTCCACACAATTCTTGGAACTTGAGGGCCTGGGAGGGTGTGTGAGGGCCCACAGCCATTGTCAGGGACCTTTTGCTGCACAGCCTTTTTATTCAAATTAGAGAAAGGCACCCCCTCAGGACAGACGGATGTGGAAATGAAGTCTCTCTGGGGTAACAAATTGGTAAAGCTCCCTCTGGCTGGACATAGGAGAAATGCAAATCCTCTCTGGGTTTGCATAGCCTGTGGGCTCATGACACAGCAAATGGAATCCGAGGCTGATCTTCTGGCCTTCCTGCCGGCTCTCACCCACCAGGGTCCTCTGTGCAACACAGAGATTACATAGTCAGACACTGCAGTCCTGTGCACTTCTGCAAGTTTTTCCTTCAGTCTTGGCTTTCTCTCCTGGAACCTATTAGACCACTTGAGTTGACTCATTGGAAAAGACTCTGATGCTGGGAGGGATTGGGGGCAGGAGGAGAAGGGGACGACAGAGGATGAGATGGCTGGATGGCATCACTAACTCGATGGACGTGAGTCTGAGTGAGTTCCAGGAGTTGGTGATGGACAGGGAGGCCTGGCGTGCTGCAATTCATGAGGTCGCAAAGAGTCGGACACGACTGAGTGACTGAACTGAACTGACTGAATGAGCCAAAAGGCCACTGCTGTGTTCTGCAAAGCTCTCCCTTCTTTCCTTTCTGCATGTTTGCTAAATGCCAGCTATGAGCAGACCACTGCTCCTCAGCCATCCTCATCCATCACAAACACATGGACTGATTCATCCTCCAAAAGCTCATGTATGAATGCTTCATCACTTGTCTTTTCCAAGACCACAGAACTTGAGTCCTGGCCAGGACACTGGAAATCCTGGCTTATGGTCCTTCTTCTAACCCTCACTTGTTTCTTGTGAGCTTGGACAAAACTCCAAACCTCTTTTAAAATCTTTCGTGCCCCTAAGCTTCTGTGGTCTGGGGCTCTGGGGCTCAGTATAGGTTTAGTCATAGAGATGAAAGAGAATTGTTTACCTCTTAAGATTGAGAGGTAGTTTCCTGGAAACATCCTCTCACCTTTTAATCATATGAATAGATGCTTACTTCAGGCATAAGAAGAGATATATAAATAAAAGTACACTAAAATATCAGCTTTCAACTATCAACCAAAATGTTTGATAACATACTGTGTTGCCAAAGAAACAGGTGAACAGATAAGCTCACATATCAGTTGTAGGTGTACAAATGGGTTTAACTTTTATAGTAGTAAGTTGTCAATATCTATCAAGAGAAAAGAATGCACATGTAATTTTTGACCCAGAAACTCAATTTCCAGGACTTGTTTCCTAAAAAATACACTGTTCCATTTCCTTAGTCCATTTACTCTCCCATTCTCCTAGAATACAGTCTAATATATTTTCCTGCCCCCTCAAATCCCTAACATTTTCCACAGCCTCACACCCAGGTGATGATCTCGTTTCTTCTTTCACTAAGAAAATACCAAAGGTCAAAAGAGAAATTCCACCAGCTCCCAGCGCTACTTCCCTCTTCTACCTGCATCTGTAGTCATCTCTGCACTCCTGCCCGTTGCTACCACGTTAAGGCCAACCCCTCCACCTGTGCACAAGATTCTACCCATCACCAACTCAAGGACACCCTCCTGTCCTTGAGGAGGACATTCCCATTTGCATACAAGCACATGTCATTTCTCTCATCATCTCCTTCCCTCAGTCCCCTCCCGCTGCTACTCTATTTACAGTGAATTTGCTGTCCCTTTACAGTAAAGCTCCTCAAAAGAGTGGCTCAAACTCACTGTCTCTAGTTCTTTTTCTCCTCTGTCTCTCAAATCCATTCCAACCAGGTTTGCATCCTCACCACTCCACCAAAAACTTCTCTTGCTGACGTCTCTGATTACCTCCACATTATCATTTTGTGGTCAATTCTCAGGCCTAATCTTACCTAAGCCACTTTTCTTTTGTTACTAACATTTTATCATGAAAATTTTCACATGTACAGAAAAATTGGAAGAATCGCATATTGAACACACCCATCATCTAGGTATTAAAATTAAACATTTTACTATACTTGCTTTTCACAGTCTGTGCTATTTTTACCAGGCCACTTTCCCTTTCTATTGGTGACATGAACCTTGAGGCATTTTTCAGCTCTGGTTGGCTAAGCCACCCTATCCTGCACCAGTGAAGGGACAGATAGTGAGGAAGGATAAAGGGACAGTAAATTCAGGTTGTCAGATTTAAGAAATGAATGAGTAATATGGTGATATCACTTGTTGTTCTTTTATTCAGTTTATACCAACAATAATTTCTTTTTCTTTTTAATTCCAGCCATGATGAGAAATGAGACTGTTGTTCTACAGAGAAAAATCTGGAAAGATTCTGATGTAGCCTATGCTATACCTAAACGATACATCAAATGGGATATAAGGAATATGGCCTTATAAAGTTCACAAATAGCCCTCTAATCAAATCCCTCTGAGATGGTACCACACAAATCAAAACAATAAATGCATCATTTAATTAGCAAAGTATGGCTACTCTTCTTTCAACCAAATAGATTGCAAGTGTCATACTGAGCCAGAAATTCAGATTCTTCACAATACAGGAGAGAGAGGAGAGAGGTTCTTTAACTAAGCACAGGAGGCAGGTGAAACAAGGGAGCCAGGCACTCAGTAGGTATTTAATTTGTACTTGTTTTCACAGACTGTGCAATCTATTCTCAGGGTTTTTTTTTATTTGCTTAAAATTACATTTCTGATTTCTTTAGACATATCTGATTTTCTTTTCTATTCCTCTATGGGAAAACAATATGATTGACAAATATGTCATTGATACATAAAGTTAAAACACAGTTATAACAATTTCTTTCTTTCCTTTTCATTTTAAGCAGTGATTCCACATAGATCAGCTCTTGCTAAAGTAATTTTAATTGTATATGTAGCCAGTCTCCTGCATTTCTCTGATACGTAGAATGACTATTTTTTTGTATAAATATTTGTATAAATATATGTTTATACGAAACAGCATGCACTACCATTAGAAAATCTATTGCATATTAAACTGAGGTGTTATAGAGTGCCAACTAATGATGATGGTGATCAGTTCAGTTCAGTCGCTCAGTCGTGTCCGACTCTTTGTGACCCCATGAATCGCAGCACGCCAGGCCTCCCTGTCCATCACCAACTCCCAGAGTTCACTCAGACTCACGTCCATCAAGTCAGTGATGCCATCCAGCCATCTCATCCTCTGTCGTCCCCTTCTCCCCCTGCCCCCAGTCCCTCCCAGCATCAGAGTCTTTTCCAATGAGTCAACTCTTCACATGAGGTGGCCAAAGTACTGGAGTTTCACCTTTAGCATCATTCCTTCCAAAGAAATCCCAGGGCTGATCTCCTTCAGAATGGACTGGTTGGATCTCCTTGCAGTCCAAGGGACTCCCAAGAGTCTTCTCCAACACCACAGTTCAAAAGCATCAATTCTTCAGCGCTCAGCCTTCTTCACAGTCCAACTCTCACATCCATACATGACCAGTGGAAAAACCGTAGCCTTGACTAGACAGACCATTGTTGGCAAAGTAATGTCTCTGCTTTTGAATATGCTATCTAGGTTGGTCATAACTTTCCTTCCAAGGAGTAAGTGTCTTTTAATTTCATGGCTGCAGTCACCATCTGCAGTGATTTTGGAGCCCTGAAAAATAAAGTCTGACACTGTTTCCACTGTTTTCCCATCTATTTGCCATGAAGTGATGGGACCGGATGCCATGATCTTCGTTTTCTGAATGTTGAGCTTTAAGCCAACTTTTTCACTCTCCACTTTCACTTTCATCAAGAGGCTTTTTAGTTTCTCTTCACTTTCTGCCCTAAGGGTGGTGTCAGCATATCTGAGGTTATTGATATTTCTCCCGGCAATCTTGATTCCAGCTTGTGCTTCTTCCAGCCCAGCGTTTCTCATGATGTACTCTGCATAGAAGTTAAATAAGCATGGTGACAATATACAGCCTTGACATACTCCTTTTCCTATTTGGAACCAGTCTGTTGTTCCATGTCCAATTTTAACTGTTGCTTCCTGACCTGCATACAGATTTCTCAAGAGGCAGGTCAGGTGGTCTGGTATTCCCATCTCTTGAAGAATTTTCTACAGTTTATTGTGATCCACACAGTCAAAGGCTTTGGCATAGTCAATAAAGCAGAAATAGATGTTTTTCTGGAACTCTCTTGCTTTTTCCATGATCCAGCAGATGTTGGCAATTTGATCTCTGGTTCCTCTGCCTTTTCTAAAACCAGCTTGAACATCAGGAAGTTCATGGTTCACGTATTGCTGAAGCCTGGATTGGAGAATTTTGAGCATTACTTTACTAGTGTGTGAGATGAGTGCAATTGTGTGGTAGTTTGAGCATTCTTTGGCATTGCTTTTCTTTGGGATTGGAATGAAAACAGACCTTTTCCAGTCCTGTGGCCACTGCTGAGTTTTCCAAATTTGCTGGCATATTGAGTGCAGCACTTTCACAGCATCATCTTTCAGGATTTGAAATAGCTCAACTGGAATTCCATCACCTCCACTAGCTTTGTTCATAGTGATGCTTTCTAAGGCCCACTTGACTTCACATTCCAGGATGTCTGGCTCTAGATGAGTGATCACACCATCGTGATTATCTGGGTCGTGAAGATCTTTTTTGTACAGTTCTTCTGTGTATTCTTGCCACCTCTTCTTATGATGGCGGTGATAAAGACCATTAATCATTATAATGAAATAAATGTTTCAGATCAGTGTTTTCCAAAATATGGGGATGTGCTCCTGAGTTGCTTCACTGTACCAATTATTTAAAAATGATTCAGAACATAATGCAACTTAGTAGAATAGAAATACCAGAGTGTGTCACATGTAATAAGTGTTTTATGACACTTTTAAGCTACACAGACACACAGCACATAGACACACATAGTGGGTTGTCATGTAAAACATATTTCGTATCGTAAGTCGTCAAAAAAGTTTTGAAAGCCACTGTTCCAGATGCTGGTCACCTTCTCAATAACCTATCCAAAATGTGGTGCCATGAAATGAACATACTATTCCAGTTGAAGTCTTAACTGTGCAGATCAGAAAAGGATGACTACCCTCTTTTTTCTTCTAGATACTTAGTCTCATCAGCCTAGCCTGTGATAATATTAGAGGTTTTGTTTTTTTTAAATATAGATCACACTCTTTGCACATATCAAACTTATGGTCAGGCTTAAGCTCTTTCACGTGGTATTATCAAACTGAAATTGGTATTAGACAAACTGAGTTGTGATGCATCATATTACTGGCAAGAAGAGGTAGAACTCAGAACAGAACCTACATATTCTGATTCCTACTCCACTATTCAAATATATCACATCATAAAGAATTTGAAGAAGAACAAACTTATTTGTTCTACTAAAATTAAGTAGAAATAAAAGGACTATATTTCTATGTAAGTGTAGTTATTTTTTCATATAGCATTTTAGGACCAATTTGAAATAATCAAATATAGGCAAAATGAAGCAGAAAACAAATATTTTTAAATTTGCTATTGAGAATAAGTAACTGAAATGCTTCTTTCTAGGTAATCGAGTTCAGTCACTTAGACATCTGAGTTATCTCAATCTGAACTGATTCAATATAATCAAAAGTGTACACAAATAACAAAACAACTATAAGTTTTTTAAAAAGTAATTCTTTACAATCTAAATGGAAAGAACATCCCCTTGACCATTCAGAGAGCTGAAGTATTCTCCCACAGTTTCTATATGTGGTTTACCCAATTTCTCAAGGATCTTTAACAGTGTTTAATACTGCAGATGGTGACTGCAGCCATGAAATTAAAAGACGCTTACTCCTTGGAAGGAAAGTTATGACCAACCTAGATAGCATATTCAAAAGCAGAAACATTACTTTGCCAACAAAGGTCCGTCTAGTCAAGGCTATGGTTTTTTCCACTGGTCATGTATGGATGTGAGAGTTGGACTGTGAAGAAGGCTGAGCACCGAAGAATTGATGCTTTTGAACTGTGGTGTTGGAGAAGACTCTTGAGAGTCCCTTGGACTGCAACCAGTCCATTCTGAAGATCAGCCCTGGGATTTCTTTGGAAGGAATGATGCTAAAGCTGAAACTCCAATACTTTTGCCACCTCATGCAAAGAGTTGACTCATTGGAAAAGACTCTGATGCTGGGAGGGATTGGGGGCAGGAGGAGAAGGGGACGACAGAGGATGAGATGGCTGGATGGCATCACTGACTCGATGGACGTGAGTCTGAGTGAACTCTGGGAGTTGGTGATGGACAGGGAGGCCTGGCGTGCTAGATTCATGGGGTCGCAAAGAGTCGGACACAACTGAGCGACTGAAATGAACTGAACTGAACTGAATACAGTCCAAATTCTTCCCATGAACCAGCATGGCCTCTCTCCTCCCTCTTCTGGCCCTTGGAACAAATAAAATAAGTCAAAAATTAGTTTTAGTACATAAACAGAACTAAGAAAGTCAATATGTAACATAGGACACCAGTCAAAAGACTGTTCTACACATCTATGTCTCTTTTGCTCTCTCGCATACAGGGTTATCGTTACCATCTTTCTAAATTCCATATATATGCGTTAGTATACTGTATTGGTGTTTTTCTTTCTGGCTTACTTCACTCTGTATAATAGACCCCAGTCAAAAGAAGCCAACTTCATAGAGTCCTGGGTTGGCTTTCTAAAGGCACAGCTGAAGCACTAGTTTGGGGACAACACTCTGAAAGGATGCAGTGCCATCCTGAGAGATGTAGTGTATGTATTAAAGGCTCCAATATGGTGCTGTGTCCCCACCAGGAAGAACACAGAGGTCTGAGAACCAAGGAGTGGAAGCAGTCGTGGTCCCACTTAACAGTACCCCTGTTGACCATTCAGGGATTTTATGCTTTCTGTTCCCTCATCTCTGAGGTCCACCACATTGTAGGTCTTGTTCCGCAAAGGGGGCACAGTCTTTCCAGGGATACATTAAGGGTCCCATTAAACTTTAAGTCAGAGCTGATGGAGCTATAAGTCAGTACGCTGAAGTCCGTGTGCCAAAGGACTAGCAGGCAAGAAAACAAGTCACGATGATGGTAAGAATAATTGACCCTAATCAGCAGAAAGACGGGAGAAGGCAATGGCAACCCACTCCAGTACTCTTGCCTGGAAAATCCCATGGTCGGAGGAGCCTGGTAGGCTGCAGTCCATGGGGTCGTGAAGAGTAGGACACGACTGAGCGACTTCACTTTCACTTTTCACTTTCATGCATGGGAGAAGGAAATGGCAACTCACTCCAGTGTTCTTGCCTGGAAAATCCCAGGGATGGGGGAGCCTGGTGGGCTGCCGTCTATGGGGTCGCACAGAGTCGGACAGGACTGAAGCGACTTAGCAGCAGCAGCAGCAGAAAGACGGAGGACTGCTTTTACACCAGGGGTCCAGGAGGAATTAGGTGTGGAGACCCACTTGGGTATTCTTGCCCCGTTCTAACTGTGAATGGACAAATGCAGCAAGGCCAGATTGAGAAGAGTGTGATTTCTAAGTGTTTAAAGCATTCAAGAATAAAGGTTTGGGTCACACCACCAGGCAAGCCACCATACCTGCTGAGGATAGACAGCTGAGTTTGAGGTGAATTTAGAATGCAGAGTGGAGGAGGGAGAGGAAGAATGCCAGTTGTGGTCCCAAGATCAACGACAATGGGTAGGGCTGTGTTCTTCTCAGAAAAGAGGTCCACAGGAACCATGGGGGCAGTTGCTCCTTGAATTGTGTGGAGAAGTACATCTGTGCAAAGCAATGGAAGCCCTCTGGTGATCATGAAAATACACCATTCAGATTCTCATCCCCAGATAGTAAAAGGGACCAATGGCCCCAGCTGCTATGCTCTGAATCCATCACTATGTTCAGGCTGAGGCTACACTTCCAGTGACTTAGGGCAGCAGGCCTAGAAAGACAGGCCCATTCCTGGAAGATACAGATCTCTTTGGGCTATTAAGAAAATCCCATGAATAGCTTAGAAAATATTCTAGGTCCCTGAAATTCAAACTGTTGTGTAGATCCACCATACTGAGCCAGAATGATAAGTTTTTTTTAGGGCTCAGAGTTTGGCCAGCTTGAGAAACACCCAGAAATTAGCCCTATTTCTCCCTTCCACCCATTAGAAAACACCACCATCACCCTGACACATACACACGTAAGTGATTTAAATTCTTAAGAGATGATATCAAAATCATATAGTGAAATTTCCCAGGAATTTAAAACTTTGATAATTTTGAGTTCTTTTCTCCTATAACAGTAAAAAGTCAGCAAATGGGACAAATTATAGTAAAAGGAGCAACAGGCAAGAGGTCAGAAAAAAAAACTGATCCCAGCTCTGTTCCTAAGAAGCTGTGTGAGATGGAACAGAGACAACCCACTCTCTGGGACTCACTTTCCTCGTGTGTAAATTAGATTAGATTAGATTAGATTAGATTATCTGTAAGATCCCTCCTTTTAGCTCTAAATATGATTTTGTGGAAATCCATATACTTTCAGTTCAACCAATGGAATTCTAACATCATTCAGTTCAGTTCAGTTCAGTCGCTTAGTCGTGTCCGACTCTTTGTGACCCCATGAATTGCAGCACGCCAGGCCTCCCTGTCCATCACCAACTCTGTTCCCCAAATCCAAAAAATAAAGTCTGACACTGTTTCTACTGTTTCCCCATTTCCCATGAAGTGATACATACCCTTAAATGACCACAAGGTGTCAGAATGTGCTCATCTAACATTTAAATAGTCCTCAATTCTGTTTGCATTGGACTTGATTAATTTTCATACATCTCACACATTTTAAAAACCTTTGTAACAATCCTTTCAAGGAGGTAAAGTGAAAGTTTTAGTCACTTAGTCGTGACTCTTTGTGATCCCATGGACTGTAGCCCGCCAGGCTCCTCTGTCCATGAAATTTTCCAGTCAAGAATACTAGAGTGGGTTGCCTGCCATTGAAGGAGGTAAGGCAAGTATTGTTAGTAAAACTTATTCTACACACAATACAGAGCCACCCATAAAGTTTTTACCACCCAGTAATTAACCCTTATACCTTCTCCCAGACATTACATGCTTATTTTCTTCACTAAGCCCTCAAATGTGCTATTTTTGTTCCCCAAATCCAAATTTCACCTATCCTTCAAAAACTAGCTCTACACATCCACAAGAGGAATGATAATAATCTCTAGAAATAAACCCAACAAAATGGGTAAGTCCTACATTAATGCAACCATCATACTTTACTAAAGCATATGAAAGATGATGGGGATAAATAAAGATATCTACCATGGTCCAGAAAAGTCAATTTTCCACAAATTAATTTTAATTCTATACATTTTTTCCAATTACATTTGAAACTCTCAGTCTAATATTCACCCAGAAGAGAAAACTGGCAAGAATGGTCTGGACTTTTTAACCTCTGGAAAATATTAAGGAAAAATAAAGAAGCTATGTATGCTTTGCAAAATATCAAAAGATTTTAAACTACAGTCATTGACACAGTGAAATAGCACAGGACTAGGAAGACAGAGCAATGCATCAGAAAACAGAGTCCAAAGCAGTTCTCGTATATATAAGAATTCAGTATATGATAAAGGTTATATTTAAAATAAGCCATAAGAGGGGACTTCCCTTGTAGTCCAGTGGCTAAGACTCTGAGCTCCCTGGTCGCTGAACCAGATCCTACATGCCACAACTAAGACTCAGCACAGCTAAATCAATAAATCATTTTTAAAATAAAAATAAAATAAGTAAAAAGAGGGAGTTCCCTGGTGGCCTAGTGGTTAGGATTCCAGGCTTTCATTGCAATGGCCCATGTTCAATCTCTGGTGGGGGAACTGAGATCCCATGAGTCATGTGATATGGCCCCAAAATAAAGTAAGTGATAAGAATACTGAGTAAACAGTAACTTTATTTGGAAAATAAGATTAGCTGAAGTTCTCACTGGATGCCATGGTGAATTCAAATGAAGTAATGGCCTTTTTAAAAAAATTATGTAATAACAGAAAAGAACAAATACCTTCCTTTTATGTGCTTCATTAACCTTTTCTGAAAGGAGAGGTAATAATACCTACCTGACAGGGCCACTGTGAATGTTTAAAAGGCTGATGAATGGCATATTGATAAGTATTGAATATGTTTTAGCAGTATAACAGAATCACAGTAAGTAGTAATAAATAAATATTTTATTACAGTGGAAAAACACAAGACTGGAGAAAAACTCCTTTGCTCCAAATCACTCACTATATAATGGATCCAGAATTTATAACTGAGCCATGATTAGAAGCTGGGTCCTCTGAGTTCCAATTCATTTCTTTTTACTATAGATTCTCTTTTTTATATATTAAGATATCATTCTCACTCTGAAATGCTTCATTGATTTCCACATGTTAGGAGTATACCTGTACATTTAGAAACTTTTAACTGATAAACTATGACTATCAAGTCAGTATTATCTTTAAATCAATTTGTATTTAGCCAGATATAACAGTATTCACATACTTTTTTAAAATTACAGTTTTTAATTTTCTGAGATACTATTTATTCGATCCACAGTAAACGCCTGGTGTAGCCCATAGGGTAGGAACCACTGAACTATGGACAATGCTGTAGTTTATTACCGAAGAGAACGTGCTGAATCAGAACAACCAAAAGACTGGTTGCAACCCAGAGGAACAACAGAAGAGCCTACAGTCCTATGCTGCCTCTCAATAGGGACCTTAATCCTACAGGCAGAGAGAAAGCTGTTAGCCATTTGGGAAAAAGGGATCAAGGCTAACAGGTAAATTTAGTTCCACTTATGGCATCAGCACAGCAATTTACTCTAGTTATCAAATGATGCATTTCTCATAGGATAAGCAAGTCTTTTCATTTCGCTACACAAAGAGGAGAATGGGTCCAAACCTGGAAAGGGCGTGTCATAACTCTTTGGGTTCTGAGCCGAGGAAAAAGCTGGTAGTGGCTTCCACAGGAGAAGCAGGGGAAAGGATGAAAGACACTGGCCAAGAACTTGCGAACAGAGTTGGAGGGTGGTAAGAAGAGATATTAAGAAAGGGATGGGGATTCCAGGGGAAAAGATGGTGCTAGTGCAGGATGTGCACTTTAGGGGGATTTCTTATTTCAGAATCCTTCCAGAGCTAAATGCTTTTATGAAGCCTTTGAAATGACAGGTTCTGGTTCTATTCTGTGTCTTTCATGTTTCAATCCAGTGATTTTTATGCATGCCACTAAATTTCTGTACCTGTTTGCTCATCTGTAAAATAAGCAAATACCCACGGCTGCCACCACTTCCCAGGCTATTTGGGAGATGTCAGCATACCTTGGTATTACACAAATAGAAGACACTGCTGTGCTTCAAGTTATCTGGCCAGCCTGGATTATGCAGAAACAGGAAATAGATTAACACCTAGTCTCACCCTGCTGCTGCTGCTAAGTCGCTTTAGTCATGTCCGACTCTGTACGACCCCATAGACGGTAGCCCACCAGGCTCTCCCATCCCTAGGATTCTCCAGGCAATAACACTGGAGTGGGTTGCCATTTCCTTCTCCAATGCATGAAAGTGAAAAGTGAAAGCGAAGTCGCTCAGTTGTGTCCGACTCTTTGCAACCCCATGGACTGCAGCCTTCCAGGCTCCTTCATCCATGGGATTTTCCAGGCAAGAGTACTGGAGTGGGGTGCCATTGCCTTCTCCGAGTCTCACCCTACCACATGATTATGCTCATGAAGACAAGAAAAATAACAACTCACTTTGGTTCTACTTTATAGTGTGTAGAAATGTGAGGATATTGACATGATGGGTACTACAGAGTTCTTCAGAACCTGCTCTCACCTTTCTCCAATTTATGATTGCTTATGAGGTTCACAAGCAGGTAGACTATAGCCAGGAAAAAAATTTCACCTGGTGAATTTTAGAGAGAAAGGAAGATACAATTCCCTAGGGTCATAAACATAAGGACCTTTTACCTTTGTCAAAATAAAAAGTGAAGTCGTTCAGTCATATCTGACTCTTTGCGACCCCATGGACTGTAGCCTAACAGGCTCCTCTGTCCATGGGATTTTCCAGGCAATAGTACTGGAGTGGATTGCCATTTCCTTCTCCAGGGGATCTTCCTAACCCAGGGATCAAACCCAGGTCTCCCGCATTGTAGACAGACGCTTTACCATCTGAGCCACCAGGGAAGTCCTGAAAGATGATGCTGTGAAAGTGCTGCACTCAATATGCCAGCAAATTTGGAAGACTCAGCAGTGGCCACAGGACTGGAAAAGGTCAGTTTCCATTCCAATCCCAAAGAAAGGCAATGCCAAAGAATGCTCAAACTACCACACAATTGCACTCATCTCACACACTAGTAAAGTAATGCTCAAAATTCTCCAAGCCAGGCTTCAGCAATACGTGAACTGTGAACTTCCAGATGTTCAAGCTGGTTTTAGAAAAGGCAGAGGAACCAGAGATCAAATTGCCAACATCCGCTGGATCATTGAAAAAGCAAGAGAGTTCCAGAAAAACATCTGTGTGGATCACAATAAACTGTGGAAAATTCTTCAAGAGATGGGAATACCTGACCACCTGACCTGTCTCTTGAGAAATCTGAATGCAGGTCAGGAAGCAACAGTTAGAACTGGACATGGAACAACAGACTGGTTTCAAATAGGAAAAGGAATATGTCAAGGCTGTATATTGTCACCCTGCTTATTTAACTTCTATGCAGAGTACATCATGCGAAACGCTGGGCTGGAAGAAGCACAAGCTGGAATCAAGATTGCCGGGAGAAATATCAATAACCTCAGATATGCAGATGACACCACTCTTATGGCAGAATGTGAAGAGGAACTAAAAAGCCTCTTGATGAAAGTGAAAGTGGAAAGTGAAAAAGTTGGCTGGCTTAAAGCTCAACATTCAGAAAACTAAGATCATGGCATCTGGTCCCATCACTTCATGGGAAATAGATGGGGAAACAGTGGAAACAGTGTCAGACTTTATTTTTGGGGCTCCCAAATCACTGCAGATGGTGATTGCAGCCATGAAATTAAAAGATGCTTACTCCTTGGAAGAAAAGTTATGACCAACCTAGATAGCATATTCAAAAGCAGAAACATTACTTTGCCAACAAAGGTCCGTCTAGTCAAGGCTATGGTTTTTCCTGTGGTCATGTATGGATGTGAGAGTTGGACTGTGAAGAAGGCTGAGCACCAAAGAATTGATGCTTTTGAACTGTGGTGTAGGAGAAGACTCTTGAGAGTCCCTTGGACTGCAAGGAGATCCAACCAGTCCATTCTGAAGGAGATCAGCCCTGGGATTTCTTTGGAAGAAATGATGCTAAAGCTGAAACTCCAGTACTTTGGCCACCTCATGCAAAGAGTTGACTCACTGGAAAAGACTCTGATGGGAGGGATTGGGGGCAGGAGGAGAAGGGGACGACAGAGGATGAGATGGCTGGATGGCATCACTAACTCGGTGGACCTGAGTCTGAGTGAACTCCAGGAGTTTGTGATGGACAGGGAGGCCTGGCATGCTGCGATTCATGGGGTCGCAAAGAGTTGGACATGAATGAGCGACTGAACTTAGTGACCTTTGTCAAAGAGAAATTAGAAGTCTCCCTCCTACTCTTGCAGCTACTCTGCAGCCCTATATCCCAAACCATTCCCACAATCTATAATTCCATTTGAACCTCTTTTCTCTGAGCCTTATTTTTACCTGGAGGACCCTCTCATCATAAAACCATCCCAGCACAGATATTATTCCGAACCAATGAAATATTGGAAATTTTCCTGCCAAAGATTTTGAAACCATTGCAACAAACGGATGGCATTGCTTATGTGTGAATTCCTGGAGCCCAATTTTGCATTATATTTGTGAAAGGTGCATGGGCTTTGGCTCTCAGATAAGATACAGGTGCAGAGCATGCTCTTCTGCTACTGTGTGTACTTGCTATCCCAAGAGCACTTTGATTTCCATCGCTCAAAAGTGTGATCAGCTCTACAGTAGAATGAGACTCTCAACCATGCCTGGAAACAACCTCTGCAGAGAGAAAAAGCACCACTGCCTTTTAAAACAGACAGCAGAGGTCAGCAAAGCCCAGTACACTCATTTACTCCTGGCAAGCCTTGCAGACTGACATTCACTTTGCAAATTTCAAGTCCATTAGCAACCAGACCTCTCTTACAAGGATCCACATGATAATTGAGAGGTTTCTCCTAGATATACAGTGAACACTAATCGATTCAGTATTGGTGTAATGAAGACGAACAAAGCCACAGCTCTCACGAATATGCAGTAAACACAAACAACATAGCTGGTTTCGGGAGACATTATTTTCAAATGAATAGACTCCTCTCAGACTTAGGAAGGAGCAGGTGATATAATTTACAAATAAACACAAAGGATATATATGTATCACACTTGAATAAGAAGACTGCAATTAAGGAAAGCCATTTAAAACTATAATTGATAATTTTTAAGTAAATATACCCTTGTAACCTAATGCAGATGGCAAACCCACTATACAGCTGACCCCTGGGCATGAAGAAGAAATAAACAGGAGGTGTATTACATGCTATTAATTATTTCCACTGCTACAGTTGTTTGCTATATAATATAGGTCAAGGGGTTAGCCTGAAGCTTCTCCTAATATCTTAGTAAATAAATTTGAACAGATTTTAATTTGCTAATGGAAAGGTCTGGGCCAGTTGCAAATAAGAGTGAGGCTACTTTGTCTCCCTCATTAGCATGCAACTAGGCTTACCCTTTCCATTCATACAAAATGTTACATTTCCATAAAGTGTAGTGTAATTTGTCAGAAAAAAACTCTGTAAACTATATTAGAATAAAGATAAATTTGTATCATGTGGACATCCTCTTCACAGAGTCTTTATGATAATTGCATGTCTAACACCTGCCTCCAAATAATACTGCCTGCCAAATAATACCACTCTGAATCTTCATAGTACGTAAAAATGACAGGAAATGTAATAGCTAGTCCTCTAACTTAAGTCTAAGTAGCTATACTTATGGCTATAGTCTTTTTTTTGCTGTTCCCTAGTGTATCCCAGGTTTTGTTTTGTTTTTCTCACAGAAGACCCTCCTTGGCAATTGTATTTTTTTTGACCATACCACACAGCATGTGGGATCCTAGTTCCCCAACCAGGGATTGAACCCGTGCCCCCTACAGTGGAAGTGTGGTGTCTTAACCACTGGACTGCCAGGGAAGTCCTGGCAATTTTAAATAGTCAACATTATGGATTATGATGTTTTCAAAAGCTGAAGTTAAAATCACATAATGAATCATTGTGTGCTATGTGACAAAAGCCGGATTTTGAAGTGAAATAACTGTTTCAAAGTTATATGGTGTAGACAATTTATTCCAGTTGTAGTTCACCTTTTTTTCACCTACCACCATCCCCAATCATTTATTTGACATACTGAAAATAAGATGGACATTCCAAATAAGAAAGAGCCAACATGGAAAGTTTAAACCTGTGAAAGTGATTTTTAATTGTCTGTCTCATCTTCATTCTTCCAAGTGTATCCCAAGTGAACTGTCCCTCCCTCTCTGGCTATCCCCTCATCAGCCACAGCCCTTGTTCCTGAGATGCCTTCAGCTGAGGTGAGATCTCTGCCATTGTTATCCAAGTATGACTAGAGTTTCCTAGATCTCCATCCCCTCTCTGGGGCAGATCTTTCCCTGGTGTCCATGGCGCTGGGCAAGTCCTTTCAGGTGTCAGGGCAGAGGGGTCAGCAGCTCTGGCTGGCTCCTCAACTTCCCTTTGGAGGGTCAGGAATAGATGGCCAACAATAAGAGGATGGAGTGTCGAGACTGAACAGCAGACACTTTTTGAACAGATCAATGTACAGCCTACCTGCCAGGATTTTGGTTTCATAAGGGAAGGGTCCAAATTCACCCTCAAGGGCAGAAAATATTAAAGAAGGTCAACACCAGGAGAAGCACAACTGATATGAGAAAATTTAGATTTACAAAATCTGTTAATTTTAGGAGTTAAACTGCCCCCAAAAAATCTCATAAGAATTTCTGCAGACTTTTATGGCAATGCTTGTATTGATGGCTCAAATCCACATTTCCATTCCTGAGCTCTCACACAAGTAACATTGATTTAGGGTTTAGTGGTTTCAGAAAGGGCTTTCCTGATAGCTCAGCTGGTAAAGAATTCAGCTGTAATGCAGCAGACCCCAGTTCGAACTCTGGGTCTGGAAGATCCCCTGGAGAAGGGCATGGCAAGCCACTCCAGTATTCTTGCCTGGAGAGTCCCATGGACAGAGGAGCATAGCAGGTTGCAGTCATTGTTGGACTGGATGTTCACTATAGCCCTGTGAAACTGGCAGGGCTCAGAGAGGTGCCATGCTGCTGCTACTGCTGCTAAATTGCTTCAGTTGTGTCCGACTCTGTGTGACCCCACAGACGGCAGCCCACAAGGTTCCCCTATCCCTGGGATTCTCCAGGCAAGAACACTGGAGTGGGTTGCCATTTCCTTCTCCATGACTTGCTTCAATTTGCACACTGAGCACAAAGGTACTGGGCCAGTGACTCCAAATCCCAAGCTGTCTCCGCACCCCCATGCTGTTTTCCCCACCATTAAAGTGCCTGAGAGCTATTCCACATTTTACAACACTGCCCAGGAACACAGCCCAGGTGACAGCAGACTGACATTCTGAAATCCCTCACCACATTTTCCTCACACCTTCCTCCCCCCTTTTCAGAATCCCTGGCTGAGTCCCGAAACTGCAGAAAATACTTGGGTGGTCTAGACCAAAGAATGACCTCCCACATCCACCCGCTGGCCCTCTTCCTGCAAAGTGGCAAATGCCCTCTCTCAGCAAGTGGCAAGTGTCTTTTGCACCTGGAATGGGAAGATACACCATAGATCACAGGACTGTTTCAGGAGTAGGTGGGCAGGTACTAGCTCTGACTCCCTCTCCTCTCAGGCGCTAGAGCTGTCTAGGGCATAGGCCAGCACTCTGGAAGCTGAAGTCAATTTAACCAATTCCCCACTGTGGATGGCAAGACAGACCACAAGATCCTCTGCTCAACCATCAGAGTAACCTACCCCATATCTCCTCTGCAAACTGAAAAAAAGGAAATTGTGACTCAAGTCCCCATCGAGAATCTCCTAATGAGATATGAAATTTCTGGACAAGCCATCTCACCCATGTCACCCAACAGTGTTTTGGATTGAATCTGGGTGGGGGAGAAAGGAAAAAAAAATAAGACAAGGGTTACATGACTTAATTATTGCAACAGAGACAGAAAAATAAGTCCAGGTAACCAAACACTGTGAGACTGGGCATGCACGGGCCTCATTCATCTCTTGCACGCATGCTAAGTCACTCCAGTCATGTCTGACTCTTTGCAACCCAATGGACCGTAGTCCGCCAGGCTCCTCTGTCCACTCATCTTTTAGTGCTCATCTTTTCACCTGAACTTCATATGAAAATAGAAGACCTTATTTTTAATACTCTCAATCCATGTCTTTCTGGACGATCATCTCCATATTAAATAAGTACAACTCTCTTCTTGAAAAAGAAATCACTGCAAGCAGCTATAGCAGAAGGCACCTCGGCTTCTATTACTGAGATCTCCTGAGTGGCAATCCCTTCTCTATTCTAGATTGTCACTCAAAATAAAGTGTATATTAGATTGTTCCTCATACTGTTTCATATTAAAATAACGTAAGGAAATATCTCCACAGTCAAGGTGGGCTCACGGCTCAGATCCAAAAGCTACTGCCTACCTGCATGCAACATAGACTGTATACGTATTAATATTAAATTCAACGGTTGTTACCTTTTTGGCAATACTTTCATTTTATGCAGTGCAGAACTTTGGCAATCAGGCACAAGAAATGGCAGGAAGAAGTGTATATGTTAATCCTTACTAATTTCCAACCCTTTTACTTTCTTTTATGATGGAAAAAAAATCCTATTTGGTAACTGGGAGGAATGGAGGAACACAAAAGTCAATTCCCTTAATTACAATAATGCTTCAAGAATTTGTCAAACCTAGGCCAAAGTCAGGTAGGTACATTGAATTCTAAATATCTTCCTTTGTGTGTAGTGTAGAAACACTAGCACCTTGCATTTCGAGGCATCATTGTATAGGTTGCTTTAAAATCCTAAGTATCTACTAATTGCATTTTTCCTAGGAATACAGGCAGTTATTATGAGCTTTGCTGGTATTCCCACTATACAGATGAGATACTGAAATACAGCTAGGAAAGACACTGAATTCAGAGAACACAGCTGATACTTCACTTTATAGTGAAGAAATAAACTTGACTTGATCAAGGGAGCCCAGAGCATGACACTCAAGGAGGGAAGTAAGCAAACCTTGAAACAAAATAATTGACATAAATATGGGACTTTCCCCCCTTAGATAGTTGCTTCAACTCTCCACCTCATTTTACTTAGAAAGAGAAAAGTTATGTGATCATTTTAATAACCAGCATGTGAAATTCTAAATCACTACTCCATTTCTTTGCCTTTATAAAATATGGATTCATTTTCTCTCTTCAATTGTCTTCCTTGCCAGAGCTATAGAAAGTTTGGAAATCTGAGAAAACTGGCAACCTGGGAAGAAAAAATAAACCATCACATGGTAAATCTGACATCTTGGTTGGTAGCTTGTTCTCAAATTCTATAAAATTAAAGTTAATTAAAATACAAGTTAAATGGATTTTGCCATTAAGCTTGCCTAATAAAATTCAACAGTGTGCAAAAACATAGACTGGGTTATAATTTGGGCTTCCCTGGTGGCTCAGAAGATAAAGAATCAGCCTGCAATGCAGGAGATCTAGGTTTGATCCCTGGGCTGGAAAGATCCCATGTAGAAGGGAATGGCAACCCACTCCAGTGTTCTTGCCTGGGGAATCCCATGGACAGAGGAGCCTGGAAGGCTACAGTCCATGGGGTCACAAAAAATCGGACATAACTGAGTGACTAAGTATAGCAGCACAGCACAGGGTTATAATTTAAAATATCACACATAACCAGACTCCATGCCAGCTGCTTTTATTAGGAGGAAAGAAAAAAGCTTAGAAAAATCTATTGCTGGAAAAAGTGACAGGATTAAGCCCTCCAAAAGTCACTTTATCAAACCATTCTTCTTACCACTTTCAATTTAAATGTTATCTGCCATTTAAATCTGAAGGGTCATATTTTTAACTGTCTTTCCTAATCTGCTGCTGCTGCTAAGTCGCTTCAGTTGTGTCCGACTCTGTGTGACCCCATAGACGGCAGCCTACCAGGCTCCCCCATCCCTGGGATTCTCCAGGCAAGAACACTGGAGTGGGTTGCCATTTCCTCCTCCAATGCATGAAAGAGGAAAGTGAAAGTGAAGTCGCTCAGTCGTGTCCGACTCTTAGCAACCCCATGGACTGCAGCCCACCAGGCTCCTCCATCCATGGGATTTTCCAGGCAAGAGTACTGGAGTAGGGTGCCATTGCCTTCTCCGCTTTCCTAATCTAACTAACACCTATCTTCAAAAAAACAAAATTTACATTTACAGATATTACTGACACTGACAAAATCACCAAGGGAAACTTAATGCTTCTTTTATTTTAGTGTAGGATGTCAGCTGTGGATTTTGCCCAGTTCCTAGATCACTAGCTGTTACCCCACTCTTTATATCCCCCGATAGTCAGCATTTCAAAAGTGACAGTTGTTGACATAGTATATGAATATCTTTGTGCCTTCTGCAGACAATTTAAACATTTAGCCAATTTGATGAAATGCTTAATTTTTAAGGGGCAATAGCATTATCTCTCTCTATCTTGACTGCTTTACACTGGGAAAAATATCAGTAAATCTTTTTTGTCAAAATACAAATATTCATTATAAGCTTCTTTATCAACTAAAACCATAAAAATTATGGTCATTATTTCCACTATTTTTCTACCTACTCTTAAAAGAAAAAACCTGAGGCAAGGGCTAAAGCTGCATATCCCTGTAAGCACTCCGCTTGAATGAAGGTACAGAAAAACTCCTTCACAGCACTGGACGGGAGAAACAATTTCCTACTTAGAGATGAATGGTGTTATTGAAATGAAAATTACTTCCAATGACAACAGTAATTACATCAACACTAACTATCATTTATTGAGAATGGCTGATGTTCACTAGCTGCTTACCAGGTGCCAGGTACTGTGTGAAGCACTGTATACATACTATCTCATTTGAGCCTCTCAATAACACACAAGGAAAATACTATCATTATCCCTATTTTACAGATGAAGAAACTGAGACTTAAAGTTAAATAACTTTCCCAAGATCATGTGTCTGCCAAGTGGCCAAAACTGAGTTCAAAGTTGGGGGGTCTGTCTCCAGAGTCTACCTCTTACCCTCTATAGCCTCTCTGATAACACACACACACAGCACCTTCTCACTTGTATTTTATACATTTATCGAGTATTGCACATCCACACTGTCAATGCTCAAAACACCTCTATTGGCCTGCCCAGAGGTAGCAAAGCCTGTCCCAACATTTCTAGGGATACAGAAGCAACCATGACGCATGGCAGAGCCCCTTGAATCTGGGCCTGACACACGGGGCTCACATTCCTGCTCCAAAATGTATTGGCTGTGTGACCATGGGCAAATGACTTAACCTCTCTGAGCTTTATTTTCTTCACTTGCACTAAGGGTTTCATAGTTCAGCCTTGCATTCCCTCTGTGTCACTATTACTAAGATAATGTATGTAAAGGTGCTTTTGTTAACTGCAAAAGCAGTGGAAATGAGATCCTTAATGTGAGAGTCGTGTCTGACTCTTTGCTACCCCATAGACTGTAGCCTATCAGACTCCTCTGTCCATGGGATTTTCCAGGCAATAGTACTGGAGTGGATTGCCATTTCCTTCTCCAGGGGATCTTCCCAGGGCTTGAACCCGGGTCTCCCACATTGTAGACATACGCTTTACCGTCTGAGCCACCAGGGAAGTCCGTCCTTAGGAGTATGTATGTAAAGGTGCTTTCATTAATTGCAAAAGCAGTGGAAAGGAGATCCTTAACGTGAGAGCCATGGAAAGGCTGTGGATGGTTTGTATGTTTGTATATGCATTTTTGTGTGGGAAGACTGACCTTGGTTTTCATCAGATTGCCCCAAATAAGGTGAAAAACTGCTACAGTGTATATTATATACAGTATACTCATTTTGTCTTAAAGTGACTAGAGAAGAAAAGAGTTCCTTTATTGGAGGCCATTCTGTGTCCTTATGGTTTCTTTTATACAACTATTGGACCTCATTGTATGAAGACAGTCATAGGAAACAAGCATGTTACCACTTCCACATGCCAGCTTTTCCAAGATTTAATAGTTCTCTCTCTTCATCTCAGCTTCCAAGCCTTAGCTTTTCAGTCACTAGCTCATTCATTCAAGATACATTAAATGTCAAATCTAAGCAGAAACACTAGGGACACAACAGAGAACAGCACTCTCTTCCTCAGGAAACTTGAGTTTAGTAAAGAAGACAGATAAAGTTTGGCCTTGAGAGTGGCAAGCGAGTTCCAGGAATGAAGTGTGGAGTACTACAGAAGCTCAGGTGATTTCTGTATCTTTTTCATATAGAGAATGGTGGAGTCTTTCCCTAGCCTAGTCACTTTTCTCCCAATGCACTGGGTTTGTCTAGATGTTCCTTTTTAAATGAATCAGAAAAAGCACAGGGGTGTATTATAATCAGCATGGCAAGGAATGTCTCCATCATTACAGACCTGAAACTTCAATTAATATAGGCTAACATTAACTCACTACATTTCCTCAATTCTGAATTTCATGATTTCTCCATTTTAATATATCTGAAAGTGAGAGAGAATGGCATACATTCAGTGTGAAGCATTTTATCGGGTGCAACAGAGATCATTTGGGGTCAAGTTGTAAGCTATGGATGGAATCTTTAAATAGTGGAAATATTGCAACCACATCTTGCACTCATGACTCATAGATGATGAAGTATGAACTCTTTAAAATGTTGGACAAGAGTCTCAATGATTGGGCCTCTGCCCACAGCCTCAGTCTCAATTCTCACCACATACCATCTTGAGTCGTATGCACCAAGTCTTCCAGGTGCCAAATGGGCAGATAGTTTCACATATATAATAGCTATATATTAGCATATCTCCTGGAGAAGGCAATGGCACCCCACTCCAATACTCTTGCTTGGAAAATCCCATGGATGGAGGAGCCTGGTGGGCTGCAGTCCATGGGGTCGCTAAGAGTCAGACACGACTGAGCGACTTCACTTTCACTTTTCACTTTCATGCATTGGAGAAGGAAATGGCAACCCACTCCAGTGCTCTTGCCTGGAGAATCCCAGGGACGGGGGAGCCTGGTGGGCTGCCGTCTATGGGGTCGCACAGAGTCAGACACAACTGAAGCGACTTAGCAGCAGCAGCAGCATATCTCCCTCGAACAAACTGTGAGCCTCTCCAGGGCATGGCTAAGCCTGATTTGGCTCCCCATCTCCATCACCGAGCACAGTTCCCCCAATATAGGTGTGGGAAAGTTTTAAGGAAGACGTTAATTCATTGGCTTACTATGGACTAAAACTCTAGCCCCTTTTCCTTTGGGTTGCTAAAGTCATTTCTTCCATCCTGTACATACACAATTAGCTTCAAGATCTAGCTCAAATACCACCCTGTCTACAAATCCTTCCTTAATTATCCCTGACAGAAAGGGTCTCCCTCTTTTCTAAACTGACTCCTGACAGTTTCCATGAGGCTTCAACAAAAGCTCATCAGCAAGCAGAAGCAGGTTCCACTAGAATTCTGTTTCTCAGCTATTCTGTGACAAAGCACACTGAGAAACACTATATTTTAGATAGTCCACTTAAAATAATTAAAAAAAAAATTAAAACCCTCAAAGTATGTGGATGGCAATGGCCTCACAATCACTATTTCTCTGTGTTTAGGAATACATCCACAATCATAGCACACCCATGTGGTTCTTTGAGTGGAACTGTTTATTGCTCTGATAGCTTATACTCTTAAATACTCTCAAAGCCAAATTCTTAAATTTCCTAGGCATCACATTATCGTTCCTTGGTACTGTTATGAAATTATGGTCATGTAACTATAAAGCTATGACAAACCTAGACAGTATATTAGAAAGCAGAGACATCATTTTGCCAACAAATGTCCGTATTGTTAAAACTATGGGTTTTCCAGTAGTCATGGATGGATGTGAGAGTTGGACTATCAAGAAGGCTTAGGGCTGAAGAATTGATGCTTTTGAACTGTGGTGCTGGAGAAGACTGGTGAGAGTCCCTTTGACAGCAAGGAGTTCAAAACATTCAATCCTAAAAAAAAAAAAAAAAACAGTCAATCCTAAAGGAAATCAATCCTGAATATTCATTGGGAGGACTGATGCTGAAGCTGAAGCTCCAATACTTAGGCTCCCTGATACAAAGAATTGACTCACTGGAAAAGACCCTGATGTTGGGAAAGATTGCAGGCAGGAGGAGAAGGGGGAAAAAGAGGATGAGATGGTTGGATGACATCATCAACTCAATGGACATGAGTTTGAGCAAACTCCAGGAGATAGTGAAGGACAGGGAAGCCTGGGAGGCTACAGTCCATGGGGTCACAAACAGTCAGACACAACCTAGTGACTGAACAAAAACTCCTCCTCTGGATCAGGAGGAGTCTGTGAAATATGATCTTCTGAGAGAAACACTTAGACTCCTGATACCCTGAGGATAAAGATGTGCCCTGAGAAGTCTTATAATATGAAACAGCAACACCTGCAACTTTGCAGAAAAGCAGTTGCAAATATAGAATTCTCAAATTCCCAGAGTGCTAAGTCAGGATGTGGCAGTGAGGGGAGGACCAAGCCCTTGTCCCCAGACTACCCTTCCTCCCTTCCCATTCCTCCCTGAGCTGCATCATTACATGAGGACCCTCATGTCCTCCCATATGGAGACCCCAGCCTGCATGTTTAAGCTCCAACCATTGTGACCCACCCTGGAGAAGGCAGTGGCTACCCACTCCAGTATTCTTGCCCAGAGAATTCCATGGACAGAAGAGTCTGGTGGTTCCAGTCCATGGGGTCACAGAGTTGGACATGACTAAGCACATTGTGACCCAGGAATTCTAGTCCTAGGTACATACATGAGAGGATCAAAAATGCATGTCCACACAAAAATGTATACACGAATGTTCACAGCACCACTATTCACAATAGCCAAAAAGTAGAAACAAACCACATGTCCATCAACTGATGGTTAGATAAACAAAAGGTGGTCTATCCATACAATGGAATATTATTTAACTGAGGAAAGGAATGAAGTTCTAATACATGCTACAACATGGGTGAACCTTGAAAACATGTTAAATGAAAGAGGCCAGTCACAAAAGAGTGCATATTTTATGATCCCATTTGTATAAAATATCCAGAAGAGGCAAATCCATAGACACACACACCAGATTAGTGGTTATGAGGGATTGGGAACAGGAGGGATTAAGAGGTGATTGCTTACTTTCTAGGGGTTTCCATCTGTGGTGGTGAAATAGTTCTAGAACTACATAGCAGGAATGGTTGCACAACCCTATGAATGTACTAAATGCTTATCCTAGTCCGTTCAGGCTTCTAAAACCAAATATCACAGACTAGATAGCCTATAAACAACAGAAATTTATTTCTCACAGTTCTGGAGGCTGGACATCCAAAATCAAACACCAGCATGGTCATGTTCTCCTGAGGACCCTTTTTGTGGCTTATAGACTTTGCTGTCTCACTGAGTCCTCACATGGTGTAAAGGCCAAGGGATTTCAGAACACTAATCCCATTCATGAGAGCTCCCCCTGCCCCACATGGTTTAAGCACTTCCCAAAGACCTCACCTTTTAAGACCATCATATTTGGTGACCAGGATTTCTACACATGAATTTTGAGGGACCCATTTAGACCATAGCAAAACCATTGAATTTCACCTTAAAATGGTTAAAGGTCATTTTTATGTTATTTGTGTTTTTGTTGTTGCTGTTCAGTCACTAAGTTGTGTCCGACTCTTTGCAACCCCATGGACTGCAGCACCCAGACTCCTCTGTTCTCCACTATGTCTTGGAGTTTGCTTAGATTCATTTCCATTGAGGCAGTAATGCTATCTAACCACCTCATCTGCCACCCCCTTCTTCTTTTGCCTTAAATCTTTCCCAGCATCAGGGTCTTTTCCAGTGAGTCAGCTCTTTGCATCAGGTGGCCAAAGTATTGGAGCTTCAGCTTCAGCATCAGTCCTCCCAATGAATATTCACGGTTGACTTCCTTTAGGATTGACTGGTTTGATCTCCTTTCTGTCCAAGGGACTCTCACAAGTCTTATCCAGCACCACAACTCAAAGACATCAATTCTTCAGCCCTATGCCTTCTTTATCGTCCAACTCTCACATCTGTTCATGATTACTGGAAAAACCATAGCTTTGACTATACAAAGTTTATACTATACTAACTTTGTCAGGAAAGTGATATCTCTGTTTTTCTAACATGCTGTCTAGGTTTGTTATAGCTTTTCTTCCAAGGAGCAAGTGTCTTTTAATTTCATGGCTACAGTCCCCATCTGCAGTGATTTTGGAGCACAAGAAAATAAAATTTATCACTGTTTCCACTTTTTCCGCTTCTATTTACCATGAAGTGATGGGATCAGATGCCATGATCTTGGTTTTTTGAATTTTGAATTTCAAGCCATCTTTTTCACTCTCCTCTTCATCAAAACGCTCTTTAGCTCCTCTTCACTTTCTGCTATTAGAGCGGTATCATTGGCAAATCCGAGGTTGTTGATACTTCTCCTGGCAATCTTGATTCCAGCTTGTGATTCATCCAGCCTGGCATTTCACATGATACACTGTGTATGTGTGTTTTACCACAATTGAAAACACAATTTCAAATTCATTTATGCAGATGTATTGATGACTGATAACCAAAAGCTTAGGTGTTTAAAATTTTAACATATGCTGAAAGCAGCTAATATTTCCTGAATTTCAATTATCTATTAATTATTTCACATGTCTACAAACTCTCACAACTACCCTGTAAAGTGGTATTTATATGTCCATTTTAGAGATGAGAAAACTAAAAAGTGAACTGTTTCATCCAAGGTCACACAACTGTAAGTGGAAGCACTAGTATTCAAATCCAGATTGGACTCCTAGGTTTACACTCCTGATTATGCTAAAGAAAGAGGGAGTGTGGTAGAATTTGGGTATCTGCCAGCACTTAGAAGGTTTGGAAAGCAGTGTGCCTCCCCTATGAGGAAATCAACCCACTTGGACATTCTACAACTGAAACAGTGGTCTCCAAACTTCCATAATCCTTATCTGTGATAAAATATGAACATGTGCATCCTAATATGTATGTATTTCATTGTATGTATTAAAGTACATACTTGAACTACTAACAAATTACATACTAGCTATTACTAAAGATCCATTTATTTCTTTTTAGGATCAGAGTAAATGCAAGTTTTAATATATCCTTTTTACTTCCTAGATGATTCATCTAGGGTTTATGGGGTGTAAATACTCTACTCTGGAGACCACTGCTCTGGAGAAGGCAACTCCTGACTCGAGTCGCATAGTAAGTGATTTTATTGAAGAACCATTATTGATGACTCACTTAACACAAGGCTGTTCTTGTTATTCAGTCACTAAGTTGTGTCCAGCTCTTTTTGACCCTATGGACTGTAGCCCACCAGGCTCCTCTGTCCATGGGACTCCCCAGGCAAGAATACTGGATTGGGTTTCCATTTCCTTCTCCAGGGGATCTTCCCAACCCAGGAATTGAACTCATATCACCTGCACTGCGGGCAGATTCTTTACCACTGAGCCACCAGGGAAGCCCATCCTCCATGGATGGTGTATAATAAACCGAACGCTTTCTCTGTTGTTAAGTTACTCACAATCTAGAAAGGAATCAGGCACCTACATGGATTACTCCCATCCAAGGCAGACTGGGTTAAGTATTATAACAGACATAGATTAAATTCAAAAGGCCTTTAAAACCTGGCCACTAAATATGAAAGATAAGCTTTTATGTCAATTTCAGTACTAAGATGTAAAAAAAAAAAAAAAAAAGACGGAGATAAGTCAGATATTGACTTATTCAAACATTCAAATGTACTGATTTGGGGTACACACTGCATAGAATGCATCTATATGGGTGTGTGTATGTAAAAAAAGATGTAATATCAATGTATATGCAAAGTTTGGGAAAACAGTTACAAGTGATTGAATGCATGAACAAGAGAATCTGATTTTAGAAAAGAGTTGTTATCATTAATATGATTTTTATCCTCCAGAGCTTCTGATCAGTAAGCTTATTTGAAATGTGGCTTTTATCTTTATGTATCAGCTAACTAAAACTCTTTTTTTAAAACAAATATTATTGGGCAATCACTAATGTATTTTAAGTAAATTAAACATACTATGTCCCATTTACCGCTTCATCATAGAGATGATTTGTAAGTCCTTGGAAATTTAGTAGATTTAAAATAAAAATAACATTTTTCCAAATAAATACTTTCTATGCTCTGCCTTAAAAATAAACTCCAATATGATTTATGAAATGTTCTTATTTCTGCTAGGTATTGTGATTTCTGAAATAATGAAGTGTAGTACTTGAAAATCACATTTAATTTACTCTGAGGGAAGCAAGCTAATGCTGTGCAAGGTTGCTGGGGAAACAGAAAAGCTTCTTTAGGTCAGTGTTGTAGCAGAGAAGTAAGCTGATATTTCACAATTTATTCATGGTCATAGCTCTAAACTCTTTCCTGATTTTTAACCACATATTCCTAATTTTACATTAAATATTCACATATCCCTTTAATCTGGTCTTATTTTTGGTAGCTGATGGAGATTTGTAAAGCAAAAAAAAAAGAAAAAAATCTAGAATTTAAGCTGCTCTTTATCACAATCCCTGTACATTTTAAGTTATTTTTCTAAAGCCCAATTCAATAAAAAATTACATCCGGTTTCAGAACCAGAGAAGCTCATTTTGGGCTATGGGAGCCCATTTATCATTAAACTTTTAGATGAAATAAAATAAGGGCCTTGGGCTTACAAAGACTCTAATTATTCTGATAATTCACAAAAGCTCTGATTTATGCTAAATACTTAGCTTTAATTAGCCAGCGGCTACGTAAAGGAAGAGGGGGTCTTAAGATGAGTGTTGGAAAAAGAACATATGTGGCAGGAGCTATTAGTTGCTTTCCCAACAGCCATTTTCCTCCCCTCCACTTTCTCCTATTCAGGCAGAACTAACTCACTATAGAAGCTGGATATGCTAGATACCCATATTTTAATCCTCTCCTGCTGCTAAGAAGTAAGCATGTGACTATTGCTTATCTAGCCAGTGGAACCCAAGGGAAGTTAGCTATAGAAGGTTTTCTTTAATAATTAAAATTAAAAAAAATAAGAAATGCGCCCTATTCCTCTTCATTGGACATTTTTTCGTGCATAAGAAATCTGGAGCCACTGCAGCCATCTTGCAACCAAGAGGGGAGACACCATCATGCTGGGGCTGCTGAGGATGACAGAGTAGAAAGATGGAAGAAACCTAATAGCTCTGATGATATGGTTGAGCCACTGAATTAAGGAACCCTGAAAAAAAAAAAAAAAAGGAACCCTGATGTTATACAAGACTCCTGAGAGTCCCTTGGACTGCAAGGAGATCCAACCAGTCCATCCTAAAGGAGATCAGTCCTGGGTGTTCATTGGAAGGACTGATGCTGAGGCTGAAACTCCAGTACTTTGGCCACCTCATGTTAAGAGTTGACTCATTGGAAAAGACCCTGATGCTGGGAGGGATTGGGGCAGGAGGAAAAGGGGATGACAGAGGATGAAATGGCTGGATGGCATCACCGACTCTATAGACATAAGTTTGGGTGAACTCCGGGAGTTGGTGATGGACAGGGAGGCCTGGTGTGCTGCCATTCATGGGGTTGCAAAGAGTCGGATATGACTGAGTGACTGAACTGAACTGAGAACCAACCTACCTCTGGATGTGAGATAATAAAATGTCCTCATTATTTTAGCCACAATTAGTTGGATATTCTGTTAATTGCAGTCAAAAGAATCCTAGCTGTTAAAAACATGGTTGATTTTTCCTGTGTATTCTCCAAAGTCACTAAATCAACTTCTTTTCATTAAAAAAAAAAAAAAAAAGTCAGAGTTTGGAAAAACTTTTAAAAATTTATGCATTTTAAAGTTGGCAGGACAATCATCTGTGGCATTTGTTTTCCCAAACTTCACTCATTCCAGCTCCACACAGGTACATAACAGCTACTGCAGTGAGACACTTCGTTGATAAGATCCTACTGTCAATTGAGTGTCTTAGGGAAGAGAAAGACAAAGCAAGAAAGAGACTGAGACAGACCTACACTCATATCCTCATTCTACAGATGAGGAAACTAAGGGCCAAGTGGTTTTTAAGGGTCACCTAAAGCAGCCCCTAAGAAGGGACAAAGTGCAAAGCGAGCTTTCAAGGAAAGAGCACATCACTCCAAAGGATGAACAAAACCAAATGACCTGGCAGGCCCTGGACTGGGGCCCATTACTGAATAATGAGCCAGAAACATCTACGCAGAGGCAGCAGAAAGCCTTGATGGATCCGTTTGTCTGCTTATCAAGCTCAAACTCTCTGCCTGACATCCAAAGCCCTCTGCAGCCTGGCAGAGGCCCTCTGAAAGTTTTGCTGAATTTCTCCCTTCTTGCCACCACTCCCTTGCTCTTTACTGTCCCATGAAAATACCAGGATCATCTGGCCTGCCTCCTCCCCAGCCTCAAATGCCCTCTATTTTTATTCATTGGCCTTCCAAACCCTATTCATCTTTCAAGGTGTCATGTAAACATCAGTGCATATGTCATTTGATGGTGACAGCAACAAATTATTCCTGTAATCTCTGTCTTTATACATGTAAAACATATTATTTGCTCAAAATTTATAATTAAGGTAAACTTTATAAGAAAAATAAAATATAAAGGCTACCAAGTAAAACTGAAACAAATGAAGTTGTTATCAATCTATGTATTGGGTTGGCAAAAAAGTTCGTTTGGGTTACAGAAAAACCCAAAAAATTTTTGGTCAAACCAATGATTATGCAGCATGAAACACTCTATATCTCTCTGATTTTAAGGGCATCAAAAAAGGCTCAGAGCAAACTATTTTGTTTGGTCATATCATATTTCAGTCAAAACCAAGAACAAAATTGTAGGAGGAAATAAAGTGAAAAAATGCAGGACAACAATTAAACTACTGATTTAGAACAACACATAGAATCAGAGCTGAGAACTTCGGGAGATCACTTCACCCACTGCCTTATCTTAGATGAGGGGAAATTGAGGTCAAGGGGGGAAATGTGGTTTCATTTCCTGTCCAGTGACCTTTATTTTTTGTCCCCAAAGGTGGAATTTAGAACCTCCACAATAGCGGCTATCTACAAATCTTAGAAGTTGTCACTGTTCCAACTATCTAAACTCATGTTGTTGTTGCTGTTACTGGACTGTAGCCCACCAGGCTCCTCCATGTGGGGGATTTTCCAGGCAAGAATACTGGAGTGGGTTGACATCTTCTCCGGGGAATCTTCCCAACCCAGGGATCGAACCTGCGTCTCCTGTGGCTCCTGAATTGGCAGGCAGATTCTTCACCACGGAGGCACCTGGGAAGCCCAGAAACTCTTGTTGCCTTTGGCCAAATGCACTGCATCCAGGAGCCTTAATCTTTTTTCTTAAGACTTTTTTTTCCATAAAAAATTCTACTATTGTCTGTTCCTCATACCTTGAACACTAATGGCACGGACATAAAAATAAGACACCACTCTATTGTCACAACAAATAAGATTCCAAGGTAAAAAAAAACAAAAACAGATAATGACAGTGGACAGATAAAACTTCATGCATCCCTAAGTGATATAAAACTCCAAACATTATGAGAGAGAACACGAAGCAGCATTATTCTGATCTTAGTCTTAGAGTGGATACATTTAAATAAAAATACAAATAAAGTCAGTGTTGCTTTGTGGAAACTGCTGTACTAAATGGCAAGAAACTGGTTCAGTTCTGGAATCTGTTTCCAGCTATATTTTTGGCTTGTTTATGACTTTGATGAACAGTTCTGCTTTTGTAAATGGATATTTTTCAAACTAGGCTCTGCAAATGTGTCAGGGGAGATGATTCGTCTATTGCTATTAGAATATTCTAATTTTGTATTTTCATTTCTATAATTTATTTAAAAGTTTCCAAAGGTATAGTCTTACGATCAAGTGCTGCCATGCTATTTTTCTGCCCATTTATGTGTTTGTGTTAACCAACTGAATGGAAACCAAGTGTTGTTATAATTGTGAAAAGCTATATTAAAAAAAACACCCCACAAAGGTGGACGTGTTAGACAAAAGATGGGTTCTTGCCAAACAAAGGTGCTGTATAGGATGCAGGTGTCCTTCTTTGACTAGAAGAAAGGAGATGGAGAAGGGAATAATCACATGTGTTCTATGAATAAGGAGTTTATACCTAATTTTATGTGTATTACTTAAAATATATATTTATATAGAAATATACATGTTACATTACACACTTCATTTATATTATTACACGCTTGTTTTAATAGCATTCTGAAAATAATTTAAGTCAACACTGGAGAATAGTAAGAATTTTTCCCCCTTTAAAAGTGATCTCTACATTACTCAGTTGAGAAAAACAGGCTTAAATGATCTCTCAGCCCCCTGTGGCTGTGACATTCCATGTGTCCATTACAACTGACTCAGAAATCCTATTGACAGAGCTCGTGTGAATTAAACAATATCCAATGAGTGTTCCCTTTTTTCTAGTATATCATCCAAAAATGCAGACTAGAAAAAAATGGCTTTCCTACAATTTCCAATTATAGACAATACCCCACACTGAAAACAAAATTGAGGAAATGAACAGTGTTGTGAATGGGCTGGCTTCTTGGAGTTGGTTGAAATTTCTTTTAGGAGTCATCTTGGCGATATTTTTCATGAAGGACAAATGCTTGACACACTGTAGCTGGCACAGAAAGCAATAAAGAGGCTGAGAATGAAGCAAGATATTTCCCTTCCCCATTTCACAATCTGCAATGCTATCTAACAAAGTGTTTTTTTTTTTTTAATTTAAATGGAAAACTCAATATTAGAAACCATGGGACAAGCGTTGTTTGTGAATTACTCAGTCATTCACAGTAAGAGTGTGTGTCTCCCTTTTCTTCCTCATTCGTCACCCAGAGACCCCCAGTCTGGATACATTCTTGACGAGTAATATTTTTTATAATGTTCTTATAAGCGATTGCTTGCAGCATCTTATAGTCTTATCTCAGCTTGTGCAGCTTCTCATTAATATTCTGCACATATGGAAGAGTTTTCTATATCATTGTCCATTAACAAGGAGAATAATCACTCATTCAGTTATCAAGCAGTCAGCAAGGACCTGGCCTTGTGCCCTTAGTGCAAAGAATCATGGGATATCAAGAAGGGTAAATGTGGTTGACATTATGATAGTTACATTTTTTATATAATTAGAGTTCTATAACCAAGTTGATCAAAGATAAGCAAAGAAGTATTAAAGTCTTTTAGGACTTAGAGACCATATTAGTGACTCTTTGCGTCGTAGTAGAATGACAAAAATCATATTTCAGCTGATACATACCAATGAGCATTCTTTTATGCAAACAAGAAAAGGTCATAAGTTTACATAGAAATGACACATTATTACAAAATAGCCTTTAAAGAGAAGTGAGTTAAGTGATACTAAGAAAATTCAAAATTGAAATAGGACTGGACATCAGGAAAGAAGCATAAAACAGCTAACTGACTGAACTACTCTCAGAGGCAGAAGGTTCTGAATGACTCAGCTCAGAACAAAACTTTGGATGGACATGTGCACACCGCTATACTTAAAATGGATAGCCAAGAAGGACCCACTGTATAGCACAGGGAACTCTGCTCAGTGTTATGTGGCAGCCTGGATGGGAGGGGAGTTTGAGGGAGAATGGATCCAAGTATGTATATGGCTGAGTCCCTTCACTGTTCACCTGAAACTCACAACACTGTTAATTGGCTATACTCCAATACAAAATAAAAAGTTTAAATAAATAAATAAAGTATTGATATGATCAGATCAGATCAGATCAGTCGCTCAGTCGTGTCTGACTCTTTGCGACCCCATGAATCGCAGCACGCCAGGCCTCCCTGTCCATCACCAACTCCCGGAGTTCACTGTGATTTAAAAAATAAATTAACTTATGCATTAAAAAAAAAACACCCTCTGCTGCACCTTTGTGGTCAACATTTACCCATTCAGGCCCTTTTCATTTCTACAATAACAGAATCTCTATATAGACACCTGGTAAATAATACATATATATATATATATATATATCAGTGTCAGCAATACTAGGGAAGGGAGGGGAGACTTTTGACATGTATGACTCTAAAAAGTGAGGTGAACTCTTCCACATATAGTTTTTTACTTCAGAGCAGGATGGTAGCAAATCAATTGTCCATTGTCAAAGTCCTCCCATTCAGGTTACTGTGCCCACCCAGGTGAGGTGATAGAGATCTGTGAAAAGGAGTGGTCACCAGAAATGGATAGGAAGGGACAAATGCAAGAGTTAGATAAAAAAAAAAAAAAGAAAGAAAGAAATGGTGGGATCTGGAAGCTGATTGGCCATAGGTATGAAGAGAGATTGGCCACAGTGTCCCAGGGTGGGGAAATCTTTGAACTTGTAGGTGAAAGATGTAGGTTCTCTTTCTACTTGTGTTATCTCATTGTTGTTCAGTCGCTAAGTTGTGTCCAACTCTTTTCGACCCCATGGACTGCAGCCTGAGCAACTCTTTCCGTATGTTGGCAAACGATTTCTTCACATATAAAACTGAGATAACTATATCACTTCCGGGGTAGGAATCAGATGAGTTTATATAAATTAAATGTTCAGACAGAGGAAGAAAAATACTGTATGATTTCACTTAGATGTGGCATGTAAAGAAAACCAAAACAAAACAAAATGAAAACAGACTTATAGATACAGAGAATGAACAGGTGATTCCCAGTGGGGAGGAGGTGGGGGGAGGCAAAATAGGTGAAAAGAATTAAGAAGCACAAATCTCCAGTTATGTAATAAATAAGTCACAGGGATGTAATATACAGTGTAAAGAATGTGGTCAATAATATTGTAATAACTTCGTATGGAGACAGATGGTTACTAGGGTATTTTGGTGTACACACATGTCAAATCACTACGTAGAACATCTGAAACTAACATAATATTGTACAGCAAATGTATTTCAATTTTTATAAAAAGGAAAATACTTTTCCAAGTTCATAGTGTTAAACAATGTAGGGGCTAATATTGGCGACACCACAGAGCTTGGCAATGATATGAGCCTTCACCACCAGCCAGCAGTGCCAGGTGGAGCTAGCCAACCACAAATTCAGTGTGCCATGAAAATACTCTTTAGGGATAAAGGTGAAATGAGGACATTGTCAGACAAAGAAAAACCAAGAATCTGTCCCCAAAAAAGTTATCAGTAAAGGATGATTTTAGGAAAATGTTTAAATAGAAATTGTGGCAGAAGAAGGTTTGGAACTTCAGAAAAGAAATAAGAACAGCAGAATGGGTAAACATAATAAACTATCTTTTTCTCAGGCGTTTGTTAAATCATATTTGTTTTTCTTAGCATATTGATTCAGCAGACCACAATGACTGATTTTTGCCTGTTGACCAAATCTTGTAAAATTGGAATCAATCCTACTTGGTCATGATATGTAATTATTTTTATACATTGGAGGGTACAATTGCTTAATATTTGTGAAGGATTTTTGTGCCTAAAGTCATTCAAGATATTGGTCTGTCATTTTATTTCGTTTTGTTTGTACTGATTATCTAGTTTTGCCATCAGAGGCCTATAAAAATGAATGAAAATTATAACATATCAAAATTTGTGGAGTGCTGCCAAAATAGTACAGAGAAGACAATTTATAGAAGTAAATGCTTATGTTAGAAACAAGTAAAGTTTGCAAATCAATAAAGTTTCCACCTCATGAAACTAGGGGGAAAAGAGCAAAATAAAACTGACACAAACAGGAAAAAAATGGAATGATAAAGATACAGTCACAGATATAGTATCTGTGGAAAATAGAGGGCTGATGGTACAAAAAGCCTTTTTTATAAGGGACTTGAGCATTGGTGTATTTTTATATAGAGGGGGGTGGTTCTGGAATCAATCCTGTGTAGATACTGAGGTATGACTATAATTGCACCAAAAGATAAAAATAAGAAAATAGAGAATATCAATGAAAATGGCTTTTTAAAAAAATATTAAAATTTATAAACTTCTAAGAAGATTGACTGAGCAGCTTCACTTTGACTTTGACTTTTCACTTTCATGCATTGGAGAAGGAAATGGCAACCCACTCCAGTGTTCTTTCCTGGAAAACCCCAGGGACGGGGGAGCCTGGTGGGCTGCCATCTATGGGGTTGCACAGAGTTGGACACGACTGAAGCGACTTAGCAGCAGCAGCAGCAAGAAGATTGATAAAGATGGTTTTTAAAAAAGAAGATACAAATTGCCAATATCCACAGTAATACAAGGGGTATCACTATGAGTCCTGCAGCTAATAAAAATAAAATAAGGAAATATGAAAGACTTCACACTCATAAATTTGGCAGCCAGAACAAATGGTTTTAAAAACTCAACCAAACCATTAAAAATTGAATTCATAATTTAAAAGCTCCCCAAAAAGGAATTTCCACAGGGAAAACATACATTTTGACCTAAACCTCACATCTTATGCAAACAGTAATTCAAAATGGATGATGCTCTTAGGTGGAGAATGGGAAATTATGAAACTTTCATAAAAACATAGGAGAAAAGCTTTGATACCTAGGGCTAGGTGAAGAGTTCCTAGATTTGACACCAAAAGCATTATCAACAAAAGGAAATATTTTAAAATTTATGTCATCAAAATTTAAAACTTTTGTGCTTCAAACCTGAGAAGACAATGAAGACACAAGCCTACAGACTGGAAGAAAATATTTGCAAACCATATACCTGACAAAGATTTGTGTGAAGAATGTGCAGATAAGTTCCAAAACACAACAGGAAAACAAACAAAAATAGACTAATTACAAAATAGGGGGGAAATGCACATACGTTTTACTGAAGATGACAAAACCAATGAAAAGATGTTCAATATCATTAGCCATGAAGGAAAGGCAAATTAAAACCACAATATCACTACACACCTATCAGAATGATTAAAATAAAAATGGTGACACCACCAAATTCTGTCAAGGATACAGAGAAACTAGACTACTCGTATATTACTGGTGGGAATGTAAAGTGGTACAGCCACACTAGAAAAAAATTATGACTGTTTCTTACAAAGTTGCACTTGCTATTACCATAAAACTCAGCAATTGCACTCCTGGGCACCTATCCCAGAGAATGGAAAAGTTATGCTCACACAAAACCCCTTAATCAAATGTTCACAATGGTTTTCTTCCTACTAGTTTGGAAACTGGAAACAACCGAGATGTCCTTCTATAGATGAACAGTCAAACAAACCATGGCGCCATGGGATACTACTCAGCAATAAAAAATGAGGAACTACTGATACACGCAACAGCCTGAATGGATCTCTAGAGAATTATGCTAAGTGAAAAAAACAAATCTCCCAAAGGTTACATACAATATGATTACATCTATATAAGTTTCTCAAACCAACAAAATTACAGAGAGGGAGATTAGTGGTTCTGAGGGGTTACAGAATTGAGGGCAGAGAAAAATGAGTGTGCCTATAAAGGGGCAACAGGATGGGTTCTTGTGGTGATGGCACTCTCTTATTCATTGACTACAGTGATCTTCATATGAATCAACTGTATAACTAAATACACACGTGTAAAACTGGTGAAATCTGAATATGGTAGACATATTAATATCGATTTCCTGGTTGTGGTGTTGTACTACACTTTTGCAAATTGTTATCATTAGGGGAAACTGAGTAAAGGGTATACTAAGCTATATATATTTATTATTTCTTACAACAGCATATGATCTTACAACTATACCAAAATAACATGCTTGGCAACTGAACAACAACAATATATGTACACTAAAAGCTATAAATATTGCAGAAAGAAATTAATGAAATAAATGGAGATATAAAACTTGCTCATAAATTGGAAGATTCAAAATTGTTAGAGATGTCAATTCTTCCTAAATTGTTTATAGATTTAAAACCATCTTAATTGAACTTCCAGAAAAGGTTTGTATAGAAATTGATAGAATAATTATCACATTCATATAGAACTATAAAGAATCTGGAATGGCCAAAGGAACTTTTAAAAGAAGAACAAAGTTGGAAAGTTTCACTACTTGATTTCAAATATTATTATAAAACAACAACAATCAAGGCAGTGTGGTATTGGCATAATGATAGAAATACTACCAATGGAACAAAATAGAAGGCTCAGAAATAGACCCACAGTTTATGTATATAAAGTGAAAATAAAAGCAAACTGCAAAACAATATGCATATAGGATGATCCTATATATGTTTCAGATAACTATATATTTGAGTAAGAACATATATGTATGTAAATACAGAGAAGAAAGTTTCAGGTATGCACATCAAAATTTATATTTTCCCCTACAATCTTTCTTTAGATTTTTGCATATCATCTATTCACCTATCTCTCACAGAAATTATATTCTCAAAAATGACAGAATGATCTCTGTTCATTTCCAAGGCAAACCACTCAATATCACAGTACTCCAAGTCTATGCCCCAACCAGTAACGCTGAAGAAGCTGAAGTTGAATGGTTCTATGAAGACCTACAAGACCTTTTAGAAATAATACCCCAAAAAGATGTCCTTTTCATTATAGGGGACTGGAATGCAAAAGTAGGAAGTCAAGAAACACCTGGAGTAACAGGCACATTTGGCCTTGTAATACGGAATGAAGCAGGGCAAAGGCTAACAGAGTTTTGCAAAGAACACACTGGTCATAGCAAACACCCTCTCCAACAACACAAGAGAAGACTCTACACATGGACATCACCAGATGGTCAACACTGAAATCAGACTGATTATACTCTTTGCAGCCTAAGATGGAGAAGCTCTATACAATCAGCAAAAACAGGACTGGGAGCTGACTATGGCTCAGATCATGAACTCCTTATTGCCAAATTCAGACTTAAATTGAAGAAAGTAGGGAAAACCACTAGACCATTCAGGTATGACCTAAATCAAATCCCTTATGATTATACAGTGGAAGTGAGAAATAGATTTAAGGGATTCGATCTGATAGACAGAGTGCCTGATGAACTATGGATGGAGATTCATGACATTGTACAGGAGACAGGGATCAAGACCATCCCCATGGGAAAAGAAATGCAAAAAAGCAAAATGGCTGTCTGGGGAGGCCTTACAAATAGCTGTGAAAAGAAAAGTGAAAAGCAAAGGAGAAAAGGAAAGATATATCCATTTTAACACAGACTTCCAAAGAAAAGCAAGGAGAGATAAAGAAAGCCTTCCTCAGCGATCAATGCAAAGAAATAGAGGAAAACAATAGAATGGGAAAGACTAGAGATCTCTTCAAGAAAATTAGAGATACCAAGGGAACATTTCATGCAAAGATGGGCTCGATAAAGGACAGAAATGGTAGGGACCTACAGAAGCAGAGATATTAAGAAGAGGTGGCAAGAATACACAGAAGAACTGTACAAAAAAGATCTTCATGACCAAGATAATCACGATGGTGTGATCACTCACCTAGAGCTAGACATCCTGGAATGTGAGGTCAAGTGGGCCTTAGAAAGCATGACTACGAACAAAGCTAGTGGAGGTGATGGAATTCCAGTTGAGCTATTTCAAATCCTGAAAGATGATGCTGTGAAAGTGCTGTACTCAATATGCCAGCAAATTTGGAAAACTCAGCAGTGGGCACAGGACTGGAAAAGGTCAGTTTTCCATTCCAATCCCAAAGAAAGGCAATGCCAAAGAATGCTCAAACTACCACACAATTGCACTCATGTCACACGCTAGTAAAGTCATGCTCAAAATTCTCCAAGCCAGGCTTCAGCAATATGTGAACTGTGAACTTCCAGATGTTCAAGCTGGTTTAGAAAAGGCAGAGGAACCAGAGATCAAGTTGCCAACATCCGCTGGATCATTGAAAAAGCAAGGGAGTTCCAGAAAAACATCTATTTCTGCTTTATTGACCTATGCCAAAGCCTTTGACTGTGTGGATCACAATAAACTGGAAAATTCTTCAAGAGATGGGAATACCAGACCACCTGATCTGCCTCTTGAGAAACCTATATGCAGGTCAGAAAGCAACAGTTAGAACTGGACATGGAACAACAGACTGGTTCCAAATAGGAAAAGGAGTATGTCAAGGCTGTATATTGTCACCTGCTTATTTAACTTCTATGCAGAGTATATCAAAGGAATTCCAGCTGGGCTGGAAGAAGCACAAGCTGGAATCAAGATTGCCGGAAGAAAATATCAATAACCTCAGATATGCAGATGACACCACCCTCTTGGCAGAAAGTGAAGAGGAACTCAAAAGCCTCTTGATGAAAGTGAAACTGGAGAGTGAAAAAGCTGGCTTAAAGCTCAACATTCAGAAAACGAAGATCATGGCATCTGGTCCCATCTCTTCATGGGAAATAGATGGGGAAACAGTGGAAACAGTGTCAGACTTTATTTTGGAGGGCTCCAAAATCACTGCAGATGGTGATTGCAGCCATGAAATTAAAAGACGCTTACTCCTTGGAAGGAAAGTTATGACCAACCTAGATAGCATATTCAAAAGCAGAAACATTACTTTGCCAACAAAAGTCTGTCTAGTCAAGGCTATGGTTTTCCAATGGTCATGTATGAATGTGAGAGTTGGACTGTGAGGAAAGCTGAGCACCAAAGAATTGATGCTTTTGAACTGTGGTGTTGGAAAAGACTCTTGAGAGTCCCTTGGACTGCAAGGAGATCCAACCAGTCTATTCTGAAGGAGATCAGTCCTGGGTGTTCTTTGGAAAGAATGATGCTAAAGCTGAAACTCCAATACTTTGGCCACCTCATGCAAAGAGCTGACTCATTGGAAAAGACTCTGATGCTGGGAGGGATTGGGGCAGGAGGAGAAGGGGATGACAGAGGATGAGATGGCTGGATGGCATCACCGACTCAACAGATGTGAGTTTGAGTGAACTCCGGGAGTTGGTGATGGACAGGGAGGCCTGGCGTGCTGCAATTCATGGGGTTGCAAAGAGTCGGACACAACTGAGCGACTGAACTGAACTGAATTGAACTGAACAGAAATTGCTTCCTTTTTATCTACACTTAATCACTTGGTGATCTGATCTAGTTTCATGACTTTGAATAATATCTATATACTGATAACTCTCAATACATCGTCAGTGACATCAGTGAAAGTCACTCAGTCATGTCCGACTCTTTGTGACCCCATGGAATATACAGCCCATGGAATTCTCGAGGCCAGAACACTGGAGTGGGTAGTCTTTTCCCTTTCAAGGGGATCTTCCCCTAACCAGGGATCAAACCCAGGTCTCCTTCAATGCAGGTGGATTCTTTACCAGCTGAGCCATAAGGGAAGCCCACGAATACTGGAGTGGGTAGCCTATCCCTTCTCCAGTGGATTTTCCTGACCCAGGAATTGAACTGGGGTCTCCTGCATTGCAGGCAGATTCTTTATCAACAGAGCTATCAGGGAAGCCCACACACATACCTCTCACTTAAACTCCGATTTTGTATACACAACAGCTCTAAGTGCATGTGTAATAGTCATCTCACATTTATCAGGTCAAAAATCAACTCCTGACGTCCCCCAAAACCTGCTCTTCCCACAGTCTTCCCCATCTCAGTTGATAGGAATTTCATCCTTCCTAGTTACACAGACGAGAGACACTGGAGTCATTCTTTATTTCTAGCTTTCTTTCACATTCCATATACACTCCAGCAGCAAATTCTGCTGATACTACCTTCAAAATATATCTATGATCCAACCAGTTCTCACCATCATCCCTCATCTAGAGTATTGAAGTAGCCTTCTAACTGGTCTCCCAAGTTGCACCCAACTCCTTATTCTCTATCTACACAGTAGCCAAAATGATGCTTTAAAAACTCAAGTTTCAGCATAGTAATCACACAACAAATGCAAACTATTAGTTGTAGTAAGACAAATAATAACAATAACTATGTACAAAAATGTTTTATAAGGATATACATTACTTCTTGCAATGGCAAAAACTTAGAAATAATCTAAATAGGTCAATAATTAGTTGCTTTTTAAAGCCATGAAACACAAATTGATAATGCAATTGAAATAGACCTACATACATTAATATAAGAAATTTCCAAAGACACATTTTGGACAAAACTAAAGCAAATGGCAAAACAATATGCATACAGGATGACCCTATTAATTTTTTTGTCTGTTTGTTTTTAGTCACTAAGCCATCTCCTATTCTTTGAGACACCCTGGACTGTAGCCTGCCAGGCTATTCTGTCCATGGGATTTTTCTGTGCAAGATTACTAGAGTGGGTTGCCATTTTCTCCCCCAGGGATCTTCCTGATCCAGGGATCAAACCTGTGTCTCTATGCATCCTGCACAGTAGGAGGATTCTTTACTGCTGAGCCACTGGGGAAGCCCTATTTATGCTTTAGATAACTATGTATTTGAGTTAGAACATAAATATGTATGTTATAGCATAGAAAAAGTTTCAGACATGCATATCAAAATGTCATTACTACTGATCTCTGAGCAGAGAAATATTTATGAAGATATGGACAAGGAAAGATTGAAAAGTTTTTCCTTATTTTGTAATGCATACATTTATATATTACAAAAATTAATAACACTAATGCAATCATATGTTATTTCTGTTACAACTATTATAATGACATTCAAAAACATAAAGGAAAACATGAACATAGTGAAGAGAGAAATGGTTGATAATCAAATGGAATTTCTTAAGAAGAAGAATAAAATATCTGGGAAACAAAACAATACCCTGGATGGAATATAGCAAATTAGATATCTAAGAAGAAAGAATCAGTAAACTTGAAAACATGATGATATAAACTATATGAAATAAAGCATAAAGATTTTTAAAAAGACAAATAAAATGAACAGAATATCAGCAACCTACAGGACAAATTCAAGCAGTCCTAACATATGTATAATTGTGGTTCCCAAAAGCCAGTATACAGAAAAAAATATTTGAGAAAATAAAGACACTAACATTTTCAAATTTGACAAAAACTATAAATCCACAGGTACAAGAAGCTCAATGAATTCAAGCAAGATAAACACAAAGAAATTCATACCAAACACATTATAATTAAATCCCTTTAGGCCAATGATAACAACAACAAAAATAAATGCAGGCAGAAAAAAAGCCATATTAAGTACAGAGAAACAGTTAAGAATATAAACAAACTTTTCATCATAGAATATCCCCCCAACAACTGCAGAATATATAGCCCTTTCAAATATACCAGGAACATTCATCTAGATAGGCCATATTATAGGTCATAAAACAACTCTCAATATATTTTAAATGATTCAAATCATAGAGTATTTTCTCTGACCAAAATAAATTTAAATTAGAAATCAAAAACAGAACAACTATGTAGACCACTAAAAATTCAGAAATTATGTAACAGATTTAATAATCCATTGGCCAGAGAGGAAATCACATCAGATGTTAGAAAATATTTGAACTGAATGAAAATAAAAGCACAATATATCAAAATTTATGGTTTTCAAGTAAGGTATTATTTGGTGGCAAACATATAGCTTTAAATGCTGATGCTAGAAAATTTAAGAGAGTTTAAAAGTGAATGACATAAGTTTAAACTTTAAGAAACTAGAGAAAAAGAGCAAATTAAATTCTAATTAAGTAAAATCAAGGAGATAATAAGTGTATAAATCTATGAAAGAAAAAATCATAAGAAAACAAGGAGAAAATTAAGAAGACAAAAAATTGGTTCTTTTCAAAAAGTAAAATGGATATGTGTTTAGCAAGAGTGATGAGAACAAAAAAGTAAACACAAGCTCCCAATAAAGGAGTAAGACAGGCGACACCACTAGAGAACTTACAGGCATTCAAAGTCTAATAATTTAATATTACAAACAACTTTAACCCAATAAGTTCAATAACTTAGAAGAAATTGAAAATTACTTTAAAAACACAACTTCTAAAAGCTGACTCAAGAAGAAATACAAAATCTGAATAATCCTATATCCATGAAAGTGATTAAAATGTCCCCATAAGAAAAGAGCTCAGGTCCAGATGGTTTCACTGATAAATTTCATCAAACACTTAGGGAAGAAATTATATCAATCTTACACAAACTCTATCAGAAAAGTAAAGGAGGAGGAAACACTTCTGAAGTCAGTTAAGGAGGCCAGCATAATGTTGATTTCAAAACTTGTCAAAGACATTCCAAGAAAGGACAATTTCTCTTATGAAAATAGATGCAAATATCATTATCAAAACATTGCCATATTGCAGAGGTTGGCAAACTATGGCCCACAGGCCAAATCTGGCCTGCCACCTGTTTTTGTGAATACAAGTTTTACCAGAACACAGCCATGTCCATTCAATTACGTATGGTCTCTGACTACAAAGGCCGAGTTACATAGTTGCCACAGAGGCCATATGGCCTATATAACTGAAAGTATTTAACATCTGGTTCTTTACAGAAAAAAGTTTGCTGACCCGTGGCATGTTGAATCCAATAATACATCATCACCAATTGATGTGTATATGAGGAATGCAAGCTTGGTTTTACCTTTAAAATGAAACAATATAATCACCACAATAAAGTAGAAAACACATATATTCATCTCAACAGATACAGAAAATCATTTGGCAAACTTTAATATCCATTAATAATAAAAGTCTCAGTAAACTTGGTATTAAAGGACACATCCTCATTTAGATAAACAATATCAAGAAGAAGTCTTAAAGTATAACATCATATTTAGTGGTAAATACTGAACATCAATTCCCTAATACCAGTAACAAAATAAGAAGGTATGTTCCCACCACTTGTATCAAAATTATACTGGAACTTCCAGCCATTGCAATAAGGCAAGTAAAAGAAATAAATGTCAGACAACATAACTGTTTATGTAGACAACCCTAAGAAATCTAGAGAAAAATAAGGAAATAAATGTATTAATATCATAGTATACCAGGTCAGTATACAAAACTCTGTTATTTTTTCATATAGTAGGAGCACACAATTTGAAAATATATTTGAAAACAATTTTTTAAAAATTCATTTAAAAAGCATCAAAATATGGATGAGACAGGGTGCTCAGGGTTGATGCACTGGGATGACCCTGAGGGATGGGATGGGGAGGGAGGTGAGAGGTGGGTTCAGGATGGGGAACACATGTACACCCATGGCTCATTCATGTCAATGTGTGGCAAAAACCACTACAATATTGTAAAGTAATTAGCCTCCAATTAAAATAAATAAATAAATTTTTTTAAAGTATCAAAATTTTAAATGTTTAAGAATAAATTTAACGAAAGATGTGCAAGATCTTTACACTGAAAATTACAAGGATTAAGATGAATGAAGATTTAAATATGTAAAGCAGTATATACCATAGTTATGAATTAGAGATTCCATATGGTTAAGATGTCAATGCTCCTCAAATTGATCTACAGATTCAATGCAATCCAAATGAAATCTTCACAAAGTTTCCTATAGAAATTAACAAATTGATTATAAAATTTATGTAGAATTGCAAAAGGCCTTAGAATATCCAAAACAATCTTGTAGACAAAAAAAGAATAAATTTAAAAGGACTTTATATGATTTCAAAACTTACTGTAAAACTGTGGTAATCAAGATAGTATGGGAGTAACTTAAGGATCAAAAAGTAGGTCAGTGCAACAGAACAGCAGTTCACAAATAGACCCATGCACATATATTCAATTCATTTTCAACAAAGAGTTCAAAATATTCAATGTGGCAAGTACAGCTTATTTAACAAATTATGCTAGGGAAGCTTGATATCTATATAAAAGCTATAAACTCCAAACTTTACCTCACATCCACACCAAAGCTAACCCAAAATGGATCATAGAGTTAAATGTGAAAGTTCAAACTATAAAGTATCTTAAAGAAAACACAGGCAGAAATCTTGGTAGTCTTGGTGTAGGCAAAGATTTCTTAGATAGGACACTATAAAATATAAACTACAAATGGAAATAAAATAAAGTAGACTTTGTCAAAATGTAAATCTTCTGTTCTTAAAAGCACTATAAAGAAAATGAAAAGGTTAACCACACACTGGGAGAAAATATTTTCAATGCATGCTGCTGCTGCTGCTGCTAAGTCACTTCAGTTGTGTCTGACTCTGTGCGACCCCATAGACAGCAGGCCACCAGGCTCCGCCGTCCCTGGGATTCTCCAGGCAAGAGTACTGGAGGGGGTTGCCATTGCCTTCTCCATATATCTAACCAAAGACTTGGATCAAGATAATATAAGAAATACTGTGTCTCAAATATAAAAAAAAAAAAAAAAAAAACCAACCCATTAAGATGTCAAACCTAAATAAATGGAGATACATATTACATTCATGGATTGAAAAACTCAGCACACTAAAGATATCAACTCTTTAGTATACATAGGATTAATGCAAGGTGGTACTAATGATAAAGAACTCGCCTACCCATGCAGGAGACATAAGAGATGTGGGTTTGATCCCTGGGTCGAGAAGATCCCCTGGAGGAGAAAATGGCAACCCACTCCAGTATCTTTGCCTGGAGAATCCCATGGACAGAGGAGCCTAGAAGGCTACAGTCAGTCCATAGTGTCACAAAGAGTCAGAAATGACTGAAGTAACTTAGCATGCATGCATAAAAAATTCAGCAATGTATTTTGTAGATATAGACAAGTTTATTCAAAAATTTATGTGGAAGGGCATCAGTCAGTTCAGTTCAGTTCAGTCGCTCAGTTGTGTCCAACTCTTTGGGGCTCCATGGACTACAGCACTCCAGACCTCCTTGTCCATCGCCAACTCCCGGAGTTTACTCAAACTCATGTCCATTGAGTCGGTGATGCCATCAAACCGTCTTATCCTCTGTAGTCCCCTTCGTCTCCTGCCTTCAATCTTTCCCAGCATCAGGGTCTTTTCAAATGAGTCAGTTCTTCACATCAGGTGGCCAAAGTATTGGAGTTTCAGCTTCAACATCAGTCCTTCCAATGAATATTCAGGACTGGTTTCCTTTAGGATAGACTGGGTGGATCTCTTTGCAGTCCAAGGGACTCTCAAGAGTCTTCTCCAACACCACAGTTCAAAAGCATCAATTCTTCGGCGCTCAGCTTTCTTTATAGTCTAACTCTCACATACATACATGACTACGGGAAAAACCACCAGTTCAGTTCAGTCACTCAGTCATGTCTGATTCTGTGACCTTATGGACTGCAGCACGCCAGGCCTCCCTGTCCATCTCCAACTCCCAGAGTTTACTCAAATTCATGTTCATTGAGTCGGTGATGTCATCCAACCATCTCATCCTCTGTTGTCCCCTTCTCCTTCTGCCTTCAATCTTTCGCAGGATCAGGGTCTTTTCCAAAGTAGCTTTGGCTAGACGGACCTTTGTTGGCAAAGTAATGACTCTGCTTTTTAATATGATTTCTAGGTTGGTCATAACTTTTCTTCCAAGGAGCAAGCGTCTTTTAATTTCATGGCTGCAGTCACCATCTGCAGTGATTTTGGAGCCTAAAATAATAAAGTCTGTCACTGTTTTCCCATCTATTTGCAATGAAGTGATGGGACCAGATGCCATGATCTTAGTTTTGTGAATGTTGAGTTTTAAGCCAACTTTTTCACTCTCCTCTTTCACATTCATCAAGAGGCTCTTTAGTTCTTCTTTGCTTTCTGCCATAAGGGTCGTGTCATCTGCATATCTGAGGTTGATATTTCTCCCAGCAGTCTGGATTCCAGTTTGTACTTCATCCGGTCCAGCATTTCTCATGATGTGCTCTGCATATTAGTTAAATAAGCAGGGGTGACAATATACAGCGTTGATGTACTCCTTTCCGTATTTGGAACCAGTCTGTTTTTCCATGTCCAGTTCTAACTGTTGCTTCTTGACCTGCATATGGATTTCTCAGGAGGCAGGTCAGCTGGTCTGGTATTCCCATGTCTTTCAGAATTTTCCACAGTTTGTTGTCATCCACGCAGTCAAAGGCTTTGGCATAGTCAATAAAGCAGAAGCAGATATTTTTCTGGAACTCTCTTGCTTTTTTGATGATCCAGCAGATGTTGGCAATTTGATCTCTGGTTCCTCTGCCTTTTCTAAATCCAGCTTGAACATCTGGAAGTTCACAGTTCACGTATTGCTGAAGCCTGGCTTGGAGAATTTTGAGGATCACTTTGCTAGCATGTGAGATGAGTGCAATTGTGTGGTAGTTTGAGCATTCTTTGGCATTGCCTTTCTTTGGAATTAGAATGAAAACTGACCTTTTCCAGTCCTGTGGCCACTGCTGAGTTTTCCAAACTTGCTGGCATATTGAATGCAGCACAATATGGAAGGGTATAGACTTTAGAATAGCTAAAAACATCTTGAATAATAAAGGAATCATGAAGGAGGAATCACTCTACCTGATATTAAGGTCTACCTTATAGTTATATTAATCAAGATAGTGTGACATCAATCAATGAAACAGAATAAAGAACTCAGAAGTAGACTCACACAATGTGTCTGACTGATTCTTGTTAAAGACTTAATAGGAAGGTTAGGTTTTTCAATAAATGGTGCTGGAGCAATTGGACATCATAGGCTAAATAAATAAATAAATATCATTGACCTAAACTTTACACCTTTACAAGAAATTAACTCAAAATGGATCACAGACTTAAATGTAAAGTGTAAAACTACATAACTTTCAGAAATTAAAGAAATGAGAAGAAATCTTTGGGATCTAGACCTAGGCAAAGCATCATTACACTTGACACCAAAAGCATGATCCATAAAAAGCAAACATAATAAGTTAGACTTCATTAAAATTAAGAACTTTTCCTCAGTGTAATCCCAAGTGAAAAGGGTGAATAGACAAGCTACAGAGTGGGAAAAAGTATTACAGAAACCTCATAGCTTACAAAGGACTAGAATCTAGAATATATAAAGAACTCTAAAATCTCAGCAGTTAAAAATACCAGACAGACAATCCAACTAGAAAACAGACGAAAGGCCTGAGGAGACAGTTCATCAAAGAAGATACCCAAATGACAAATAAGCATATGAATAGATGTTCAACATCATTAGTCTTTAGGGAAATAGTGTGGGGAAAGAAAGGACTTGGTGACAGCTACAGATACAGCCAAAATCACACCATAAGCACAGTATTATAGTATGGACACTGCTACTGACATGAGTGATGGACATCACAGTGAGAATATGGCCATCTGGCTGGCCGAGGACTCTACTGAAGTCCCCACCACTCTTGGAAGGAGTACTAGGTGAATGAGTGGCTGGTCTTTTATGCTCTTAGTTTCTATTATAGGAGTCAGTCTCTTAGAACGGGAATGTCAATGAAGAGCTCCTAAAAAAATAAAGATGCTGCATTTAATGTCTAAAGTTCAAATCATGAGAGATTATATTCCTACTTTATTCCTGATGGTCAGATCACCCCTAGAGTACTGAATTTATTTTTGAGTTTCATTACACAAAGAAGGCAACACAAAACAAGGGAACACACAGAGGAGAGTGATGATGACATGTTAAGAAAATGGCTTTGAAAACTGGAGGAAAGAAGACACTTAGAAGGGCTATGAGAGCTGTTTTAAAATGTCTTAGGAGCTACCATGAAGGGGAAATTCTCTACTTTGTCTGGCTACAGACAATATAAGCTAGCATCAAGTGTTAGAGAAATGGATTTCAGCTTAAAGACAATACAAGCTAGGACCAAGTGTTAGAGAAATGGATTTCAACTTAAAAAGGGAAATACCTCTAACAATTCAAACTGCTCTATAGCGGAAAGCCCTTCTTTGAAACCTGGTAAAGAGCCAGGCAGAGGACAGAGCACTTTTACAGAGATTCCTATTTTGAGTTGGTTTTGGAGTCATATCATCTCAAACTCTATTCTGGAGGCTCCCTCAAGACAGAATTCATGTCAAATCCTTCATGAGACCTACCACCTGGTGTGTGCTTGGGAAATACATGGCGAACAATGCGTTCTAAGAAAGAGGCATCTTAGGATCAGTAAGGCAAGGGTTCCAACTGTGGATGGCACGTGGAGTTCCTGAGAGAACCCTAGCCCAAGGAATGGGTTCTTCCATGCCCACACTGAGGATGTTTTAGGGCAGACTTTTTGAACTGTGGTGTTGGAGAAGACTCTTGAGAGTCTCTTGCACTGCAAGGAGATCCAACCAGTCCATCCTAAAGGAAATCAGTCCTGAATATTCATTGCTGAAGCTGAAACTCCAATACTTTGGCCACCTGATGTGAAGAACTGACTCATCTGAAAAGACCCCGATGCTGGAAAAGATTGAAGGCAAGAGGAGAAGGGCTGACAGAGGATGAGATGGCTGGATGGCATCACTGACTCAATGGACATGAGTTTGAGTAAGCTCTGGGAGTTGGTGATGGACAGGGAAGCCTGGCATGCTATACAGTCCATGGGGTTGCAAAGAGTCGAACACGACTGAGTGAACTGAACTGAACTGAAGCAGATAGAGGAGCTAACAGATGTCAAACAGAGAAAGACAAATACTGTATGATCACACATATATGTGGAATCTAAAAAAGATAAACTCACACAAGCAAGAGCAAAATAATGGTTGCCAGGTCTAGGGGTTGGAGAAAATGGGGAGAAGTTGGTCAAAGAATGCGAACTTCCAGTCATAAGATGACTAAGCACTAAGGATCTAATACATAAATGGTGATTATAGTTAACAGCACTCTATTGTGCACTTGAAAATTGCTAAGAGAGTATATCTTAAGTGCTCTCACCACAGGAAAAGTGGCAACTATGTGAGGTAAGAGAGGTGCTAAGTAACCTTCTTGTGGTAAACATTTTACAATATATGTCTATCAAATCATTACACTGTGCACCTTAAACATATGTAATGCAATATGTCAATTTGATGTCAATAAAGCTAGGAAAAAAACTTACTGTTTTTACATTATTTAAGAAACTACTGTTATATTTACATATTTAGTTTTCTAACCTATCACCACAGTATATCAATTTGAATCTTCTTTACGTGAATGTTAATGAATATACTTTATTTAAGTTTTATAATATGTTTTTTAATAAGAAGTTGATGGGCCTTTCTTCGCAGCAGTGGTCCAGGGTCTAGCTTGGCCACTTTAGCCTGTCTAGAGGACCAACAGGGAAGGGCCACCAAGATTCTACTGACTTAGACGGGGTAGCATTTGGAAAAGAATACCTCCATTGGATAGAGAGATAGAGTGCTTCAACTTGGCCCAAGTTTAGTAAGTCAGCTTGGGAAAGGAGGGAAGATACTCTTCTAAGAACTTCAGTGTACCTGTCATTCAGATTATCCCCAGGCTTGGCCCCTGCACACTTGAGTCCTAGAGTGACAAGACCGCCGCAGTAGGAGAAGGAGGAGGAATGGGAGGCAGAAGAAGAGGAAGAGCAGAAAAAGAGGGGGAGACAAGAAGAGAGAGAGATGCTAAAGTCTCTGAAACACAGCACAGATGCAGCAACGTGTGTACAGAGCCAGGTCAATCCCCACCAGGAGTGGAGATGGAGCAAAGAGACCATCACTCCTTGTTAAAAAAAAACGCCACAAGGTTGTTGGGAGGAATAGCTCACGAGTGCTCATCAAACACTCCTTTGACGATTCTTGGAACATTGTAGAAGAAATCCAATGGGGACTGAAAGCCCTTATAAAATGGGTAGAACCTAAGCCAAATAAATATTCTATCATTTTCATCATTATAAATAAATCTTTACTTGCAGCCATCATAATGAGAAAGACATGGGATGCTTCAGCAAAAACTCTACATTTATATGACAAAAAGGTTACAAGGCTGTCCATCCCCAGGAAACAAATCACACAAAGTACACAGTCAAAGACCTCAGGGGAGAAAGGAAAAAGTGAAAAGTTGCTATCGATTTTAGCTTCTTAGCAGCACACTGCTAAGCGATCATTCTCTCCAGTTCCTCTAAGACAGAGAACCAGAAGCGTAAGGTTTATGGAGTGGCCAGAGAGAGTGTGGTGTCACCATGGTATCAGGCCACAGGAGGCAAAGCTGACTAAACGGTGGTCTGACTTAGTTAATGATGTTGCTAGGAAACGCACTTCTGCCAAGGTTCTACCCACTCTGCTTTCTGTGCATCATTTGCTCACCATTAATGACATGGCAGCGTCACCCACAAAATTGGAAGGATGCCCAACACAAAGCATATCGGGCAAATCCTTGCAACCAAGGCATGAGACAGCCTATTGTGGCTTGCTACACAGTGGCCATACAGCCAGCTGCCCCACAAGAGAGCTCAACCCTCCCCCTGGGACACTCACTCCCCAGGCTGCATAGCAGAACTGCTACTTGACCTGCTGTGCTCCAGCTTAGCCCATCTGCACACAAATAGAGGAGGGATCATCCAAAGAGTTACAGTGAGAGCCTGGTGGCAACCGAGTTGACAGATAACTATGGATGAAATCTCACTGGGGAACTGGAGGTCATGCAACACTGGGATTGGGACTGCTGTGGACAACTGGAAGCAGGAAATGCAGCCAGAGGAAATCGGTGGTCCCTGCAGTACTTAATGAGCAAACAATTTCTGCAAGATGCTACCCTGGTCAGTGGAGATCAGAGTTAAACTAGAAATAGTATGGGTGGACTTCCCTGGGGGTCCAGTGGTTAAAACCTTGCCCTCTTAATGCAGGAGGCATTTACAGTAGAGTAGAGGGAAAAGACCTATAAATCTAACCAGAAACCAATGTGCGCAATGCTGAAGGGGTGGGGGGTGAACCAAATGCTGTCAGGAGACCCAGGAGGGAAATCCACCAATAGCCCAGAAGTGGCCACAGCCCCCTTCACTGCCCATTAGGAGCAAAGGGCTGTGAGAGTCAGCACAGCTTACAGGTCCAGGGGCAAGGCTGACTAGAAGAAATGGTGAACTGCCTGCTTGAAGCAAAGAGCAAGGAAAGGGGAGGGAATCACTAGCACTAGGGCTAGAGGGGTAAGGAAAATCTCATTGAACCCTAAAGTAAGGTGTGAGGTGGACCCAGGAAATGTGCAGCTATGGCTTCTAAGCTAGTGCTGTCCAACTGAACAGAATTCGAGCTCCAAATGGAAGCCACAGAAGTGTCTTGAAATTTTCCAGTAGTTGCATTGAAAATAAAAAAGAAAAGGAACAGATGAAGTTAATGGATATGTTTTATTTAATAGAGTATATTAATACCTTATTTATTTATTTTTATTTATTTATTATTTAATAGTGTATATTGAAAACGATCATTTCAACGAGTATGACATAATCAACATAAACCAATTATTAATAATTATACAAAATTATGCAAAAGGTTGTATAAATTATAATTATACAATCTTTTGTATCATTTTCTTTGCACGCGAAGCCTTTCAGTTAGGACCGGTCACATTTTCACAGCAGAGGGAATAATCTGGAGACTGTTGTAAAGGGCTTTTTTTTCAGGGGGGGCTCATTTTAGGTAATGCTTTCTATTAAAGAAGCACTCCTACTTTTTAATAAAGCAACCAAGATAGATGAATAAAGAGTCCACAGCTACCACTAAGAGGGTTTGAGGCCTGGATAATATATTATTTTGTTAAAAATGATAGTGAGAATGATCATAAGAACATTCATGATTAATAATAATATCCAGCAGTTGAGTGTTCATGTGCTTAGGTGCTTAGTCGTGTCCAACTCTTTGTGACCCCATGGACTGTAGCCCACCAGGCTCCTCTGTCCATGGAATCCTCCAGGCAAGAATACTGGGGTGATTTTTGTCATACAATATTGTAAAGTAATTATCCTCTGCTTAAATGTATATACATTTGATATATATTAACACAGTTAATATATATTAACACATTGCTGTGTGTCAAACTCTATGCTAAGCATTATGAAATTATCTCTTGGATCCTCATGAGCACATGAACGAAGTACTATTTTGTCTCCACTTGATGGATAAGAATACTGAGGCATAGAACTATCCAGAACTTTTCCCAAAGGTGAACATGGTGAAGTTAAGATTTGACTCCAAGCATTCTGATTCCAGATCCTTTGTGAAAATTAGCGGTGGGGAGTGCTGGCACCAGTGAAGCAAATAGCAATTTTTCCCAGTTTTCTCTCCACTGGTGCCAGTACACGTGGTAGAAAAATTCCTATGTCTCTTCTAACTCATCCAAACTATAGGAACGCAATGGATGTGGCAGTCCCTCGAACACTCTAGTGTTCCTCCCTTCAGGTCCAATTCAGACATTCCCCAGCTCCTGGGAGGTTAGTAGAATAGACACTCAACTTCATGTGCTTGGCTGTATTTTGTGGTTAATCCTCATATTTTTCAAAGATTTGATAAATTTCAGGAAAGCTACCATTGAAATCAATACACAAGAAGTTTTTGAGGAGAAATTAGTGTTTTAGTTGGACTGGGTAACAGTGGAAAAATTATTGCTATTTTCTGGCTGAGTTATCACTAATATGAAATGAGTTGAAATCCCCATTTAATCAGCAGAGAAAACAGAGTAGGATGTTCTCTTATGGTCACAGGGAGCGGTAGTGGAAGACAACCCTGGCAGTGACTGGTTGAATAGAAGCCAGATCAGGCATTGATATTGCAGAGTTACGTTCTGAGTTGAAAAATATGTCTCCTCCTCCTCCTTCAAATAACTCAAACGGCCAAGCTGACATGGGAAAGGGAAAACAACAGAAACATTAAAAATGAAGGGTACTCAAATCCATGCCTTAGGCCCTGCACCTGAACACCTAAGAGCCATGAAAAGCAAGGACCATTAGCCCTTCTCAGAAGAATATCCCAAAGCATTCTCTTCCCTCATCTTCACAGAGAAGTGAAAAGGACCAGCACTACCAGGTTACAGACATCACCCTAGTGTATGTTGACTATCTTGATGTGTTAGAAGAAATGCTAGGTTATGAGTCTGACCTCAGACTCACAGCAGCAGAGAGCTCCTGCTTGGCCACTTACTGGCTGTGTGACTATGGGAAAGTACTTAACCCCTTTAATTCTCATTTGCAAGATATAATAGAGGTACCTACAACCTAGGGGCTCATGATCTGTGCCACAATCAGCTTCAGGTCTTGTTTGCTGACTGTATAGAGCTTCTCCGTTTTCAGCTGCAAAGAATATAATCAATCTGATTTTGATATTGACCATCTGGTGATGTCCATGTGTAGAGTCGTCTCTTGTGTTGTTGGAAGAGGATGTTTGCTATGACCAGTGTGTTCTCTTGACAGAAGTCTATTAGCCTTTGCTTCATTTTGTACTCCAGATACCTGTTACTCCAGGTATCTCTTGACTTCCTACTTTTGTATTCCAACCCTCTATGATGAAAAGGACATCTTTTTTGGTGTCAGTTCTAGAAGGTCTTACAGGTCTTCATAGAACCATTCAACTTTAGCTTTTTCGGCATTAATGGTTGGGGCATAGACTTGGATTACTGTGATATTGAATGGTTTTCTTTGGAAATGAACAGAGATCATTCTGTCATTTTTGAGATTATGACAAACCTAGACAGAATATTAGAAACCAGAGATATCACTTTGCCAACGAAGGCCCACATAGTCAAAGCTATGGCTTTTCCAGTAGTCATGTATGGATGTGAGAGTTGGACCATAAAGAAGATCTGAAGAATTAATACTTTCAAATTGTGGTGCTGGAGAAGACTCTTGAGGGTCCCTTGGACTGCAAAGAGATCAAATCAGTCAATCCTAAAGGAAATCAACCCTGAATATATATGGGAAGGACTGATGCTGAAGCTCCAGTACTTTGGCCACCTGATGCAAAGAACTGACTCACTGGAAAAGCCCCTGATGCTGGTAAAGATTGAAGGCAAAAGGAGAAGAGGGGTGGCAGAGGATGAGATGGTTAGATAGCATCATCGACTCAATTGACATGAATCTGAGCAAACTCCAGGAAATAATGGAGGACAAAGGAGCCTGACATGCTGCAGTCCGTGGGGTCACAAAGAGTCAGACACGACTTAGTGACTGAACAACAATGACTTTGGGGAGATGTGAGGATCAAGTGAGATGAAATACATGAAGATGTTCTATATACCAAAAAGCAGCACACAATATGTGAATCATTGTATACGATCCTTAAATTTAGCTTTTTGTATGATGGTTGCTTGCTTTAATAGTATTTGCAGGGGCATATATTCTTATAGCAAATGATCATCAAACTTCTAAGTCAAAGACTGGTAAAGAAATTAGAACTGGAACCTTATAGCTGAATCACAAGCATTTAGCCATCTCGTGAATTTATGAAATTGTCTAAGACAGTACTGATTTACAAGAAATCTCACAGATGAAAGAATCTCAACAGATCACCTGCTTCCCCATAGAACCTTCAGACAGATCCAGGATTATAATTCCCATTTTACTGAAAGGCATTAACACCATAGGTGTTAAGAGGGTAGAAAAATTTAAATTGTCTTACTGTTAATAGTAATATTGGTAGTGCCATATTTAATTGATTTATGTAAATTTTAGGATAAAGCAAACAAATATGCTATCACTATGCACCAAGATCGTCAACATAAGAAAAAAAGGGACACAGTAAGTAAAATCAAAGAACTTATGTAAAAATTCGGAAGTCTTACATGTACATTGGAAATATCAAAATGAACTTACGATTTATTATTTTCTTTCTATAGAGACTTCCCTGGTGGCTCAGACGGTAAAGCGTCTGTCTACAATGCAGGAGACCTGGGTTTGATCCCTGGGTCGGGAAGATTCCCTGGAGAAGGAAATGGCAACCCACTCCAGTGCTCTTGCTTGGAGAATCCCATGGACGGAGGAGCTTGGTGCAGGCTACTGTCCATGGGGTGGCAAAGAGTCAGCACGACTGAGCGACTTCACCTTCACTTTCTATAAAGTACATATTTCCTGGCTTTGTCCACTGAAAAGTCTAGAAGCAGTGACCACCCAGTAGCAATGAGTAGTGCCAAGACTGTGATTTCTAAGTAATATTTCCCAGCAAAAGGAACCAGAACTTTCTGGAGGAATGACTGATTCTAGGTTTGGGGGACAAAATGTACAAAAAGGTCCTGGAATACCTTGTTGTACCAGGGAACAAATTTGCTTTCAAAGATCACTGGGACATGAGAGCCAAATGCAGCTCCCACAGGCCCAAAATGGAACAATGAAAGCATCAAAAAGATTTACTATAATCTATGGAAGCAAGAATATATTTAAAAATCTACAAGAGTTTTTTTAAATTTTTTTTTACTATAGGTATCAACTTTTATTCACACTACAATGAAAACCACACATTTATATCCAGAACATTCAAAGGACAGAGGATCTAATCAAGCCAAGAGCTATCTGTGGGTACATGGAGCTTACTAAGTAACAAGTACTAAGTTCTTGGAGCCAAGATAGTGGTGCCTAAGATTTGATCTTGCCTTTCAAGGTCTCACAGTCTAGAGAAGATGACTTTATAAGTTATGTTGGTGGTGTTGTTCAGTTGCTAAGTCATGTCTGACTCTTTGTGACCCCATAGACGCCTGTCCTTCACTATCTCCCAGAGTTTACTCCAGCTCATGTCCATTGAGTTGGTGATGCCATCCAACCATCTCATCCTCTTCCGCCCCCTTCTCTTTCTGCTCTCAATCTTTCCTAACATCAGGGTTTTTCCCAATGAGTTGGCTCTTCGCATCAGGTGGCCAAAGTATATTAACAAGTAAATGAAAAGAAGAAGTGAGTATAACAATACATATAGGTACAAGAGTAGCCCACATGAGGAAGGGATTGACTTTAATGAAACATCCACAAGTCTTAATAATACTAAAACAAATTATCATCATCATGATTGGAAATTGCTAAGACACTAAGTCATTACAATAAGAATTCACAAATAAAGGATAAAAATTAAGTATTTAGTCTGTTTCTCCTGTATAAACTGTATCTCAAGTTAGCCAGAGCTTCCCAGGTGACACTAGTGCTAAGGAATCCGCCTGCCAATGCAGGTAGACATAAGAGATCCAGGTACGATCCCTGGGTCAGGAAGATCCCCTGGAGGAGGGCATGGCCACCTAGTCCAGTATTCTTGCCTGGAGAATCCCATGGACAGAGGAATCTGGCGGGCTATGGTCCATGTGGTTGCACAGAGTCGGACGCGACTGAAGCAACTTAGCACACATACACAAGGTAGCCAAATAGTTGATCAGGGAAAGTTCTTTATGAAAAAATGAAAAAAAATCCCCAAATCTCCATTTTGCTACTCGATAAAATAATGGATCTAGGACACAAATCACTTATTGATAATAAAATCATTGGGGAAAAAACTGATGAGGAAAACTTTGTAATGGCAGAATCAGGCTGACATCACCTGAACTCACTGAGGAAAGCTTGCATCACTTTTTAACAATACAACCAGATATTATATGCCTCCTGATGTAATACAAGAGGAAATACATCACCAACTATGAAGATCTCTCCAAAAACATGCTTTCACACTTGCGCACACACATACCTTGATTTAATCAACCACCTATATCAACCTACCTTCTCTGGTGGCTCAGAAGGTAAAGAATCTGCCTGCAATGCAGGAGAGCTGGGTTCAATCCCGGGTTTGGGAAGATCCCATGGAGGAGGACATGGCAACCCACTCTAGTACTCTTGCCTGAAGAATTCCATGGACAGAGGAGCCCCGTGGGATACAGCCCATGGGGTCGCAGAGAGTCAGACAAGACTGAGGTTAAAACTTAACACTTTCACTTTACACCACATCTACCTATGAGCATAAAGGAAATAGCAGGAAAAGAGGAACAAGTTAAACTGCATCAAAAAGAAACCATTGGTCAAATCCAGAATATGCAACACTCCACAGTTAAAATATACCTGTTTCTTAAACTAATAAATGACAGGGGTAGGGGAAGATGAAGGTAGAGGCTATTATATATTAAGAAAAACATAGTGACATAATTTCTAAATACTATGAATAGATCTTGTTTGGATTCTGATTCAAACAAATTATTTCTCAAAAGAAAAACTTCAGACCATAAGAAACATTTTAATAAGGAGTGGATATTAGACAATATTATGAAATTTCTGTGAATTTTGTTAGATATTGTAATGATACCTTGGTTATATTTTTTTAAAGTTTCTCTGTTGAGATATCTATTGATGTATTTGCAGGTGCAATGACATGATGCTTGAGATTTGCTCAACATACATAAACAATATTTAGAAGGTATGTGAGAGGGCTAGTAGATAAAACAAAAAACATGTTATTACTTATTGAAACTGATCAGTGAGTACCTAGAATTCATTATACTTTTTATTTCTTTGTATGTTCGGAAAATTCCATAATAAAAAGATAAAACAAAAAGAGCATAAGTTCTTGAGCCAGTCTGCCTGACTCTGAGTGTGATATGTCACTTAACCTCTGTGTCTACTTTTCCTTATACATCAAGTGAGGATAATAACGGGGCTATGACATAAGATTGCTATGAGGGTTAAATGAGTGTAAAGTGTTTGGGACAGTGTCTGACACACAGTGCTTAGTGTCCGATAGCTACTATAGTGGTCATCACCACTGCCAATGAAAGATGAAAAGTAATCATCGCCCAAGGCTCTCTGCTGAATCAGGGGTCTGCAGACTTTTTCCAGTCCTCTGAAGGGCCAGTAGTAAATATTTTAGACTCTTTGGGCCATATGGTCTCAGTTCCAACTACTCAACTCTGCTCTCACATAATGAAAGCAGCCATAGACAATACATGAATGAATGAGCATGGCTGCCTTCCAATAAAGCTTTATTTACAAAATCAGGCAACAGGCCAAATTTGGCATGTGAGCTGTAGTTCAACAACCCTTGAAGTCTATAATGGGAAACAAAGCAAAACTTAAGTTTTCTGCCTCTAAAGCTGCATTGTCCAATTCTCTTTCAACTAAACTAAGCCATGTCATGAAGGAGATATGAAAAAAAAAAATCATGTTTTTGACAAAGGTTGCTGTCTTTTGCATGTTACAGAGCTAATTTTGAGTGGGTATGTATTAGCTTAAAGGCTAGAAACCTGAAGATCATTTTAAAAATAAGAATATGGGAAATAACATCTTAGAACAAGTTTCTCCACCACACCAGAAAAAGCTCATTTCTATCCATAGATCCTCCATCATTGCAGTGTTACAGAAACTCTTGCTAATTTTTGAAATCATACTACTTTATTCACAGTTGCTCTTCAACTCAACTATCATAAAAGAAAGAAATTAGCCACTCCCTGGAGGTGTCTTTCTTGCTGTTAACGGAGGGCTCTCAGGAATGAAGCTGTATCACCAAGCTCAATGTTACGGAGGGCACACCTAAGGCATGGCATTTCTCCACTCCATTATCAGTGTTCCCGGCTCCCACAACACACCAACACAAACTTTACAGGCGCCTCTTACTTTTTCTACTCACTGCATGGGGGTGTTCCCATTTTTCAGAATGTTATGAAAGCAAGACAATCTGATGGACTAGTCTTCAAATTTGACTTCTGAAATGTTAAAAGTTAAGAAACATAATTAAACTGCAAATGCATTAACATTTATATAAAATATAAACCAAATGCTTATCCTGATTCACCAAACAAATTACACTTTGAACATTATAAAAAACCAGCTACTTATCACCGGCACCATTTGAAATTATTGCTAGTACTACAACTCCAAATGCCTAAGATGCCTTAAATACAAACCCTGAACATTTACATACTGATTTCATGAGCAAAGCAAAAGGTATTTGCCGGTAACAGTACAGGACTCAGCAATTTTATTGTCTGAGTAATCCTGGTTCGTTCTGATATGAAAATTCAATTATTTTAGAACGGGCCCTCTCATTAAATTTTGACAAGCAGCACGAGCTCGGTACCAGTTATAGCTCGAAGAAACCGAGGGTGCCTGATAGCACCACACTGAATTTTAAAATGTAGTATTTTTGCAGGACAAGATTATCTGACAATTTTGTATTAAAAGAAGAAAAAATTAATCAAATACATTGTAATATTCAACATTGGTATATTTGGTCTTCTTTTTACAGATATTTTACTAAAATTTGCTGCAAAAAAAATGTTTATTGCATGCTTTGCCCCTGATTTCACAATTGAGCAATGTACTAGAAAAATATGTATATGTCGGTAGTGAACAGGAAGTATTTGATTACACATTTTTACCTACTGCTTCCTTTATCAATTGAAATGTATTTGTGGTGCTTATAAACATGATTTCCAGAAACAGAAATGACTTTATTTGCATATAGCCTGTTTTTTCTTAGGATGCTTAATGCCCAAGGGGTTGGGGGGGGGAAACATCTATTAAAGCAACTTTTGAGCAAGCCTATTATTGTCTTTTAAAGCAGAGCTTACAGCTGATCACAACATGGGAAAAAAAAAAAAAACAATTTCATTTATTCTCCATGGAATTGAAAGAACAATAACAAAGTCTCTAGCTCTGGGTTTGTTTTGTTTATTTTTGTCTTGTCTTGTTTTTCTCCTGTAACACAGGGGGGATTCCAGGTGCTGAGAGCTCTCTGAAAAAGGTGCTTTTTCCATATTCCAATGTTTGTCCAAACATGGCCTGTCATGAAAAGAGGTGTTCAAATAGTTCCTATGATGTATTGCTTGAGTGCCCAAACATCCAATACATTGTTGTATTCAACACGGGTATATTTGGTCTTTTTACAGATATTTTACAAAAACGTCTTCCAAAATCTGAATCAGAGAGAAGAACGATAGTAGTAAGGTGAACTGAAGAGCAAAATAATGCAGAAAAGACATCTGGCTCCCTGCAGGGCTGTCTCTGAAATCAAGCAAGGAGACCCAAGAGTCGGTCTGATGGTTGGTCTGACCATCACTGATGGTGATTCTCTGGGCAGGTTCCACCCCACTTCAGCCCAGTCTTAATTCTTCTCTTTCCACGACTTTCTCAGTACCTTTCACCTCTCTGAGTCTTAACACTCCAACTTTGTGTGGTCAGTTGTTTGTTAATTTCTCCCCTTGCCCTCCCAGCCCTACTATACACACCACCTCTCCACAGTCCCCAACCCATAGACACATGAAACAGTATTTAACATATTCTATTGAATTAAGTTTGATTTGGGGAAGTTTTTGAGAACACTGGATTACACACATACTTCCAATGACGTTTCTGGGCCTTGGTGTTCTACCTTTAAAATATGAACTTGGTAACTCATATACAATTCTTTAGAAGAATAAAACCATTGAAAAATAGCTTCATATCACTTTTTGGAAATAAGAGGAAGAAGGGATGAAGAAAGAGACACCAGGCAAAAAGTTTAAAATCAAACTGTTGCATGCTTTGGTTGCTGAAGAGAAACATCAACTTAAAGATCAGCTGGGCTTTCTCTGCTTTGACCTATAACCCTTATCAGCAGTAACAGTTGAATTAGAAAGTGAAGTGCTGTATCATAGATTATTCCAGAAAAATTTATTCAGCTTTAAAGAACCATCATAAGATGGCAAGTGAGCCTAGGAGAAGAGAGTTCAACCACAGAACCTGGGAGATTTCAGGAGTTAGGGGTCTGTTGGCCATCTCAGAGCCACTGGGGCCAGAACTCAGGCATTAGGTTTAGACATCAGATTCAATTAACTCTACTTCCTCTCATACTAGCAATAGAAAGAGCCTAGAGCCCTGAAAGAGTAAAGACAGAAGTAGACTTACGTGTTAAGCTAAGCAAAGATGGGCTGTCTAACTAGATTGTGGACAGTAAATTTCTCATACTACAAAGTCAAAACTTAAACTCCATGAAAAAGAATAAGTTAGTTCATTATTTTTTTCTTCCACCAACAATGGCCATGCTGGTTTGCATAAATATACAAATTAAATTTGAGGGGCCGAAGGGTGGTCAATATAATAGAGAAAATATGTATTAGTTCAGTTCAGTCACTCAGTCGTGTCTGACTCTTTGTGACCCCATGGACTGCAGCACACCAGGCTTCCCTGTTCATCACCAACTCCCAGAGCTTGCTCAAACTCATGTCCATTGAGTTGGTGATGCCATCGAACCATCTCATCCTCTGTCATCCCCTTCTCTTCCTGCCTTCAATCTTTCCAAGAAGAGAAGCAAAAGGCAAAGGAGAAAAGGAAAGATATACCCATTTGAATGCAGAGTTCCAAAGAATAGCAAGGAGAGATAAGAAATTCTTCCTCAGTGATCAATGCAAAGAAATAGAGGGAAACAATAGAATGAGAAAGACTAGAGATCTCTTCCAGAAAATTAGAGATACCAAGGGAACATTTCATGCGAAGATAGGCTCAATAAAGGACAGAAATGGTAATATCATGTATATAAAATACAAAACAAATTCACATGTGATTTCATAACTGATCACATCATGAAGCAAGATGAAGAACTAAGCTCAAGATTTCAAGCTCACCCATCTTAGCTACTTTTGGGCATAAATAAATTTGAGTCTTCCAGGTTTAGCTGCAAGGTCCTTAACTTAATCCTAATACAAGGGCCTACATCTTTAAAAAAAATACTCAACATTTGAAGAGTTCACTGTTTATTACCACACCAGTCTGGAATTTGTGATTATTCAGATAGAGGATTGATTGAGTCTATAAAGACCCCCTACAATCATCACTCTGCTTTGTTTTTATCATAGCAGTTATCAAACTTTGAGTTGGTCTTGTTTATAGGCTTCACTATTTCTTTTTTTCAAAAGTAAGTTGATTTACAATGCTTCAGTTGTACAGCAAAGCAACTCAGTTGTGTGTGTGTGTGTGTGTGTGTGTGTGTGTGTGTGAGTCACTCAGTTGCTCAATTGTATCTGATTCTTTGCAACTCTGTGGACTGTAGCCCACCAGGCTCCTCTGTCCATGGCAATTCTCCACGCAATACTGGAATGGGTTGCCATTTCCCTCTCCAGGGGATCTTCCCAACCCAGGGATCAAACCTGGGTCTCCCGCATTGCAGACAGATTCTTTACTGTCTGAGCCACCAGGGAAGCCCCTCAGTTATACATATATAATATATATATATTATATATATATATTCCTTTCCATATTCTTTTCCATTAATGTTTATTATGGGGTATTGAATATAGTTTCCTGTGCTATATGGTAAGACCCAATTGTTTACTTCACTGTTTCTTAAGGTCTGAAACTGCTCACTAGAAAGTAAGCTCCATGAGGCCAGAGAATATGTCTGTTCTGTTCAACACTCTATCTCTAATGACTATATCAGTGTCTGGCACATTTTTGTATTGTGTTGTGCTCAGTTGTGTCTGACTCTGTGGCCCCATGGACTGTAGCCTGCCAGGCTCCTCTGCCCATGGAATTTTCCAGGCAAGAATACTGGAGCAGGGTGCCATTACCTATTCCAGGGGATCTTCCTTATCCAGAGATTAAACCAGCGTCTCTTGAGTCTCCTGCATTGGCAGGTGGATTCTTCACCACTGAGCCATCTGGGAAGCCCTCCTAGAACACAGTAGGTGCTCAATAAATGTTTCTGAATAAATGAATGAAGACACAGTTCTCACTGCTCTCCTTAGTTCCAGTTTGAGCATATTCCAAATAATACCTCTGCATGGGTATCTAAACACCTCAAACTTAAGAAGATGGAAATAAAACTTGATGCCCCATCTAACACGTTCTTTCCTACATGGCCCTTTTTCATTAAATAATATCAACATCCACTCAGTTATTCAGGCTAAAAATTTAAGAATGTACTCAGTTCTACTCTTTTCCTCAAATCCCAAATTCAACCCATTGGTAAATCCTGATTGGCTCTACCCTCAAAAATACATACAAAACTTGATTCTTTCTCTACTGCCATTACTATCTGCCTGGCCTGAGCTACTATTTGTTGCTTAGACTACTTTAATAACTTCATAACCTGTCCTCCTATCCCTAATCTTGTTCATCTATAATCCATTTTCCTCATGGCAGGCACAGTGGTCACTGCAAAACAGAAATGTAATCATGCCACCCTTCTACATTAGGCACCTGGTTTTTCATCATACTGATCATAGAATTTAGACTCCTTACAATGAAGTACAAGTGATCTGGCCCATATTTGGAACCACTACCTCATATTGTCTCAAATATAAGCTTCTTACAAAAAGTTTAAAATTTTAAACAAATTAAAAATTGCTATGTCTACCATCACCATTCTCTACCCACTCCCAGACTTTATTTTTCCCCAGAGTTGTTACTACCATATGACATACTAGGTGCTTCCTCATTTTGGTTTTTGTCTCTCTGCCACCCGACTGCCCCACTAGAATATAAACCCTATGAGGTCAGAGATTTGTGTCTGTTGTGTTCACTGTTGAATTAGAACAATGTTTGGCACAAAGCCAACATTGCACAAAGCAACATCCAGAGCCTGCTTCCCTCCTTTCTCCCAATCCAGGTCCTCACCTGTGTGGACCTCACACCTCACCTCAACACTTTCTTATAAGCCCACATGTAAGCTGAAAGGTTTCATTCCCTAGTCTGTGCATGTGTTTGCATCAGCGTACTGTTCAGAGAGCAGAAGCTGGGTCTTCACAATCCTTTTTTTCAGAGACCTTCATGTAGCACCATAAGCAACTGACACTTAAGAGGTGCCTGCAGTGAGGGGCACCAGCCCCTTTTGCATGATGTAAAACCACTCTTTTCTCAGGAGATGCTGAACACAGAAGAGCTAGGCACTGTGCGGCAATAGAGAGCCAAGTCCCAGGTTATACCAACAGAGAAGGAATCTTACTGAAGCTTTCAGCTGTCCTCAGCTCAGCTAAGTCTGGGAGGTAGTCAGTACTTTCCCAATGGTAGGTTGGGTGTAACCTCAACTAGTAGCAGTATCAAGCTCTCAGGTATATTTCTTCATCCTGAAATTCATTCATTCACTTGTTTGCTCAACATTTCCCTTATTTTTTTAAAACTTATTTATTTGACTGTTGTGGCATGCAGGTGCAGCATGTAGGATCTAGTTCCCTGACCAGGAATCAAACCCAGGCCCCCTGCATTGGAAGCCTGAAGTCTTAACCACTGGGCCACCAGGGAAGCCCCTCAACATTTCATTTAAACCAGGCCCTATGCAGCCTCTATGGAAGATACAGAGCTTATGGTTCTAGTAGTTGAACACAGCAGCCTATGCCACCAGGTTGACAGACTAAAGAGTCCAGTGTCTTAACAGAGTCACAATGCATTCCAGGGATGCAAGAGAGAGAGAGAGATGATTACCAACTTGAAGACTCCAATGACATTTAATCCAATGACATTTGGGGTCTGAATTGTGGTTTGAAGAAGAGGAATATCTGGATATGGAAAGATGGGGGTGGCAGAGGGGTGAGGTAAGGCCTTCCAAGTGTAAGGAGCACCATGGATGGAGAACCGTGTAAAACTAAAGCTGAGCAATTGGATGAATGACAATGTTGAAACAAGATCTGTGTTTTCAGTCACAATCACTGCCAAGGACACAGTCTCATCTGCAAACCTATGTGGCCTGCTGCCCTCTAACCAGCAGAACATTTTATTTCAGGCTTCATACTTACGGGGTGCCCCATCTGGGCCAGAGCTGCTGATGAGACATCATGAAGAGGTGTATCTTCCCTTTATTCCCTCCATTAGAAAAGATTCAGAATGAAACAGATAAGTTGACATAGGTGATCAAAAAGTCAATTTTCCCCCAAAGTGCCAGAGGAAAATCTCTGCCACTAACAGCCTCTCATCCATCTTCACTCCCACCCCTCTTGCACTCTGCTTGTACCAACTACTCAACTGGATGAATTAAGGTAGAAATCACAGCCATCTGCTTTCCACTCAACTCAGAAAATAGCCCAGTTTTCCAGTGATGCTTTAAACTCTGAAATCTTCTGGTCAGTTTACAGTAAATATGTATGCAAAAGACTTTGCAAAAATCTCTGCCCCGATTTCTACATTTAATGTGGGTAAGTGATGGGAATCTTAGTTTTAACCGTGTCTGCTTGGTTAGGATAAAATACGTTAAAAAAAAAAAAAAAAAAGAACAAGGAACAAAAGAAAGATAGAACGGCTTAGTGATTTTAATTGGCCTGTGCATAGAATTTAAACAGCATTAGTCTTACTCTACCACACAAAACACTGAGCAAACAAGAGCTGTTTTCTTCCACTTGAGGCCTTTGAGCTGAAACAAGAATGAACAGTTTGCAGGGGTGGTAGTACTCGCTGATTCTTGCTATTAGGCAATTTTTCCCCCCCTTTGGAATAAAAATGCCAATTAGTCCTTTTGCCAGAGTGCTGCAATAGAGCGTTTTAAGCTACTTCTTTTCCAGAGCTCTTTTGTGCAACCTTCCCCACAGAGATTTGTTGTGTGGGCCAGTCTCCAAATGAGAGGAAAGCTGTGGCCTTGGGGTAGGCACCTTCAGAGTGGACAGAACGTGATAAAGACCTCACCTGAGGAGGGAAAGAAAAGGCCTCAGACGGGGTGTGCTAGTGGGCCTGATGGTGGCTCAGCTGTGTTAGCGTCGCTGCCTCAGCTGGCCAGAGAAGCAAGATCACATTTCAACTGGTGACTTGTTACTTCATCAGCTCTTTACGAGCAAGCTCGTGGTTTCAGCACACAGCTCCAATCGCCCCCTCACCCTGAACAAAACCTATAAAGTGTCGAGACTCTTTACCGAGGGTTTAGATTGACTTGGAGGTCATGTAGTATAGATATGAAGAGCATGGGTGCTGGAAGTGGGATGGCCTGGATTCAAATTCCCACTGTGCTACTTATTGTCTGTGTTACTCTCGGTCAAGTTACTTAATGTCTCTGGGCCTCAGATTTCTCTTCAGTAAAATGGAGCTAATAATAGCACCTACTCTCAAGGGTTGCCATAAAAATTACACAAGTTAATACAGAGAAAGTGGGCAGAGCACTGCCGTACATGATAGTAGCAGTTATGTTTATAAAAGCACCATTTTAAAAAAATTAGAAGTCAGAAATAAGAAAATATACTTGCTTTTTCAAGTACAACCCTCAGTGTAAAGTCATTAATCTGGTAGCCTCAGCAATCCAGAAGATGAACTTCGATCAAAAGAGGAAAAAAGCATAAATTAAATGAAATGGGAGCACTAAATATGATAGAAAAAGTGAAACAAACTAGACAAAAGTAAAAGATCATTATATAGTCCAGTTGTTTTTAAACATGGCTGCTCATTGGAAACACATCTGGAGCTTTGGAGAACAGCAATAGCTGTTTCAAAAAATTCCAAGATAATTCTGTTATGCATCTGGATTTTAAAAAGTGATTACAAGTTTTTCTTTCAAATGGTAGCTTTAGTGACATAGAATTCTATTATTTTCCGTTGACCAATTTCTCCTTCTCTTTTGTTGTTGTTTGTTCTTTCTCAAGCCTTTATCAAGCATAATATATAGTAGGGCTTCCCTGGTGGCTCAGATGGTAAAGAATCCGCCTGCTATGCGGGAGATCCGGGTCTGATCCCTGGGTCAGGAAGATCCTCCTGGGAAGGGAATGGCAATCTACTCCAGCATTCTTGCCTTGAGAATTTCATGGACAGAGGAGCCTGGTGGGCTACATTGTTAAAGGGGTCACAAAGAGTCAGACATGACTGAGCAAGTATCACTGACATATATAGTATGTATAATATACATATTTTAGGAAATTTATGAATCTTTGCCTAGCTAAAAAAAATTATGACATTTTGATTCCACTTGTTTGACTTAGTATGACAGAATGCTAGATTTCTAATTTATATTCACTCAAAACTATGATATAGTTCCATGTATTTTGGCACCTAGTATGACTGCTAAAAGTCTAGAAAATTTATATTAGTACTTTAAAAAATTTTAAATGAGGCTTGAAACTTCTAATCCAATTCTGAGAATATAAACAAATACTATGTTGTAAAAAAAAACAAACAGGAAATTAACAAGTGATACAGTATTATTAACTAAAGAACAGATTTTGTTCAAATTTCACAATATTTTATCCTAGTGTTCATTATTTGTTTTCATACATTATTCAAGACTCCACATTGTATTTAATTGCATTGACCAACTTCAGCTGCATGCAACAAATTCTGGTAAATTCTTGTTTCATTTTTATTCTATTACAAATATTTTCTAATTTTCCTTGTTTTGACTTCTTAGATACATACATCATTTTAAAAGTGGATATTTAATTTCCAAATATATGGGATTTTGTTTAAAGTATCTTTAATGTTAATTTCTCATTTTGATACTAATTTCTCATTTAAATACTTTCTTCTCTGCAATCACCTTCTGTGTTTTTTTCAGTCTGACTTTTTTGAGGCTTTCGAGGGCTAAGTTGAAGATCTCTCTTGGTAAATATCACATTGCACTTGAAAATATGTGGGTTATTTTCAAATCTCTTTTGATATTGATTTCTAACATAATTCAACAGTGATAAGAAAACAGACTCTGTATGATTTCAATACCTTTAGACCATGACATTTTTGCACCTTGTTTTCTGTCCTTGGATATGTTCCAGTGTCTCCCAGTTGACAGCCTACAAGAACTTGAATAGAATATGTATCCTATTGTTGTGTGAAAATCGTATAAATCTTAATTTTGTTGAATTGGTTCACAGTGCTTTTCAGGTCTACTGTATCCTTCTACCTCTCTGTATATTCATTCTACTAATTTTTGAGAGTTTGATATTGAAACTCCAACTAAAAATCTTAATTTACCTACTTAAAAAAATAATGGTAATATACATTGGAACTATCTAAAACCTTGTTCTGTACTTTCTAAGCCTTCTGTAAGTGTATTATCATACTCTCATAATTTAAACAAATAAAATTAAAAAAAATATTAACTATTTCTGGAGAATAGCATTATTGAGGGAAGAGGGGATACTTAAATGGAAATTTAGTAATTTAACATTTAAATGTATTTTAAGTTGACTGACATGGCTTAAAAATTTGCTTTAAAAAATAAATTTGTTTTAACTATAAAAAAACAAAAAAAGAGAAAGGTCTAAAATGAGATTGCCAAGTACATGCTTCACATTTCTGCTTGACTCAAGGATGGGGTCTTCCAGCCTTCATGCAAAGCCTGTCCAATAATTTTTTAAACAGTTTTAGTTAGATATAATCCATATACTATACGATTCACTCTTTTTTAAGTGTACAGTTCAGTAGGTTTAGTACATTCATAGAGTTGTGCAACCATTACTACTCTCTTCTTCTAGAACATTTTTATCATCTCAAAAGACATTCTGTACCCATTAAGCAGTTTCTCTCCATTTCTTCTTCCCTCCAGCTGCTGGCAAGACCTAATGTGCATTTTGTGCCTATGTATTTTTCTATTCTAGACGTTTCATATGAATAGAATCATACAAGATAATGAATTTTTTTTGTCTGTATTCTATTCTTAGCACAATGCTTTTAAGGCTCATTCATGTTAAAGCACATATCACTATTTCAATCTTTTTATGATTGAATAGTATTCTATCATTTGGATAGACTATATTTTGTATATATAGACATTTAGGTTGTTTCTTTTTTTACTATTATGAATAATGCTTCTATGAACATTTTTTTTGTACCAGCTTCTGTGTGAACATATGCTTTCAGTTCTTTGGGTATATAACTAGGACAGGAATTTCTGAGTCATATACTTTGTTTAACCTTTTGAGAAATTACTAGGCCTTTTCCCCAAGAAGGCTGCACTGTTTTACATTCCTTCAATAATATACGAGGGCTCCAATTTCTCCACATCCTTGTCAACATTTGTTATTGTCTTCTTCATTTTAGCTATCCTAGTGGCTTATAGCTGTGATCTGCATTTCCCTGATGGCTAATAATGTTGAGCATTTTTTATCTGCTTATTAGATATTTTTGTATTTTCTTTGGAGAAATATATACTCAGATCATTTGCCCATTTTAAAAGTTAGGCTGGATACCCTTTTGACACAATCCAGCAACAAGGTAGGGTAGCTGGTTTGATTGCCATAACAATTAAAAGTAACACATCAGGGAGAATAAATCAGTGGAGGGTATGGCTACCAGCAGGAAAATATGATGGAAGCAGTGAGGAAACAAGCAGAAGAAAAAGCAGACAGAAAGCCTAGCAGCCATTAATGGGGGGAGCAAATAGCCTGAAACACCTAAATAGCCCTGTAGCCACATCTCGCAAAGAGTCAGACACAACTGACTTCACTTTCACTTTTACTTTCCCAGGGGGTACTAGTGGTAAAGAACCTGCCTGCCAATGTCAGAGCTGCAAGAAATGTGGGTTCGATCCCTGGGTCAGGAAGATCCCCTGGAGAAAGAAATGGCAACCCACTCCAGTATTCTTGACTGAAGAATCCCACAGACAGAGGAGCCTGGCAGGCTATAGTCCATAGGGTTGCAAAGAGTCAGACGTGACTGAAGCAACTTAGCAGGCACATTAGGATTCAGTTCAGTTCAGTTCAGTTCAGTCGCTCAGTCGTGTCCGACTCTTTGCCACCCCATGAATTGCAGCACTCCAGGCCTCCCTGTCCACCACCAACTCCGAGAGTTTACTCAAACTCATGTCCATTGAATCAGTGATGCCATCCAAACATTTCACCTTCTGTCATCTCCTTCTCCTCCTGCCCTCAATCCCTCCCAGCATCAGGGTCTTTTCCAATGAGTCAACTCTTCACATGAGGTGGCCAAAGTATTGGAGTTTCAGCTTCAGCATCAGTCCTTCCAACGAATATTCAGAACTGATTTCCTTTAGGATGGACTGGTTGGATCTCCTTGCATTGGGATTATAGAGGCAAATAAGAAAGGAAAGAGGAGCTGCCTGGTCAGTCCATGGGTCAACAACGCTTCAGGGTGCCCATCTCCCTTCATTTCTCAGTGGTAAACTTGATTGCATAGTTGTAAGGACCCATCAGTATCTGTATTACAATTGATATTTGCATTTTTGAGCACCTACTGTACACCAGGTCTTGTGCTAAGCATTTTACACACATTATCTGATCCTTGCAATATTCTTATGAAATGTTCCAGTAATATTCTCACTTTCCATTATCTATAAAGGAAATTGGGCTCAGAAAGGTTAAGTAACTTGCCAAATGTCCCACAGCCAGTAAGTGAAAAACCAAGAATTAAATGGACATCTGTCTAATTCCAAAGGCAGTCATTGTCCTCAACACTGTCCACTGATAATAACTAGCAATTATTGGGCCATTACTATAGGATTCACAACAATCCTATAAGATAGAGTACATATGCAGTGGTAGGTGGACGTCAAGGGCATGAAACTATGGAAGGTGATCACAGAAAAGGAGTGCTAAGTCTTCACAAAGGTGAAGCAATTCAGTTTTGAGCATATATTTTATCTATTTAGTTGTCACACAGCCCAGAAAATTAAATAGACAGATACAGATGTGGATTGTTTGAGTAGCAGGAGCAGTACTATGTCTTGAGTATCTAATGTATGTGAGGCAGTTTACAAGTATACCATCCAACCAGCACAGCAACTTTAGCAAATTGGGATGACTATGACCAATTTACAGATGTGGAACCTGAGCCTCAAAGGTCACATGACCTGCTTAAGGTCACACACAGCTCTTTTAAAAACATCTTGGCTGCACTGAGCAGCATGTGGGATCCTAGTTCCCCAACCAGGGATTGAACCCGACCCCCCTGCTTTGGAAGTACAGAGTCTAAACCACTGGACCACCAAGAAAGTGTCCACACACAGCTGTTTAAGTGTCAGAACCATAAACCAAGTTGGGTGACTTCAAAGCTTGGCCTCTTAATCACCATACTCAGGACTGCAAACTGGTCCACTCACTGAATGGAGTGACACACAATGTCGAGGCCAAAAGAAGGTAGTGTCTGAACTAAATGGACTTAAATAATCCTCAAAGTCCATAAATGTCATGACTACAAGGAGAGTTTGCTTTTGTCCAGCTCATTATGGGTCCTTGAAGTGGCAGTAGCATGTCCCCAAGGTCAGGAGTAACAACTAAAAGGACTACCATAGACAAGGCTCTGTTGACAAGCTTGATCCCAGATTGATCCCAGACATCCAGAGAGCACCTCTTCCTTGTCTCTCGCTTGAAGCTATTCACTTCATCTCTTGCTACTCAGTCTCCTATGCAAGCCCCTCAGTCTACAGAGTTGACAAAGACTTGTGCCTTTCCAGGTGTAATTCTGATGCCTCCTGACTTTCATCTCTTCTTTTGTTTCTGTGCAATCTCAGCCCACATAACAGGCACTTGTCAAACATCGTTTTCACAAAGAAGTAGAACCTTTATTTTGTTCCCAAATAAAATAAGACATTAAAAAAAAATTACAAATCAAGCTCATTGGTTGGTGGAGGGAGAAGTTCAAGGAAAACAGTTTAAAAACCAACCTCAAGTCTACAAAAGTCCTTGGGAATACTTCAACCTGGATGTATAGAACTTTGTTCCACTGTCTAGACAAAGTCAAGTGTGAGGTTGCATTTCTCTGTCGAGTCAATGATATCTCTAAAGAGAGGTGGAAATTCCCCTCAAAATGATTCATTTTCTTTTTCCCACAAACTATCATTTTACATTGTGATGAAAGTGATTTTTAATGCTTAACTTGGAAAGTCTCATTGATTTGCATTAATTGGCATGTTTTATGTTCTTGTTTGTTTTATAATTCACCTTATTCACTGACAACACTCCTTACAGGTTGTGACTCATTCCCAGCTCAGATTCTTGTGTATCCTCCTAGAAATGTACATATTTCATACATAAAAATATATACCTTGTGCTTTAGTTTGCATTTTAATTATATTTTGCTGAACTTAAGGCAATCCTAAAGGATTTTAACCTTGAATATTCTTTAGAAGGACTGATGCTGAAGCTGAAGCTCTAATACTTTGGCCACCTGATGCAAAGAGCTGACTTGTTGGAAAAGACCCTGATGCTGGGAAAGATTGAAAGCAAAAGGAGAAGAGGGCGACAGAGGATGAGACGGTTGGATGGCATCACTGACTCAATGAACATGAGTCTGAGGAAACTGTGGGAGATGGTGAAGGTCAGGGAAGCATAGGGTTGCAAAGAGTTGGACACGACTGAGCAATTGAACAAACAAAATGCATCATGGATTATAAAATGCCCCATTATTTCATGTACATTAGGGTACACTGATAAACACTGATGCACAATGCTTTGTTATCAGAATCTTTATTTTATATTTGTTATAAGAGATTTGTAGACTTATTTATATGTAGATGCAGACTCTCTCGTGCATGCATCAAAGGGGAAAGGTAAATGAAACAAATTAGTTGTGGTATTTTTTAGGCTGTACTTATTCAGAATCCAACTTTTCAGAATCACATTTTGACTTCATCATTGAAGACTTTGTTTTCCCCCAAAATATTTTTTTCTGTGCTTACGTGATCTACTGGCATCTTGGATTTTCTTTCATGTGGCTAACAGATTCTGCAGCTTTGTGGAACATATTCAAAGAATACAAATTATAACACAACTGTCACATGATGATAGAATCATTTCAAAGATGCTAAAGAAGATCTCAGCGATATTAAATGAGGAAAATCTTACAAGTGATGAAACGTGGTATTTATCTTTCCATAGCACAAATGACATCATAACTACACACTGTTCTACAACTTTTTTCTCTCTTAATATTATTTTAGACAGAATCCATATTCACACACGAATATCTACCTCATTTTTAGGTGAACATATCATAATTTACTAGGAAGTAGTTCATTTTCCCTAGAATTTAAAATTTTCCAGGTCTTAAAAATCTACCTATATTCCACCCCCTAATTGTCACCTACATTACAATCCTTAATATCTTATCATGGCTTGTAAGCACACCCAAAACATTTTTTTTTTTAAACGGGTCAAATTCAAAAGCAAGCATCTGAAATTCCACTAACTGCTTTCAAGCAGCACTTAATTGACTTCACCTTGTTCCCGAACTCAGCCCATTCCGGTCTGGTGCGCCCTATGCACATATGCAGAAAGCATCCGGATGTTTTAATTCTTAGGGTAAAATGGTCATATACCTCAGGGAAGAGAAGCCTTAAGTCACTGCTGTCAGGGTTGGCTCTACAATCTGCGGGGCACAGGGCAAAATGAAAAAGCAGTAGTTCATCTACCCTTCCCACCGGCGGCAGCCTCAACCCAAAACACATGAACAACTGCTAAGGGTTGCAACCTCAGTGCCAGACAAAATAGGTACCTGACTCAGGGGTGAGTGAGAGGATCACCCCTACTTCAGGCAGCCTTCTGAAGGCTCAATGGCTCTGCTAGCCCAGGGGAAGAACCGCTTCAGTCTGGCCCCACCCCAAGATGCCCTGGGGCGCATGCAGCCAACTGAACTTCCCTGCATGGAGGTCTGGCCCCCAACCCCGAGTGGACCGCAACCGGCAGCAGCAGAACTTGGGCCTCTTCCAGCTGCCATGATTCATTTGTTGCCCCAGCCAGCGTTGCGGCGCGGGGGGTGGGGCACCGAGAGCAGCAGTTGGCACTGGGCCATGGAGTAGGAATTGTGCTGCGAGGAAGAAGCTTGGAGGGACCAGCAGGCAGGGAGCAGAACAGAACCTATGGTGGGGATGTGGTGGGAGACAGGAAGGGGCATCAGAGAAAGCCCCAAAGCCTTGGCGCAAGCTCCACTGTCTTCCTTGGACTTCTTTTACAAAACATACGTCCAAAGATAAAATTAAGAATTTCAAGATGGTGGCCACAAAACACTCAACCCAAGTACAGGGTCTTTCTGAACCAAGCCCGGACCATTGTAAAAACAAAGGCCCCCATAACACCTCTCACCTAAATGACAAAGGTAAAGGTCAAATTAATCAAACTGCGAGGACACTGTGCTTGGAAGCTAAGCAATGTGGTCTGAGGAAGGTTTCTCGGCAAGCCACACCAAGCTCCACTGGCAGTTAGAGCTGCAGGGCTCTGAGAGTGCTGGGAGCTCTCAGGTTTCCTGGGAGTGATAAGAAGCAATCAGAAAGCATTGGTATGCAATCCGTCTGGTAAACTGCCAAAAGAAACTCAGAAAAAGGAAGTCTTATTCTAAATAAATATTCATTTCCATATCTAATTTCAGTGTAATTTTATATTCTCTCCTTTTTTTCCCCCCAAAGGGACCTCAACTGTGTATAAGCTCCATTCCTGAAATTCTTTTTTCTAGAGATATCAAGACAGAGATACAAGAATTCTCTACAGGTTTTCAAAGCTGACTTTCAGTATAATACTCTTGGAGAAACTCATGACAATCTGTGTGACATGCACTTTAAAATAAACAAAATTATGACAATGCAGGTAGTAACTTTCGTCTTAAAAGAAATCTAAACTGGAATTAAATTTGAGAAATAGCTCAGACAGACTCAAAACCTGAAAGAACTGGCAGCCAAATTCAAAAGATTTTAAGCAAAAAGAAGACAAGGTATATTTTAATATTCATCATTCAAATGTGTTTTTACTTGCTCCTCACCTATTTTTTATTAAGTTTCTCTGGACCACGCCAAAAGGGCAGAGAAGAAAAGAAACTAGTGTACTGTTGTCAATATTAACATGACACCCCAGGTTAACCTGACCCCTAAGACTTGTTAATTTGCCAAGAATAAACTAATATATGAATGTTGGACCTAAACACTGGCCTACAGAACAATGGTTCACTTCCATTCAGAATTCATTTCTTAATTTATTCTTGCGAAGGTAGTATTCCCTAGGTTCAAATAGCAGGAATTTGTGGCATATTCTAAACATAAACTGCCAAAGCCTTTGACTGTGTGGATCACAATAAACTGTGGAAAAATTCTGAAAAGATGGGAATACCAGACCACCTGACCTGCCTCTTGAAACCTGTATGCAGGTCAGCAAGCAACAGTTAGAACTGGACATAGAATAACAGACTGGTTCCAAATAGGAAAGGAGTACATTAAGGCTGTATATTGTCACCTGCTTATTTAACTTATATGCAGAGTACATCATGAGAGACGCTGGGTTGGAAGAAATACAAGCTGGAACAGGATTGCCGGGAGAATCTCAATAACCTCAGATATGCAGATGACACCACCCTTATGGCAGGAAAGTGAAGAAGAACTAAAGAGCCTCTGATGAAAGTGAAAGAGGAGAGTGAAAAAAGTTGACTTAAAACCTAAGGTCCTAGCATCCAGTCCCATCACTTCATGGGAAATAGATGGGGAAACAGTGGGAAACAGTGGCTGACTTTATTTTTCTGGGCTCCAAAACCACTGTAGATGGTGATTGCAGCCATGAAATTAAAAGACGCTTACTCCTTGGAAGGAAAGTTATGACCAAGCTAGACAAGCATATTAAAAAGCAGAGACATTACTTTGCCAACAAAGGTCTGTCTAGTCAAGGTTGTGGTTTTTCCAGTGGTCATGTATGGATGTGAGAGTTGGACTATAAAGAAAGCTGAGCACCGAAGAATTGATGCTTTGAACTGTGGTGTTGGAGAAGACTCTTGAGAGTCCCTTGGACTGCAAGGAGATCCAACCAGTCCATCCCAAAGGAGATCAGTCCTGGTGTTCATTGGAAGGACTGATGTTGAAGCTGAAACTCCAGTACTTTGGCCACCTGATGTGAAGAGCTGACTTATTGGAAAAGACCCTGATGCTGGGAAGATTGAGCGCAGGAGGAGAAGGGGACAACAGAGGATGAGATGGTTGGATGGCATCACTGACTCAATAGACATTGGTTTGGGTGGACTCCAGGAGTTGGTGATGGACAGGGAGGCTTGGCGTGCTGCAATTCATGGGGTCACAAAGAGTCGGACACAACTGGAGCAACTGAACTGAACTGAACTGAACATAAACTGACTTGAAATCAAACTTAGTTGAATTTAGAGACTAGTTCGTTAGAAACCAACAGATCTATAAGTGATTAATAACCATATGATTTTCAAAACAAGCACATTAAATCAGTGTTATTCCAAGATGATGGATGTTAATAAGGCTTACTGTGGTGATCATTTTTCAATATACACAAATATCGAATCACTATGTTGCACCATGAAATTAATATGTTCTACATCAATTATAACCCAATTTTTATAATAATAAAATAAAAATTTTTAAAAACAGGTGTTATTCCATCCATTTTGGGATGTGTTAAATTTTTTTCCACTATAAAAAAAATGTTTTAAAAACAATGCCATATTAATGTAATTAATTTTTAAGACTACATTGTGCAAAAACTATAGTTCAAATTAAAGCCAAAAGTGCCTGTGTTACTAGCAAATGCTGACAAATTTATTTATTTTGTAATTGCAGAATAGTTAATTTATAATATTGTGGTAGTTTCAGGTATACAGCAAAGTTATTCAGTTATACATATATATATATATTCTTTTCCACATTATTTTTCATTATAGGTTATTACAGATGTTGAATATAATTCCTTCTGCTATACAGTATATTCTTGTTGCTTATCTAATTTATGTATAGTAGCTCTTGCCTGGAAAATCCCATGGACGGAGGTACCTCGTGGGCTGCAGTCCATGGGGTCACTAAGAGTCAGACACGACTGAACGACTTCACTTTCACTTTTCACTTTCATGCATTGGAGAAGGAAATGGCAACCCACTCCAGTGTTCTTGCCTGGAGAGTCCCAGGGACGGGGGAGCCTGGTGGGCTGCCGTCTATGGGGTTGCACAGAGTCGGACACGACTGAAGTGACTTAGCAGCAGTAGCAGCAGCAGCAGCTTGTTATCTGTTAGTCACAAACTCCTAATGTATCCCTCCCCTCCTTCCCTTTCCCCTTTGATAACCATAAGTTTGTTTTCTATGGAGGCTGACAAATTTAGAATGTGGGAAATTCTACAGGACAAATGATTTTTGAGCAAATAAACTGCAAAAAAAAAGAGGGTAACATAACTAGTATAGATTTAAAAAGAATAAAGGGACATTTTATTTGCCATGTGTGAATTTAATTGGATATTGGTTCAGGGAAAAAAATAATTTTTTTTAAAAAAATTGGGTTATCAGCCAGGCTTTTCCCATCTAAAGTTTTTTTCCTCCTTGTAATTAATAAGTATTTAATGGAGAAGGTGTTTTGAAATTATATTAAAAACATGTATGAAACAATTGTGGGAATTTGAATGCTGACTTGCTTTCAGATATTAAGGAGTCGTTAATTTGGGGGAGTAATAATGTTATTGTTATATTTTCAAAAGGAGAACTTACCTATCAGATAAGTATTACTTTAGCATTTGTGGATGAAATGATGTTTGAGGTTTGCTTTAAAAACTGCAGTGGTTTAGGCACGCAAATGAAACAGATTGGCCAAAGCCAATTGATAACTGTTTAGTACATGGGAGTCCATTATACTGCTCTGTTTGTTTATGTTTAAAAATTTCCATAAGACAACACTGAAACAAAATAAGAGATTAATGAATTAGTAATAACAACAGCAAACTTGATAAATAAAATTGTTTTCCCTATGAAAATATCAATGAAACAGACACTTAGCAAGCTTATCCAAGAAAGAAAATACAAATATTCAACACTAAAATGTAGATTCCATGGGGGCAAATATTTCAGCTGTCTTGTTTGCCACTGAATATGACATGAAAGCCAGAAAGCATAGCACAATACCCAGCACATAGCAGGTACTCAATAAATACTAATGAAAGAATGAACAGGAAAAGAGAGTCAAAGAGATGAGTTTAAAAGTCAGAGAATAGTATGTACAAGTTTATGCCAACAGGGACTTCCCTGGTGGTCCAGTGACTAGGACTCTGCACTCCCAGTACAGGTAATCCAGGTTTGGTCCCTGGTCCAGGAGCTACATCCCACAAGCCACAACTAAAGATCTCACATGCCACAACTAAGATCTTGTGCAGCCAAATAAATAAATAAAAAAAATATTAAGAAAAGTTTTATGCCAACAAACTTGAACACCTTAAATAAAATGGATAATTTTCCCACCAAAATGGATAATTTCTAGGAAAATATAGTTGCTACCAAAAGAAGACAAAAACACCTACAATGAATCATCACTAAATATGAAATTAGATATTTTTGACAAAGTCTATTATCCAAAAGACACTAGGTTCACAATGGTTTATACATAATTTTTATCATTCTCTCAAGGAACAGATATTTTCTATATCATTTTCACATTTTAACTACATCATATTTAATTATATAATTCTCTGTATCACTGGGGCATGGGGGGTGGGGGTGCCTCACAGGTGGCTCAGTTGTAAAGAACTGCGCTGCTGATTGCAGGAGACACAGGTTCAATCCCTGGGTCAGGAAGATCCTCTGGAGAAGGAATGGCAACCCACTCCAGTATTCTCACCTTGAGAATCCCATGGACAGAGGAGCCTGGTGGGCTGCAGTCTATGGGGTCACAAAGAGTCAGATACGGCTGAGAGACTGAGCATGCACGCATATGTGCATGCATGCTGTATCACTGGGAACATGAAAACATTCACAATTAATTTCACAAGGTTGCAAATATCCAATATCAAGACTGACAGAGAGCACAAAAGAAAGAAAATTATTGTCAGATTAAAGCTCTCTAAGAATATACATAAAAACCTTAAATAAAACATTAGCAAATATATAATTCAACAACACATTAGAACACTACTAGAGGAGGAATGGATTTTTGATCAAGGCAACAACTCCCCTCAAAAAATGGATGGCCCTAATTAGGGAAATCTGTTGAAATAATTTATTACATAAACTGGTTAAAGGAGAAAAATTATATGATTATCTCAAGTAGATGGTAAAATAGCATTTGGTAATTCAACATCCATCCCTATTTTGAAAAAAAAAAATAATGAACTAGGGATAGAAGAAATCTTCCTAAACATGATGGAATATTTATCAAAAATTACCATCAAGCATACCTAGCAATGAAACACAAGAGCTCTTCTCATTAAAATGAGGAGCACAATAAGGATATCCATTATCACCGCTATTATATGACATTATCATATAAATTCTAAGCCACTGCAACAAGATTAAAAGGTATTTCTTTTGAAAAGGAAGAGGCAAAATTATCACTATCTGCAGATGATGATATGACAGCCTGGAAAATTCAAGAGAAAAACTATTAGAAACACAAAAAAAATACAGTTTTGTATATATATATATGTGTATAATATATAAACTCAATAGACTTCCTATGCAAGCAATACTACATTAGAAAATGTAATGAAACAGATGCCAAACACAAAATAACACAAAATAATTCATAGGACATAATTTAGAAGTCAGAGTTCAGAAACAGACCCATGCATATATGGGAATTTATAATAAAAATGGTATTCCAAATCAATGGAAGAATGATGGATTACCCACTTAAAAATAAAATTATATCCTAGTCACCAAATAAAACTAAAATATATTCAAATACTTTACAATTAAAAGAAAAGCCAATGGAAGAAAATATAGGAGAATATTTCTATAATCTTGGAGTAAGGAAGACCTAAGTATGTCATTGAAACTCAGGAACCATAAAGCAAAGATGGATTTAATTCCATATAAAATAAAATTATGTATACAGAAAAGGAGACCACAGTACAAGCAAAGGTTAGTGACAAATGAAAAACTTGGGAAAATATGTACAAAATAAGCATAATAGGATTAATATTGTGACTTTGTGACCAAACAGAATAAACAGTCCTATAAATCATAAAAAAACCCTCCAACAGAAAAGGTATAAAGTTATAAAGGATACCAAACTAGCATTCACCCATCAAACAGCTGCATAGATAAGCTTAGCAAACCATTGCCTAAGGGCCCTTATTCATATATATATTATATATTGTGTGTGTGTATTTTATATGAGCCTACTTCAACTCATGAGAGGCCTGATAGACCTCATTATAGCACATATATTCTAAACTTCTTTATCTTCATTTTCAGCGAGTAGATTGACCTTCCTCCCATTCAAGAAACAAACCCTCATATGTGCCCTTAATACCAACCCTTCTTCCTCCTTCAAAAGAAAACAACTAGTCTACCCTTGGCATCTGAGCTTTTAACATCTCTTTCATTCTAAAATCCACTACAATATGTTTTTTTCCCTGTACTATACTAGTGAAACTGTTCTCTATATGGAGACTAGCATCTTTAACTGTGAATTCAATAAGCATTTTCCAGCCTTTATCAATGGATTTTCTGTTGACATTGACATTCTTTATACAGTACCTTCTCAATGTTCTATGAATGGTCCTTACAAACCCAGAAGAACTGGAGTCTAGCAACTTGTCATCCAGTATTTTTGATTATCCCCAGGAACAAAAATTTCTGAGTTTCCCCTCACTATAGGATCATCGCTGCTCATCATTCTCCAGCATCTAACTCAGAGATGGCAAGCCATAAGTTGGCACCTAAACACGTGGTGATCATACATTATAGTTTACCATGAGATAATCTTTGTTGATATTGGAATAATTATTAATAGTCTTTCTGCACTAAAGTCTGGATGATAAATTATATCGTCACCTTACAACTTAAGAGAATCCAACAAGAAGAAAGTGAAAGAATAAAATAATGCCTATATGCAGGGGCCCCAGTAAAATAGACCTGCTCTGGAGGAAGAGAAAAAAAATCATTACTTGAACAAAATAAACATGTACAGCTTAGAAAATCCAATTATAATATTTTTAATTGAGGACAAAAATATATATTTAAATTTTAAATTCAGTAAAAATTGAAGAAGATAAATTAGATAAATTGAAAGAAAAGCTGATCACTTATCAAGACAAAAAAATAGAGGCCTGGAAGAAAGAGTAGAAGAACTCTTTCAAAAATATATAAAAGGGACTTAGAAAATAAATGAACCCAGAATATCTAATCTGTGAAGAAAAGGAATTTTAGGAGGAAGAAAATGAAGGGAGGGGCAATAATTAAACAAATAATAGAAGAAACATCTTCCCTTAGTAAATAAAAGTAAAGTTTGCAAGTTGAAAAAAGCTCACTGAGTTCCAGGCAGTTTTAATACATGTAATAATACATGTTTTATTGTATTAGAAATACAAATCACATATGGTAAGCACCTAAATGTACAGCTTTATGAATTTTTACATATGTAATACCTGAGTAACTAGCACCCAGGGTAAAATACAGAATGTTACCATCACCCAAGAGAATCCTTCTGGCTCTTTCAGTGTCAAAATCCACTTCTATCCAGAGTTGGTTATTAACACAATTTTAAACCCCTACATTAGTTTTATCAGTACTTGAACTTTCTATCAGTGGAATCATACAGTAATATACACCTTTGGTCTGGGTTCTTTGATTTCAACATTATGTTTCTGATGCATCGATATTAATGTATCTGTAGTTTGCTTTTATTCTTCTGTAAAATTCCATTTTATGAGCATACCATAATTTATTTCTCCATTCTCCTCTTGATAAATATGTGGGTTGCTTCAGTTGTTGCTATTATAAATAATCATCTATGAACACTCTTAAACATATCTTTGGTGGACATATACACTCATTTTCTCTGAGTGTGTAACTAGGAGTTAAAGTGCTGGGTTATAATGTGTCTGAAAGCTCTGGTAGATGCTGGAAAATAGTTTTGCAAAATGATTGAAAATTTTTTAACTTCTACCGGGCAATATATGAGAGTGCCAGGGGTTTCATGTTCTTGCCCCAAATTAGGATTTTCAGTTCTTTATAATTTCAGCCAGAAATAAAAAGATGAGAACATTTCCACCTCGTTTTATGAGGCCATTATTGCTCTGATGCCAAAACCAAAGACATTAAATAAAAACTACATGGAAGTATCTTTTATATACATGGGTATATAAAATTTTAGCAAATCAAATCTAGCAAAAGTTTAATATGTTATGATAAAATGGGGTTTGTCCCAGGAATTCAAGGGAGACTTAACATTTGAATTTTATTCAGTGTAATCTATTAAGAGAATAACAAAGAAGAACCATATGATCAACCTCAAGAGATATCAGAAAATATCTGATAAAATCAAATCTCATTCATAATGAAAGGAAAAAAACTAGGAACAGAAGAAAACTTCTTTGAATGGGTAAAGGGCTTCTACAAAAATTCCACAATAAATATCATACTAAAAACAATGAAATTCTGAATGCTTTCCCCTTCAGATTAAGGAAATGGCAAAGATGACTGCTCTTACTTCTTCTATTCAACATTGTACTAGCCAAGGTTCTAACCCAGGGTATTAGGTAAGAAAATGAAATAAAAGTTACAGAGACCAGAAAGGAAAAAGCAAAACTCTAATGCAGAGGACATTGTTTGCCAAACTCATGGAACTATGCAGTTAAAATAGATGAGTTTTATAAATTATGCTTCAACAAAACTGATTTTTTTTTAAAAAGCAAACTCCCCACAGAGAAAACTCCAGACTCAGGACCAGTGAGTTTCATAGTTTCACTGGCCAATCCTATTAACCATTTAAAGAAGAAATAATATTGTTAAGAGAAGAAGTAAAAGATTTAAATACATGGTGAAATAGTAGCAACTTTTAAAACTGGATTGTGCAATATTGTTAAGATGTCTATTTCCCCAAAATTCAGTTAATCACAATCATAATCTGAGCAGAACTTCTGGAAGAAAAAGTGGGAGAATACACACTACTTGCTTTCAGTATTTATTTTAAATCCACAATAATCAAGACAGTGTGCTACTGGCATAGGATAAAAAATTTTTTAAACTAGAATAATACAGACCCCAGAAACAAACCCACACAGAAACAATTTTTTGATATTTGATAAAGGTCTATGATCCAGCTATTCCACACTTAAGTATGTATCCAAGAGAATGGAAAACATATGTGTGTACACAAATTTGTACAACAATGATCATAGCAGCATTATTCATAATAGCTAAAAAGTGGAAACAACCTAAATGTCCATTAACTGATGGATAAACAAAGTATATTATGCCCATACAGTGTAATGTTATTCTACCATAAATAGGAATCAAGTACTGATACATGCTACAATATAGGTGAACTATGAACACGTTATGCTAAATAAATGTTCTGGACTTAGATAGTGGTGATGGTTGACAACCTTGTGAATATACTAAAATTTACTGAATTGTACACTTTAAAATGGTGAATTCATGGTTTGCAAGTTACATCTCAATTTTAAAAATTACCTTGAGATGTATCATAGGCCTAAATATAAATGCTAAATCTATAGTGCTTCTAGAAAAAATAATGGGTATATATTTAGATGACTTTGAAGTAGATAAAGATTCCTTAATAAGAGTACAAAAGGCAGTAAAGAAAGCATTAAAGGAAAAAAATGATAAATTGAAAGTCACTGAAAATTATAAACATCTATTCTTCCAAAGTACATGGTTAAGAAAATCAACTCTCCCAGAGTGGGTGGAAATATTCTCAGTACATATAACTGACAAAGAATTGACAAAAGAACTCCAACAAATCAATAATAAAAAGGCAACTCAACTTAAAAAAATTGGCAAAAGATTTTGAACAGACACTACTCAAGGAAGACATACAAATGGCCAATAAGTACATGAAAAACTGTTCAACAGCATTAGTCATAGTGGAAATGCAATTTAAAACTACAATGAGATACCACTTCACACCCACTAGGACAGCTAAAATTAAAAAGACTGGCAGGATGAAATGTTGACCTAGATGTGGAGCAAATGGAATTATTCTACATTGCTGGTGGGAGCTTAAAATGGTATAAACCACTTTCTAAAAGCTGGGCAGTTTCTTATAAAGTTAAACATAGAGCTGGAGGAACTCCACCGCTAGGAAGTTATCAAAAAGAAAGGTAAACATGTATTCATTTTTTAAAAACCATGTAAAAGGTCGTTTATAGCAGCTTTATTCATATTAGGCAAATGTCCATCAACAGGTGAATGGATAAATAACTTGTAGTATATTAAATACACAGGAATATTACTCAGTATTCAAAAGAATGAACTACTTATACATACAACATGAATGAATCTCACATACATTAAGCTGAGCAAAGGAAATCAAGTGGAAATGAGAGATGATAGTTCATTAACAATAGCACGTATATTAACATTAGGAATAAACTCAAAATGAGAAGTACAAAAATTAGGTGAAGAAAGTAGGGAAAACCACTAGACCATTCAGGGATGACCTAAATCAAATCCCTTACAATTATACAGTGGAAGTGACAAATATATTCAAAGGATTAGATCTGATAGAGTGCCTGAAGAACTATGAATGGAGGTTTGTGACATTGTACAGGAGGCAGTGATAAAGACCACTGCCCCAAAAAAGAAATGCAAAAAGGGAATGTGGTTGTCTGAGGAGGCCTTACAAATAGCTGAGAAAAGAAGAGAAGATAAAGGCAAAGAAATAGAGGAAAACAATAGAATGGGAAAGACTAGAGATCTCTTCAAGAATATTCGAAATACCAAGGGAACATTTCATGCAAAGATGGGTTCAATAAAGGACAGAAATGGTATGGACCGAACAGAAGCAGAAGATATTAAGAGGTGGCAAGAATACATAGAAGAACTATACAAAAAATATCTTCATAACCCAGATAAAGCATGATAGTGTGATCACTCACCTAGAGCCAGACATCCCTGAAGTGCGAAGTCAAGTGGGCCTTATGAAGCATGACTAGGAACAAAGCTAGTGGAGGTGATGGAATTCCAGTTGAGCTATTTAAAATCCTAAAAGATGATGCTGTTAAAGTGCTATACTCAATATGCCAGCAAATTTGAAAAACTCAGCAGTGGCCCCAGGACTGGAAAAGGTCAGTCTTCATTCCAATCCCAAAGAAAGGCAATCCCAAAGAATGTTCAAACAACCACATGATTGTACCCATCTCAGTTCAGTTTAGTCGCTCGTCATGTCTGACTCTTTGCAACCTCATGGACTGCAGCACGCCAGGTCTCCCTGTCCATCACCAACTCCTGGAGTTTACTCAAACTCATGTCCATTGAGTCGGTGATGCACTCATCTCACACGCTAGCAAAGTAATGCTCAAAATTCTCCAAGCAAGGCTTCAACAGTATGTGAACCGTGAACTTTCAGATGTTCAAGCTGGATTTAGAAGAGGCAGAGGAACCAGAGATCAAATTGCCAACATCTGTTGGATCATCGAAAAGCAAAAGGGTTCCAGAAAAACATCTATGTCTGCTTTATTGACCTATGCCAAAGCCTTTGAACTGTGTGGATGATGACAAACTGGAAAATTCTTCAAGAGATGGGAATATCAGATCACCTAATCTGCCTCCTGAGAAATCTGTATGCAGGTCAAGAAGCAACAATTAGAACTGGACATGGAACAACAGACTGGGTTCAAATAGGAAAAGGAGTACGTCAAAGACGTATACTGTCACCCTGCTTACTTAACGTAATATGGCAAAATGCCTGGACATGGAACAACAGATTGGTTCCAAATAGGAAAAGGGAATACGTCAAAGATGTATACTGTCACCCTGCTTACTTAACTAATAGGCAAAATGCCCAGGCTGGATGAAGCACAAGCTGGAATCAAGATTGCCAGGAAAAATATGAATAGCCTCAGATATGCAGATGACACCACCCTTATGGCAGAAAGCAAAGAAAACTACAGAGGCCTCTTGATGAAAAGTGAAAGAGGAGAGTGAAAAAGTTGCCCTTAAAATAAAACATTCAGAAAACTAAGATCAGGCATCCAGTCCCATCAGTTTCAGTTCAGTTCAGTCACTCAGTCATGCCTGATTCCTTTGTGACGCCATGAACCGCCAGCACGCAAGACCTCCCTGTCCATCACCAATTCCCGGAGTTTACCCAACTCATGTCCATTGAGTCGGTGATGACATCCAACCGCCTCATCCTCTGTCGTCCCCTTCTCTTCCTGCCCTCAATCTTCCCCAGCATCAGGGTCTTTTCCAATGAGTCAGCTCTTTGCATCAAGTGGCCGAAGTATTGCACCATAGCCTTGACTAGATGGACCTTTGTTGGCAAAGTAATGGCTCTGCTTTTCAATATGCTATCTAGGTTGGTCATAACTTTCCTTCTAAGGAATAATCGTCTTTTAATTTCATGGCTGCAATCATCATCTGCAGTGATTTTGGAGGCCAGAAAATAAGTCAGCCACTGTAGAGGGTTGTACAATAAACCAAATGTGTCTTCATGATGTGTATAAAATTCAATCATAAGGAAATTAATTTAAAATTTCTCTTCCTCATTAATTAGTGTTCATTTGAGGCTGCATATGAAACAGTGTTCTTCTCTGTTGAATAGGATGACCCCTAAATTTAATTTATATGTCTAAACTTTCTGTGGGTATTTACTTTGCAATGTTTCAGCAGTTTTCAAAAGCAGAGAGTCTAAACTCTTAGAAGAATTCTAATAACTCCTTTATATATACACTATTACCATTACCACATGCACACCTTTATTTGTACTAATTTACTAACAAAGCTTAATGCCTAACTGAGACAGTTCTTGTCATAGAAGTCAGGATGTCAAGTTCATATTTGTGTAAATCCCAACAGGGACGGACAGGCAAGCCCATTTCCTATTATGTGCCCCAGGGTGGAGTCCTTGCTCACTCCTGCACCAACAGCTCTGCTACCAGGGCCGCTGCTTCTGCAGCTGGGGCCACCCACCATGGACAGCACCAATCTGGACGCCAGTTCCCTAGGCTGACTGCCTTGGGGCCCTATGTGGGCCAGACTATACAAAAGGTCTATTTGTGCCCACATAACCTGCCATTCTGTGAAACCTAAGCCCACATGTGCACCGCTACATCAAGCACAATCTCCATGTTCATGTACCTGCATCATTATTTTTATCAGATTTCATTTACAAAACACAGATCAAAGACAACATTGTTATGAATCTTTAGAAGGCAACAGTAAAGCTTGCCTGGTGGTGGAAAGGTTAGGACTTCGCCTTCCAACGCAGGGGGTACATGTTCAATCCCTAGCTAGCGAGCTAAGATCTGCATACCTTGAGGCCAAAAAAACAAAACAGAAGCCAATATTGCAACAAATTAATAAAGATATTTAAAATAGTCCACATCAACAAAACCAAACCAAACCAATTATGGAGTCCTTCTGGGTGGGGTCCCTATGTGACTGCCCAGGTGGCACACCTAAGATGAACCCTGGTGCCAGTTAGGGCATCTGATACTTAACCAATCAGTGAACATACATCAGGTCCATGCAACAGATCTGGTGCTCACTCATGGTATCATTTTCCAGCCTTTCCTAAATGTGCTATAACAAGGAGGAACATGACTATTTCTACTACCAAATAATAACTCAGAAGCCTGTATGCCTTTGTATTTTCATATCCATTATCTCACCAGAGTGCCACAACCACTGCGATAGTGAGAAAGGATTATTGGTTCTAATTAATTAGTCCTCGCAACATCCATGGTTGTCTAGAAGTATTTTTGAAGCTGTCTGACAGATGAAGTCAGAGGTAAATGATTTTTCCTATCTAACCTCACCAGGCTGTTTGGGTGACTGAAGTTACAAAGTGGTTATGAAAGTGTTTTTGTCAGCAATGAGGTAGAGAGCACATATATTACCATTATTCTTTCTTCAGAACATCACATGGTAAGGACAGGGGAATCAAATTCAGGTTTACAGTAACTAATCAAGATCTCACCTTTTAAATGTTAAATCTTTCATCTTAGGTAACCTGGCCAAACAACCTGTACCTTAATCTGAACTCTTCATGGTCTGAGTCTATTTGAGAAGGGCACTTGCTCTTCCAGGAAATAAAATTCTACAACCAGCTAAGAATATCACCTGGACATGGAACAACAGACTGGTTTCAAATAGGAAAAGAAGTACATCAAGGCTATATATTGTCACCTTGCTTATTTAACTTATATGCAGAGCACATCATGAGAAATGCTGGGCTGGAAGAAACACAAGCTGGAAACAGGATTACCTGGAGAAATATCAATAACCTCAGACATGCAGATGACACCACCCTTATGGCAGAAAGTGAAGAAGAACTAAAGAGCCTCTTGATGAAAGTGAAAGAGGAGAGTGAAAAAGTTGGCTTTTCATTCAGAAAACTAAGGTCATGGCATCCGGTCCCATCATTTCATGGCAAATAGATGGGGAAACAGTGGAAACAGTGTCAGACTTTATTTTTTGGGCTCCAAAATCACTGCATATCGTGACTGCAGCCATGAAATTAAAAGACACTTACTCCGTGGAAGGAAAGTTATGACCAACCTAGACAGCATATTAAAAAGCAGAGATGTTACTTTGTCAACAAAGGTCCATCTAGTTGAGGCTATGGTTTTTCCAGTAGTCATGTATGGATGTGAGAATAGGACTATAAAGAAAGCTAAGCGCGGAAGAATTGATGCTTTTGAACTATGGTGTTGGAGAAGACTCTTGAGAGTCCCTTGGACTGTAAGGAGATCCAACCAGTCCATCCTAAAGGAGATCAGTCCTGGGTGTTCATTGGAAGGACTGATGCTAAAGTGGAAGCTCCAATACTTTGGTCACCTGATGCGAAGAACTGACTCATTTGAAAAGTCCCTGATGCTGGGAAAGATTGAAGGTGGGAGGAGAAGGGGATGACAGAGAATGAGATGGTTGGATGTCATCACTGACTCAATGGACATGGGTTGGGATAAACTCTGGGAATTGGTGATGGACAGGGAGGCCTGGTATGCTGCAGTCCATGGGGTTGCAAAGAGTCAGACACAAATGAGCTACTTAACTGAACTGAACTGAAGAATATCACAAATAAATTCAAAAACAAGTCTGAGAAATACAAAATAGAAAAAAATACTCTTGTATGTTTGTGAAGTAACCTATTACTATAAAACTATTGGGTTAAAAAGGTAAATCATGAGTAAAATTATAAATTGTTAGAACTCAAGGACAATTAAAACATCATAGATCAAAAATGTGTGGGACACAGAAAGAACTTTAAGGCTTTAAATACATTTACCAGGAAATCAAAATTTTAAAACAGTTAAGCATTTAGATCAAGAACTTGGAAACAGGGCAACAGAGCAAACTCAGAGAAAAACAGGAAAAAGAAAATAACACAGGTAAAGGAAGAAATCAATGAAATGGTGAAAAGGACATTGAAGATTAAAAAACAGAGAGCTGGTTCTTTGAAAAATAGTAAGATGGACAGGTCTTAGGCAAGATTTTTTTTTAAGGGGGAGAGAGACAGACAGACAGATATATACACACACATACATGACCTCAATGACAAAAAGAAAAGAAACACAAAAGACCTAGAAAATGATCTGAATAAATGGAAAACCATTCCAGCATCTTCCATGGGACAACTTAATACGGTTAAAGATCAATTCACCTCAAAGTGACATATAAAAAGGAAATTCTGATCAAAACTCTTGTTGCATTCTTTGAGGAGCTTGAGAAACTTACTCTAAAATTTACATGGAGGGTGAACTTCCACTTCAGTGGTGTGTGTGCAGGGGTGCCTGGATCCATAGACCCTGATCATGGCAACGATCCTGGGTTACTTGCACCTCCACAGGCTAGCTCATATAGTCTGCCTGCCTGCTCCTGGAATGCACAAACTCAAACTATGAGGAGAAGAAGTACAGGATAGGGGACAGTCCCAACTATGACAGCAGCATCCCACTCTTCTTCAGTGAAGTCATCCTTGACATTATGCTCTCTGCTCCAAAGACAACCAGACCGTCCTTCCTTTCTGTGTTTTTTGTTTTTTGTTTTTCTGCCATGAGTCACTTCACCAGAACCCTGGCCTGCAGACTTCAGGCCTGATTTCCTCAGCACTGCCCTGAAGACCAGTCCTGGCCTGGTATGCGGACCCTGCTCCCCCAGTGTGCTCCCTACCCAGTCCTGCCTGATTACCAATAAAGCTTTAACCACAAAAATAATAATAATAATAAGTAAAATAAAATAAAATTTACATGGAAAAACAAAGGTCCACAAATAGCTAACTTGGAAAATAAGAACTAAAAAGATCACAATGTTCCATTAGCTACTGACATACTTAAAATCTGTAGCAATATTTTTTGAATCTTTGCTAACCAGGGGCTTCCCAGGTGGTCAGTGGTAAAGAATCTGGCTGCCAATGCAGGAGCCGCAGGAAACGTGGGTTCCACCCCTGGATCAGGAAGATCCCTTAGAGAAGGAAATGGCAACCCACTTAATTATTCTTGTCTGGGAAACCCCAAAGACAGAGATGCCTGGTGGGTTACAGTCCATGGGGTTGCAAAAAGTCAGACATGGCTGAGCAACTAACACTTATCCTTACCCAGATTGTGGTCCTCAAATACCGTTTCCTACTAAACAAAACCAAAGCTACTTAGAGAAATGGCTGATTGCAGGTCTATGAAAGAAAATGTACAAGATAAACCTGAAACACATTGGCTTGCCATGTAGGAAGGAGGCAGTACAGAAATCACTAAGTCATGTTGAAAGGACCACCCAGGAGCCAACATGAAGAGGCTCCCAAAGACCAAAGGCAATCAAGTTCAGCATCAATAAGAATAATGACTGCCATAGATTGAAGCACATCAATTATGTTTAAATCCATGAATTTACAATGATACCAAAAACATAAAACAAAATTTTAAAAGACTAGTTAGTTACTTTTAAAGATGCCAATAAACCAACTTATTATTTTGGAAAATATGTAAATAAAGTAGAAGAATCAAACTGTTACTCTGACTCCTAAATGAATTGTACCACTGAATAACCAAATAGTAGATAGGGGGATGTTTTTCTTATTTTTTTTTTTTTTGGATGTTTTTCTTAATTGAAGTATTCCAACTAAAAATAAGGGAGAAGTGAAAGAATTACAGTTTCATTATTTTGCATTCCTAAATGAAATAATGTATCGAGACACTGATCATCAGAAAAAGAAAGATAACAAAGCCTCCTGATGGAAGAAAACACCACTGTTTACAAAGTCACCTCAGAAAACCAAACCTGAATCTGATCAAGTCTCTAGATTCCACTATGACTTTATAAGAAATACAGAAAACAGAGGAACATATTGAATAACAGAATAGAAATGCATTCAACAAAATCAAGAATAGGAAGTTTCACAGGAAAAAAGAATCAAATCTCTTCCTTAAATAAAATGCAAAGGGAAAGAGATGGAGGGCAGAACCAGCAAATTAAAATCATTTAAGAGACATATCAATGAATCACACTTTATTTGGATTCTGATTCAAACTACAGACACGTTTATGAAACAATTAGAAACTTAAACACTGATTAGATATCTGATCATGTCAATGAGTTATTGTTCTTTTCTTCTTGTCATAATTGTATTTGGATTGTTTTTGCTTTAATTCTGTATCTTTTAAAGATACATACTGAAATATTTATACATAAAATGACATGTCTTAGTCTGTCTTTAAAATAATACAGAAGGTGTGGACAGTGAGTGGAATATAGATTTTAAATGACTGTAAGTTTATGATTATGGAGGTTTGGCAATGATTACATGGTAGTTCATTATATTAATCAGTCTAGTTTTGTTTATGTTTGATGTTTCTCTTAATCATGAAATGTTTAAAATAATACGATACTTTCAACAAGACTATATGAATTAATCAATGAAACAAGAGAAAGGTCAGAATCTGGCTCTATCTTTCTATCTATCCAAATGGCTAACAAATATATAAAAGAAAGCTCAAACAGATTGGGGATTTAAAAAAATGCAAACTAAAGAAACATTGAGGTATCACTTGACAAAAATTAGGAAACCAGATGCTGCCAATTGTTGGCAGAAATAAGGAAAATTCAACTATTTATATATTTTCTGGTGGGATCTTAACATGTAGACCTATAGTGTGCTTACAAATACTTAACAACCAGCTCTGGAGAAAGAAAAAATACATAGCTTTACCATATATATACAAGTGTATATATATATAGTATATATGTTTTTGTGTATACATTATATATAGTTTACTATGAACTTTATTGATATCTAGGCATATAGCATACAATTCATAAATAATGATAAACAATACATGTATTGTAACTTCCATAGAATTAATTGATTTTCATAGAATGCTTTTGTTGATTTTTGCCAAAGTGTTTTCCTGTGGATGCAATCCAAGAAGGAGTGCAGATCTGATATGAATGTTGGTTGATATTTTAGTGCATATTAGGAAGACAGCAAGGGCTTCCCCAATGACTCAGTGGTAAAAAGTCCGCCTGCAATGCAAGAGATGTGGGTTTGACCCCTAGGTCAGGAAGATTACCTGGAGTAGGAGATGGCAACCTACTCCAGTATTCTTGCTTGGACAATCCCAAGAACAGAGGAGCCTGGAGGGCTACAGTCCATGGGGTTGTAGAGCATTAGACATGACTGAGCGACTGAACAGGCATTAGGAAGAAGGCAAAAGTGAAGCAGTGAAGATGGAGATGTGTTTGTCAGTGATCTGAGCAACTTCATTGCTGAATCAAATATTGGAGGAATACTTCCTTAAACTTTTGTGTTATTTACAATGTAACAGCTACAGACCTAATATACTTTAAAATTTATTTATATTACTAACATTTTCTTCATCACTTTCCTAAGCCTAAACAATTAATGAAACAATAAATCAGAGGTCACCAAACTTTTCCTGTAAAGGGCCATATAAGAAATGTTTTAGGTTTTTGTGAGTCGTATGATCTCTGTCACTATTGAACTATTCAACTCTGCTGTGTAGCACAAAAGCCATCGTACACATTATGTCAACAAATGGGCAAAATTAGGCAGTAGGTTGGGTTTCCATTGTTTGGCAACCCCAGTAATTTGTGGCATTTGCTGATTTTGCTACTAATACGATGTCACTGAACGTGAAGTTGTGAAGAGATATGCATTAGCACACCACTATACAGCATTTCTACAATAGAAATAGCACACGCATAAATGCTGATAAGTGCAAAGATAATCATACTATACAGTAAAATAATTAGGAAGTGATGAGTTTTGAATATTTATTACTTTTGATTTTTATATAATTTATCTAATTGAAATTTTATACAATTTAATGTATAATAATGTCTCTTTAACAGTCAGCTTTGCACAGTTCCTAAAAATTAACCAGCTTTTGTGAGCCTATTTGAGTAAATTGGTAAAGATTATTGAGAAGAATCTACCATACCTAATCCAGTGATGGAGAGGATCTTCCACTGATAGAAAGCATAGATATGATGTGGTGGATATAAATCATTAAATGCCAGACAACAGAAGAATGGACTAGACATACACATAGGAACCTGTTACACAACTCGAAGCATTCACATTGCTGTCTTTGCAATGGCATCTCTTGAGTAAACCATAACAGTATGATTAGATCTTAAAAACATAGTGCTGAATTCTACTTCAAGCCATGATGGAATGACTAGAACTAGATTAACCCTCTTGACGTGAACTTTTAGAAAATTGTACAAAACATATGAAACGAAGTTTTTAATCACTGGGCAACAGGCAGCAGAAGACTGTGATCCATGCAAGAAGAGAAAAGAGATACAAAGTAAGCCCCATAATTACCCTTTGTTTCTTACCTGGATGCATTGTTAGACCACAGTGGAGGATGAGGTGGAGAGAAATGTAAGCACAACATGGAGGGCTTGTTGACTTAAGAATTCTTGATAGAAATCAGAGTCCTGGGAGCTTGAAGCAGTTAGAATTTGTAGGACAGAGTACTGGAGAAGACAGATCACACAGAAAACAGCTTTAGAACTCTACATTGGGAGAAACTATAAGAAACACTAGTAGCTTAAAAAAAAAACAGACTAGTAACTAAAAGCTAAAGAATTTGTAGAATTCATAGAGCCTGGAGAGTCATTTGATTTCTAAACAATCAGAGTAAAGAGTCCTTGTTGAGGATGATGGAGGGAAAAAATATTTGAGGGGAAAATTGCCTTAAATTTTAAAAATTTAATAGAAACTCTAAACCACAGACTGAAAGGCTCAAACAGGATACACATAATGAGATCCACACCAAGGCACATCAAAATCAAATTGCTGAAAATCAATTATAACTTTAAAATCATAAAAGAATCTAGGAAAAGAAAACACATTATATAGAGATATGAGAACAAACTCAGATCATAAGACAGAAAGCATGCCAGCCAGACAAAATATGGCCTATCTTAAGAGAAAATACAATCAATGGACACTGAATCCAATATGACACAGATGTTGAGATTATTATGCAAGAATTTTAAAGCAACTATTTATCACTATGCACAATAAAGTAAAGAACAGAGAAGATAAAAAATCTCAGCAGAGAAACAGAAAGTGTAAAACTGTGAAAGGGAAGTGTTAGTCGCTCAGTTGTGTCTGACTCTTTGTGACCCTGTGGACTGTAGCCCACCAGGTTCCTCTGTCCATAGAGTTCTCCAGGCAAGAATACTGGAGTGGTTCACCATTCCCTTCTCCAGGGGAGCTTGCTGACCCAGGGATTGAACCTGGGTCTCCTGCACTGAAGATTGTTTACCATCTGAGCCACCAGGGAACCGCATAAAAGAGAAGCAAATGTAAATTTTAGAACTGAAAATATAACTCTGAAATTTTAAAAAGCACTAGACGGGCTAACAATATAATGAACATAACAGAGGAAAGATTCAGTGAGATTTGAACACAGTTCAACAGGAATTATCAAATCTGAAGAACACAGAGCAAAGATTTTTTTTTAATGAATAGAACTTCAGGGACCTATGGATCAATCTATATATGTTAAAATTCTAACACAAGTGTAATTGCAGTTCCAAAAGGAGAAAAAAGAGAAAGAATGTGGCACAAAGAACATTAGAAGAATAATGGCCAGCATTCCCCCAAATACAGTAAAGACATACATTTACAGGTCTAAGATGCTAAGTGAAATCTAAATAGGATAAATATGAAGAAAATTAGATTAGTCACATTGTAATAATATTGGTGGCATCATTTTGAAATATTCTAGTCAAAGCTATGGTTTTTCCAGTAGTTATGTATGGATGTGAGAGTTGGACCATTAAGAAAGCTGAGCACTGAAAAATTGATGCTTTTCAACTGTGGTATTAGAGAAGACTCTTGAGAGTCCCTTGGGCTGCAAGGAGATCCAACCAGTCTATCCTAAAGGAAATCAGTCCTGAATATTCATTGGAAGGACTGATGCTAAGCTGAAACTTCAATACTTTGGCCACCTGATGCGAAGAACTTACTCACTGGAAAAGATCCTGATGCTGGGAAAGATTGAAGGCGGGAGGAGAAGGGGACAACAGAGGATGAAACGGTTGGATGGCATCACTGACTCAATGGACATGAGTTTGAGTAAACTCTGGGAGTTGGTGATGGACAGGGAGGCCTGGCGTGCTGCGATTCATAGGGTCCCAAAGAGCCGGACACGACTGAGTGACTGAACTGAACTGAACTGAACTGATATACTCACAGATTGGGAAATAGTGGAAACAGTGTCAGACTTTATTTTGGGGGGCTCCAAAATCACTGCAGATGGTGACTGCAGCCATGAAATTAAAATACGCTTACTCCTTGGAAGGAAAGTTATGACCAACCTAGATAGCATATTAAAATGCAGAGATATTACTTTGCCAACAAAGATCCGTCTAGTCAAGGCTATGATTTTTCCAGTGGTCATGTATGGGTGTGAGAGTTGGACTGTGAAGAAAGCTGAGTGCCAAAGAATTGATGCTTTGAATTGTGGTGCTGAGAAGACTCTTGAGAGTCCTTTGGACTGCAAGGAGATCCAACCAATCCATCCTAAAGGAGACCAGTCCTGGGTGTACATTGGAAGGACTGTATGCCTGAGGCTGAAACTCCAATACTTTGGCCACCTGACATGAAGAGCTGACTCACTGGAAAAGGCCCTGATGCTGGGAGGGATTGGGGGCAGGAGGAGAAGGGACGACAGAGGATGAAGTTGGCTGATGGCATCACCCGGACTTGATGCACGTGAGTTTGGGTGAAACTCCGGGAGTTGGTAATGGACAGGGAAGCCTGGTGTGGCTGTGATTCATGGGGTTGCAAAGAGTCAGACACGACTGAGTGACTAAACTGAACTGAACTGAATATATACTGCACAGACAGGATAACAAAGAAGTATGAATAAAAATCAAAAGAATTCATTGAAAGCCCTGTAATCTTAATTTGAACTGGAAACATCACTCTGAACTCACAATTCATTTTCTCTTCTAAAAACCACATAGCACCTAGTTCTGCTCACTAAAGAGGCCTTTAAAAGTAATGACAAACCAGTAGTATGAGCATCCTAACACTCAGATGCTGGTCTGGAATGGTCTCAAAGTAAAGCATTTGCCCCAAAAGGAGCCAAGTCCCTTAGAGAAATGACTGATCCTGTTAGAACAATATTCAAGATGAGTCTGTAACATCTTGTTTTGTCCATAAGCAAGGAAGCTACCAAACAGTAGAGAGATCTGTTAAAATGAACCAAAAATCAAATTTACGGGGCTTCCCACTGGCCAAAAATGAGCTAATATCACATTAAAAAAAAATAAGGACTTCACTGGATTGAAAGGTAATGATCATTAACAAATCCATGAATCTGCAATGCTTCTAAAAATCTAGGAAATGATTATCACAAATTCTCAACCATGAGGTGAAATGTGACAGGAAAATTTATAATTGATAGATAGATTGAGCTGCCAGTACCTACACTCACTGATGAATCTGAATATCACTAAAAGTTGGACAACCAAACGATATGTGTCTACTGATAATTATAGGAAATTACACATTAACACCTATGAAGTAATTTTGCTAAATGATAATAATAATCTAATCAAGCTCTATGTCTAACTATCCAATTACAGGAAATACGGGATAATGGAGGAGATATTACATGACACCAACAGATCAACCAAATCCAATATGCTGGAAAATTTAAAGAAAAAATAAAAACTTATTTCTTCAACAAAATGTCATTAAGGAAAAACAGAATGTGTGTGGAGGGGGAAGTGCTATTATAATAAAAAAGAGAGAGATTTAAGAGACATAGCAATCAAATCAATGTAGTTTGGATCTGGCTTCTAAGAAGGCAAGTGCAAAAACAAAACAAAACATTTTTTATACAATCAGGGAAATTTGAACACGGAGGATTTAATATTAAAGAAGTATTATTCTAGTATACATGAAATGATATTATGACTATGTTTTTTTTTTAACGTGTCCCCAGTGTTAGCCCATGGCTACCCATGCCAGCATACCATCTTTCCCTGGTAGAACTTATTTTTAAAGAACTGAGTTTTAAAGAACCCACTCCTCTGGTAAAGATTATCTTTGGCTACTAAAATCTTTCCTTAGATCTTTGTTTAGCTGCTTAATTCTTTGTTAGGAAGATTATAATGGATGGATCAGGCTGTCAACCAAACCAGCTGAGTAATCCTAGGAGCTCTTCTACTCCAGCACCTCCTTAAACATTGCCCTCTGGACCGTGTAGCCGTTCTTGGTTCAGGTTTCGGATGGCCAGTGGTCTGCTTCCTAGCCCTGATGCCATATCACTACAACATCGTAGACTCAGCTTCTGCTACCTTGGGAACCGCACAGTTATCCCACCAAGGGTTCTCTCTCTTCTTGCTTCATGAGGAAGCCAATTTTTCTCCTTTCTGGAATTACAGCTGTCTCTACTGACCTCTGGAGGGCTGGCTCAGAAATGGCCACAGCCTCTCTAATGGCAGTTCAGATGGACAATTCCTATATGTCAAGGAGGAGATGATGCCACAAAGCCAAGATAGGAATGTCTACCTCTTCATATCTCCTCATGGGCTAGGGCATCTCTACTGGTCAGCACTCTGCCAGGGCACTGAATGGCTCTGGGGCCCTCAAATTCTCTCCTCTCTGTCTGACTTCCTGAAGAACGCCTTGACTGGTCCCCACCCCTGCTTTGTGCATGGCAAGAGGAATGGGGGTATTAATCTTAGTGTCCTTGGAGCACCATGTTGCTTCTCCCTGAGGGCTCAGGGGTTCTCATCAAAAAGGACCCTAGGAATTGCATCTATACCACAGAATTCCAGAGCTCTGCATGTAGATAGGCTTATCCAGGACACCACAACCCTTCAGAGAGAAATGAAAAGCCATCTTTTCCTGGAACAAAAATGAAAAACAGGAGGAGGAGACAGTGAGCACAGGCAGCATTAAGAGTGAAAAGAAAGAGCTGAGCAAGCAAATTAAGGCCTTTTCTCTAGAAAGTAAAGCCAGGCAGAGGTAACCACAAGGGCTTCTAATGCTCAAGCAGTGATTAACACCCCAAATGGAGACTGAACAAGAGCTGAGCACAGCAGCACAAGATTTTAGCCTCTAATAAAAGTTCAGGGTGACTGAAGGACATTTTTTAGTTCATCCCAGTAAGGAACACCACTTAGACAAGAAAAAATTTCCAAATGCTCATAGTTAAACCATCTAAGTGATTTATTTTGATAGATAGACTATAGAGACAGACTAAAAATGTAGATGCATGTACATTTCTACAGTCTGTCTTTTCATTAAATACACACACATGATATGAAAGCTTGCTTAAAGCGTATCCTTGGTGCCACTTCAGGGGGTACAGGTTCAACCCTGGTTGGGAAACTAAGGTCCCACAGTGTGGCAAAAAATAAATAAATGCAGCATATCTGAAGTCTAAAAAATAATATTAAATCATATTGTTTATTGTTTATTGTTGCTTTTCCAGAAAAAGTTCTGACCAACTAAGTCATGGGCTTGGTTCCTTCGCCTTAGCTGTTATTCAGGAAAAACCCACAGCCCCTAGCCAAAAGGCCCCACTTTCACTGCGTTGTAGATACCCACACTGCAGGTATGTGGCCCAGAAAACCACCCCAAATCATACAAAGACAAATGACCCACACCCACTTTGTCCTTTCCAAAGTTAGACTAGCTCCCCAAGGTACCCTATGGTGTCTTATCCCACCCTACCCACCCCAGAAGTAAGAAAGCACGCATTCGTTATCTATTTACATACAAAGTAGACTTGGGTTTCTTTTTTAATCATTTAGTAAAACCTGATGGCGCATACTGCGTGCCAAATACTGCTATGAACCCATCAACATAGAAATGCTAACTCCTTTATTTCAACCAGGAACTTGTACGCAGCCACGGTTCCTTACTCCTGTGCACACTGGCCTCTTACACCAAGTTCATGTGTGTGTTTCAAGGAGGGTGGGTATATATACATTGTCCTTGAAGCAGACCCCCACCTATTTGTAATAAACACTTGCCAGATAGAAAGAAAAATTCTCAAAGGCTATTTATGAAGTTCCTAACTTCCTCGGGATGCCATGTAGGACACTGTAATTACAAGAAACATTTTCGACTCTGCTTCTTTGACCGCGTGGCTGGGAGGCCCGGGGAGTGGACCATGGTAACCATTCTTCATTTTCCTGGGCCATTGTAACTCTAATGAGATCCGTTCTGATTGCAATTAGAACAGTGCACGGCAGGTGAAGCCATATGGAACCTGGTCATCTTGAAGCAGAAGCAGAAAGCAGGCTTTTGTCCTACTCGGCTCTGCACATGCATTTTCTAAAATCAAGTCCCACCTGGTCCTGCCACTGCGGTGTAAGAACGGAAATTGTCTGAGGGCCGAAGCTTCACTTCATGCCTGCATTGCAAATAGAAAATTAATTGCTGAGTGCCTACTGCGTGCTTGGTGCTGGGCTGTCTTGTTCTTCTGTCTTCTCATCAAACTCACGGTGAGCCAATTATCCTAAGCGACATTCTACTAAAACTAAGGCCCAGAGAGGTCATCAAAACTGCCTTAAGTTGCACCGCTTAAACGTGACAGCACCAAACCTCCTCACCCTAGTGCTTAAATGTTTTCTCTCCCCAGGGACATTGTCATTGAACTCTTAAACTTTCTGTACTTTTTTTCATTGCTTGACTTGGATAAACAGATGGTCATAAAAGATTCCGTTCTCCAGAGGGACTCTAAGCTCTTTCTGTGCCATATTAAGTGATAACTGACTGTGGGTAACTGCTGACAAGGCAGAAGCCCTCACAGCCCACCTTCCTTTGGCATTTTCCATTCAGAGCGGTGGGGGGAGGGGAACGTGGGGGACAGGAGGGGATGGGTTGGAAATCAGATCCCAGAACCTCACATATATCTGTGAGTCTTACCCTGCTCACCTGGACTACTGCCCTGGTATATAGGCTGGATAAATTCAAGTACGAAAAACTCTTTCACTGCACATAATCATTTTTTATCAGAATCACAGTACCTCTTTCCTTCTTTCCCTCCCTCTTTTTCCTGCCACCCCCCCCCCGACATCTCCCTCCACCATGGCTAACTCAGCCAGTAGCATGGAAAAAGCAAACTTAGAGTCTGCCAGTTCAGGGTCACATTGGTCTATTAAAGCCTAACAAAGAGTAAAGCTTTATGCTGAAGAAAACAGGTTTACCTTGAATTTGTGAATTGAGAGCCTATTGAAGGAGCCAGAGAAAACCTTTAATATTGGGCCAACCTATTATTCTATAGACTGCAATAAAATAGTATTTAATTCTAGGTGGCCACGTGGCCTAGCAGACTCACCCTCAGATGAATGTGTGCTCTGCACAGAAAGGAGCTTAGGTTCTAATTAGAGAATTTAAGTATTGGCTATAAACACCAAGAGATAATACAATTATGTATTTGTGTGTAAACATGTCAAATGATTGATGCAAAGATGAATTATTTTCTAAAAGAGAACTGACTCTTCTCAAGACCAGTGTGAATTCCTATCATCAAGGGAGTTCAGATCTCTCTCAAACCTCTAGAAAACATGTAATGACTTGCCCTGGGTTCTGCCCGCACAGCCCCCTCCCCAAACCACTGTCCAACATGCAGACTCACCTCTGCTCAAAGCTCTAGCCCAGTGTCACAACCCCTAGGCATTGTGGCCTTAGGCACACTATTTAATCTCTGGGGGACGTGGTATCAGGTCAGTTTTTGCTCCGTCTTACTGTCAACGTGCATGCTCAGTGGCTCAGTTGTGTCCGACTCTTTGCAACCCTATGAACTGTAGCCTGCTAGGCTCCTCTGCCCACGGGACTTCCCAGGCAGGAAGACTGCAGTGGTTTGCCATTTCCTTCTCCAGGGGATCTTCCCAACCCAGGGATCGAACCCACGTCTCCTGGGTTTCCTGCATTGGCAGGTGGATTCTTTACCACTGCACCACCTGGGAAGCACCTTACTGTCAACATTAGACCTCCAATTCCTGCCATGGATCCTGTTGCTGGACCTTTATTCTGAAACCCTGGTCTTAGTCTCAATCTTGACCTGCTTACAACTTCAGTCTAGAAGCCAGGAGACCCCGGCAGGGCCCCAGTGGTCTCTTCCTGCACAAAGAGATGCCTTCCCTCAAACCCCAGCCTGGAGACTGGGTCCCATTTATATGTTGGCAGCCAGTCTTCTTGCAGCTGTCACCATGCTTTTCTGATGCCATGCTCTGCTTGGCTCCTGGCCACCTCCTCACTCCTGTTCTACTGCTTCATTCATACCAGGTAGTCAGGCTTGGTTCAATGTCAGCAAACTCTTTTGAGGTTGGCCTGGACACTCAGCTCACCTAAACCTCAACTTCCAGTAGAATCTACCTAGCAGTGTTCCAAGTACCACTGTCATGCCTGGCCTCTCACATGACTATGGGCATAGAAGAAAAAGCCACAGCCCCATAGACTCAAATATTGAGGGGAAATGAATTGCATTTTTTCTAGCATCTGGCTGAACCAGTGCAACAAAATGGTTTTGGGGGGATTAAGAACGCTTTAGAAAGGGGACAGTATTTCATATGCCAACTGCTTTAATTTAATAGTCATTCTTCGCTGTGCCCATGAGCTGTGGAGGCCAGAGAGACTGACTAGAACTACAGATCAGGGAAGCAATTTGCCCAGCCATCATTTCCATTCCTACTGAGAAAACAAAACCATTCAAACATACTTGCCTTTTTTTCCCCTTAAAACATCTCTTCCTCTATAAAAATGAGAAAGTTCATTATAATAATGTGGAATTTCAAAGAGCAGGAAAAAAATAACAAAAAAACAGTTGTCCTAGTACTCAAAGCCAAGAACGATCTTTTTTTTTTTTTTACCTTTTTCCTATCTTCAGCAGCTGAAACCCGTTTTGGAGCATCTTAATGCCCAATGAATGACGGACGCCTTTTCCCTGTCCCAAGTGTCTGTCAGGTATTCTGGGAGCGCTGTCCTTCACAAGGGATGCGGCAACCTGTTTCAAGAGGAGGGAATATAACAGCCGTCCTGCCTGTCCTCACCCTACCCCTGGATTCCCCACTACTGGGGACAAAGAACAAGGGCATAAATACACCTTCAAAACACCATCATTTTCTAAGTACTTACAGATCTACCACCTTCAAGAAGCTCTTAAGGTAATTCAAGAAGGGTTAGTATGTATAAAATAGATAACTAATGAGAACATATTGTACAGCACGGGGAACTCTGCTCAATACTCTGTGGTGACCTAAATGTTAAGAATTCCAAAAGGGAGGGGATATATGTATAGCTGACTCACTTTGCTGTACAGTAGCAACGAAGTCAACATTGTAAAGCAACTATACTCCAATAAAAATTAGTTTAAAAAAATAAAAAGGGACTAAAGTTGAGCAAAAAGAAAGGAAGTGCATCCCTCTCTGACAACTGAACATTGTTGAATACCGACGAAGAAAAACCATCAATGGGGGAGGGAGGTGGGCAGGGGGTTCAGGATGGGGACCACATGTATACCCATGGCTGATTCATGTCAATGTATGGCAAAAACCACTACAATATTGTAAAGTAATTAGCCTCCAATTAAACTAAATTAATTAATTAAAAGAAAATAAAAACCATCAATGGTTGGAGAACCAGGCTCAAATCTCATCTCAGTCTCTATGGTTAGAGACAGTCTTTGAACCTTTATCTTCTGGGCTAGAGATTCTTCACTTGCAGGGTGAGGGATTTCCAACACTTTCTAGAGGCCTGCCCAGTTCTAGGACTTATTTGAATTCCAAAGGCACCAGAAGAACTGTGTTGGGAGTTGAGAGGAGGGGTCAGGCATGACAACTAATAACCAAGATCTGAGGTGTAAAGTTCCAGGCATCAATTTTCTGCAGCAAATCATCACTCAGGCTGATGCAACAAATCCTTTGTGATGCCAGCACACGAAGTCTGGTGCCCCAGTTCCTGGATAATGTCAGAAAACATGGAAAACCTGAAGAACAGATTGAATCCCATCCCTGAGGGATCACTAATACGTCTTTCCAAAAACGCCTGAGAGACCATAGACACATAGGAATTTCTCATATTTGTTTGGCACAATAAAGTTCTACCACTGACCTATGAAACAAGATCTCAAGTCAACCAATAAGGCAGAAGTTGAACAACAGGAAAATAGTTAAATAAGTAACAGAATATCATTCATCAATTGAAAATGCTTTCAAATAATAGCTGATGAAATAGGAACATTCACAGATTATGTTAAGGGGAAAAAGTAGGATTCAGAAATATATAAATAGTGTAATCCCAACTATTTTTAAAGCCAACACATGGATAGAGCAAAGACAAGAAGGAGACATACCAGCAATGTTACAAGGAAGCAGGACCAGCTACATAAATTGCAGGACTCAGTGCAAAATGGAAATGTGAGGCCCCTTGTTCAAAACTTAAGAATGTCAAGACAGGGACTTCCCAGGTGGTTCAGTGGTTAGGACTCTGCACTTCCACTGTAGGGGCCACTGGTTGAGTCCCTGGTTGGGAAAAAAAGACGCTTCATTAAAGTATTTCTGGGTGTTAATAATATCAGTTAGTTTGTATTTATCTGTATTTACCAGATTCTATTCGTGAACATACACTATCTTTTATTTTGAGAAAATATGAGTGAGGTTTAAAAGAGCCAACAAAAGTTAACGGATATTGACCTATAATTATAAAGGAGCCTGATTGGGAACACCAGCCATACTATTGCAATATATCACAGACAGATGGAGATTGAATCTGGGATGAAGGGAGAAGTGGCAATCTGGCCAGAGGGGAAAAAGTCAGAAGGTGCCACAAAATGATAGGGAGAGGGTAAGGAAGCTCTACACCTGACTGAGGAAACAAGACCTTAGCTGGCTGCAGAAAACAAAAAAGTCCCTCCCCCAATCTAGGAAGACATGAAAGATCAGCCTAGTGTACGGACAAAAATTATGGTTCTACAGCAGTTTTATATATATATATATATATATATATATATATATATATAGCTGATTCATTTTGTTGTACAGCAGAAACACAACATTGGAAAGCAATTATACTCCAATTAAAAAAATTTTTTTTAAGTAGTGGTCTGCTAAGGAACCAAAGGCACCCAAGTAGGGAGGGGCACCCAGGCGTTTCCCCATGCTAGGTAGCAGAGGCAAGGCCCAGAGGACTCGATGCTAGTATTGAGTATATCTTTGTACCTTCAGGCTGGATGATGGGGAACCACATCTATTTTACTGATTTATTTAAACTAATGTTTATTGTCTGTCTCTGCCCAACTAGAGTATAAGGTCATCAAGGACTAGAATTGTTAACTGTTTGTTCACTATTGTACCCCGGCCCTTAGGAACATGCCTAGCACATGTGTGCTGTGCTTAGTCACTCAGTTGTATCCGACTCTTCGAGACCCCATGGACTGTAGCCCACCAGGCTCCTCCTCTGTCCATGAGGATTCTTCAGGCAATAATACTGGAGTGGGTTGCCATGCTCTCCTCCAGGGGTCTTCCCAACCCAGGGATTGAACCCAGCTCTCCTGCATTGCAGGCAGATTCTTTACCATCTGAGCCACCAGGGATAGTAGGCACTCAAAACAAAAACAAAAAAAAAAAATCATTGAATGAAGTAATTGTGAGTTTGGTCCAATTCTTATCTCATTACGTGTAAGGCAGAGATTAGTAGTAGATAGGCTAGGCCAAGTCTCAGGAACAATCCCAATGGGAAAAAAAAATTCCTTATTTTTAAATTCCAAAGGGAACATGAGAGATTCCTTCTTAATTATTCACTGCCTTGATTATTCATTGTTCATCCCAGAGGGGATGGGGAAAAAAAAATATACAACAGGGTCAGGTGTGAGCAATACACCTATCTACATCTCATTAAGATAAATCAATTCCTGGGAATTCCCCAGAAGACAGGCAGTCTCTTCTCTTAGCTTCACTAGGTGACCCCAGACCCCACACAATCTCAGGGTCATTCTGAAATTGTATTAAAAATTCCTGCCACCACATTGTGAACAGGTGGAAGAGAAAAAAAGGAAAGCAATTACTGAGACAGTAGGAGCTGAGAAAGGGTTAAATATGGGCCTGTGAATGAACACAGCCCACCTCCTTCTCCAACCAGATTGTGTGCTTGCCCTGTGCCTGAAGCCCCTGATGCAGTCTGGTACTGCTCCCTCACAATGGTGGCCACCCTACCCCAATGCCAAGAGGCCTCTCCTTCACATTTCTCACCTACTCTCAGGCACTTTGAGAAGGTGAACGTAGCCACAAAATTCTTTTTTCCCCCTCTTCTTTTTGGGCCACCCCTCTCCCCAGCATAATAAACAGGAAATGTCTCCAATGTTCCAACATTATCCGCTGCAGGTACTTTTCTGAACCAACAGATAAATGCAGGCATGTACCTCCCCCTTTCTATTTTCTTTCTCCGAGGCAGCCTTAAAGAATGCAGTTATCTCAAGTCAAAAAATAGCAGCTCAGGAGAATGTTTTCAGCCCTTGTAGAGACAAGGGCTGTCTTCCACGTTGGCCTACAATGCAGGGTCCAACTAAAAGGTTGAGCTGAGACTCATACTTAAAGAGTGGGGAAAGGAGAAGAATGTCCTTTTTGAACCTTGGTTCACAGCTGTGAATTCTAGGCTGTGTGTGGAGACATTCTAAAAGGTCCAGCTATCCGCCTTCCTAGCCTGGAGTTAGGACAGAAGTGGGACATTTGAGAGTCTCCTGGTTTAGCCACAAGACTGTGGCATGCACACAGGGGCTGTAAAGTCCCAAGCCCTGGCTTTGCCACAGAACTTGTGGGCAGGATGCAGCCCCTGCAGGAGAAATGAAGTACAACTGAGCCCCATGGGTAGCCAACTTAGGGATTTAAGACAAAACATAATTTTTCCTAAGACAGCACATTCAAACTAGTAGTAGAATAAACCACCTGCTACCAAGGAATTTGAAAAGTTGAATCCAAAAGTGGAAAATAGCCAGGTTTTCTCACTGCAGATGAATGAAAATGTAGACTTAAACAGTCTATGCTAGCCAAGATAAAATTGGTAGGACCAGCCTCCTTCATACCAAGAGAATTTGTTGCATGAACTTTGCTAACAGTGTGTATCAGTAGTGTTTGTGCTCATAAAGCTTCTACTAGCTGGATGACCCCAGGGAAGTTAATAACCTCTTTGTGCCTTGGTTTCTTCATCTATAAGATACAGGCAATAATAACTAACTTAGAAGGACTGTGTAAAAATTAGGAATGATGTGTATAAAGTACCTAGGACATGATAGATAAGAGCAGTGATGTTCCAGTTATTATGTGATAGAAGAAGTGATCAAGAAGATAATTTTCCCCTGTACCTCTGCCTTTCCCCTTAACTGCTACCAGTTTATGGGATATTTAGAAGAAAAAAAAAAACACAAGAAAATTCAAATTACGACCATTCTATAATGATGAAATTATATGGAAGTGGGTATGCTGCTGCTAAGTCACTTCAGTCGTGTCCAACTCTGTGCGACCCCATAGATGGCAGCCCACCACGCTCCCCCATCCCTGGGATTCTCCAGGCAAGAACACTGGAGTGGGCTGCCATTTCCTTCTCCAATGTATGAAAGTGAAAAGTGAAAGTGAAGTCGCTCAGTCGTGTCTGACTCTTAGCGACCCCATGGATTGTAGCCTACCAGGTTCCTCCGTCCATGGGATTTTCCAAGCAAGAGTACTGGAGTGGGTTGCCATTTCCTTCTCCAATGCATGAAAGTGAAAAGTGAAAGCGAAGTCGCTCAGTTGTGTCCGACTCTTTGCAACCCCATGGACTGCAGCCCACCAGGCTCCTCCATCCATGGGATTTTCCAGGCAAGAGTACTGGAGTGGGGTGCCACTGCCTTCTCCGGGAAGCAGTTATAATCAAAAGTTATAAAAGAACTTCCAGAACATGTATGTGAAGTATAGTTGACATGGAGATTATGGTGAGCAATGAGGTAGAAAAACACCAAGGATGGACACTGGTTCACAAGCTGCCCATAACGATCAGCACATGGCTGATAATGACTCAATATGGCTTTTCTGAAGAAATGAGGGTGAAGAAAGATCACTGGTTTTCTATTAATAGTAACAAGACTACTCAGTGATCTGTAGAGACCATGCCTGCTTCCACCACTGAGCAGTTGTCTCCATGAAGACCATCTCCATGCTTCCCTGCTTCCTCAGAACCCTATAGCACCCCCTAGTCCCCTAGAGGCTCTCAGAGCCTCCTTGACATGCTATGTTGTGTTTCTTTTTCGCAGATCCATTTTCCCAGGTGGCACAGTGGTAAAGAATCTGCCTGCCAATGCAGGAGACACAAGAGCTGTAAGTTCAATCCCTGAGTTGGGAAGATCCCCTGGAGTAGGAAGTGGCACCCCACTCCAGTATCTTTGCCTGTAAAAACTCATGGACAGAGTAGCCTGGCAGGTTACAGTCCATGGGGTCGCAAAGAGTTGGACACAACTGAGCACACACACACATTGGTGGCCCACAATCATAAAGTCCTTTAGAGCAGGATTTGATCTTACACTTCTTTGCTGCTGCTAAGTAGCTTCAGTCGTGTCTGACTCTGTGCAACCCCAGAGATGGCAGCCCACCAGGCTCCCCCATCCCTGGGATTCTCCAGGCAAGAACATTGGAGTGGGTTGCCATTTACCAGGCTCCTCCATCCACAGGATTCTACAGGCAAGAGTACTGGAGTGGGGTGCCATTGCCTTCTCCATACACCTCTTTAGGACTGTGTAAAATTGACCAACCAGGAAAAGTCCCTGACACTGCCCCGTGTGCTCAGCAAATGCGTTAACGTGATGAAGGGCAGAAGAGCTGTGCCATCCTGGTCTCTGATCACAACATTAACCCCAATTTTCTGGATGGTTCTTAAAATCCTGTCCTTTCCTCCTCCCTTTGTAGCCCTCACCTTGCTGAACATGGGAACCATCAACAAAGGAGGTCAACAAATAGGCTGAATTAATGAAAGGCATGCTGCCAAGATTGCTGACATCGTACTCTTTCATCACCATACAGAACCGAGCGGCTTGCTGATAAGAGGGTAGGAGGTTACTCGTTGCAAACAATTCAAAGCAAGCAGGAAATATGCCTCCACTCTTTGTATGTCAGGAGTGGGGATCGAGAGTCTTCTCTACTGACAAGCTTTAAAAATGGCAGTATTACCAAGTAATGACGAGACAGCCTACAGTATTAGTGTGGGCTAATGAAGTTCAAGAACCAATGCTTTTCAACTGTGGTGTTGGAGAAGACTTTTGAGAGTTCCTTGGACTGTAAGGAGATCCAACCAGTCCATCCTAAAGGAAATCAATCCTGAATATTCATTGGAAGGACTGATGCTGAAGCTGAAACTCCAATACTTTGGCCACCTGATGCAAAGAACCAACTCATTGGAAAAGACCCTGATGCTGGGAAAGATTGAAGGCGGGAGGAGAAGGGGACGACAGAAGATGAGATGGTTGGATGGCATCACCAACACAGTGGACATGAGTTTGAGTAGGCTCTGGGAATTGGTGATGGACAGGAAAGCCTGGCGTGCTGCAGTCCATGGGATCGCAAAGTCAGACTGAGCTACTGAACTGAACTGAACTGAATGAAATTCAGTCATAAAAGTCACATTAGTTTGCAACATAATGCCTGGAGAACCATCACCAGTGGTGCCTGTGAAGTGAGTCCTTCCTGACAAGATGGGAGGCATGGTATGGAAGGTAACGTCCATTGAGATTCAGAAGGGGGGACACTTGAAGCCTGGAAGAAATGAAGACCTTTAAGCTACTTTCCAAAAAGATAAAGCAGTTGAAAAAAGGAAGGAATCAAAAACTTAAAAAAAAACTCTGTGTGTGTGTGTGCATGCGTGTACATGTGTATGTGTGTATTTCTGACTAGACTTCCAGGTTTTTTTGAGTACAGGGACAAGATCTGCTTCCTCTGAGCAGTCCAGCCCCTGGTACATGCCATGTGCCTAGTAGATGCTCATGGAATGTTACATAAGATTATAAAGTACAGATAAGGGAGCGAGAGAGCTTGGCAAAGATAAAAAGGAGTCTTTATGAGACCCCTGAAAAAGAAAGGTAAAAATCACCCCCACAGCAGAGAGGGCTAATGTAGGATTAGAAGTGTACCCCTTTCACTTCGATGCATTCATCTTGAGTACAAGTCCTCACTTGGAGGACAAGTACTTGCTTTTTTTCTTTGCACTTGCCAGCAGACAGAGTGGTTAAGTTACCAGTTGGTCTTCTCCCTGGGGGTTGGTCACTTTTTCCAACAAAGCACTGTGGACCTCAGACCCTACCCCATCTAAACACCAGGAACTAGATATTTCCACCAGATCTCTGGTAGGACCCACTCTGGTTCAGCACAGCAGGGAGCCTTTGCTATTTCCAGGCCCAATGGCACATCTACGTCTACATTCCTATCTTCCGTTGTTGGTGAAAAGCTGTCAACAGAATCAGTAACCAAGCTTCATTTCATCTTAAAATAACTCTTGGGGATAGATATTATTTTTTCCATTTATAGGAGAAAACTGCTGCTGCTGCTGCTAAGTCGCTTCAGTCGTGTCCGACTCTGTGCGACCCCATAGACGGCAGTCCACCAGGCTCCCCCCTCCCTGGGATTCTCCAGGCAAGAACACTGGAGTGGGTTGCCATTTCCTTCTCCAACAGGAGAAAACTAAGACTCAGTAAAGTGTCCTCATTGAGTTCAGCTAGCTGGTAAGGTGGGCTTCCATCTATGGGGTCGCACAGCGTCGGACAAGACTGAAGCGACTTAGCAGCAGCAGCAGCTGGTAAGGAGCAAGCCTGGTAGCAGGACTCAGGCCTCCAGAATTCACCCACCTACCTTGGGCGAATTCATGGATGTCCAGGACTAAAAACCAGGATGTGCATGAGTGCATAGTTACTTCAGTCGTGTCTGACTTTATGCAACCCTATGAACCATTGCCCACCAGGCTCCTCTGTCCATGGGAATTTCCAGCGGAAATTATAAAGAATACTGGAGTGGGCTGCCATTTCGTCCTCCAAGGGATCTTCCCCCGACCCAGGGATGGAACCCACATCTCCTGCATTGGCAGGTGGATTCTTTACCACTAGCACCACTGGGAAGCCCCCAAACCAGGACAGTGTCGGGCAAACAGAGACGAATGCTGACCCTGGCAGAGACGGTGTTACCTTGTTCACTGTTGTATACCTGTGGTGCATTGTGGCTGCTCAACAAAGATTTGCTGAATGAATGAAGTGAAGTTAGAATGGATGATTTTATGACGGCTCCAGGACACCTTTAGGTGCTCCACTTCCTTTCTGAAAGGCCATTCAAGAAGTCTCTTAGCCCCCTTCCCCGCCTCATCAAATAGTAAGTGAGGATCATTGAGTCACCATGCAGAAGAATTTCAATGTGAAAAAGGAAGACGGCAGATATACCCCAACAAGCAACCGAAATTGTGTACTGCTTGTCTTTGTCGCCTTAGAGGAGGAAAAGAAATGAACAGCCAAGTTGATTCTTATTTTCAAATAAATTAAACATTCATCAATGTGTGTTTGTTGCCTACATTTAATAGCATGTTTCTTTCTTAAGCCAGACTCCAAGCCAGCCTCCTGTCCAAGTTTTCTGTCATGCCTTATTGTTGAGTCTGTTCAGCTATTTTAAAAGATGTTGAATATCCATAATGGCTTTCAGGCGAGCATTGTCAACTTTTGTATGAAGCAATCTTGGTTGAAAGAGAAGATCCCAGAGCTTATAGTCGCCATCTACTGTGCTGCCCGGGGCTGGGCTTGAATGTGTGTGACTGATAACAGGACACATTTCTACCCTCGTTATTAAATTCCTGCTCCATAATTCATTGGCCACTCTCTTTTTAGGAAAGATCTTTATGGCAAAGTGGGCAGGACAGCAGGTAAGTGCTCTTAGGAGGAAAGTGTGAAGTCCAGCTGCCAGGTTGGATGCTCATCTCCCGGGACCCCTGACTGGCCCTGGAGTGGCTCTCCAGGAGGGCTTTCCAACACCAAGCAGTGAAAGCCCATCCATCTACCTGCCTGCTGTGCTAAGAGTTCAGGCTCTATAATAAGGGCATATTTACAAGAGACTTGCCCCACCTTGGTTTGTTTTTCCTTTGGCTAGGCTAGAATGAAAAATGAATATGATGATTTGGAATGGCCTTTCTTCCCCATTGCTGGCTGGTGCTCCTCTGGAGGGTTCTCTAGGAGGTGCAGCATATAATTTCCTGCCTTTGCAGAGGGCTCCTAAGCTTCGAAAGAGCCTTTATTTTTTTTCTGTCCTCAGGTAAACAAGGGTCCCAGGAGGGGCCAGGCCACTGATCCCAGATAACTTTAAGATTTCTGTTTCTTCCAACAAAAGAAATGTATTGAGTTTGACAAACTGCTCTGTGTTCCCTATCAAGATAAATCACACTTTGAGATTGCATATCTTAGCACTGAAACCCTCAAAGGATAATTCCTGGGGAAAGCTTTGGGAGCCGTCATGGCTAACTCAGCCTGTGTGACAGGCTTGCTTCCTGGGTGACTGGCTTAGAAAAGATGACACCAAGTCTTTCCTGAATCTGAATGCACTGCATAAAGGCAAAGACACAGGCCCCAAGTCATTCTGGGCAAAAAACCAAAAAACACGTCGATAAGTAACTTGAGAAAAACAGAAAGGCAACAAGGGCCCCAGTAAGATGAGGTGGGTGGAAGAAGAAGAATGAGGGCGGGAAGACATGAGGGAAGACCTCTTCATACAAACTACTTATCTGTGAATAAAGCCACATCCTGAAATCTAGGGAATTCTAGCTGGGAAGGGGGAAAGGAGAGAGATATCCCATAGTGTGTTAACTTGGTGATGGAGCCATCCAGACTCCTGAGTCCATTCATGTATCTGCTGTGGTCCCCTCATGTCAAACCCAGAACCTTTGTCAAGGCCTCGCCGTGCACATGCTTCACGATGGACACAGGAAAAAGATGTGCAAAGCGCTTTACAATCACTTCCAGTTTCTGAGGAGCAGCACTCCAAAATGGTATTTTGGTTGGCATGTATTTGGCTTTCCAACAAATATATGAGATACATTAGACTTTGCAAACACACAAATTAGTGGATGACAGCCTGGCTGGCTTTCCCTTTTTTTTTTTTTTTTGCTTTCGCAGGTTTAGGTTTACCATCTTCCTGAGGTTTTCTTAGGTTTGCAGGTTTCATGGTGAGAAGTTCTTGGATTTTGCATTTAAGTATGCTACTAGTGAGAGTCAGAAAAGGCAAATATGCTAGAAACTTCCTTTTTTCCAAAAAGAATGCTATTTAAAAAAATACACGTGTGAAAGATTAGCTGGGGAATTAGTAGAAAGCCACACAAGTTAACATTGGCCAATAAATTGGCCAACGTTGGTCTTGAAAAATGGGAAAATAAAGATTGCATGCCTGCGTGCTCAGTTGTGTCCGACTCTTTGCGACCCCATGGACTGTAGCTGGCCAGGCTTCTCTGTCCATGGGATTTCCCAGGTAAGAATACTGGAGTGGGCTGCCATGCCCTCCTCCAGAGGAGCTTCCTAACCCAGGGATCAAACCCGAATGTCTTGCATCTCCTGCATTGGCCGGCATATTCTTTACCACTAGTGCCACCTAGGAAAGGCCAAAATAAAGATTGCTACTGGCTTCTCTGGTGGCTCAGATGCTAAAGAATCTGCCTGCAATGTGGGAGACCTGGGTTCGGTCCCTGGGCTGGGAAGATCCCCTGGAGGAGGGCAGGGCAACCCACTCCAGTATTCTTGCCTGGAGAATCCCATGGACAGAGGATCCTGGCCAGCTACAGTCCATGGGGTCACAAAGAGTCAGACATGACTGAACGTCTAAGCACAGCACTGTTCTGTTAGTAAATAATAGTCATATGTATAGTGAATTTAAAAGAATGCAGGCATTCACATTATTTTTCTAGTACATCAATGATTTTTTTTTCTGGTTCAGCCTTATTTACTTTTATTTTTAATTAATATTTACTGGAGTGTGGTTGCTTTACAATGTGTATTAATTTCTACTGTACAGCAAAGTGAATCAGCTATACCTCTACATATATCCCCTCAAATGATACAGATGAACTTATTTGCAAAGCAGAAATAGAGATGTGGATGATTTTTAAACTTGACATCCTGGGTCAGGAAGATCCCCTGGAGGAGGGCAGGGCAACCCACTCCAGTATTCTTGCCTGGAGAATCCCACGGACAGAGCCTAGTGGGCCACAGTCCATAGGGTCACAGAGTCAGACATGACTGAAGCGACTTAGCATGCATGTGTATGAGGCAACAGATTTAGGAAGATATATTTCATCTGTTGATGAAAAGAAAAATATGTGAGGATTTTAGTCTTGCTCTGCCACCAACTATGTGCTGTGTGACCTTAGGCAAACAGCTTGCCTTTTCTGCGCTTCAGTTTCTGCCCTTATTTTGAGATAGTCATATCAGATGAGTTCCTTCTAGTGTTTACAGTCCACGATTCTCTTTTATTCAGTCTGGGAATAGGGAGCATGGTCAATGGGAAGGCCTGTAAGGGGACAAAAAACAGAATCAACTGAGAGATGTTTGGAGTAGGTGGGGATAGAGAGCCCGAAGAATAAAATAGCAGCAAAAAGTGAAATTTAACTCTTTTGAACTCACGCCAGCCATTCAGCTTAAAATAACAGGACTTATGGAGTAAAAGAAGGTTGCAACAGTGAGTCACCCCACACACAGCAAACCAAAGTAGGAGGATGAGTGGTAGGATGATAATCAGAGAAGTTCACTCTCTAAAGAGGAAGGACAGTAGTGCTTGGGTCCAGCCAAGAATGCAACATTCATTGAACTATGAGCGACTGCTGAGTACCAGTGACCGTACTCAATGAGGATATGTCATAAATATTATGAATTATGAATATGTACTCATTATTGGGCTTCCCTGGGGCTCAGACGGTAAAGAATCTGCCTGCAATACGGGAGACCCAGGTTCGATCCCTGAGTCAGGAAGATCCCCTGGAGGAGGGCATGACTACCCACTCCAGTATTCTTGCCTGGAGAATTCCATGGACAGAGGAACCTGGAGGGCTACAGTCCATGGGATCGCAGAGTCAGACACAAATGAGCCACTAACACTTTGACTTTTTTCACTCATTATTAACAGGACATTATGCAAAACACAAATGAAATAAGGCATAGTCCTTTTGCTTAGCATCTAAATAAATCCAATAGATTAGATTCACAAAGGAGGGAGCTGGCCATCTTGTGGAAGGGGAAGACCCCCTATAAAAGCAGACTCCTGAGGCTTGACCCCGAGTTGTGTGCAAATGGACTAGACGACTGTACCTGAGCTGAGCAAAAGAAAATGGAGAAAGCTCCTGGCAGGGAAGAAAGTCAAGGGCCAGGAAAGAGGAATCAGAGGAGAGGCCAAAACAGGAGGCTGGAGAGCCGGGAGGTAGGACTACAAGTCTACAGCAGATATGAGAACCCAAGGTGATGGGAAAACAGGGTCTTTGCGAGACACACAGTGTGGAAGTGTATGTTGGCTCAGTCGTGTCTGGCTCCGCAACCCCATGGACTGTAGCCTCCCGGGTTCCTCTGTCCATGGGATTCTCCAGGCAAGAATACTAGAGTAGGTTGCCATTCTCTTCTCCAGGGGATCTTCCTGACCCAGGGATCGAACCAGGGTCTCTTGCATTTCCTGCATTGGCAGGTGGATTCTGTGCCACCTGGGAAGCCCCTGACATGGAAGTGGGACTCGCAAGTACAGAGACAGGAGGAAAGGGAACACGTGAGCCCAGATGGAGCAGTGTGGGTGGGCCTCAGCAAGGCACTCCTGGAGGCCAGCGACTAAATCCTGGGCTTCTCTGTCCCCACCACTGCCCCACCCCTCTCCAGGCATAGAAATGGAATAGACAGCAAAGGCAGTAAGCAGAAGCCATCACCATGGAGGAGGGAAAAGACCTAGGGCGCTTTAAAGGTGAATTGCTGAAAGTTCACAGGCTCTGAACACTGAAAAGAAGTGAAATTCCTTAGGATACAAATGACAAGTAGCCATAGCGCAGGCACCTACAAGGAGCGAGCAGGTGGAGGGGCGTGGAGCAGGTGTGAAGCACAGCCCTTACTATGCAAAGAGTGCTCCGAGGACCCGCCCGTGGGTATCACCTGGGAGCTGGTTAGGCGCAGACTTTCAGGTCAGGCCCCAGACCCGGAGAATCAGAATCTGCATTTGAAAAAGCTCCCCAGGGGATTCATATGCACATTAAAGTTGAAGAAGCCCTGCACTAAACCGGGGTCAGCAAACTTTGTTAAGGGCCTGATATGCTAGGCTTTTCAGCCGCCTTCATTTTTGGCCCCTGCTTCCTCCTCCCCCCCTCTTCCTCTTCCTCCTCCTCCTCCTCCTCCTTTACAAGCCTTCAAGTTGAGCCCACAGGCCTGGGTCTCCACCCCGCCACAGGGCTGAGCTCTGGTAGGGTGGTGTCAGGGACCGAAACCAAAGTAAATAAGAGTTGAAATTCCCAGGGCGAAGTGTGAGCTTCCCATGTGTCTTAACCTCTCTGTGACCCAGTGTGCTCGTTTGTAACACGGGGCTGCTGGGGCTACTAGGAGTACAACATCTCACAGAGCCCTTGAGGGTAAACAGTAATGGGTGTTAATGGACTTTACAAACTATAAGACTATCATCTTGATCATTTTTGGTTCATTCAAAGTGAAAGAAGAGCTGGCTTTCCTGGCATGCGGTGGGTTGGACGACAGCTGTTCTCCTCGACCCAGATCACCGATAGGGGGAGCTGGCTTGTCAGCTTGAGATTCAAAAAGCTGAAGCAAAACCAAACAAATAAAACAATCAGACCTGAAGCTCACTTCAGCTACATTTTTTGCTTTGGCATTATCCTCTTTGTTCCCTTCTGGCACATTCTAAATTTCTTTTAAATTGGCATTTCCCTTGGATTCACCTACAACTAACTAATTCAACTTGGGCCGCAAATCCCCAACCTCCGGGATCTAACGCCTGATGATCTGAGATGAAGCTGATGTAATCATAACAGAAATAAAGTGCACAATAAATGTAATGTGCTTGAATCATCCTGAAATCATCCCCCACCCTGTCCGTGGGAAAACTGTCTTCCATGAAACCGGTCCCCAGTGCCAAAAACTTTGGGGACCCCTGCTGTAGACCACAGAATATCCTGCATCATGTTTAGGCTTCACCATATACTTTTCACTTGAGCTAAATTCTTTATATACATTAAAGTATTATCTTTATAACAACTCTGTTAAGTAGCTATTATCACACATAATATTTTACAGATGAGAAGATAAAGTCAAAGAACTAACTAGTCCAAGATGAGATTCAAACTCTGCTGTCTAAGTCCAAAGCCCATGATCTTAAGAGCAAAGACTTACAACTAAAGAAGAAAATGAATGTTAGGGTATAAAGATACTAAATAAACATGAGAACAGACTTTAGGGAAGTCTTTTTCAATACAACGATACCATCTGTGCAGATTGTGAGTGGTCATAAAGGTGTCTAGCATTTCTAACATACATGTGCAGAGGTGACAAAAGGCAGGAGTTTTTGGTTCTTTGGTTTTGGTTTTTTGTTGTTGTTGTTTGTTTTTTTGTTTTTTGCCATGCCATGAAGCTTGAGGGATCTTAGTTTCCCTGACCAGGGATTGAACCCAGCTGCCAAGCAGTGGAAGTACAGAGTCCTAACCACTAGATTGCCAGGGAATTCCCCACAATTTGTAAAAAGGAAAAGGCACATGTATAATGCATCTCACCTTCCTGCCTATGCGGCCTAAACTTTTCAAGCTCTAGGTGATACATTTGTTCTGTCTTGTATCCATCTCCCCTAGTCTAAGGCACTTAGGTTTTCTTGCCCAGAAGCTCAGAGGTGGCCAAGGCCCACACATCATGAGGTGTTCACGGCAGCAGGGCCACGATGGAGAACCAGCAATGCATACCAGGCCCAGAAAGCCACAGCACCCTCTCCCCGTAGTTGGTCAAGGTTACTATTTTGCCTTTTTGACATACTATCAATTATGCTGCTGATAGAGATACTGGACCTTTAGTTTTCTTATAAAATAGGAAACTGAGTTTAATTAAACCATCAGTAACTTGGACCTAATTATTTCAGACAGTATTTAATTAATTTTTCATGGGTACCTAATGTAATTAAGGTTCCTTTAATAAGACCTTCTGTGACATTAAAATATATGACCTTTATCTTCCTTATCTACCCCATTCTGACAACTGAGATTTGTCATTTTCACTAAAAGGTATAGTTTGATTAAATAGAACAGACCATAAAATTAATCTGGCAAATTATACTTGTTTGTTTCTTTTTTTCCTCCCCCCTCAAGGCCTAATAAGTTAAGTCTTTTAATTAGCTGTGCAGATACAAGTGTTCATGCTACCATTCTACTTTTAATTTGCCAAAGTGTTTCTTTTGTACCTGAATTTTTGTGACCAAAGCAGATAACAACTATCCTTTATTAATCATGGTGAAGGGTTCAATCTTTTAAGATATGAAAAATAATGAGCTGTTCTTTACTTTAACAATGACTGGTGATTGTTTTAAGATGTCCAGCTGTTAATAAAAGGGTTTAATTCCCGATACTAATAAGATACTCTAAATACGAAAACCCCTACTGGCATTGCAAACAAACTGCATCCTAAAATCTAAGGTGATTCAAAAGGTGCTCATGACCTCAAAAGTCAAAAGATCTTCATGACCCTACGACCAAAATTAGAAAGGTCTCCATGGCCTTCGCCCCAAAAGATGCAAATATTCAAGACCCAATTGGGAAAGGGGAACAAGTTAGTCTCATATTGGCTAAGTATATAATTTGCTAAGAAATTATATTGTTGGACAAAAGCAGGGAAAGGTAGGCTAAGAGAATTATAATTCAGGCAGGGATCCTAATATTGCTTTCCCACTTTCAAGACCCCCAAAGACTAGACTCTCTTCTATTTTAGCAACAAAGAGAACAAATTTCTTTTGAAAGACAAGACCTGCCCCCACCTTCAAGGAGAAGAGCCAAAGTTAGGAAAGGAAAAAGAAACAATGAGGCACTAGCTGCTGCTGCTGCTAAGTTGCTTCAGTTGTGTCCGACTCTGTGCGACCCCATAGACGGCAGCCCATCAGGCTTCTCCTTCCCTGGGATTCTCCAGGCAACAACACTGGAGTGGATTGCCATTTCCTTCTCCAATGCAGGAAAGTGAAAAATGAAAGTGAAGTCACTCAGTTGTGTCTGACTCTTAGCGACTCCATGGACTGCAGCCCACCAGGCTCCTCTGTCCATGGGATTTTCCAGGCAAGAGTACTGGAGTGGGGTGCCATTGCCTTCTCCGGAGGCACTGGCTACAGGCTTGCAAAGTAGTAGACATAAGGAAGGAAGTGGGAGCCAAGCAGTAGCATCCTCAGAGGTCTGCAGAGTCTGGGGTGCACCTCAGTCTGCTGAGTGAGATTCTCAGCACATAGCATGTGCTGTCTAGACCAGCAGGATCCAGTAGAACTTTCTGCAATGACAGAAATGTTCTATATCTGCTTTGATTAATATGGTAGCCATGGGCTATTGAACACTTAATCTGGGGTTCCTGCAACTGAGCAGCTGATTTTTCAGCGTGACTTAATTTGAAGTAATTCACACTATAGTCACATGTGACTAGTGGCTACCTTATTGGACAGGGTGGCTCCAGATAACCTCCTTCCTGGCCCCGCCCACTCACAGAAGGGCAGCCTCCTTTGCTGAGCACTACAATATCTGCAAGTTCAGTTTATTTGCTCAGTTGTGTCCAACTCTTTGCAACCCCATGGACTATAGCACACGAGGCTTCCCTGTCCGTCACCAACTCCCGGAACTTGTTCAAACTCGTGTCCATCGAGTTGGGGATGCCATCCAACCATTTCATCCTCTGTCATCCCCTTCTCCTCCTGCCTTCAATCTTTCCCAGCATCAGGGTCTTTTTCAATGAGTCCGTTCTTCACATCAAGTGGCCAAAGTATTGGATCTTCAGCTTCAGCATCAGTCCTTCCAAAGAATATTCAGGACTGATTTCCTCTAGAATGGACTGATTGGTTCTCCTTGCTATCCAAGGGACTCTCAAGAGTCTTCTGCAACACCATGGTTCAAGAGCATCAATTCTTCAGCGCTCAACTTTCTTTATGGTCCATCTCTCACATCCATACACGACTACTGGAAAAACCATAGCTTTGACTAGACAGACCTTTGTAGGCAAAGTAATGGCTCTGCTTTTTAATATGTTGTCTAGGTTGGTCATAGTTTTTCTTGCAAGGAGCAAGCGTCTTTTAATTTCATGGCTGCAGTCACCATCTGCAGTGAGTTTGGAGCCCAAGAAAATAAAGTCTTTCCCTGTTTCCACTGTTTCCCCATCTATTTGGTATGAAATGCCAGGACCAGATGCCATGATCTTCATTTTTTGAATGTTGAGTTTTAAGCCAGCTTTTTCACTTACTTCTTTCACTTTCATCAAGAGGCTCTTTAGTTCCTGTTTGCTTTCTGCCATATGGGTGGTGTCATCTGGATATCTGAGGTTATTGATATTTCTCCCAGCAATATCTATGAATCAGCTCACAAATCCCCAGCTAGTCTTCTGAGCCTGACTATATTGCCTCACTTTGACACTGCTTCCAGTCCATAGTGGCTTCCACAGTGGCTCTGGGATAATGTCCCTATGGAAGGACTTGCCCTCATGCTGCCACTGCCATGTCTCACTGGTTCAACAGATGATCAAACTACTACGCCTTGTGAGGTAGAAAGGGGATGCAGAGAAATAGCAATGCCTAGAGGCCACTATCCTGCAGAAAACAAAATATAAAGGGAGAAAGGATAGCATTTTGGAACACGGGGACAAGATTCTGTAGGTTTTCCTGCTCTATTAAGTAGCTTGGAGGTCAGACGGATCTAAAGTAAAATTCAAATACCTCTACTTTCTGGCTGTGTGATCCTAAGCAAGTCATTTCACTCTCTGAGTTTTCGTACCCTCCTCAGTAAAAAAGGAGAATACCCCAGGCCTTTCAGAGTGACTATGAAGACTCAAGAAAGTAATGAGGGAGAAAATGCTCTAGAAAATGCTAAAGCATTAAATCAAAGCTACATATGGTTATACCTGCTTCCCTGGTGGCTCAGATGGTAAAGAATCTGGCTGCAATGCAAGAGACCCAGGTTTGATCCCTGGGTCAGGAAGATTCCCTGGAAAAGGAAATGGCAACCCACTCCAATATTTTGCCTGGGAAATCCCATGGATAGAGGCTACAGTCCGTGGGATGGCAAAGAGTCGGACATGACTGAGCGACTGACACTTTCATTTTGTTAACCAGTTTAACACTGTGCCCAGGATCAGGGGTGAAAGTGATTCTTTTTGCTCTTTTCCCAGATTCTGGATTGAAACCTAGAAGGCTGGGCTGAGACCTGGGAATCCTGGCCCTCAGGCTATTGCTCTGCTTACCAGCAGGTCCTCTGGACTTGGACTCTACAATAGAGAGAGTCAGAGAACAATAGGCTATTTAGGAGCTCCACTTGCTTAAGAAAAGAGACTGCAGAAAAGTCACAGTAAATCCCAAATATATATATATATATATTTGTCCCCCATCCCCATCTGGGTGGTGGCTGCATGTCATTGTTCAGTGGCTCAGTTGTGTCTGATTCTGTGCAACCCCATGGACTATAGCCCACCAGGTTTTTCTGTCTATGGGATTCTCCAGCCAAGAATACTGGAGTGGGTTGCCACTTCCTCCTCCAAGGGAATCTTCCCAACTCAGGGATCAAACTGTAGCTCCTGCATTGGCCAGTGAGTCCTTTACCACTGAGCCCATCTTCAGGTGGCAGCTGTGCGGGGAGAGATTTGGGGTTTCCTGGGCATCAGATTATTGGAATCCCTGAGGCTTATGGCAAGAGAGTGGAGATGTTAAAGATGTGAAAGAGGAAAAGCTAGAACTTTAAGAAATAAATGGTAAAATTTCTTGCAACTCAGCTCCTGGCTCAAAAAAATAGCTGAAGCCAAAATGTTTTGAACTCCCTGTAGATTATCCTCGGAAAGTTGAATTACATACTTAGAAAAGGAACAAGAAATGTAAAATCATAACAGAGGAATTCTGGTAACGACTGATGACTTTTTTTTTAATTATAGCTGATTGAATTTCCATGAGAAATTGTGTTGATCAGAATGATTAATTTAACAAAATAGTTATGAGATGAAGCTTACATGTAATAAAGTAGTTCTAAGACTCTGATATTAAATACAGAGAAAATATTTCCAACATAGAGAACAACTACACTTGGACTTACAAAGTGATCCTTTTCCCATGAATTCCTGAAATCAGAGAATATGTGCCATCTCAGTGGATTGCCTCAAGAAACAAATAGCTATTTTTGCTTATAACTTCTTTCTTTAAAAGCTTCTTCATTTTAAGAATGTGGGAGCAGGGCCATGATGGAAAACTGATCGATCATCTTAAAAAATAAGGTAGGGATAGGAAACATAGACTCCCGTGTATGAATTTAAAAAAAAGTCTAATAGCTACAATGGAATATTTCATCACCAACACAAATCAGGCATCGTTTTAATCAAATTGAATTTAGATTATAGACTTTCATGTAAAACCTAATTTACTTTGAATTCCCCGGTCACGACTTGTGCGCGCCTTACAGGACAAGGTTAAAGAGATTACATCAGGGTTCATGTCAGCAGCATCTGCTGGTTAGTTCTCTGCATGCTGATTTAATGAGAGGTTATGCACAGTCTGTCAGAAGGACTTCTGTTCCAGGCAGGTGCTTGAGAGAAATCTTCACTTCCATTATGGTAACTAACGGGCTTTCAGAAATATGAACTGATGCACGCCTGTCCTCTGATGTATAATATCGTATGATATTTGTCACCACTTAGCTAAAACTTACAAGCAGAAATTATGACCAGACCCATTTTTCTTTTGCAGTTCCAAAAGGAAGTAGCATTGTCACTCTGAAATGTAGCTTTTCAGAAAACCGATTTATGCTTGTTTTCCTTAAAAGGACAGTCATCCTAAAGAGGTATATTTCTAGGCAACAAAATGCTACACATAATTGTATAAATAGTTTGCAGATTCTAGAAGGAAACTGCGTTAAAGACTGCTTATGAGCAGGAAGGGAACAGACACATCATTCCTCCTGAAATTTCTAATACGAATTTGTAAATGTTTTAAATTCATTAAAACATTTTCTATTTCAATTCAGAAGTTCTTCAGAGAAGAGCTTAAAGATGTTTCTGTAATTATTGTAACAGGAAGGGGTTCTAGCCATTAAAATAATCTTTGGCAATTCAATGTGATTCTCCTTATTTATGCAGCACGCTTTTCTGAGTGTGTCTAAGTCCCCTTTTGCCTTTGCTGAAATGGTCACTTCTAAGCAGTGTATCACAAAGAGGTTCAAATTCCAAAATCAATCAAGTCATTTTGCCAAAGAAGAAGGATTTAGAATCGAGTAATCCGTAATCATATGGATGCCTTACAATAATTATCTTCCTTTGGAGCATATATTTCTGACCAGGGGTGTTAGAAAAAGGGAGGGTGAGGATGGAGGTGGTTCTTGGTATTATATAAGGATGAGACTGAAAAATCCCAAGCATTTTATCTTTATATTAAAACCGCTTTCTGCATATGCCCTACTCATCTACCATTGTGCCAGCCTAAGGACTGGACATAGCTCTTGACAAATCACAGTTGAATATTCATTTTAAGTATGCACAAAAATTATAATAAGAAGATGGGCAGTTTTCTCAACAGACTTATAATCATGAGGAGAACTGATTATTCGTGTTAGGGGATACAGAACAAACAGGTGTTTGGGCTCAAGAGAATGCATTAATTTCTCCAATTTCAACAACTGGGATCTCTTCTAAAGATGAGAGAAGTTTTTTTCTGGTGCCTGTGTACTGGAAGGAAGCAGGCATGAGCACCCTAGGGTAAACTGGAGTCGTCCTGAGGCAGCTCCACACGTGGGTTTGCATCTGCTTTGGAATGTATTGACTGGTGCTTGTTTCCCACTGACTCATTAGTGAATTGTAAACCTCTCATCAAGCTCCCCATCTCCGACACAGAGAATGTCACCAGAATCCTGGTGGCTAATACAAAGCTGGAGAGAAAATGGAAAGAAAATGGCCTCAGCCACAAGGAATGTGAAGGATTAGGACGTTTAATGACTTAGAAGCTGAGTGATATTGACAATTCTCCCAGTGTTTAATCACACACTGAGGACAATTTGAAGAGTCAGACAGAGAGTAGTTTAATTTGAGGACAATAAAAGCAAACAAACTGTCTTGTCCAGACAAGTCAATTTCTGGTAGAGTGACAGCATGTCCGCGACAGAGTTTCTCCTACCCCACAGCTACAGTAGTGGATAGATTCAAACAGCCAGATGCTCAAATACATATTGGCCTGAGTTGATCCCTTGTCCAATTTGATAATATATGTAGTGAGAATGAATGACCTTAATGGAGATCTATGACTATCTTTTGGTCCTCACTGGTATGTACATTAACTATTAAGGCAGACTTATGATTATTTACATGTCTAAAATGTATCTTTTGTGATTTTCCTAGTACCTCTCTGGATGCTCACAGGATAAACATGGGTAATAAACTCAATTACAAACAATGTTATGGAAACAAGGGCAAATGACTTTTCCTGTATAAGCAAGGATTTCTCAGTTTGGCGGAAGTCTCAGCTCTTTAGTCAGCCTACAGATCCACTGCTTGTTGGAATTCTGACCATTAGGGAAATTACAGGACAAAAATTTTAGAAACAGTTTTTCAAAGGTTTCCTCAGAGGTCGTAGAGGTGAGTGGCTAGGTAAAACCTGGGGTGAGCAACTTAGAATTTGCATGCCAATAGATGAGTTTACCATACATTAACACATTGGCGGGTAATGAACCATTGTTTATGTGTTAATGAAGACATTTTCCTGATGATGGGTATGCATTTTTGCATAACTCTCACGTAGAAAGTTGGTGGAAAATTTGACTTTGCCTAAGCAGTGAGGGAAAGTAAAATAGTGATTCCCCCAGTAAGGAATTGAAACATACCCAGAAGGTGGCCAAAGCAGAATAATCCAGCACGTTAATATCTAAATGGGCTTCTCTGGTAGCTCAGCTGGTAAAGAACCCGCCTGCAATGCAGGAGACCCCAGTTCGATTCCTGGGTCAGGAAGATCTGCTGGAGAAGGGATAGGCTACACACTCCAGTATTCTTGGGCTTCCCTGTTAGCTCAGCTGGTAAAGAATCCGCCTGCAAGGCAAGAGACCTGGGTTCAATCCCTGAGTTGGGATGGTCCCCTGGAGAAGGGAATGGCTACCCACTCCAGTATTCTTGCCTGGAGAATTCCATGGGCAGAGGACCCTGACGGGCTACAGTCCATGTGGTCCCAAAGAGTCGGACACGACTGAGAGACTAGTACTTTCACTTTCAATAACTAAAACGTCACTATCAATCAATCAACTAGAAGGATGGGGAAAAAATATTTTCTTCAGCTGTGGCATAAAACTGTGGTTTTCAAAGTTGAAGAGATTTATCCTTCTCAGCACGAGGTTGTAGATTCAAACATGAATCCAGGCTCTTAGTATGTTAGGAAGGCGACTGCCTGGAAGATACTGTCGCTTCCAGTGACATGCCTTCCTGGAATAAGATGGGGACGGGGGTGGGGGGTGGGGGGCGGGTGGTGGGGGTGTGGGCGGGGGTTGATAAGTAAACTAAGTACCTTGGACAGAGCTTTGAGCTTGTGCTCCAGAAACCCTAGTTCCCCCAAGTCCACATTCACCTAGACCTGAAGTAATGCCCTAAAAGCCTTTTGGGTGAAATGACAACTTCCTTATTACTTCTTCCCTCCCTTCCTCAAATCTAAATAAGCATCTGTTGTCTGCAGCGCCCACCGCCAGGTACTGAGGACACCTGCCATCAAGGGCTCACATTCTCAGGGAGGGGAGGAGAGGAGGGGAGGGAGCTGACAAATAGAAAAGGAACAGAAACCATGGCCACGAACCTGGTCTGAGATCAGGGAACTTGACACACCTCCTCTCCGGGTGACTTCATGCTTTGGGAGAGCTAAAATGTTATCCCCCTCAAAGCTGGAAGACATCTAAATTATATACAGGGGAGTTTTCACTCAGCAAGGGAGGTGGGAACAAGTAGGAAAGATGGGAACCAGGTGGAAGGGCATCCACCCACCTACCCCCAAACTCCCTTCAAAGCATAAACAGAGTGGCGGGGGGCTTAGCAAAGAAACCGACTTTTGCCAAACCAGAAGATAGGGTGTCTGTCTCTTTTGTTTAGACTGTTTTAATAGCACTTTACACAGTATTTCTTACTTTAAAACATGGTATCCATACATTTGCTTCTTTTTCCCCCAGTGGAATCCCTTTGCCTCCCACCCAAACAAAAGCTTCCGTAGAATCCCCAGAATAAAAGAGATGGGCAGGGCTGCTGCTGTGGAAGCCAGGAAAGGAGGAAAGGCATTCCCAGGGCCACTCCTAAGGGTCTGTGGGCTCCATAGCCTGCATGTGACAACTTTTGTCCCCAGCAGTTTCCTGACTAGATTGTGAGACCCTCAAAACAGCAACCGTATAAGATCTTGCTTACGTTCCTATTTCCAAAAACGACCACACTGCCCGGTAAATAGCATGAACTGAAGTGAACTGAAGTGAAAAGGAATGCAAGAGAAGGAGAAATAAATGGTGTGTGTCAGGAGACAAGGAGAGTAAGTTACTCATTGTCTGATGTGGTGAAAAGAGGAAGAAAAGAGTTGAGATACAAAAATGAATAATGCCTGTCTCAGGTAGCTCAAAACACAGCCCATGGAGAGAAAAGCAAGCAAACGATCAGAAGACTATAATTACAGCAATATTGTATACAGAATCCACCAAGGCAGGAACATAGAACACCACCAGGTATGCAGGGGATGGAGGAAGTAAAGCTTGAGCTAAAACGTAAATATCTGCTCACAGGACTGGGAGGGAAGGAAGAGAGAGGCAGGTAGGGACGAGATCAGGAAGACCCTGAAATGCCACATTCATGGGCCTAGCTTTACTCTACAGGAACTGGACAGCTGCTGAGTGATTCAAAACAGGTTAAGTGACAGGGTCACATCTGGATATTAAAAAGCTTAGAGCAAAGAAGGTGGTGAGGCAGTGGTTTGGGTATGGAAAGGAGACCGTGAATTTAAGAGCTATAAATCGAAAGAGCAGAAGGGCTAGAACTTGATAGCCCTCTCTGGTTATTTTTGGTTTCTGGAAAGCAGAGTGTCATTTCTAGCCTGATCTCCATCTCAGCAACAACTAGACACTCAGGGGCACTGGAGGACAGAGGGAGGAAGGACTGGGTCCAGAACATGTAATCTGCCTTTCTTCTCTGTGCCCAGTTCTACATTTTCCAAGTCCCTGCATCCTCCTCTCCTCCTTCTATGCAATCTGGAGGCTGGGGCTTTCCCTTCTTACTGCTTCCAACTTGGACCATGCAATACTTGTTATTACCTGAGTAGCTATAATGGGAAAAAGCTAAAAGGTCCAACCACTCTCATAATTTCCTTAATATTGTCCCTCTCTAATGAAGGGGCACATGACTTCATCTTTTAAAACTGAGGGTTTTTGGGGGGGCACCACCCCATGTAGCTTGCAGTTCCCTGGCCCAGGGGACCCACCAGACCACCAGGGAATTCCACAAAACTGAGGATTTTAATAGAGAGGCCCCTCCATTATATATGATAAAGCTTGACCACCAACCACATCACATCGACCTGCCTACTGCAGCAGCTAGTGAGAAAACTTCTTGAAAACAGTCGCATTTTGAGTCCACTGGGGACTGCTGATAAACAACGTCACCAAAAGCAATGGAAGAGGAAACACTGCCAGCACATGATAAGGCACTGGCAATCGGAAAGACATCAGCAATCCCCAACAAGGCCATTTCCCTCCCACTTTTACTTTTCAGAAAGAAGGATTTCCTCAGTCAGACTAATTGCTTATGCTGAGAGCGTGTGTTGAGGACATATATTTTCATTACTCAACTCTTTCCACCACTGGCCCTAGGCTGAAACGCTTGGCAGGAATCTCTTGAAATCCACCTTTATTGAAATGTTCTGTTCTTAATGAAAAACAGTTCTTTACTTACAGATAGTATCTGAGAGTTTACAAACAGATCCTCTCTATTAAACCGCTTGATTAACTGAACAATCTGAGAAGGGCATGGTCATCCCCCTAACCAGGGAGGAGCACACAGGCACCCACAGAAGGTGAAGTGACTTGTCTCCAGACTCAGACTCAGGTCTCAGGCTTTTGGGTGCAGTACCTCAAGCTTCTCCACACTGCTTCTCTTGTGCACTAAGGATTACCAAGACATTTTCTTTTTTGGACTGGGATCTCAGAAGAATTTTTTTAAAAGCCCCAATTTCTCCATTGCAAGGTTATAACTGATTTGGGGCATCATTATAATGATTACCGTTTTGTTTAAAAATCACTGTATGTAAATCCTACCTGAGGTGGGCAGAGGGATGGGCTGGGGTGGGGACCACTGGTGCTTCATTGTACAGAGAATGAACTCAGAGTCTTCTGCATGGCCTTCAATATCCTCCACAATTCAACCCTAACTCCTCTCCCCTACCTTTACACTGTGCTTCCTTCCAGCTCTAAGTCACATGGATCTTACCATTTCCCAAACACACCTTGCACTATCATATTTAATGAGCTTTTGTGCTCATTGCTTCCTCATCAATGATCTTTGCCCATCTGTGTCTTATAGTGCATAGCTCACAACACAGAGCCCACCTTCTCCAAGAATCCATCTAAAATACCCCAGACAAAATGGTACCCTCTCTCCCCTCTACTCCTACAGCACTGGACACCTCTGTAAATGCCCTGAGGATACCCTGGCTTTTGTTTCAGCGGCTGCTGCAAAGTCACTTCAGTCGTGTCCGACTCTGTGCAACCCCATAGACGGCAGCCACCAGGCTCCCCCATCCCTGGGATTCTCTAGGCAAGAACACTGGAGTGGGTTCCCATTTCCTTCTCCAATGCATGAAAGTGAAAAGTGAAAGGGAAGTCGCTTAGTTGTGTCCGACTCTTATCGACCCCATGGACTGCAGCCCACCAGGCTCCTCCGTCCATGGGATTTTCCAGGCAAGAGTACTGGAGTGGGGTGCCATTGCCTTCTCCATTGTTTCAGCTACTCTTCTGATAGACTGGGTTCCTGGAGGGCAGCATCTGTCTCTTCCACACTGTCCAAGATAGGGTAACTGATCTTTTAAAAATGGGCATTTATACTATGGAGAACAGTGCGGAGATTCCTTAAAAAACTGGAAATAGAACTGCCATATGACCCAGCAATTCCACTGCTGGGCATACACACTGAGGAAACCAGAATTGAGAGAGACACGTGTACCCCAGTGTTCATTGCAGCACTGTTTACAATAGCCAGGACATGGAAGCAACCTAGATGTTGATCAGCAGACAAATGGATAAGAAAGCTGTGGAACATATACACTGTGGAATATTACTCATCCATGAAAAAGAATGCATTTGAATCAGTTCTAATGAGGTGGATGAAACTGGAGCCTATTATACAGAGTGAAGTAAGTCAGAAAGAAAAACACCAATACAGTATATTAACACATATATATATATGGAATTTAGAAAGATGGCAATGATGACCCTATATGTGAGACAGCAAAAGAGACACAGATGTATAGAACAGTCTTTTGGACTCTATGGGAGAAGACAAGGGGGGTATGATTTGAGAGAATAGCATTGAAACATGTATATTATCATATGTGAAATAGATCACCAGTCTAGGTTCAATGCATGAGGCAGGGTGCTCAGGGCTGGTGCACTGGGATGACCCTGAGGGATGGGATGGGGAGGGAGGTGGGAGGAGGGTTCAGAATGGGGAACACATGTACACCCATGGCTGATTCATGTCAATGTATGGCAAAAAACCACTACAATATTGTAAAGTAATTAGACTGCAATTAAAATAAAAAATAAAATTAAAAAAAATAAAAATGGACTTTTAACAAGACTAAGCATCAGCCTAGCTTCTTGACTTAATACAAATGAAAATGGCTGAACAATCATTCATTTTCTTCCTGCCAAAATGAAAGTTTATTGATGTCAGATAATATGCCTAATCTCTACCTGAACTTTGCATACGCCCGCCTTTGTTCAATGCCCTGTAGGGCCTCAAAAGTCAGGAGTAACTTTCCAAAATGAGGACAAAAGGTAAGCGCAAAGCCTCTTAAAATGGTGTCTGCTTTCTCATGTACAGACTTCTTCCTGGAGCCCACTGCTATAAATGCCTCTTTTCAGAGAACAGCATCATGGATTTTAAAAAAACCCTAAATCAAATGAAAATTATGTCAGGTAGACAATATTAAAGTTCCAATGACATAGACTGGAAGACAAACCAGATTATCTGGTCATGGAGCAGAAAGAAAGAAGCAAAGAATAAATGAATGAACAACTAACAAATAAACAAATAGATAACCTGCATTTTACAGCTGAGGAAACTGAGAACCAGGGGGAAGCAAGTGATACCTCTCAGGTCATAGGCACTTGAGCTGATCAGAAAGAATTGAACAACCAAAAGAATAAGCATTTATCAGGTACTATCCAGTATATCAGAGGTTTTCAGAGGTATTTAACACTCACAAATCTCCTTGGCAGATATAGTCAGTAGCCAAGATGACATTCCAAGGCACAAATCCAGATTGGCACTCCCCCGCTAAAAAGTCTTCAAAGAGATTCACAAACTTTGGGAAGTGGCTTGGAGAAGTCTCTCACCTAGAGAGACTTCTATTAAACGAGTCAAAATTAGCAAAGATAAGTATTCAGAAACTCCAGGAGATGATCAAAGGCTTATAGCAAACTGAGAAGCCTTTATTCAGCATGATCCCTTACCTTGGGAATCCAGAGCATTCAAGCAGAGGCTGCCCCCACCCCTGCTTTCCCCCTTCACACACAGGGCGACTTTACAGATGTGAAAGTCAGATTCATATCATTTAAATGACACCTGAAAGGCCACGTGAGCCCAGAATAACTTGATTCCAATTTTATCACTGCCTCCTCCTGACCCTGGGCATGAATGTTGGTCAGCTGAGAGGAGAGACTGCAGCCTTTATTTCTCTGTATTACTACAGGCACTCTGCCTGCTTTGCGTCCCTAGTTTGGACATTCCTCATCTCATCAGCACAGAGAACACCTCTCTTCTATGGGTCCAAAGACTGCTCCCACCTCTTTTGGGCTGGAAATGTGCGGACAGACCCACGATGACAGTGCCAGGCCTGAGAGCACTAATGCACACGAGTATCCGCTCTTCTGCTCATCCTGGGGCCCAAAACATCAGGGCCACCAATTAGATCATAGGACTCTTCTGTGCCAATCAGAACAAGGCACCTTCTTGCGTGCAAGCAGCTTGTAGGTTCATGGCTTAGTGAGTGAAGAATGCTTTTGCAACAGAGGAAGAGAACCTCTCCATCCACATAGATGCAGGCCAGTGCCAGGGCACACAGGTCAGCAAGGGGAGCATGGAACGTATAGCCATACGTGCTCCTGTCCCCTCTTACACCACCTCCATTGATAAAATTGGGAGGATGGCCAGAGTACCTGCCACATCAAGTAGGGGAAGAAAATCAATGTCACATTCCTGAAGGTGCCTCTTGCTCCATGCTTTCCCAGCAGTCTCCCACAAGCAATGCCAGAGCTGAACCCCAGAGGGCCAGCTACTCCCTACGGAGCTGACAGCTCGTTGGGGGCATGATCCAGATGTTCTTTGGCTCTATGAAATCCCATTTTGGTGTCCACTGTGGGTGGTCCTGATCATATGCTGTTATCACACACTTTGTGGCCCCATGGCCCTGGCTCTAGCTAGGTGCTGAAAAAACCAGAACGAAAGAAGAAAGTCCCTGCCCTCAAGGAGCTCACAGTTAAAAAGGATGAGGTGAACAGATAAACCAATGGTGGTTAAACAGTGTGGCAAGAGCTCTGAGAGAATAAACACATTGAGGGGGGCGGGGTTCTTGGGAGCATCATAGAAAGGCACCCAATCCAGCCTGAATTGTGGGGCTGGGGAGAATCAGGAAAGATGTTCTAAAAAACAGGCAACCTGGGCTGAATCTTGAGGACTGAATAACATTTAATCATTTAACAGAAGGAGGAGGGAGGGCAGTTAAGGAAGAAGCTCCAAGCAGATGAAGCAAATCTGTGAAGATGAAAGCCAAGAGTAGAAACTGATCAAGAACACTAAGGAAGTGATTCCTTGCAGTGCATTAGAGCCAAGGCGAGGTGAGTCAAGAAAGATGAGGCTAAAGAGATGAGAAAGGGGCAGGCATGTGATCCCTGGCTTCCTCTGTCTCCTGAAACCCACCCAAGCTCCTGGAAGGTGTGGTAGGTAACTAAGCAGTGGGTGACTGCTCCAGGTCATCTTATTATCCGTGTACTCTTCCAACCTGTCTTGGTCAGTTCAGGCAGGCATAACAAAATACCATAAGAGACTGGGTGACTTAAAAGACAGAAGAGTATTTCTCACAGTTCTGGAGGCTGAGAAGTCCAAGATCAGGGAGCCAGCATTGGCTGAGTTCTGCTAAGAGCAGGCTTCCTAGTTGAAGACTGTCCACTTATCGTATCCATCCTCGGCAGAAAGAGAACAGGCTAGCTCTCTAGCCTCTTCTTATAAAGCACTTACTCCCATTCCCATGAGTGCTCCATGACCTTATCACCTCCCCAAAGCCCCACCTCCAAATGCCATCACTCAGGGGATTAGGCTTCAACATAGGAATTGGAGAGGGACACAAACATTCAGGAACACAACTACACAGGCTCTCCTCCAGCCCCAGCCCACAGCAGATGTGGGTGCCTTCTCTTGTGGATAAAGCTCTGGAACCTAGCTTCCTCAGCTTGGTTCTGCTTCTCCAAGAATTTGCTTGCTGTCAGAGGTGGTGGAGCTGATGGCTCTAACTAGCACATCTAAGAGAACTGCCATTTCAGAAGAAAATCCAAGACCACTTCCATTTACTTACTATTAAAAATGGCATCACATGGAAAGTTTTGGAATCTTCAAAATCTTCCAAGGGAAAGGGCCCTGGGAAAGCATCTAGTCCAATGCCCTCATTCCTCACATGGGGCAAATGAGATCCAGGGAGGATATTCTTTGTCTAAAATCACACAGTAAGGGAATCAGGCCCTCCTAGGGCAGTGTGGTAGAAAGAATCCATCATTTCAAGATAGAGATGAAATCTCAAAGCTTTGTCACTCTGTAAGGTAGCCTTAAACAGGTTGCTAGGATTAAACAAATACCATAACATCTGTAAAGACCATGTACAGTGTCAACCTATAGTGATCACCATCATTACAATTTTCTGGAACCTCTGGCAAACCTACCTTTGAATGCGTATGACATAAGCCAAGAGATAAACTTGAAACCGTGGGCAAAGTGGGAGGTCACTGCTGGTGAGTTGCATGCTATATCATCAGACTGCTTTGGTATGGCTTTCAGTGTGAGGCCTACCTGACAGGGCTGACTAACAGAAAACAGAATTGTTTCGACTCCTAAGCATGAAGGGAGATAGGCTGCTTTATTGACTATGCCAAAGCCTTTGACTGTGTGGATCACAATAAACTGGAAAATTCTGAAAGAGATGGGAATACCAGACCACCTGACCTGCCTCTTTGAGAAATCTGTATGCAGGTCAGGAAGCAACAGTTAGAACTGGACATGGAACAACAGACTGGTTCCAAACAGGAAAAGGAGTACATCAAAGCTGTATATTGTCCCCCTGCTTATTTAACGTATATGCAGAGTACATCATGAGAAACGCTGGACTGGAAGAAACACAAGCTGGAATCAAGGTTGCCAGGAGAAATATCAATAACCTCAGATATGCAGATGACACCACCCTTATGGCAGAAAGTGAAGAGGAACTAAAAAGCCTCTTGATGAAAGTGAAATTGGAGAGTGAAAAAGTTGGCTTAAAGCTCAACATTCAGAAAATGAAGATCATGGCATCTGGTCCATCACTTCATGGGAAATACATGGGGAAACAATGGAAACAGTGTCAGACTTTATTTTTTGGGCTCCAAAATCACTGCAGATGGTGACTGCAGCCAAGAAATTAAAAGACGCTTACTCCTTGGAAGGAAAGTTATGACCAACCTAGATAGCATATTCAAAAGCAGAGACATTACTTTGCCAACAAAGATCCGTCTAGTCAAGGCTATGGTTTTTCCAGTGGTCATGTATGGATGTGAGAGTTGGACTATGAAGAAGGCTGAGCACTGAAGAATTGATGCTTTTGAACTTTGGTGTTGGAGAAGACTCTTGAGAGTCCCTTGGACTGCAAGGAGATCCAACCAGTCCATTCTGAAGGAGATCAGCCCTGGGATTTCTTTGGAAGGAATGATGCTAAAGCTGAAACTGCAGTACTTTGGCCACCTCATGCGAAGAGTTGACTCATTGGAAAAGACTCTGACGCTGGGAGGGATTGGGGGCAGGAGGAGAAGGGGACGACAGAGGATGAGATGGCTGGATGGAATCACTGACTCGATGGACATGAGTCTGAGTGAACTCCGGGAGTTGGTGATGGACAGGGAGGCCTGGCGTGCTGCGATTCATGGGGTCGCAAAGAGTCAGACATGACTGAGTGACTGAACTGAAACTGAACTGATGAGAGATTAGGGTGTACTCCTTTGAGAAGCTCACACTAGCATATTGGTTTATCTATTTACTCCTGAATCTGACTCAGTGTTCAGTTTTAATGTTTCTAATTTGTGTAGTTTGAGAACTGGTGGTGTCTCTCTGAAGCCCTCCTCTGCAGAAACAACCTAGGGCAGGTAGAGTCCCTCTTCATTCTTCCTCTGCCCATTTGTCACTGTTCACTAAGACATCTGGACATCATGAGGGGCTTTACTTTAAATACAGGAAGAACGATATCCTTCTTAATATGGTTCAACAGCACTTTAGGCTTTGCATTTTTAATGAAAATAACACTGACAAAGTGCAAGCAAACTATAATTTGGTGGATAAGTAACTAGACATGGAGTCAGGAAGGGTCCTTTCTATGGCTGCTTTTGGTCCCAATTATGCTCTGCCATTTTGAACAAGACACTAATCCTTCTAAGCCTATTTCCTCATCTGTTAAAATATAAGTAAGTTTGTCCACATCTGTGTACATAGCTCACAAGATTGCTGTCATGATGATAAACTAACATTTTACCGAGTCCTGTGACTATGTACCCAGGCACTGAGTTTGGTACTTTACTTACATAATATTGTTTATTTTCCCCAATCATCCTAAGGTGTATCAGTTCCCATTTTTATAGATGAAACTGAAGCTCAGAGAAGTTACTTAACTTCTAGTAAGGGCCAGGGGCAGGGATTCAAACCAGGTCTGGGCTCTTGACCTTTCCTCTAGGCTGTACTTTTATCCAGCAGAGCCTTCCCTAGTCTTTCAGCAAAAGTTGTAACTAGGAGTCAATCAAGGTTTCATGCTAGATCTATTTCTTCAAATGCAATGAATGGCACAGACTAACTATAGAATTACTCTTAGTTTGAACTGAAGTCTCTCCAACTTATTTATTTTTAAAAAATGGTTTTTGTGATTCTCTAAGTCTTTTTAGAGGCTGCTGTAAGGAATGATAAGACTCTAATCTCTGCAGGTGATTAGAACTACTTTTCTTTCCTTGGCTTGGTCGACTGTGCCTATTTTCTGAGACCTCAGAGAAAACATAAAAGCTATGAAATCAGAACAAGTCTCCTGCTTCAACACGACTCCTGATGCAATCTGTTGAAAGAATATCTTTTCTATTGAGCTCTGAAGGAAAAAAATTTAAACTTACATTTTAGGCAAAAATAAAAGGATGTAAGACCCAAGTGACACTAATTGTACATTTTTAACAGGAGGCATGTCTCTACTATTAAGGATATTTTATGTTATCTCAGAATTAAACACAAGAGGCCCCCTCTGTCACCAAACCAAAGCTCCCCTCATGTCAGTGAGTGCTCTCTAGACGGCCCTGACGGAAAACAATCTCAAGTGATGGGCTGAATGTGGGAGACTGAGATGCCGAATTGGAACCATGGAGTAATTAGTTCATTTTTTTCTCTCATTCAAAGAGGACTTCCTCAAGGACTATGATTCATTCCAGAAACATCTGTGCATAGCCATGTAAGGGGGAAGAAAAGTGACATGGGCCCCTCTCCCCCACACTAGAGGAATTTTCAATCCTGTTTCACAGGAATAAGAAAGCCCAGTTGAAAAACAAGATAACTCTTAATTGAGGGTGCTCTGTGCTAAACAGAATGCCAGATGCTTTCAGTTGTATTATCTCACTGAATCTCTACCCTAAGCCACTGAAGAAGGCCTGACTACCCACTTCTTTCAGATGAGAAAACTGAAGTTCAGGAAGAATAATAAACGTGCCCACTACGGTTAATAATACTGTATTATGTATTTGAAAGTTGCTGAGAATAGATCCTAAAAGTCCCCATCACAAGAAAAAAAAATGTACCTATGTATGGGGATGGATATTAACTAAATTTACTGCAGTGATCATTTTGGAATACATACAAATATTTAATAAATCATGTACAGTGAAACTAATATAATATTATATGTCAATTATCTCTCAAAAAAAAAAAAAAAAAAACCAACTTGCCCAACTCATTCAGATAAGTATAAACACCCAGGCTCCACTTCATGTCAACATGCTGAGAAACATTTCTTTCTATATTCCCCTTCTGAATATATTGTCCCATTCCAAAGCTGCTGAAGTTAAACCTTCAGGCCTCTCTGCAGGCAGTTTTTGTACTCTCCCCCAAACTTCAGCTCAACTGCCCACAACATCACACACCTGAATCCTTCTTCAAAATGAAAGCCAAGTGCTATAATATAGAGTTGGACCCCATCAAAATAATCATGGCAGCTCTCGGTCTGGACAACTTTCAGTTACTGATCTGTGATCACACATTGCTGACCTCTGCCACGAAACCTCGCCTTGGCAAGCTAATGATTTCCAACCAGCTCCTGTGGAATTCTTTCTGAAAACAGACACCATCTCATGGTCTTCATGGAATCAAGGGACTTCATGGCCAAGAAAGAGTCCCTTCTTCAGCAGGCATGTGTGCATGCTCAGTGGCTCACTTGTATCTAACTCTTCGTGATCCCATGGACTGTAGCCAGCCAGGCTCTCTGTCCATGGGATTTCCCAGGCAAGAATACTGGAGTGGGCTGCCATTTCCTGCTCCAGGGGATCTTATCAATGACATGGCAACTCTGTGCTCCTTGGCAAAATGCTTTCGGTAACTGTATTCTGATATCCATTTGGAACAAAGTAGCAAAGAAGTAAATGCTCAAGAGTCAAAGCAAACATAATAAATAATTTACTTGATACAAAAAATATGGTAGGAAACCATTGAATAGAAGCATACTCAACAAGTAATGCAAGTGGAAACAGGAGCATAAACCATTTGGGTACCATTTTTTGTAGTTGCTCTTTGGAAACACTTTGAATAATCATCCTAGTGGCTCTACTCTTGTCCATTCCTTCCGTCTAAATTGGCAGACTATCTCTAGGTTGTTTAAAGGATTAAAGGAATGACATCCTTCATGGACAAGTTAATGGTTATTGTGTTATTTTATTTAAATGATTTTATAGTTAGGTAAAAAAATATTTCTTTAGTTTTACAGTGAACAAATAAATCCTCTTTGAATTTTTAAAAATCATTTTAAGTCCTTTTATGAACACAACACAAATCTGCAAGTTCCCAGACTAACCCTATAGTATTGCCCTATTATTTAGTTCTCCAGAGAATTTACATAGTGATTCACAAAGATAAGATGATAAGTATTTTACTTTCAAGGGAAGCAAAGCCTTCCCATCCCATGACTCTGTTTTGATGTTTCTAGAACATGCAGCCAAAGGCTTATTAAGACTCTTTGGTATTAGTACTAAATATTTTTCTCATATTTTTGGTTTATGTATGTTGAAGATTTTATTTTGTAGCACACCCTACAAATGGGATTTTTTTCTTCCTGCCGGCTAGATAATTTCACCCAAATGGTGAAGACGTCATAATTTTTTAAAATGAAATTATATCTAATGACACCAAACCAATGGGGTTGGCAAATTTCAAAATGCATATTTTAAAAACACAAAGATGTATAAACCAAATTATGGTCTACAGGGCACAGAAAAATGATCTGGAGATGGATTTAGCTCTGTGAACAATTAGAAACAATACTGAAAGCTGCTCATTTATGTCCCTCCCCTGTCATCACCTCGTCTGGGTCTTTCAATAATGGGCTAAGAAATATAGGAAAAAAAACAAAGCAGGGTTTTCAATATGGTTTTTCTTTGAGGAACAATAAAAACATTAAACTTTATACATTTAAGTGTCTGTGCACCGAATGGTAGCCCTTTCATGGGAGTCCAGCTTGGGTTTTGTCTGTGTAGGGAAGGGAGAAGAGAGTCTGTGAATACCCTCAGAGTCATTTAAAATATATAGTATTAGCTAATTGATGAGAGGACTAAAAACAATAGTAAGTAGGTAGCCTGGCTGCATGCCAGGAGCAAGGCTTTATGGTGAAAGCGAGTTTACATTAGAGGCCTGTTTTTCCCCTTTCCTTATATGAAATGAACAGCTGTAATTGAAAAGCAAGGAGCTCTATGGTTTATAGAAATAGGTGTTGTGAAGAGCCTTGGCCGTCTAATTTTCTTCCTATTGCAGGGCAGGCTTCCATTGTCTGTTTTTTAGAGCTAATTTCTTTTCTGATCAAAAGGCCCACGTCGTTGAAAAGGTAGTAATGACTATTCATTTGGCTGAAGCCGCCATTCTCCAGACTGCAAGCTTTATTTAGAAATGGCTATTTCTTTCTAAAAGGAAAAGCTCATTTATGTCCTCTATAATGTCAATTAAAGTAGAATATATTTTAATTATTTATCCTGAGGAGAAACCTTTTAGGAACTTAATTTAGTATGCCTATGCTATGCAGACACTACAATATGTGAATGTGGAATGATATCTAGGCACATGGGTTTTATTTTATTTTACCACTAATGAATAGTTTATTTGCAACTAATTAACAAGTTAAATCGGCACAATTAGTGTCGGATTTCTTTAATAATATAACTCATAAAGGGATAGCCATTGGAACTAGAAAATAAGGTTGGTTGTTGGCTTTGTAAAGAAACCATTCCACAAAAGGGGCAGTTTTTTTCCCATTAGGAAGGGTTATCGCGACGTTCGGCCCGTTGCTTGTTCAAATGCGAGCCCGGCTGGGCTGGGGGAAGAAGGATGTTCGGAAACGAGGGGAGATGGTGTTAATGACACAAACATCACCTTTGCCCAGCCTCGGGGTTGTTACCCGGCGACGCTTTTCCCGAGAAATGGAATCGGGGTGACTGCAACCGGGGCGCCAAAACGCCGGCGCTGCCGGGGCCGCACCGCAGACCTCGCCCTGTCGCACCGTCTGACAGCCGACCCCCGCGTCAACGGGGCGGCCCGAGGCTCGGCGGCCTCCGTACCTGGCAGGCGGCGGCCCGCTCGCCGTTCCCGGGCCGCGCGTCCTCCGCCCGGCTCTCCGTCGCCAGCAGCCGCCCCGGAGCCTCGCTCGCCCGCCACTCGGACGGCGGCGCTGGAGCTCCCGGCCCACGGGCGCTTCTGCGTCTCAGCCGCTCGGCCGCGCGGCTCCGCGCCGCGGAGGGGAAAGCGCGCGCGGGGTGGGACGAGCGTGGCCCCCGGCGGCCGGGGCGCGCCACGGTCCCCAGCCCTCCGGGCGCTCCCCCGGGCCGCCGCCGCTCTCAGCTGAAGGACGCGGAAGTAGGGGGGCGGTGGTCTGCTCCCGCGCCGGGCGGCATCGGCTAGCCCATAGTAGGTGTGCTGCCGAGGTTTAGTGCCAAGAAAAGCAATGACGGCCGGCAAGGCAGGGGAAGAGAACTGAGAGATTCCGCGCATCGAATTCCACGGCTCTCCCCTCTCTTGAAAGAAAGTGAAAAGGCGGCGGGGGTGAGGGAGGCGGGGGGAGGGAAAACAGCTTTCTGCTGCCTTGAGATTTAAAATTTGCTCCAGGGCGCGCTCTCCCCAGCCCCCAGCCCCATCCTGCGCCCCCTAGGGCTAGGGCCGACGGGCCGGCGGGGTCCCACGGGAGGTGCCGGGAGGTCCCGTGACCAGACGGGCATCCTTCCTCGGCAAGCACCGCCCGCCCGATGGAGCCGCGCCACAACCTCCTCCCCCCAGGTCTCGATAAGCGTGTAGATGAGATACGGGGACGTGGAATAACTCCAGCCACGTTCCGCAGAGATAACGATATTCTGATTGTTTCCCCAGGCCCGATTTCTGGCAGGCCACCTCGCTGCCGGAGAGGGCCGTGCCTTTGCAGCCACAGAAGGAAGGAAGGAAGGCGACGGGCCCAGCGGAGGGCAGGGTAGGGTGCTGGGTGCCGCGAGGCTGCTCCGTGGGGGGCGGGTCCCCGCAGCTCAGAGGGCTGAGGGCGTGTAGGGGTGGGGGGCGAGGCCGGCAGATCGACGACAGTGACCCGGAAGACGCTCCGCCAGTGGGACCCAGTTCCCGGGCAGATCCTCCTTTCCCACGGGGGAGGTGGCTGTATTCAGGTGGCGTTTGGCAGTGCTCGCGTTGTGAGGTCGGCAGAGAGGGCGCTGAAGGTAGAGATTGCCAAATTCCTGGCAGTGGCTCTACACCTAGGGAAAACGCCTGGCATCCTTGTCGTCACACCCTGCGGGTGGACAGGACTCTGCAACTGAGCGCCAAGGTCTGGGCCAAGGGGATTCCCCGTACCCACCGACCGCAGCTCAGCTAACCCAGGGAAGCCAATTCGGAAACTCTTTTAAAAGTACACCCTCCTTCCTAAAAAGGGCTACATCAAAGTGCGATAGAATACAGTTGGCCCGCCCACAGGAGACTTTTTGGTACCCTGAGGACCGTGTCACCGCACACCTTGGTGGCTCCTAGTAAGCTTTCCTTGGAGAGTGTCAACTAGGCTATTACTGCAAACTGCACCGCCAGCCTAGGACCGTCAGCTCCTTCCCAAACTCTGAAGGACGAGAGCTTTATTGGAAGCTGCAGGGGGGTGGGTGGGGGATGAGGGGTGCTGCGGGTATCAGACTGAGACCTCGACAGCTGCGAGGTGCTCGGCTGTCTCTTCCAGCCTCGTTGGAGATCTGGTGACCTTTGCGACCTTTTGCGGGAGATGATTCTACAACAGACCTAAGCTCCTGATTTCTTGGTCAAGGCCCTCAATCTGGGGCCTAAATACACCCTCTTGGCCAGGAGCCAGAGTAAATAATCAAGGGTTGTTCTCAAGGAAGAAATAAGAAAAAAGACTGTCTCTAGATCAGCAAACTTCCTCCACCCCCTTGCTGGCAAGCAAAGCTTCTCTAAAGGTCTTCGGGATAAGTTTTTCGCACTTCCTCAAAGCTGGACCCCTCGCTGGGCTCGACTGCACTTGAAAAAAGGCGAACACTTGACTATTGTCAGGCCGCAGATCCCGGAGCGGACACTGATACACACCCATTCCATCCCACCCAGCACGCAAAGGGCACCTCTTATAAGAGGCGGGGTCCTAATCGAGCCGCGGACTCGGGAAAGAAGCCCCCCTTGAGCAGTGGCGGAGCAGGGTTCCACGGGGGCACCCCCGCGCGAGCCCTGGTACAGCCCCTCCCCTGCTCGACTAGTAGCTCTCAGGCCAAGTGCTAAGGAGTTCACTTTGCAGATACGGGGCTCCTGGGACACTGGATTTCCGCAAACCGCAGGAAGGCAGAGTTGGAAGCGCCCTAGGCACCCGGAGCCTGCAGGGCCACCCACACTAGAGCCTACCCCAACCCCCGAGTTTTGCCATCACCAGCCCTCTAAGGAGAGTCCCACTTCTGCCCGCAGCGATGCAGCTGCCTCTCCTTGGAGGGTTGGGGCGACCTCGAAGCCCCGTAGGGAGAGAAGGGGCGCCTATAGGTGAAGTTTCCAACCGAAGCCAACAAACGGCGCTGTTGCCGCGCCCTGGGTCTTGGAATCCCCAGGCCCAGCCCCAGTCCGAGGGAGCCAGAGCTCTCTCCAGAGGGCGGGGAGAATGGGGACGGCGTGTTTGGCCGAGTTCCCTACCCGCCGTCCGGGGGGCTCTGTTTGCCGCCCAAGGGCTCCCGGAGGCCCCGAGGGAGAGAGAGCTACCGAACACGCTCTCCTCCCGCAAAGAGCGGAAAGGACTCTTCCCGAATCCCGCTGTGTCGCTCTGCTTTCCTCGCGGGGTGCAGGTGCGGGTCGGAGACACCTGTTGGGGCTCCACGGACGTCTAGCTTCCCCGCGGGCCCCGCCTGGACCGAGCATCCTCGGGCGGTAGTACCTGCCGTGAAGCTTCTCCCGACCCGCGAGGAAAGTCGCGTCGCTCGGCCGGTGCCTGCGCTGGTACTGCTAAGAGAACCGTTTCCTTCTACCTTCCCTCCATCTCCCCACCCCTATGATGGTAATCTCGCTTGATTACTGAAATGGTAGTATGGGCTGAGAACGTGTCCTCTCAAATGTTCCGAAGGCGGACCACCCCAGAGCTACCAGGCACAGAGATCGGTTTAATCGTGACCTCCGAGGGAAGCCAGGAGTGTGGGAGAGGGTGTCTGATCCTAGCAAGACTGCCATAAATCTGGAAGAAGGACGTTGATGTGAGAAGGAGCTTACCTAAACCGCGGGATGGGTGTGAGCAAGTGACAAACAGCTGGGAGCAGTGACCAGTTCCCCCAGATAACCTGCTGCGGCGAGAAGCGCCGGCCGGGCACCGCACCTCTTGCCTAGGCAAGTAGGCAGCCCAGGCTCTGTCACCACAACGGCTTACTTGGGTCCTAAAACTTGGAAAGAATCCTGACATCTGTCAGGCTACTGGACGCCAGGCCGCGCGTCGGTTGGGTAGTTTCCTAAAACGCGCTTCACTTAGCAACAGCCTCAGAGGCCCAGAGAACCGAGAGGGCATCTGGAAAGGCGGCCAAAAGGGCAAGGCTACTGCACACTGACTTCTTGGGGAGAAGGTGGGTTTGCCCAGGAAATTTTGTCTGTGTCACCCAGTCTGGCAAGAAAACAGTTGCAGGTGGAGACTGTCGAATCACTTCTGTTTTCTGAAACATGCCTTCCAGTCCATGTCAACTTAAGTACACATACCCGTGCGCGCGTGCGCGGGCGTGCACACACGCACACACACACGACTCATACACAGAACCATTCCACATAGTTTACTTCAAAACCCTAAATGCGTAGAACCATTCAAATGATCGCAGCAGCCCTTGACTGTATACGTTCGCTTCCTTCCGCCCAGAAGAGCAACAGAACCAAGTGGAACCCAAACTTAAGAGGCGGGTTTCGAGACCCCAAACTTCCAGGAGACGTTGCTGCTGGGAGCCGGGATTCTGGTGCTAGCGGTCCGCGGGCCCCAGGGCGGGCTGGCCTGCTCTGCGTCCCCCAAGTCACAGCGGGTTACTTTATAATTTGTGCAAGAAACGGGGAAGCAAGCTCCTGGCACGCAGGCTTCCCAGGATCGCTGGGTCTTGCATTATAAGGAGCTAAAAACCTCGGTTTGGAGCTGTTTTTGTTTTTGTTTTTTTTCCCCACACTTAGGATATACGCCTTTCTTTGGGTTCCCCATCTTTCCACGAGGCTGGGGGGGTTGGTGGGCCACACCGTGGGACACTTATTTCAGTCTTTGCCACCTCTGTCCGGGGTTGGCTTTTCCTTCCCACCGGTCGCCTCGGGCGTCTTCGGGAGTTGCAGACGCTGAGCCACTAGTTTGGGCTGGAGGCGGCGATAGTCAGGGTGCCAGCTACCCGCAGCCGGGCTTCCCCGCGCCGCTATTCTTCCGCAGACAACCCCGACAGGCGGTTGAATGTGGCGCTCAGAGTCTCGAGGCTCCGGTCGGGAAGGCTATAAAAAAATAAAAAAAGGAAGACGGCATCCGTTAGCAGCGCCTGCTCCCCGGGGAGGCGGCGCGGCTGCGCGGCGAGAGCAGCGCTCAGTGGTCCCGGCAGGTGCGCGGCCGGTGGAGGGGGCGCCCCAGGACGGCCTCGGCTCCTCTCGGGCCACCACCCCCCCCCCCCCCCCTTCAAGAAACTTTTCTTTCACTTGGAGAGGCTCTGTGTTGCCATGAAAACGGATTTTCCAAGGGGCCCGACCCTCCCCCTCAGGGGCATCGGACTGGAAAAACCGAAATGGCCAGAGAGCAGAGACAAAAAGGGGCCGCTAAACGGGGGCCCGGAGAAGAGAGCTGAGGCCGGTTCACCCCTCCGCGCCCCCCTCAACACTCCCCGCACCACCGCATGGGAGCGTTTCGGCCCGGCCGGGGCGCCGGGCAAACCACCGAAAGCTCGCAGCCCCACTGCGCCCTGCGGTCCCCAAGCCTGTCTCCCGAGCCCCGCTCCCTGACCCCCGCTCAGTGCTGGGAGCGCTGGCCCGGGGCTTCCCGGCGGAGGGTCCTACCGGAACGGGGCCGATTCCAGGGAGGGCTTCTCGGAGCCCAGCACCGGGGTACCTCCACTGTGCCCCGAGTCTCCAAGGCCGCCTGGGTAGCTGGCCGTGTCCTGTGTCCCTTAGCGCTGGCAGCAGAAGCGGTTGGAGTACCTCCGCGCAGACAGCGGGAAGCTGTGCAGGGTGGCCCCGGGACCGGACGCCCCCCGGCCTTGACAAAGTTGTTTTCGGAACCCTGTGGGCGCCCCCTGCCTCCTCCCCCCCCAAACCGGCTCGCGCCCCCCTCCCCCCTCCGTCACCTCCTCGAGTTTCGTTCTTTCAAACTTTTTGAGACCCTAATTGGTGGTCCCTGAGCGGCTGTCCGGGACTCCCGCCTCCTGAATAACTCTTATCACGTCACCAGGCCCCAGAGAGGCGTGGGGGTGAACGAAAGGACTCCCCGAACTTTTTTTTTTCCAGCCTGGCCGAACAAGGGCTCCGTGATGATTGGCCAGGGCGCATCACTGCAAGCCTGTCAATCACCGGGCCTCCGGGTGGCTAGGGGCGGACCGAGCCCCAACCCCGGGGGATCCGAGCAGGTATATAAGAAGCCCGGCGAGCGCCCGACCAGACTGCGAATGCGACCTGCCCGAGACCACGCATCAGGTGCCAGCAGCCTGCGGGGTCCCGCTGACTTGGCGCGGACCACTGCGGCCAGCCTGCCCTTCCCGCCCGACCCGCGGGCCCAGCGGCCCCCAAGCGCCCCTCCGACGGAGTCCCCGGGCCTTTTCACCGTGGCCGCTCCAGCGCCGGGAGCGCCTTCTCCTCCCGCCACCCTGGCGCACCTTCTTCCCGCCCCGGCCATGTACAGCCTGCTGGAGACTGAACTCAAGAACCCCGTGGGGCCACCCACCCCAGCGGCAGGCGCGGGCGGCCCGGCAGCCCCGGGCGGCGCAGGCAAGAGTAGTGCGAACGCCGGCGGCGGCGCGAACGCAGGCGGCGGCAGCAGCGGGGGCGCGAGCGCCGGGGGCGGTGGCGGGGGCGGCGGCGGCGGCGGCGGGGGCAGCGATCAGGACCGCGTGAAGCGGCCCATGAATGCCTTCATGGTGTGGTCCCGCGGGCAGCGGCGCAAGATGGCCCTGGAGAACCCCAAGATGCACAACTCCGAGATCAGTAAACGCTTGGGCGCCGACTGGAAACTGCTGACGGACGCCGAGAAGCGGCCGTTCATCGACGAGGCCAAGCGGCTGCGCGCGGTGCACATGAAAGAGTACCCGGACTACAAGTACCGGCCGCGCCGCAAGACCAAGACGCTGCTCAAGAAGGACAAGTACTCCCTGCCTGGCGGCCTGCTGCCCCCCGGCGCCGCGGCCGCCGCCGCCGCCGCCGCGGCCGCCGCGGCCGCCAGCAGCCCGGTGGGCGTGGGCCAGCGCCTGGACACGTACACACACGTGAACGGCTGGGCCAACGGCGCGTACTCGCTGGTGCAGGAGCAGCTGGGCTACGCGCCGCCCGCGACCATGAGCAGCCCGCCGCCGCCGCCCGCGCTGCCTCAGATGCACCGCTACGACATGGCCGGCCTGCAGTACAGCCCCATGATGCCGCCAGGCGCCCAGAGCTACATGAACGCCGCGGCCGCCGCCGCAGCCGCTTCGGGCTACGGGAGCATGGCGCCCTCCGCCGCCGCCGCCGCCGCCGCAGCCTACGGGCAGCAGCCCGCGGCGGCCGCCGCCGCCGCTGCCGCCATGAGCCTGGGCCCCATGGGCACGGTGGTGAAGACGGAGCCCAGCTCGCCGCCGCCCGCCATCGCGTCGCACTCGCAGCGCGCGTGCCTCGGCGACCTGCGCGACATGATCAGCATGTACCTGCCGCCCGGCGGGGACGCGGCGGACGCCGCCTCGCCGCTGCCGGGAGGCCGCCTGCACAGCGTGCACCAGCACTACCAGGGCGCCGGGACTGCCGTCAACGGCACGGTGCCCCTGACCCACATCTGAGCGCCCGCCGGCGCTCGCAGCCCCTCCGCCCCACCCCGCCCCTGCACCCCCGAGTGGGGACGCCTTGTTGTTTAGCTTTGCTTGCCTGGGACTGTTGCCTTGTACCGATGATGGGGAGGATGGAAAGTTTGGCTGTAGCTGTCGGGGTTTGTACGAAAACTGAAAGGAGTCCGGAGCGGCGGAAATGGGACTTTCTCGAGCTCGCAGGCCCCTCGCCGCCTTCCCTCCCTTCCCCTTCTGTAGGCTGGGAATCCGCTGTGTTGTTTGCCAAGAAAAAGCCGCCCCCCCCCAACCTCCTCCTCCTCCTCCCGGGTTCCTGGGTTTTTCTGTTGCATTTGAAAATGTTGTCGCGTTAGTTTGCTGTTAGCCGAGGAGTGAGTGAATGGGGCAAACGGACTCGGGTGAGGCTGGCTTGAGAACTACAACGCCTCCTCCCCCAGTCGCGTTGCATCTGTTTTCCTCGTGGGCTCGGGGTGGTGGGGGGTGGGAACTGACCGCCGCGGCGCGGCAGCCAAGGCCGATGTTAATTTATAGCCAGGTGTGCGTGTGTCTCCCGCCTCGCCGCCCCTGGCCGCAGGACAGCTTTCTGTCCAGTCCGCATTTAAGCTGTTGAGTTGGTGATTTCTGCCGTGATCTGTTTGATATTTCGTCGCGCTAATGTATGTGGATTTCGTTTGGGTGGTAGGGCTAAGGGGCTATTTTGTTTCAGGGTTTTCAAGGTTTTATTCAGTTCCTAAATGAGAGATCAATAAATTTTATAACCAACATAATGGAGTCCTGGTAATTTTGCGGGCCTGAAACTTTAGGTGCGGGTTAGGGAGGGAACCAGTCCTCGGTACTGCGACCATGGTCCGGTCCCGGGGCCGGGGGTGGGGGGCCTGGGGGGAGGCAAGCGTGATCTGGAACGGTTTCTTCTGTAACTACTGGTGATCGCAAACACGGCGTCTCTCGGTATTTTCAACTGAAACTCCAAGGAGAAAGCGATTTGTCTTTCCGGGAGCGAGCATACTCAGGCGGAGGCTAGCACCCCGCAGCCACGCACTTGTTGATCTCGGCGGCGGCAGCCGCCACGCGGGGCGGGGAGGGGCGGCCGCGGAAACTGGCCCCGAAAGGGGGCACATTTACCTTTGTGCACTGGGGCGGGAAGATACTCGAGTCAAGCCAAATGATTTACAAACGAAAACTCTTCGGAAATCTCAGCCTATTAAACAGAAATAGTTCAGGACTCCCTAGCAGGAAACCAATACATTTCGACCGAGGTGGCTGAAGCGGCAGAGCCAGCATTCAACTCTGGAAGGTGTGGTTTTCAACAGTCCACCTTAGATTTTTGCAAAGATCTCTGAGACTCCTCCGATGGCTTTCTCTTTTTGACTTGTCACTCCAGCCCACTGACTGGTTTTCTAGAAGAGGCCCCCTCTCAACCCGAGCCTCTAGCTAGTTTTCGACTCCCTCTCTCCCCCTACTCTCCCTCCATCCCTGACCCTTGGGATTTCCACTGTGCCCCCCGAAAGGCCTTTGGTTTTGCGCCTGGCCACTCGGCCCCAGTGAATCTGTTTGAGGCCTAGGAAGAAAACAAATAGAACCAGTGTTTTTTTACCCCCTCCTCATCTGTTTGAGGTGATTTCCTTAATCCCTCTAATCCTGTTACCTCGCTATCCCAGAATAACTAAACTCGGGCTTTCCAGTAAGCGCGGCCTGGTGTACTGTGTTTTATCCTCTTCCACTCCTGACCACAGGTTTCTTTGCTTGAGGTCTGCTGGACTCGGGGCGACAGGAACTCCCATTAAATTGGTCTGAATTCCACATTTCCAGCCGGCTTCCTTTGTGCGGGCTGACCATTCACCTGCGAGCCGGGGCGGGCTTCGCGGGGGGTGGGGGGTGGGGTGGAGGAGGGGCGGGGGCTTTCTGCGGCTTCGGGGGTCGTGCCCGCTTTTTACACCTCACTGCGGATCCCGGAGACTTAAGCTCACCACGCCTCTTGGAGAAAGGTCGGGTCTCCCTGGGAAGGCGGCACCACCCCTCCCCCGCAGGCGCTGGCACTGGCCTCCCCCGACGGTACCGCACGGGGTGGGAGGCATCCCGGTCGTGATGCACCGACCTCGGCGCATCGCCCTCCACCCGGTGCTCCTCCCGGGCGCCTGCTGCGTCCGGTGTGGCGAGGCCTCACTACCGCTCGCTCCCCTTCCCGTCCCACGGATCCCGGGCCCCGCCGAGCGGGTCGGCGCTGCCAGTCCTGCTGCCGTGACTGGAGAGCAGGGTCCCAGGCTACCAGGTTCCCCTCCACCCGCGGTCCGCGTCCAGAGGGGTGGGGGGGGGGGCGGGAGGCAACTCTCTGGTCATATCCACCCCCTATTCGTATCTTTCACAGTGTTTGGGCGTCCGTAAAAATACCTGTCCGTCGGTTACTCTGGGTTCAAATTGCTAGCAATTGTGGACCCAAGTTTGGTCTGAAAGACTCCGGGCAAGGGAGGGTTGAAAACAAGCAATTCCGCCCCACTGAGGGGGCGGTGCCAACGCGGGAATAAATTGATACCGCTTCTTTCCAAGAGTCCATTGTGCTGCTGCCTTCTTAGAAGTGCCAGGGTCACCCTTTCAACCGGTCTCACACACTACTGGCCGCCCCCCCCCCCCTCTCTAAACATCCACGGCTTTGTGCTCTACTTTGTCCGATTTCCAAATTGCCTTTAAGAGAAAGGATTTCATCAATCAGCACATTTGGAGGATTTAAATATAGATGAAAGATAATTGTTTTTTAACTTCAGCCACAGGAAAGAGAACTGCACTGGAGTGCAACTTCCATCCCCTGGGCCAGAGTTTCCAGACTAGCGCAACACCCCCTCCTCCTCTTCCACTCCTCCCCCACGTCTATGGGGACAGTTGCCCCTCAATCTGTTTTCTAGCTTAGGGTTCTGGTCAAATTTGATTTGAAATAAGGGTTCTGAGGCTGAAATGGCAACAATAACAAAATCTGGTCAAGCCCCAACTCCTGCCTTTGGGGACTTGTTTTACACATAAGAAAACTGGCCCCTGCACGGGAAGTGACAGTGCTCAAGGTTGCTTAGCTGGTCTCTGGGTGCACAGGGGAACGGGACTCCCAGGCCTGGTGGACGCCTGACTCTGCCACAAGATGGAGAGCAACTGATGAAATTCCAGCTTCAGCTGCCTCTCAAGCCCTTAATCTAGTGGGGTCTCTGTAGAAAAGATGTAATTTCTGACATACAGACACCTAGTGGCCAATGCTTGGCAAATGGTGAAGTGATGGGCGCCTCAGGTCCTTACAGAGGGATAAACACAGTCCATCTTTAGTGTCTCCTGACAGGAGCAGAGTTATCTTTTGATGGGAATTATCCCAGGGACGGGGGAGCCTGGTGGGCTGCTGTCTCTGGGGTCGCACAGAGTCGGACACGACTAAAGCGATTTAGCAGTAGCAGCAGCAGCATCCTACATGGAGATGTTCTTTGCTGGCTTGTCTCTATATCTTCCCTCATTAATCTCCTGTCTAAAAATCTACAGGGGGAGAGGGCATCCAAAACACAGGTATAGATTTATAAACAAAGACGTTCATCACAGACCTGCTTGTGATAGTAAAAGTTATACCCAACCCAACTGTTCAACAGATAGGAAAAGGTTATGAAAATTCCTTTTCCCCCAAAAGACTACTTTGCAGATATTAAAAATTGTGCTGGGAGAGATTACAATGACACAATACAACACTTAAAACAGATCTAAAAGAGCAAGACGCGAAAAAATATATTCAGTACGTGTGACCTACTGAAGTATGTATGAGTCGGAGAACATACAAAAATGCAGGGTACTATCATGAATATTGGTTAGTCTTCCTTCTATTTATTCGTACTTCAATTTTCTCTGATAGGACTGTATCCCTACTATCATCAGAAAAGTCAGCTTTAAAATATATTCTCTCCCAGTCACAAATACAGAAGTGTGTCTCCTTGTGAAAGAAGAAAGTTCAAGCTTTCCCTTCGTTTGTTTGGGGTAAGGGGGGTCGGGAGCCCCAGCAGCAGTAATTCCCCAGCTCTCCTCCAGATCGGGGGCTGCAGTGAACACAGCAGAGCAACCCCCTGCCAAGCGCCCTCATCAGTCAGCGGGAGCAGGAGCAGATTAGTGACGGCTCTGTCATTCTTCGGACCCACTCAGTGGAGAAAAAGACCTCCTTGGGAGCCAAGCTGAACAGCTTGGACCGCGGGAAGCAGGGGCCATTGAGGAACCAGAAAGCGCATAAACCCAGGAGCCTGCAACTCACTGCCCTCTTGGGAGGGGGGTTCGGAGCAAGCCCACAGGGTGTGTCTGGGCCAGGAGGGGAGGGACTAGGTGAGCACCCAACTCGCACCCACACAGCCGAATGAACAAACATGGTCGGTTGTGCCCCTTCTCCCCGTCACTGCCATCTTCATCCACACCACCATCACTGCCTGCCGGACCACTGCCATGGCCTCCTACCTGTTTTCCCTGCATCCACTGTGCTCCTCACCAATCCACTCTCCCCAGAGTGTCCTGTCAACTTTTCAAACAGAAATCCTATCAGTGTCACTTCCTTTCTTCATAACCTTCTAGTGACTTCTTATTGTCTGATCAATGCTGTGTCCTTCTGTGCCTCTCTCCTCCAACCCCTACCTCCCCCACTCCCACCTCAGGATCCCCCTGAGAAATGTTTGTTAAGTAAATCATGGTTCCTGATGGTTTCATATCTAAATAAAATTTGAAGTCCAGTAGTTTTGTCAGATACAGATTATTATGCACTGTGCTGTGCTTAGTCACTCAGTCATGTCCGACTCTTTGCGACCCCATGGACTGTAGCCCGCCCAGTTCCTCTGTCCATGGGGATTCTCCAGGCAAGAATACTGGAGTGGGTTGCCATGCCCTCCTCCAGGGGATCTTCCCAACTCAGGGATCGAACCCAGGTCTCCCACACTGCAGGCAGATTCTTTACTCTATTAGCCACCAGGGAAGCCCTTACTATGCACAGTGCACTTTTCATCTTGCATTGGCAAGATTCCCCCAAATCTCCATATCAAGCACAGATTTCTTGATAATTAAAAAAGTCTACTAGCAAAAGTACATAAATTCTTCCCTGCCCCAGTGCTTTTGAATGTGCTGTTCCCTTTTCCTGGAATGTTCTGCCCCAAGCTCTTCCCTCAAATGGTCCAATGTTGTCTGCAAGGTCTCAGTTCAAACATCTCTTCTGGTGAAAGTGTCCATGAAGCTCTACTCAAGAACAAGATAGGTGTCCTGTTTTAAACTCTCACAACACTGGACCCTCTTCCCAGCCCTGATACCAGTGGTCATTTTACATTTGTGTGATTCTGCCAATCGCTGGTCTCACTCCTAGTCTGTAAGTTCCTTGAGGGCAAAGACGGTGCCTGGTTTGTTCACGAATACCGAGCACAATGCCTATTCCGTATTAGGCTCTCAAAAATACATGTGGAGTGTTTACTGTGTGTTTAAGGAATAGGGGCTCTGGGGACTTGAAACTAACAGAATGAGTGCAAGCCTGTGAAAATCATCAAGAATGAATCTGCCACTTTGGCTCCATCCCTTACCAGCTGTAGGCTCTTGAGGATACCATTTACACGGAGGTTCAAGTGGGAACAATAATGTCTCTGGTTTGTTCTGAGGGTTCAAAAAAAAAAAAAGATGCTTTGAGCACTGAGCACAGTGTCTGGCACTCAGCCTTGTGCAGTATGTGTTAGTGATGATTATTACCTTCCTTAGGAGCCTCTGTTGACTCTTCAGGGAGGAGCTAGTGCTTTCTGGTCAAATTCTATATTTCCCACTATTACAAGGGATGTTTCTCATTGCTGAGGCCAGTTCTTGCTATAGAAAGAAGGCAAAATAAAAGATCACCATTAAAAATGAATGGATCCTATGACACCAAAAGCATAAACACAAAAGAAAATAAAAAGCTGGACTTCATCAAGATTAAACAGTTTTGCTTGCAAGGGCACCATCAGCAAAGTGAAGAGAAAACCCACAGAATAGGAAGAAATATGTATCAATCATATATCTGATAAAGGAATTATATCTAGACTGTATAAAGACTTAAAATTAATAATAAAAAACCAAATTACCCAATTAAAAATGGGAAAAGGAAGTGAATAGTTTTTTCCAAAGGGACTATACAAATAGGCAACAAGCACATAGAAAGATGCTCAACATCATTAGTCATTGAGGGCAGCAAATCAAAACCACGATGAGATACTACTTCATGTCAACTAGGATGGCTGTCATAATTCTTTAAAGATAGGCACTAACAAGTGTTGCCGAGGATGTGGAGAATTTGAATCCTTATATAATGCTGGAGGGAATGTAAAGTGGTAAAGCCACTTTAAAAAGCAGACTGACAGTTCTTCAAAAATTTAAACATCCAGTTACAATATGACCCAGAAATTCTACTCTTAAGGCTAACAAAAACATAGGTTCACACAAAAATGTGTTCCCTAATGTTCACAGAGGCATTATTCATAATAGCCCTAAAGTGGAAACAACCTAATTGCCTCTGAACTGATTAATGGATGAATAAAATGTAGTATATCTATGCAATGGAACATTATTCTGCAATAAAAAGGAATGGAGTACTGAGACTTCCGTGGTGGTTCAGTGGCTATGACTCCATGCTCCCAGTGCAGGGGGCCCGGGTTTGATCTTGGTTAAGGAACTAGATCCCATATACTGCAACCAAGATTTCGAGTTCCACAACTAAAGATCCCACATGCTGCAACAAAGACTGAGTGCAGCCAAATAAATAACTATTAGAATTTTTTTAAAAAAGAAAAAGTGAGTACTCATATCAATATATATACAAGGTTAGTATTCACACATTTATTACCTAGCTCTGCCAGCAGTGAGTAGGCCCAGAAGCAATGACATCTCAGTAACAACAAACACATCTAAGTATCCAGGTCTTGGTTTCTAATATCATTCTTCAATGAAAGGAACCAGGGATCTTTGGAAAAGTGGCTGATTCTAGAACTGGGGCCAGAAATATACAAAGTGAGTCTAGAGTATCCTGCAGTGCCAAAAGGTAAGGAAAGGTAAGAAAGAAGGCAAAGAAGGAGGAAAGAAAGGGAGAAAGAAAGGAAGGAAGGAAAGATGAAGCCCAATAATGGAAGTGAGTCAAAAGGACATATTATTTGTTTGTTAGCCGCTCAGTCATGTCTGACTCTATGTGACCCCATGGATGATAGCCCACCAGGCTCTTCTGTCCATGTGATTTCCCAGGCAAGAATACTGGAATGGGTAGCCATTCCCTGCTCCATGGGATCTTCCCAACCCAGGCATCGAAACTGGGTCTCCTGCATTGCAGGCAGATTCTTAATGGTGTGAGCCACCAGGGAAGCCTCAAAAGGACATAGGAGCCACCTAAAACAGTTTCCAATGACCAAATCTGGATAAGTTTGAGCAACAAAATGAATATAGTACTGGATTATAACCCAGAGAAGGCAATGGCAACTCACTCCAGTACTCTTGCCTGGAAAATCCCATGGATGGAGGAGCCTGGTAGGCTGCAGTCCATGGGGTCGCTAAAAGTCTGACACCACTGAGTGACTTCACTTTCACTTTTCACTTTTATGCATTGGAGAAGGAAATGGCAACCCACTCTAATGTTCTTGCCTGGAGAATCCCAGGGACAAGGGAGCCTGGTGGGCTGCCGCCTATGGGGTTGCACAGAGTTGGACACGATTGAAGTGAGACTTAGCAGCAGCAGCAGCAGGATTATAACCCAAAGTATACAACAAATAGGCACCATCCACACTGATATAAATAAATAAGCAGGGACTTCCCTGGTTGTCCAGTGGCTAAGATTCCATGCTCCCAATGCAGGGGCCCAGGTTCAGCCCCTGGTCAGGGAACTAGATCCCTCATGCTGCAACTAAGACCCAGCACAGCCAAATAAATTAATATTTTTAAAATAAATAAATAAGTAAATACACGAATGAGGGAAGGGGAAGAGACAAATCTGTGTGTAACTCCCCACGCCTTAAGTGTGGGCTAGTCATAGTGACTACCTTCCAAAGAGAACAGTATGGAAAGGGGGAAAAGAGTTAACATTGCAGCTGAGAAATCGAACAAACACTATCTTAGCCAGAAGATTAAAGTCAACATTGGCAATTACAAGTCATGTTGACAGTATGTACCTTGACATGATGTGACAAAAATGGTATTTTTCTGCTGTGGCCCCAAACCCATAATCAATCTAATGATTAGGAAAACATCTGACAAATCCTGACTGACGATGTTATTATTGTTTAGTCACTCAGTTGTGTCCAACTCTTTCACAACCCTGTGTAGGGTAGCCTGCCAGGCTCCTCTGTCCTTGGGATTTCCCAGGCAAGAATACTGGAGCGGGTTGCCATTTCCTTCTCCAGGGGACCTTCCTCACTCAGGAATTGAACCTGTGTCACCTGCATTGGCAAGCAGATGCTTTACCACTGTGCCACCAGGAAAGTCCCAACTGAGGATACTGTACCATATATCTGACCAGCAATCCTCAAAACTGTCAAGGTCATAAAAAGCAAGGAAAGTCTGAGAACCTGTCATAGCCAAGAGTAGCCTAAGGTAACATGACGATTCAACATAATATATGATGATTCAAAGTAATATAAATGTAATATGGTATTCTGGATAGGATCCTGAAACACTCAAATGACTTTAGGGAAAAACTGAAGAAATCTTAATAAAGCATGGGTTTATTTAGTAATAATGTATCATTGTTGGTTCATCAATGTCAAGCATGTACCATACTATTGCAAGGTGGTAATAACTGAGGAAACTGGGTATGGCAGTATATGGAGAGTCTCTACTACAGCCTCAATTTTTCTGTAAATCTAAAACTCTTCTAAAAAGTGAAGTTCATTTTTAAAAAAGAAATGAAGTATTGATACATACTACCACATGGATGAACCCTGAAAGCATTATGCTAACTGAAAAAGGCCAGTCAAGAAAAACTACACATTATATGACTTAATTTATGTGAATATCCAGAATAGACACAACCATAGAGAAAGAAAAAAGATTATGGACTGCCTAGGGCGAACTGTGGTGTTGGAGAAGACTCTTGAGAGTCCCTTGAACAGCAAGGAGATCAAACCAGTCAACCCTAAAGGAAATCAACCCTGAATATTCATTGGAAGGGCTAAAGCTAAAGCTCCAATACTTTTTGGCTACCTGATGTGAAGAGCTGACTCATTGGAAAAGACCCTGATGCTGGGAAAGATTGAGGACAGGAGGAGAAGGGGACGACAGAGGATGAGATGGTTGGATGACATCACTGACTCGATGGACATGAGTTTGAGCAAACTCTGGGAGATGGTGAAGGACAGGAAAGCCTGGCATGCTGAGTCCATGGGGTTGCAAAGAGTCACACATGATTGAGCAACTGAACAACAACAAGGTCAGGAGGGATTGAGAAGAATTGGGGAGTGACTGTTAATGGGCACAGGGCTTCATTTTGGCGTGATGAAGAAATTCTAAAATCAATTGTGATGATGGGTGCACAACTCTGATTATACTAAAAACCACTGAATTGTACATTTTGCCCAGATGAATTTTATAGTATTGAATTATATCTCAACAAAGTAACTGTTTAAAACAACAAAAACAAAATGTTCTGGTGGATGACAGTAGGAGAGGTGTTTGGTAGGCAGCATGTCCAGTCCTAGCGGCTGCCATAAACACCAGGTGCGATCTCAAAGTCAAATGTACTCTCCTAACCAAAGCTGTTAGAGCAGGAAGAGTCCTCAGTCTGGCATTCTCATTTTATTGCTCCATCAAATTTAATTTGGGTTTGTATGGTAATAAAAGCCAATTCCATCTACTAATATTGCTAAAAGAATTCTCTCTGTTCGCTGCTTTATTAATTGCTCAATTGAAATACCATGGATTATTTCCAAGCACACAGTTTGAAACACTCAGAATTAGCCTGTGCACTCTATTGTAAAGCGACCTCCAAGGTGCCTTCTACCTTTAAGAATCTTGTACGAGCCTCTCAGTGCAGGAACGGGATATCTGTAATGTCAAAAGCCCCAAGCAGCTCAGCAAAATTGGAATGGTAACAAGCTTCTGTGCTCACACCCTGGGTAGGATAGTAGTGTCAACACCTCCAGCAGAGCTGATAGAGCTGTCTTTCAGTCTGTCTGCAGGCTCTGTTTACATTCTGCAGGTTAGCTGGAAACACTCTCACCACCTCCACCCCCTGAAAAAGATCTCTGGGTCAACTTGACATCTCCTAGATGCTCCATGTACTATATTTCTTCCTGTAACAAGCTCTCCTGCTATGTTGCTTTATATGATTTCTTTGCAAAGAATAAATTAGGCTGAGTGTGTAAACAACATATAAACTCTAGAGATGTTGACAATAATTACAAGCAATGGAAATCAACAGCAGATGTGCATAGCAGTCTCTCAACTGGAGCTTATCCCATTTGGAGAGGCTCAGGTACACCTGAAAGGTGGAAGGAGTCATGGACATTTGGAATCTTTAGTGAGGTGAAACTGGGTTGCAAATATGGCTGCAAAGTGAAGGGAAAGTATTTTATTTTATTTTTCTGCATCTTGGTGATCACGTTTATTGGAAGGGGTAGAGAAAAAGTAAAAATGCCATTTAGCCTAAGAATTTGTGAGTTATCTGCAAATCAATTTATTTCAGGAGTGGAAGAATTCTTGATTATTCCTTAACATAAAAATGTAGATAGTTTCTCTCTCTCTCTCTCTCTCTTTTTTTTTTTTGACAGTTTCTCTTTTGAATATCTTCTAGGTTTAAAGCGGCAGTCATACAAAATCTCCTGCTTTCCACCCTGGATAAATTCTTCGTTTCAGTCAACTGTAAATGGTGGGACCACTAGCACAACACCATCTCCCCAGACAAAGAGCATCAGAATATTCCATTTTGTTGATTTATATATCTCTTGAAATGCTTCTCCTTCACTTTCTATAGTTGCACAGTTTCTTCCATATTTCCCAATATTGTGCTTAAATATTGATTGTAAGCATGTAACCTGCCTCAAAGTTCTCTGTTGTTTCTCATTTTCACATAGATTTTCTCATCCAGGCTGAGCCTGAGATGATCCAGGGGCTCTTCTATGGTGTTGGTAGTTTGTTGCCGGTCCATGCGGTCTGCCATGTTTGAAACCTGGAAAAGTATTTTAGAATGAGAGGCAACTGCTTGGGAGAAGATATACATAGACAAACACATACACAATCACCAATAGTTTTCTGATGATACAGGACAGTCTTTTAACTGCTGAACGTGTCTAGGGTCCTGGCCTTGGTCTCTGCACGTTTAAGAGTCACCTCTCCATTGGTCTTCCCAAAAGTTCAGTCTGTATGGTTTTACTGAGCCTCAGATCTTTGGTCCCAACTGCCTCTTGACTGTAGTACTGTCCTGCTGCTGTTGCTGCTGCTAAGTCGCTTCAGTCGTGTCTGACTCTGTGCTACCCCATAGACGGCAGCCCACCAGGCTCCCCCGTCCCTGGGATTCTCCAGGCAAGAACACTGTAGTGGGTTGCCATTTCCTTCTCCAATGCATGAAAGTGAAAAGTGAAAGTGAAGTAGCTCAGTCGTGTCCGACTCTTAGCGACCCCATGGACTGCAGCCTACCAGGCTCCTCCATCCATGGGATTTTCCAGGCAAGAGTACTGGAGTGGGGTGCCATTGCCTTCTCCAAGTACTGTCCTACAGTCCATCAAATTTTGACTGGACCAAACTAACTCATCATTATCCTCCCGAAACCAGCACTTCTCTATTTTCCATCTCGATTAAACAGCACCCCTGTCTGCCTAGACATTTCTTTCCCCCTCACACTCTAATTTCCAACCAGTTCCGGAATCCATCTGTTCTTTTTTCTCATTGCCTTAGTTGGGGCTTGGTGTTACTTATCCGTTGCTGTGTAAGAAATAACCCCAAATGTTAGCAGTATAAAACAACATATAGTAACTACTCACCATTTCTGTGGCCAGGAATCCAGGCCTGGCTTAGTGGGTTCCAGGTTTCTCACAAGCTGCAGTCAAGGTAGTGGTTGGGAGGAGAGCTGGCTCCAGGCTCCAGTGGGGAAGGATGTGCTTCCAGCGTCACTGACATGGCTGTTGTTGGCCTGCCTCAGAAACTCCACTTCCCAGTTCACTCAAGTGGCTGTACACCAGCCTCGGTCCCCACTGGCTTTGACCACAGACATTGGTGATTTGCCATCTGGGCCCCTCCATAGTACAGTTCACCACATGGCAACTGGCTTCAGAAGTCACAGTCTTTCTGTAATCTGATCTTGGAAGCAATATCCATCATCTTTGCTGTACTGTCGTAATTTGTCTTACTAGGGCCAGCCTGCAACCGAGGGGAGGGATTCCACAGGGCCTGAGTATCAGGAGGTGGACAGCTTCATCCACCAGAGAGCCATTGTCCTTTGTCTGGACTCTCCCTTGTGAACGAGCATCCTAACTCCTCTCCAGGCCTGTAGGGTCTCCTGTGCTAGATCATCCTCCCCACTGAGTCTTGGGTGACAGTTCCACAAAAGCTATCTGATTCTGTAATTTCACTTCGAAAGAACCCCTGTTGGCAACCTGTGCTGCCATAGGACAAAGTCTAAACTCCTTGAGCAGCCATTTGAGGCCCTCCATGATCTGTTCTTGGCTTCCTCATTCCTTACCACCACGCACATCCCAGCAGAAATACTCAACTTCCCATGGCTCCCAGGTTCCCTGAAATGAGCCAGGTTCCTTTTGACTCTTTCACAATTTCAGGTGATTCAGAAGAGCGTGTGGGCCTCTCACTGCCCGCTCTTGTTTTCTGTCACTCATCCTCCTCAGCGCAGCTTCAGAGGCACCTCTTCTGACATGTCTGCCCTGACTCTCCCTGTCTTTGTGGTCCCCAAGCCCTTTGGCTGTAGCTTTACTTGAGGAACTTGCACAGTGACAGGCACATACGATGGGCACTTGATGAAGGCTTGTCATTTTCTTCAATGAAATCAAATAACGCTAGAGCTGTAAGCACTTTTAAAAAGAAAAAAAGGAAAGGAAAGAGCATATAGCACTGAAGTTCAAATGAGGAAGGACTCAAAGGGTCTGAGAAGGGAAAGGAGAGGCCTTGTCCAAGGCCAAGAAGAGCTGGAATAACCAACTTGCTTAGCCAGACATGCTCACTTCGACTCGAGGGCATTTCTACTTCTCCCAAGTACCTTCACTGTTTCAGGCTCCCTGCTGCCACTCAAAAACTCCAATTCTCTGAAGATGTTTAATAGTAACTGTAGGTAATGTTTCTCCATCTGTCTTTGGGTCCACATATGTCTTAGGGCCTTCTCAAGCTTCTGTGAATATGAACTTTCTTTATAGGAAGAGAGTTAGAATCAAATCCTAATCTTGAGTAAATAAATTTGAGGTAGTTGCATGCTTTCAGTTTTTTAGTGGCAGGGCTGACTTGGTGGCAGTTTATGGGTCCCTAGGACCACACTGGGGCTTCCCTGGTGGCTCAGGAGGTGAAGAATCCTCCTGCAATGTGGGAGAGCTGGGTTTGATCCCTGGGTTGAGAAGATCCCTTGGAGGGAGGCATGGCAACCTACTCCAGCATTCTTGACTGAAGAATCCCGATGGACAGAGGAGTCTGGCAGGCTACAGTCCACAGGGTCGAAAAGAGTCAGACATGACTGAGTGACTAAATACAGCACAGCACAGGACCACGCTGGCCTTCCCTGGTGGCTCAGATGGTAAAGACTCTGCCTGAAATGAGGGAGACCTGGGTTCCATCCCTGGGTCGGGAAGATCCCCTGGAGAAGGGAATGGCAACCCACTCCAGTATTCTTGCTTAGAGAATCCCATGGACAGAGGAGTCTGGTGGGCTACAGTCCATATGGTTGCAAAGAGTTGGACATGATTTAGTGACTAAACAACAACAAAGGATCATGCCTGGGCCTCTCCCAGTGTTGCATACTTCTCCATTTTCTGTGGGTTCACTCAACACTCCCCTGGCTGGGTATGTGGATTTCCATGTCCAGAGATACCAATGCCAGGATATGCACAAGGAGAAATACACATACTGGCCACAGAAGGTTCTCGGTTCCTTCTTCCTTTTCGACTGAATAAATCCTTAACATACCAGAAAGAGCAGTCCCAGAGATAACAGGGACTTCCAGCATGTGCTGCCTGAGTAGCCACAGCAGCCAGGGCCAGTCCAGTGACAGTCCAGTCCCCGACATCAGCAAGAACGAGGCATCTGACAGGAGGTGCTGAACAGGAATACGCTGCAACAGCTCAAGAGGTGCTGATGGGGGGGAGGGCCGGGGCAGGGCAGCTGGTTCTGTTTTAAAATCCTAAAGATATGGCTGGGTCCTTGCTGGAGATTGTGTACTTTCAGTCGGCAGAGGAGAGAACTGAGACTCAAACTACAAATCCAACCAGTTAAGTCTTCCAGAGCTTGGTTGTTCTAATCAGACTTCAGAGTTCAGCTCCTCTCCAGGTCCCTACATTAGTAAAACTTTCCTCAAAAATGTGCTAACTTCTCTGAGACTCAAGCGACTCATCTGTAAAATGGAGATAAAGCAGTACTTATGTTATAGTATTAAGTTTAACTAGGATAATGCATATAAAGGGCTTATCATTCAATACATAGAAAATCTGACCTTTATTATTATAGACCTAAGAACCAAAATATCCACATTCTAAATGAATATTAGACCATACAGCTTCTAACATATCAACTCATGGAGCTTCTCAAGCCAGCTACTCCACTTATTAGCTGTGTGGCCTAGGGCATGTTTCTTAACCTCTCAGAGCTTCCAATTTCCTTATCTGTAAAATGGGAATAATAATTGCATTGACTTTACAGAGTTGTAAAAAGATTCAGTAAAGAACTTAGCACAGTGTCTGGTATATAGCATGAGGATTATTCTATACATAGCCTTTCCACAAGCTTCATCAAACCTGGGTTTATTCTACTGCTGCACAGGCTTTATTATCAGGCAGATGTTAAATTTATTTATTTTGTTGTTGTTGTTGCTTGGGTTTTTTTGGCCATGTGACATGTGGGATCTTAGTTCCCCGACCAGGGATCAAACTTGTGTCCTCTGCAGTGGAAGCATGGAGTCTTAACTTCTGGACCATCTAGGAAGTCCCTTTCTGAGATCTTTAGAATGTAGATTCCAGAGCCCCAGAGCCTGGGATTCGATCCCAGCTCCATCACTTACTAGCTGTATAATCTTGGGTAGGAACTTTAACCAGAAGTCAAAGATTCATCTCAGAACCTTTGCTTATTAATACATTTCAACTGCACACTCTGGACATAGAACATTCTTAGGCAGGTCGGAATGAAAATCTCAGTAGTGTGTTTATTTTCAGGAGTGCTTTCTGTAATTATGTAAGCTTTTTACAGTCCTTGTGCATGACTTTGACCTCCCTGTTCCTCAGTTTCCTCATCAGTAACATGCTGATTATAACAACAGACACCTCAGAGTTGTGCTGTGGTCATCTACCCAAAGTTTAGTCCTAATGTCAAGACTGATGCTGCTGAACACACACACAGAGGGTGTGAAAAGTGTTATTAATTACATAATGGGGTTTTTCTAGGGAAAGCAGGGTAGGGTTCCCAAGCTGGTCCAAACATGGCTTGGGAAAGCAGGGAAAGAAGCGGTTTTACCTCTGATTAGGTGGTTGGCAGAGGTGAAGGTTCCCAGAGGTGTACAGAGCCTTGTGTGATTTGAATCTCCTGCTGGGCACTAAAGGTCAGGACACCCAAGCTTTCTCATCAGCTTGCCCAGATGTGGGGAACAATGGCAAGGGGAGGCTGAAAAGCTGTCAGGAAAGTGAGGGATCGGACTAGATGTTCTTACAAGCTCCTCACGGGTCTAACAGTGTCTGAGAGCCATGGTGGTTGGCCCACTCATAAAGTGATACTGCTACAGAATGAAGAATCATCTTTTTCAGCCCACTTTCTACCATATTCCAGATGTTGTTATACCCCTTGCTATTTGTGCCTTTAAGACAGAGTTAAACTGACAGGGTGAAAAAATAAACCAAAAATAGAGATTGATAAGACTAATTCCAGCTTAAGTCCCAAAAGATCTACTATTGTTTCTCAACTATCAGAAAAAAATGCTACGTGTCACCCTTGTCTGAAAGCACCATTTTACAAAGCATTCTGTCTTTACTCTAAAGATATGTTCACTGAAAAAAATAATTTATTTGTAATGAAAAAGGATGGAAGAGATGGGAAAAGAAAAGTCCTAGAGTAATAGAAAAATTTAAAAAGCCATCCCCAGAAATTAAACATCACCTGTCACCAATATAAATGACTATTTCTGTCCAAAGAATGTTTCTACTGGTTAGAGAGCTAGCACTACCATGTATGGAGCAGGTACCAGTTTGCAGGACAAGACACAGAATGGCAGCAAGTCTTCGATGGCCATTTCTCAGGGACAAATGAGGTTCAAAGATGACTTCCCAGGAGGAACTTGTTCACTCACCCTACTTCCTGATGTTTCAACTCTCAGATGCCCGACCCCCAACTCAGCCACGCAGAAGAACATTCTTGTCAACAGTAAGTTTCAATCAACTTTTGGTCACTTTCTTCAACTGCAGTTCATCTGGGGAGGATGAAAGGGCCTAGACTATGGAAGGATACAGTTGACAAGGAGGTAAGCCACTCTCAAGAAGGCATCATTTGGGATCATGCTTGCTAAAGAAATGCTGACCATGTGGATTTCACTCAGGATCACTCTGTCTTCTTTGGATCTGAGATTGTCACAGGATGTCTCTGTGTCCTTTGGAGAAAAAGATGTACACTGTACAAGTTTTCCACATTTTTTACTGAACCTCTCACTGGAGATATATGACTATATATCTACACATCTACAGAGCTGTGTACGGTGCCCTGGACCAGACACTCTACTCTTTCCACATGTTGAAGAGTGTCATGTGTCATGTGCCATGTGCCATGGATCTTAGGGCCCCGTGCATGTGATATTTGAATCTCCTCTTCAGCATCCCAGCCAAATGGATGGCCAGCTTGAATACCTCCAGGGATGAACGGATTGCTATCATGTGGGGCAACCTGTCTTCTCTTTGGAAAGCTCTTACTGTTCTATACTGCACCTTTCATCCACTCCTCCTGGTTGGGCCTTACCGAGGTCACTCCCTATGTGTTCTGGGGCAGCCCTGTGCACCAAGGCTGTTTATCTCCAGACCACTCATTCTCCTCTCAACTTTTTCTCATTTGGAAGGCTCTAAGGAACACCTTAGAACTCTCGTCAGAAAATTTTGCAATGTGTATTTCTCTATCCGACAGCCCAGGGTAGCAGCACTCACTTCCCCACTAAGAGAGCAAGTTTCACCAGACCAGAAGTCCACGGATGTGCTTATTGCACTGTTGACTCACCTTCAACTTCACGTTCATTAATTTAGCTACTCAGTCCAGCTTTCATTGTCAGGTCCTGCTTCTGCCACGCAACATAGCCTTCCCAGCTGTTATTCTGTGGAGGTAGCTTTGCCCAACTATATATATATATCATATGTAAAGGATACATATTTATCATAACATGTGTCCATTTGTGGGCTTCCCTGGTAATTCAGCAGTAAAGAATCTGCCTGCCAATGCAGGAGACATAGGAGACTTCGGTTGATCCTTGGTTTGGGAAAATCCCTTGGAGCAGGGCATGGCAACCCACTCCAATATTCTTGCCTGGAGAATCCCATGGACAGAGGAGCCAGCAGACTACAGTCCATAGGGTCTCAGAGTCAGACTTGACTGAAGCGACTGAGCACACATGCATGCACGTATACGTTTATACATATACATGCATACACTCGTATACATATTACACTGAGATTGCCACTTAGAATCAAAAAATTAAAGAAAGCTAATTCTGGAACTTCCCTGGTGGTCCAAACTCTGCTTTTCAATGCAGAGGGTGTGGGTTCAATCCCTGGTTGGGGAGCGAAAATCCCAAGTGATTCACAACCAAAAAAAAACAAAAATAGGGGGGAAAAAGCTATTTCTGGCCCCTGGTAAGAAGTATCTATTTATATCTTGATTTATCTTATTTTGACAATGGAGTGAAGGAGACACTGACTTCTAATCAGATTCACCTTTTAAGTTTGTGTATGTGTGTAAGCTGCCTCTGGACCCATTCAATTCCTGGCTTGTCACCAGGACGCCATCCTTCCCACACTGTGCTGTGCTGTGCTTAGTCACTCAGTCTGACAGTTTGTGACCCCATGGACTGTAGCCTTCCAAGCTGCTCTGTCCATGGGATTCTCCAGGCAAGAATACTGGAGTGGGTTGTCATGCTCTCCTCCAGGGGATCTTCCCAACCCAGGGATCAAACTTAGGTCTCCCTCATTGCAGATGGATTCTATACAATCTGAGCCATTAGGGAAGCCCAATAATACTGGAGTGGGTAGCCGATCCCTTCTCCCGGGGATCTTCCCCACCTAGAAATTGAACAGGGATTTCCTGCATTGCAGGCAGATTCTTTACCAGCTGAGCTACCAGGGAAACCCCATCCTTCCCATATCCATACAAAACTCTCCACCTGCACTGAAGTCAAGGGACCACCACACTGGACTCTTAGGCCCCAGGCCCAAGGATTTCAGTTGGAATGCTCACCCAGAGGAATCGTGTTGGAGAAGTGACAGGGAGAGTGAGGGCTGCACAGATTCTCATGGAAGTTCTCTTCAGGAAGGATTCTAGAAGGAAGGAAAGAATCAAATTCTTACACAGACCTAGACCCTAGAGAGCTACTAGAAAATAAGAGAAGAATAAGAATAATCCCGCCAGCTGTGTTGCCTCTAAGCCGCGACTCCCCACCTAGTTCAGAGCCGCTGGCCTGTTTAATAACTCAGGGCCAGATTGAAATCATAACAGGCATGGCCGCATGTCATAGATTATGATTTTAAAATCTGGCAAGTCCATGAAAGCCCAGAATCTGATCTTCAGAGGGGCTGTTAAATGGAACAATCTACAATATTCTTGGTCCCAAATATTAGCAACAACCTCCAGGCTCGAGTAAATAGGGAAACTACTTGCTAAAACCGTTGCTTCTCAGCACATCTTTTGAATCTAACAGTAGCTGCCAAATTCCGAGAGCCTCTACTCTTGTGATTCACTGACCATGTAATTGACCATGGAATTTATTCAGTCTTTTCTTTTACTTGTATCTCAACATATAGGAAAGAACGCTTCTTTAACCGTGCTGAGATTATATGTAACTGTTTGGCTTATATACTCTGAGCAATAAAGCATTTTATTTCCCAAAGTAGATAAATAACACACACACACACATTCACAGGATTCTATAGAAGGGCCAGAGATGTCATATTCTAGTCGAAACCCCTCCTCTTACACGGGAAATACAGTCCCAGCAAGGAAAGGGATTTCATCAAGGCCACACCAGGAGTTGGTGGTGGAATGTGCACGACAATTTAGGATTTTTAACTGCCAGCTCAGAGTTCTTGCCTTCATACAGTGCTAAAAATTAATTTAAAAATAAACATATATCTTTGTTGATGACTGAAGCGAACTCTGCTAAGGAATACTGATACTTCATCCAGAGTAAGAAGCACCACTTTCTTTTTCATTCCTTTCTTTGGGAAAACACTAAACATTCTTCAGAATTCATTTTGAGATATATTTACTCACTTATGAAAATTAACTACTAAAAATTTTTTAATGTATTTTAAACTTAAGTATGTATGCATAGCTGGTACTCAAGAAACACCACAATATGTATAGAAATATAATAGCATATATAACTTTGATCCTGAGTTCAAACGCTCACTATGCCCATAAGTACATTTGCATTTGACAGACAGTGAATTATAACTTTTGCTTCAAATCTGTGGTTATCATTTACATACCTTTATATTATGATTGGAGAAGGCAATGGCACCTCACTCCAGTACTCTTGTCTGGCAAATCCCATGGATGGAGGAGCCTGGTAGGCTGCAGTCCATGGGGTCGCTAGGAGTCGGACACAACTGAGCGACTTCACTTTCATGCATTGGAGAAGGAAATGGCAACCCACTCCAGTGTTCTTGCCTGGAGAATCCCAGGGACGGGGGAGCCTGGTCTATGGGGTCACACACAGTCGGACACGATTGAAGTGACTTAGCAGCAAATTACTTCCTAATTTTACTTTGGAATTTTCTTTTTTTTTGTTTTTGTTTTTTTTTTTAATTTTTTTTTAATTTTCTTTAACCCACAGCTCATTAAAAATATTATTTGGTGTTTAAATATTTAGAGAATTTCTGGAGATCTTTCCATCATTGATGTTTATTTTAATTTTTTAAAGTTTTAAAAGTTTATTTATTTATGGCTGTGCTGGGTCTTCGTTGCTGTGCACAGGTTTTCTCCAGTTGTAGCAAGCAGGGGCCGCTCTCTAGTTGTGGCGCACGGGCTTCTCATTGCAGTGGCTTCTGTTGTTGCTCACAGGCTCCAGAGCACGCAGGCTCAGTAGCTGTGGCTCTTGCACTTAGTTGCCCTGAAGCATGTGGGCTTTTCCCAGGCCAGGGATCAAACCTGCGACCCCTGCATTGGCAGGCAGATTCTTAACTACTGGACCACCAGGGAAGTCACTCCATCATTGATTTTTTATTTAATTCTCTGTGGTCACAGAGCAGACTTTGTATGACTTGAATCTTTCTAAATGTATTGAGATTTATTTTATGGTCCCAAATTTGTCCACCCTGGTTCATGTTTCATGTGTACCTGAAAAAAAAAATGTGTAGTTAATGGTTGTTGGGTGACGTGCTCTATAAAGATCAATAGGTCAAGTTCATTAATAGAAATGTTCAGATGCAGTTTTTCTGTTTACTTATCCTATCAAGATTGAAATTCACATCTAAGTCTTACCCATTCTTAGAGCTGAGCCGAAATGATCACACATATGAGGACTGTACAGACTTAAGTTCAAATTATGGTTCTACCACTCATTCTTTGTGTGCCCTTCAGTTCAGTTCAGTCGCTCAGTTATGTCCAACTCCTTGCGACCCCATGGACTGTATGTAGCACACCAGGCTTCCCTGTCCATCACCAACTCCCAGAGCTTACTCAAACTCATGTCCATTGAGTCGGTGCTGCCATCCAACCATCTCCTCCTCTGTCGTTCCCTTCTCCTGCCTTCAATTTTTCCAGCATCAGGGTCTTTTCCAATGAGTCAGTTCTTCACATCAGGTGACCAAAGTATCGGAGCTTCAGCTTTAGCATCAGTCCTTCCAATGAATATTCAGAACTGATTTCCTTTAGGATTGACTAGTTTGATCTCCTCGAAGGCCAAGGGATTCTCAGGAGTCTTCTGTAACACCACAGATCAAAAGCAATAATTCTTCGGCACTCAGCTTTCTTTATGGTCCAACTCTCACATCCATAGATGACTACTGGAAAAACTAGAGCTTTGATTAGACGGACCTGTGTTGGCAAAGTAATGTCTCTGCTTTTTTAATATGCTGTCTGGGTTTGTCATAGCTTTTCTTCCAAGGAGCAAGCATCTTTTAATTTCATGGCTGCTGTCACCATCTTCAGTGATTTTGGAGCCCAAGAAAATAAAGTTTCTCACTGTTTCCCCATCTATTTGCCATGAAGTGATGGGACTGGATGCCATGATCTTCATTTTTTGGACTGTTGAGTTTTAAGTCAGCTTTTTCACTCTCCTCTTTCTCTTTCATTCAAGAGACTCTAGTTCCTCTTCAATTTCTGCCATAAGGGTGGTGTCATCTGCGTATCTGAGGTTATTGATATTTCTCCTGGCAATCTTGGTCTCAGCTTGTGCTTCATCCAGCCTGGCATTTTGCATGATGTACTCTGCATATAAGTTAAATAAGCAAGGTGACAATATACAGCCTTCATGTACTCTTTTCCCAATTTGGAATCAGTCCATTGTTCCATGTCGGTTCTAACTGTTGCTTCTTGACCTGTATACAGATTTCTCAGGAGGCAGGTAAGGTGGTCTGGTATTCCCATCTCCACACAGTCAAAGGCTTTGGTGTTGTCAATAAAGCAGAAGTAGATGTTTTTCTGGAATTCTTTTGCTTTTCTATGAGCCAATGGATGTTGGCAATTTGATCTCTGGTTCCTCTGCCTTTTCTACATCCAGCTTGAACATGTGGCAGTTCTCGGTTCATGTACTATTAAAGCCTAGCTTGGAGAATTTTGAGCATTACTTTGCTAGCGTGTGAGATGAGTACAATTATGTGATAGTTTGCACATTCTTCGGCATTGCCTTTCTTTGGGATTGGAATGAAAAACTGACCTTTTCCCATCTTGTAGCCACTGCTGAGTTTTCCAAATTTGCTGGCATATTCACAGCATAGTCTTTTAGGATTTGAAACAGCTCAACTGGAATTCCATTACCTCCACTAGCAGTGTTCATAGTGATGCTTCCTAAGGCCCGCTTGACTTCACACTCCAGGTTGTCTGGCTCTAGGTGAGTGATCACACCATTGTGGTTATCTGGGTCATTCAGATCCTTTTTGTACAGTTCTTCTGTGTATACTTGCCACCTCTTCTTAATATCTTCTGCTTCTGTTAGGTCCATACCATTTCTGTCCTTATTGTGCCCATCTTTGCATGAAAAGTAAAGATATCTGATATCCCTGATATCTCATATTTTCTTAAAGAGATCTCTAGTCTTTCCCATTCTATCGTTTTCCTCTATTTCTTTGCACTGATCACTTAAGAAGACTTTCTTATCTCTCCTTGCTATTCTTTCGAACTCTGCATTCAGATGGATATATCTTTCCTTTTCTCCTTTGCCTTTCTCTTCTCTTCTTTACTCAATTATTTGTAAGGCCTCCTCAGACAAGTCATTTCACCCCCCTGAGCTTCAATTTCTTTATCTGTAGAATGGGCTTAATTACTGTGGGATTGTGTGAGAAAGTATCAGAGAGCTAGCTACATTTCACGTGGAGTGTCAAGGGTTAGAAATTGCTTCCCACAAATTTTCTTATTATTTGAAATGTTAGTGGGGTCATGAAAGTACTTGTCAGTTTTCAATTTATTCTGCCCATCTTTGTTTAAGATTGTTATTTATCTGGCCATGTAGTCATCAACAATTTAACCAAAAAGGCTGTAGTTTGGGTGTTAAATGTCTGTAGAGCAATAATTAACTATAATATGAATAGATTTGAAATAAAGAATAGTTGGCCGTTAATAGCTCTCCTCCATCTCTAGCCCCACCCAAAAAGATTCAGAAATAATGGGTTTAATAAAAAGAAATGCAGGCATCACAAAGAACTCGATGATTGTGCTGTTTTGTTATTGCTTACTTTCCATTCTGGCTATTGCAGTCATATCCTGGCAACAAGTTATCCGTTGCAACTTAGGTCAGGGTGCATTCGAATGAAAAAAACCAACAAACAAGCAGAGACCGTTCAAGTGGGCTTTCAAAAACCAAACTAATGAGAAATTGCAGATAAAAGATAGTCACTCTCTCTCTCTACTGAAAAATAGCCTCTCAAACAGATCATCATTTTCTGGCATCCAGGGAAAGTCTGTTCAATGCAGTGTAGTGAGGGTGCCTTTGAGCATGAACTTTAAAATCAGAAATAAATGGGACTGAATTCCATACTTCACAGTGCACCATCGATATGACCTGACTTAGGCAGATCTCATATGTAAAAAATGGAGCTAGTGATACTCAGCTCCCTGGGTTGTGGTGGGGGTTGCCTCAACTGATATTATCTAGAGCCCAGCTCTCTGCTTTAGAAAGGAGGTCCTTTAGCTTTCTAAGCCTTCTTTTTATTAACATCCATTACTAATGTAATACTCTTGCTTGGGTTCTTAGGCCTTCTACGTCTATGCAACATACATCCTTTCAACTTTTTTTTGTCATTTCTATATATAGTTTCTTCCAGAGAAAGATCATACAATTGTATAGACTTGTGAATTACAAGATCATCTGGGCCCACAATCCCAGCCTGAAATCCCCTGGTTTTGATCAACTTTCTATCCTGCTTAACTTTTCAAAACCTCACCACACAAACACAAGCCCCTGTCCCTACTGCCATGTCTGTGATTCAGGACAGTAGCATGAATACCACTCTTCTTTCTGGGACCTGATGGAGACTGTGACCAGTAGGTCCTCCTTTTCTTGTAGGTAGTGGCATTTCCTGGCAGTAGATTACAGTTCTCTCAGACAGGGCATACATACAAATGCCAAGAGAGATTTGCTATAAGCTGAAGTGGAGCTGCCAGGGCAGTTCTCTAAGTTCAAATCTGATCCTTCCTGAGTGGATTCTTAGAACTATGGCCTTATAGTGTGGGCTTTCCCACACAAGGCTTAAGCCAAGAGCTCCAATTTGGAGACTGATGGACAGATCTATTCTCCAGGTGGAAGTGGCCATATCCTACTTTAATAAGGGCTTTACCTATTCCTTCTGTGCAAACCAGGAATCCTGCATTATTTTCTTGGCAAAACATTTCAGGCCTGAGTGAAAAATTTCCCAGCATTTCAGGGCTGCCCAAAAAATCTCTTGGGAAGAATTATAATGGCACCACAGGGCAGAAGGGCCTGCTTCCTTAGTTCCTGCCAGTTCCCTGAGTGAATCTTACTGGAAGCAGATCATTTGGGCTGGGGACCAAAGCAGTCTTTCCCAGTCATTGTGTGCTCTCACTTTAGAAGTAATGAAAACTAAATATTAATTCCTCCAGCTTTCCCTGAAGTTAGGGCAGCCACATACAATTCTAGCCAATGAGTTATAAGCTTCAATCTACTGAAGGATTCTGGGGAAATTTTTGCTTTCCTGAGAGCAATCTCATTTGCCTTCTAACTTCCCTGAACATGGACCTGATATCGGAGCCATGTGGCCATGTTGAGACTACGAAGCAATAAGCATAGAGATGAAAGTGAACACAATCAGGATGATGACTATAAAAGATAGAGCCTGAGCTCCAAGAGCACTTTTGACCTGAACCAAAGCCAGAAACTGCCTTCCTTCAGACTTCTTGTTATATGAGAAAAAAATATTAGCAAATTGTCTGCTACTTATAGCTGATGTATTCCTAACCAGTACTCCTTACATGGTTCCTTGTACCCTCAGAAAAGATCCACTCCTTAACAAGATAAATAAGACCCCACTTGATTTAGCCCCCTGCCTATGTGCCACGCCTTGTCCCTCCCACATTTGCCCTTTGCTTATAGGATCTGGTAATACAGAGCTACTTCTGTTGCCCTAACCATGCCTTGCTGTCTCAGCCTCCTAGCTTTATCTTTGCTGACAGGATACAAGCAAGAACTGTCTTCCTCATCTGGGGATCCCTAAAGTGTAGCACAGTGACATATAATAAAGAACTGCGCAAATCACTACTACCTGACTCTCTTTTGATAATAAAATAATAACTTAATGGCACTTGTGCATTTTATGCATCATTTAATATTTCCACATCTCTTCATGTATGCAAAGGAGAGTGCCAGGATGATGTACTGACATCAACAGATCTTACAGCATAGTGTTAATTTAATAAAAGAAACCTCAGAAGAAACACACCTAGTATGAGCCATCAATGTAAAAAAACAACCCAATGGAACTATGTTTATCTATCTGTGTGGATGTGTGTATATAATATAGCTAGCTAGCTATATGTGTATAGTCCAAGCACAGAATGAGCCTTGGAAATATAGATAACAAAACGTTAACAGTGATACGCCTCAGGAGTGCCAAAGCCAGGGGAATTACACTTAAACAAATTATTTATTTATGTATTTATTTATTTTTGGCTACCCTGGGTCTTCATTGCTTTGCATAGGCATTCTCTAGTTGTGGAGAGCAGTACCTATTCCTCTTTGCAATACATGGGCTTCTTCTTGCAGTGAATTCTCTTGTTGTGAAGCACAGGATCTAGGCATGAGGGCTTCAGTAGTTGCAGCTCGCCAGCCCTATCACACAGGCCCAGTAGATGTGGTGCACAGGCTTACTTGCTCCATAACATGTGGGATCTTCCCAGACCAGGGATCTAACCCGTGTCCCCTGCATTGGCAGGTGGATTCTCATCTACTGTGCCACCAGGGAAGTCCCCTACACTTTTTACTGTATAGAAAATCTTTATGGTTTGAATTTTTACAGCATGATATGCTCACACATAGATTAGTGAGTTTAAAAAGTAAACTTAGAAAGGCAGGAAGGCATACCAAGAATATGGCAGACGAAATCGAACAAATTTAGACTCAAATCCCTGCTCTACCACCAAGTAGCTGTGTTGCTTGAGTGATTACACTTTACCTCTGTGAGCCTTCAGGTTTCTCATCTGTGAAACGGTTTGATTCACTCACTCATTCTTTCCATTCACTCAATAAACATTTGGTTGAGCACTTACTTACATATCAAGCACTGTTGTGGGCACTGGGGGATCCCAATGATGAATATATGAATCTTCTGTCCTCATGAGGTACTATTTAGTGGGACAGGTAGAGAGAAATCAAACACGCAGACAAAATCAATGCAAATTATATGTGTGAAGGGAAAATCTAGAAAATCCAAATAAGAATTTGATTCTAATACAATCAGAGAAGGGGGTGGTGAATTTTAATAAATGACACAGATTGGCTTGACGGTAATGAAGAAGGAGATGCAGGAAAGGGGAAATGCATGTAAAAAGGCCTTATCATGGCAAGAACATGACTGGCTTAAGATTCTAAAATAAAGCTAGTGTGACTGGTGTGTGTGTGTGTGTGCGTGTGTGTGTGTGTGTGTGTGTGTGTGTGTGTGTGTGTGTGTGTTTGGGGTGGTAGGGAGGCAATACCAGTATGAAACAAGACTAGAGAAGGAGGTTGGCATCAGGACCATATGGACCATTGAGTTTGGCCTCTAACCTACCAGTAAGAACTTAAGAGTTATGTGATGCCATGGGAAGCTTTAAGCAAGATAAGAGCATTCTGAAATTTGAGTTCGTAAAAGGTAACTCTACGTACTGTGTGGAGAACAGATTAGATGGGGGCCAGAGCAGAAGCAGGGACACCAGTTAGGAGGCCATTGCATTGGTCCAGGTAACAGATGATGTAGCAGTGGCAGTAATGGAGATGGAGAAGCACATGGCCTCATGAGTAGGAAATAGGAGAACAGATGCAACAGAACTTGTAGTGGATTAGACCTGATGATAAGGGTGTGGGGAAGGGAGAGAGAGTTCAGAGTCAGGGATGTTTCTGACTTGCATCCAGTCAATAGATGGTGGGGTCATTTCTTCAGCTTGAGATCACTGGACAAGGATTAGGTTTTTCAGGAGGCAGTCATAGGTGGATTTTTGAACTTGTTGATCTGGAGGTATTTTAGAGCGCCCACCTCTCCTCCTCCACCTCCTTCACCTCCCCAATTCAAACACCATCATCAACAAGGCCTTCTCTCTCCCCCCTGACCTAAAAGTTCAGCATCCCTCCAATATTTGATATCAGACTTCCCTGGTGACTCAGATGGTCTTCCTACAATGTGGGAGACCCAGGTTCAATCCCTGGGATGGGAAGATCCTCTGGAGAAGCAAATGGCAACCCACTCCAGTACTTTTGCCTGGAAAATCCCATGGACAGAGGAAGTGTGGTAGGCTACAATCCATGGGGTGGCAGAGTCGGACACGACTGAGCGATTTCACTTTCCACTTTCTGTTTTATTTAATTTATTTTTTTTACCTTACCTCTTCTCACTATCTAGATATCTTTCTTTTCTTACTTACCCACCAGAATGTAAGCTCCAGGAAAAAGGGATTTTTGTCTTTTTTTTTTTTGCTGTGCTGCAAGGTATGGGTGAACTTAGTTCCCCAACCATGGATCAAACTTGTGGCCCCTACAGGGGAAGCACAGAGTCTTAACTACTGAACTGCTAGGAAAGTCCCTACTTTCTTAAATCCTTAGCATTTAGAACAGTGCTTAATATATAATAGGTGCTCAACAAATATTTACCAAGTGAACACACGAATAAATTCAAGAAGTCAAGTAGGCAAGCAGAAATCCTAGTCTGGAGTGCCCAGAGAAGTCTGGGCTATGGAAAGATGCTTGTCACCCCCTGGAAGAGAGGTCCTACCTGCAGCTATGGGTGTGGCTGAGATTACACAGCACAGGGAATGAAGTAAGGGAGCAGAAGAGTACCTGCCTCAGAGGATTATTGTGAGGATAAAATGAAATAATGAAAGTAAAGGATTTAACATGGTACCTGGCATCTGGAGGGCTTGCCTGGTGACTCAGATGATAAAGAATCTGGTTGCAATGTGGGAGACCTGGGTTCCATCCCAGGGGTGGAAAGATCCTCTGGAGAAGCCAATAGCAACCCACTCCAGTTCTCTTGCCTGGAGAATTCCATGGACAGAGGAGCCTGACAGGCTACAGTCCATACAGTGGCAAAGAGTCAGACATGACTGAGTGACTAACACACACACATTGGCCCCTGGAAGGTGGGCAACCATTGCTAGCTCTTCTTAGTTTTGTTATTACAGAACCATGGACTTGAAGGGGGCAGACTGAGTGGGTGGCAGGATGTGGCCTCTAACACTCTCACTGGTGAGCTCTCTATTTTGCTAAGTGGGAGTCCAATACGAGTCCCATCTGGGGCAGAATTCAGGTTCCTGTTCTTCGCTCTGCCTGTTAAGTCTCATCAAAATTACCTAAGCTTGTGAGCCTCACATTCCTCATGGTTAGATGAACTCCTCACAGGCCTGAGAGAATGTTGTGGCACCAGGTCAATTCCCAGTCCCCAGTGTGTTGCCTAGTGTTCACTAGCACAACAGTCCAGGCTCAACAGGTCACCACTGGTGGAAAGTACACTGGGCTTGGAGTCAGAAGATAAACTTAAAAGCTCTTTGATTTTGCCCAAGCACATACTCTCTGAAGGACATCATATCTAAGGAATGTTGTGAGCATCAAATGAGGTTTGGTGTATTTTTTAAAATATTATTTATTTATACTGTACATCATTCAGAAAAAAAGATTTGTGGTGGCTCACAGAGGTATAGCAACTTCAACAGGAGGGGAAAAATGGATGAGAAAGCCAAGACAGAGATAAAACAAGTGTGAGAAAGTAAAGAAGGAATCAGAGCTAAGAAACAATATAAAGTCTATTCCAGGGGAGTTCAAGTCTAATAAAATCATGTGATGAGTCACAGCCCATGGCAGTGGCTGTTCCCTCTCCTGTTTACCTCCCCCCACTCAATACAGACCCGCTGGAGAGACTCAGGTGGTGTTTAAAATAAACCCGCCCTAGCCCCACCCCGTTTCTTGCCAAGATCCCTGAGGGTTCTCAGCAGAAGGCTAGGGTTGACCTTCTATGTCCGCCGTCTCCCTAGTGGCTCCTTAGGCCTGTTCCAAGCAGATCTCAGTGGCCTACTTCCTCTCTCACATCTGCTTGATGTCTGGAGTGTACCTTTAACCCAGCTCCTGCACATGTCACGTGTCTGCTCTCATACCCCAGCTATTCCACTAGTTCCACTAGTTGTAACACCGAGGATTCCACCCCTGAAAAAAAGCCCCTTTCAAATATACACCCACCACAGCTCAGCCCTCAAGGGGGACCCCCAACTAAAGGGGCTGTTTGGTAAGAGTAGACCTTGTAGGGTCTGAAGCTGTTGGAGGCATTGTTGCAACTGAGATTGGCACCCCTGAAACTCTGGAGCACCCAGAATGGCCCCAGGATCTTCAAGGCGAGGATTCAAGACAGTCTGATCCAACTTCATTGAGCACTTGCCATGTGCTCATCACTAAAGTGAAAAGACGAAATACCAAGATTAACTACACTCCCTGGCCTGCCGTAGCTCACAACCTAGGGTGTTACAAAAATGAGTTATAATGTATTGAGTGCTTACAATGTGTCAGGCACTATGCTTTCCATGGATTGTCTCATATCATCCTAAAAATAACTCTGCTAAGCAGATGCTATTATTATTTCCAGTATAGAGATGATGAACCTAAGGCTCAAAGGGCGAGTAGCTTTGCCTAAGCTCACAGAGGTGGTACGCTTTTCTCAGTCCTGGTCTCCTAAACTCCCCCAAAGTGTCCTGGGCATAAAGGGAAACGAGAGATCTAGTCTCTCTGGTGGCATGGAGATAGCGACAGTGGACATGCCCCAGGGCTCAGGTTTATTGCAGGAGCGCTTTGACCCTCACCAGTTCATTGGACTAGGTCAAAGGCAGACCTGAGGGAAGGTCCCTGTGGGGGGTGGTACTGCTCCTGGAAAGGCACAGAGGCAGGAAAATATGGGGCGTGTGTAGTGAAGCGGGTAGAGAGCAAGACCAGAAGCTAGGGAAAGCAAGCAGATAATGGCAGTGACATTGGAAAGGGACACTGGGGCCAGATGTGAGAGAGGTGTCCTTTTCTTGAATGCCCAAAGTAAAAATGATGAACACTAAACTGCCCTAGGCCTCAAAGAAGACACTTACCTGGCTGACTGCCTCGCACAGACAAGGCCCCTCCTGGCATCTATACAGGTCCGAGTTGCCACAACCAAGTGCTTTCTCCTGGGCCACCTGTTTCAGGGTCTGTGCCCTGGGCAAGCTCCTTGACTTCCTTCAGAAGCCATATGGCGCCCTCCAGTGGTGAGGAAAGCTGCTTCACACCCCGATGGGTACCACTGCTGTTCCTTTTGGACCATCCTCTGAGCTACTCACTCCAGTATTCTTGGTTTTCCCTTGTGGCTCAGCAAATAAAGAATCCGCCCGCAATGCACGAGACCTAGGTTCGATCCTGGGTTAGGAAGATCCTGTGGAGAAGGAAAGGCTACCCTACATCCAAGGAGCGGTGGGCTGCGTGGGCGCAGGAGAGCCGAGAGGAGCTACTCCATGTTCAAGGTCAGGAGGGGCGGCTGTGAGGAGATATCCCTCGTCCAAGGTAAGGAGCAGTGGCTGCGCTTTGCTGGAGCAGCCGTGAAGAGATACCCCACGTCCAAGGTAAGAGAAACCCAAGTAAGACGGTAGGTGTTGCGAGAGGGCATCAGAGGGCAGACACACTGAAACCATAATCACAGAAAACTAGTCATTCTAATCACATGGACCACAGCCTTGATTAACTCAATGAAACTAAGCCATGCTGTGTGGGGCCACCCAAGACAGGAGGGTCATGGTGGAGAGGTCTGACAGAACATGGTCCACTGGAGAAGGGAATGGCAAACCACTTTAGTATTTCTTGCCTTGAGAACCCATAAAACAGTATGAAAAGGCAAAATGATAGGATTACTGAAAGAGGAACTCCCCAGGTCGATAGGTGCCCAATATGCTACTGGAGATCAGTGGAGAAATAACTCCAGAAAGAATGAACGGATGGAGCCAAAGCAAAAACAATACCTAGTTGTGGATGTGACTGTTGACAGAAGCAAGGTCCGATGCTGTAAAGAGCAATATTGCATAGGAACCTGGAATGTCAGGTCCATGAATCAAGGCAAATTGGAAGTGTCAAACAGGAGATGGCAAGAGTGAACATCGACATTCTAGGAATCAGTGAACTAAAATGGACTGGAATGGGTGAATTTAACTCAGATGACCGTTTTATCTACTATTGCGGGCAGGAATCCCTCAGAAGAAATGGAGTAGCCATCATGGTCAACAAGAGTCCGAAATGCAGTACTTGGATGCAATCTCAAAAATGACAGAGTGAGCTCTGTTCGTTTCCAAGGCAAAACCATTCAATACCGCAGTAATCCAAGTCTATGCCCCAACCAGTAATGCTGAAGAAGCTGAAGTTGAACGGTTCTATGAAGACCTACAACACCTTTTAGAAACTAACATCCCCAAAAAGATGCCCTTTTCATTATAGGGGACTGGAATGCAAAAGTAGGAAGTCAAGAAACACCTGGAGTAACAGGCAAATTTGGCCTTGGAATACGGAATGAAGCAGGGCAAAGGCTAATAGAGTTTTGCCAAGAGAACACACTGGTCGTAGCAAACACCCTCTTCCAACAACACAAGAGAAGACTCTACACATGAACATCACCAGATGGTCAACACTGAAATCAGACTGATTATATTCTTTGCAGCCAAAGATGGAGAAGCTCTATACTGTCAGCAAAAACAAGACCGGGAGCTGACTGTGGCTCAGATCATGAACTCCTTATTGCCAAATTCAGACTTAAATTGAAGAAAGTAGGGAAAACCACTAGGACCATTCAGGTATGACCTAAATTAAATCTCTTATGATTATGTGGAAGTGAGAAATAGATTTAAGGTACTCGATCTGATAGATAGAGTGCCTGATGAACTATGGACGGAAGTTCATGACATTGTACAGGAGACAGGGTCAAGAACCATCCCCATGGGAAAAGAAATGCAAAAAAGCAAAATGGCTGTCTGAGGAGGCCTTACAAATAGCTGTGAAAAGAAGAGAAGCGAAAAGCAGAGGAGAAAAGGAAAGATATAAGCATCTGAATGCAGAGTTCCAAGGAATAGCAAGGAGAGATAAGAAAGCCTTCCTCATCGATCAATGCAAAGAAATAGAAGAAAACAACAGAATGGGAAAGACTAGAGATCTGTTCAAGAAAATTAGAGATACCAAGGGAACACTTCATGCAAAGATGGACTCGATAAAAGACAGAAATGGTATGGACCTAACAGAAGCAGAAGATATTAAGAAGAGGTGGCAAGAATATGCAGAAAAACTTTACAAAAAAGATCTTCACGACCAAGATAATCACGATGGTGTGATCACTGACCTAGGGCCAGACATCCTGGAATGGGAAGTCAAGTGGGCCTTAGAAGCATCATTACAAACAAAGTTAGTGGAGTGATGGAATTCCAGTTGAGCTATTTCAAATCCTGAAAGATGATGCTGTGAAAGTGCTGCACTCAATATGCCAGCCAAATTTGGAAAACTCAGCGGTGGGCACAGGACTGGAAAAGGTCAGTTTTCGTTCCAATCCCAAAGAAAGGCAATGCCAAAGAATGCTCAAACTACTGCACAATTGTACTCATCTCACACGCTAGTAAAGTAATGCTCAAATTCTCCAAGCCAGGCTTCAGCAATACGTGAACCGTGAACTCCCAGATGTTCAAGCTGGTTTTAGGAAAGACAGAGGAACCAGAGATCAAATTGCACACATCTGCTGGATCATGGAAAAAGCAAGAGAGTTCCAGAAAAATATCCATTTCTGTTTTATTGACTATGCCAAAGCCTTTGACTGTGTGGATCACAATAAACTGGAAAATTCTTCAAGAGATGGGAATACCAGATGACCTGACCTGTCTCTTGAGAAACCTATATGCATGTCAGGAAGCAACAGTTAGAACTGGACATGGAACAAAAAGACTGGTTCCAAATAGGAAAAGGAGTACGTCAAGGCTGTATACTGTCACGCTGCTTATTTAACTTCTATGCAGAGTACATCGTGAGAAATGCTGGACTGGAAGAAGCACAAGCTGGAATCAAGATTGCCGGGAGAAATATCAAAACCTCAGATATGCAGATGACACTACCCTTATGGCAGAAAGTGAAGAGGAACTAAAAAGCCTGTTGATGAAAGTGAAAGAGGAGAGTGCAAAAGTGGGCTTAAAGCTCAACATTCAGAAAACTAAGATCATGGCATCTGGTCCCATCACTTCATGGGAAATAGATGGGGAAACAGTGGAAACAGTGTCAGACTTTAATTTTTGGGCTCCAAAATCACTGCAGATGTTGACTGCAGCCATGAAATTAAAAGACGCTTACTCCTTGGAAGGAAAGTTATGACCAACCTAGATAGCATATTAAAAAGCAGAGACATTACTTTGCCAACAAAGGTCTGTCTAGTCAAGGCTATGGTTTTTCCAGTGGTCATGTATGGATGTGAGAGTTGGACTGGTGAAGAAAGCTGAGCACCAAAGAATTGATGCTTTTGAACCTGTGGTGTTGGAGAAGGCTCTTGAGTATCCCTTGGACTGCAAGGAGATCCAAACCAGTCCATTCTGAAGGAGATCAGTCCTGGGTGTTCTTTGGAAGGACTGATGCTAAAGCTGAAACTCCAGTACTTTGGCCACCTGAAGTGAAGAGTTCACTCATTGGAAAAGACTCTGATGCTGGGAGGGATTGGGGCAGGAGGAGAATGGGATGACAGAGGATGAGATGGCTGGATGGCATTACTGACTTCAATGGACATGAGTTTGAGTGATCTCCGGGAGTTGGCGATGGACAGGGAGGGCTAGCGTGCTGCAGTTCATGGGGTTGTAAAGAGTTGGACAGGACTCAGGGACTGAACTGACTGACTGACCCACTCCAGTATTCTGGCTTGGAGAATTCCATGGACTTACGGTAAGTCCATGGGGTCGCAAAGAGTCAGACACCCTGAGGGACTTTCTCTTTCACTTTCTGAGCACTGGGCATTCTGACTGCCTGGCATGCCCGGTGCCGCCCCTCACTGTTCCTCCAGGGCAGGGTCCCGGGTGCATTCATCTCTGTGTCCCAAGAGCCCAGCACACTTGCAGGTTCAACACCCTGCTCTGGAAGGAAGGAACACATGGGAAATTCGCTCACCCTGATAACCTCTTTACCACGACTCAAAACAGTGAAGACCACAGGGGCACGTGGCCATCCTCCCAACTCTGCACCTGCTGTGTTTCATGGTTAGCAACATCCCCAACAATCAAACCTGCTTCGATTCAATGAGCAGTTCCAGACTGCTATAGGGCTGGACAGATGCCATTTGGGCTGGAGGCGGGGGTCGGTGGTAGAGGGACACAGCACTCACCCCAGTAGACTCTGGAGATCAGATACGTGCAAGGTTGAGGAAAACTGGGCTCTCCAGCTGCTAGTGCCCAGCTGGCTCACCCTGGACAGCTCAGCCTTGCCCTCCTCTTTGTTCCTCACTCTCTGTGGGCAGCCACGCACACTTGTGGGGCACAGTGGCTGTTCTAGTGGCAGTGGGCAGGCAGGGTGTGCCTTCCCTCCCACACGTGTTCCAGCAACACAAAGAGAATTGGTGATGACTCACTCCCTGCTTCCCTTGACCCTCCTTCCCAGCGTTTCACGGTTCAGAAACAAGGCCCAGGAAAGTTGGCTGCAGCAGAGGAGTGCCACTCCCCCCTCCTCCATCATGACTGTCCCCCCCAAGGGGGAGGGGCTCAGGGCTAAGGTTGAAGTAGGACACATGAGTCCCTGGAATTCTCACAGAACATTTGCCTGTGCTAAAGCATTCTCCCTGCTTCAGAGGGGGAGGAAACAGAGCTTCCGAAAGAGGGAAGTCATCCCTTACGTGAGGTAAGATCTGAACCTCCCAGGCTCCCGGCTCCAGCAGTGCGGCCCCGAGCCTCTGTCTATACCCCTGGCCATAACTGCAGGCTCGGCGGATGCTCTCCACTGTACTCCGAGGTCCGGTACCCACACTGGTGAGGAAGCCAAGGGCCAGCCCACCGATTAACCTGCCCTAAGAAGGGAGAATGGCCTATAGAAGATGAGGAACTTGGTTCTGCTCCCATTCTGTTCTCACAGTCATTGCCTGAACCCCACTCTCCCCTGCCAGCCCACTCAGGACCCTGTCCCCACCCGGGGAGTACTGAGAATGACAGGCCGGCAGAATGAATGCAGTCAGAAGGGCACGGCCTTATTTTCATCTTGATTTTTTCAAAAGTTAACAATGGCTTTTTTCCTTGGATGATTCAAGACACACACAGTTGTAAAAACACACGAACAAAAAACTACAGAAGATGACAGAACAACAACAACAAAAATCCGCTCCTAAGCTCACCATTCCATCGGCCACTGTCAACATTTTTGGGCTATACTTTCACAGGCATTTTCTAGCACACAATAACATGTTTGCAAAAATGGGATTATACCACTCATAACATTTTGTAGCCTGGCCTCATCAAAAATTTCACAATACACGTATTATTTCATCTATTCCTTACAACAAACCCTGTGTGGTGGGTATCAACTATCCTCCTTATTAACTCGAAGAGAAGACTTAAGGCCTGGAGAAGTCATGCAACTGTGCTACCTGGTACAGCTAGAATTTAAACTCTCTGCCTACTTCTAAAACCCATTTTCTCATTCATTTAAAAAGTACAGATTTAGCACACATTACGACCCTGAAATGATTAAAACATGGGTGGCGCAGGTGTCAGAGTCACCAGACTTCTTCCAGTCATTTATATCCTAGGAATGTATTCGGGCACCTCCTAGATGCCAGTCTGTATCCCAAACCCTGGAGAGAGAGCAGCAAGCAAGACAGGGACCCTCTTCTCTGAGGCAGGCAGTGGAAAAAACCCTGAAGTAGATGTGCCATGTAACATCAAGAAGTGGGGGGAGGTGCCATGAAGACATCATACATTTAAGGGGACACAGAGTCACAAGGGGCGGCTCTCTTGTTCCCTCAGAGAGGGAAGACCTCTTTGAGGAGGTGATAGCAGAGCAGTAACCAGACTGAATGAAGAGAGTGAGCTCTGTGGCTATCTGGGAGTAGACGGTGGTTCCAGGAAAATGAAATAGCCCATGTGAAGACCCTGAGGCAGGAGTATTGTTGGCCTGTTTGAGGACCAGCAAGGAAAGCAGCAGGTCTGTAAGGCGGCTTTACAAGGAGAAGAGCAGGACAAGATGGATGACGGAGGGGGTGCAGGCAAGGAGAATTAGGTCAGGCAGGGCCCTGCAGGCCATGGTCAGCCTTTTAATTTTGTTCCAAGTCTCGATCAGTGTAGGGTTTGGAGCAGAGGAGTGACATGACTGAATTCCTTTAGAAGAAGGCCACTCTAGCTGCAGACTGGAACAGTAAGACAGCAGAGAAATCTGGAGGCAAGTGATGAGGTGTCTGGTGTGGGAAACATCAGTTTTACATCTAACAAAGGGACTGAATTGGATATGGCTGCGCTGTGAAGGGGAGAAGGCAAAGGCAACCCATTCCAGTACTCTTGTTGGCAAATTCCATGGAATGGAGGAGCCTGGTAGGCCTGCAGTCCATGGGGTCGCTAGGAGTAGGACATGACTGAAGTGACTTCGTGGCAGCAGCAGCAGTGCTGTTGAAGACAAATACTACATGACTGCTGCCCCTGCCCAGCTCACTGGGGAGGAGACAGCAGCCCATGCCACATGGGCCAGCTAAGACCACTTCTATATCCAGGAGTGCTGGGAAACTTCGGGAGAGAGTGCTTCCTTTTGCCTGGGGTCCGAGGTGAGGGAAGCCCTCACATGGGAGGCTGGATTCGGGTAGAATCCTGAAAGGCACACAGGAGATGGGCAGGAGGAAGAGAGGAGGTGGATCCAGGTAGAGTGGATTGGGAATCAGCGAAGGCTCAGAGGGACACACTCCCCAGTTCACCTTTCAGGGTTATGCCCAATCTGCCTCAGTTTGACTATAAGCAAACAGTCAGTTCAGCAATCTACCGACTTTACTTCCCTCTCCTGCCCCAGGGACTTTAAACATGGTAGAACGCTTTAAATCGCAACCACCAGCTAGTCAAGGTTGGCAAACTTCTCCTGTAAGGGCAGATATAAATATGTGAGGCTTTGTGGGCCATATGGCTCTTTTGCAACTACTCCGCCATTGTAGTGGGAAAGCAGTTGAGGGAGTACATAGTGACATGGCATGGCTGTGTTCCAATAAAACTTCAATTACCAAATCAGGCGCTTGGGCCAGCTTTGGTCCAGGGGCTCTAGTCTGGCAAACCCCTGAGCTGTGCTCAATGTCCCCAGCCCTTACTCACAGGTGCCTATTGAAGGGACGGGTGGCCTGACCTACAGTCATTCATTCTGAGGATCAGACAGTTTATCAATCCCTTCTGGAGCTTACTGATGCCACTCAATCAGTTTTAAAGAAAAAGGTGCAAATGGGGGTATTTTATGCAAAGAGGATGTTAATGCTTATAACAGGAGACCAGGCTGAGGTACTGGCCCTAAGAACCACATCTAAAATAAAGTAACGATATTATCAGGTAGATGAATCAAGAGATAAAAGGCATATACTTTTCCTTTGATATTTAACCTGGAATCTACATACAGCCCTGACAATGTCTTTCTGTCTCTCTGTCTCTGGATCACTCCAGTAACTGCCTATCTATCTATCCAATTCATTTCCCAACTATTAAGGAAGACAGAAGAAGAAATATTTTTAGAGCAATGCTGATTTCAGGGCACTAATCTTTGTAATTCCCAACATGATCATAACAAAACCCAGTTCTGCCCACAAAAAGGCAGGCTCTGCAAAAGCCAGACCTTGTTCTTGAAATGGACTGTTAGCTTCCATACTGGGCCCACGTATTGATTAGTTGCCATAGTTTATTTGTCATTTTCCTTTTAATTTCATCCTAGAGCATCACCCTTGGCTAAATGTCTTGAATGGCATCACTTGATCAGACATGCTGTCAGTTCCAAGATTTCCAGGGACTTGATGCCCAGAACAACGGATTTGTCTTTTCTCACATTGGTCATGTTGATGACCAATGGCTTTGCATTGGAGACATTTTCTTCACGGTCTTGCCACAATGCCTCTCTGAGGAAAGGACAGCTATTTTCGAGGAAATCTGAAAGAATTCATTTGGGGCAGAAATGAGAACTTTCACACAAGGACAAAGCTCCAAACTGACGTCATCATCTTTGTCATCACTCTCACTTATGGGTGCTTACACTGTGCCAATCATGGCTCTATGTGTCTTCATATCTTTCCATTCATTAAAGTCTTACAACAACCCAGAAGGTATTAACCTCATTCTACTGAGACACGAAAAGGTTATGTGATTTGCCTGTGCTCTGACAGCTCAAAGGTGGTTGCCAGGCTCTGAACCCAAGCAGTTAGGCACAAGTCCATGCACTTCACTGCTAAACCAACCAACACTGCCTTTGGTTGAGTTTTAGAGAGGATAACTCTTAGTTTTGATTTATTATCCAAACTTATACTAAAAATAATATTATTAAGTTCCTTGTGATGTCTTGATGTTTTTCATATAGTTAAACTCAGTTAGGCAAAAAGCAGCTTTTCCTTTTTCCTGAGGGAGAGGTATACCTTCTCTATAAAATTTCAAGACATGTGAAACCTCCCCTAGATTTCCAGGTCTTATTTCTCATAAATTCTATGAAGAATTTTCATGTAAGTTCTCTCAGTTGATACAGACCACATGTAGGTGAGGTAACTGATGCCCAGAGCAATTAAATAACTTCACCATAATCACAAGTCAGTAGGTAACCAGGCCACACTTTTCCTTCTACTTGACTGGCTCCCTCCTTGGGCTCAAGTTGATTTAGAATGTACCAGAAGTACATTCTGGTTCAAGTGATTGGACTTGATTGATTTTACTACATTTGTGAAAATTACAATGCTGGTATCTTTGAAAAGGATTATAGTTTTAAATGTATAAAATTATACCAAATTACTGTAGGATTCAATTATTATTTATGCTTCAGTGCATAAAGGGGATCATCATCCAGGTTGGAACTTGGTTGTCTGTGAGATCACATCTTGTGTTTTCCAGGAACCATGAAACCAATGTAGCCTGCATGACTTTTTAATTTATTAAACACTTTATTATGGAAAATTTCAAACAAAACTACAGAAAATAGTATAATTGAATCCCTTAATCACCTAGTATAATAATTGTGAAAATGTATTCAATCTTGTGTTATTTACATGTCCCTTCACTTGTTTATATGCTGGTGAGTATTTATTTCTTATCGAAGTATAGTTGACATAGAATATTATGTTACTTTATCCATTATTCTCTTTTCAAATTTTTATTTACTTTTAATTGAAAAAATTAAGATGATTAACATATAACATTATATTAGTTTCCAGTGTACAATATATTGATTCAATTTTGTATACATTGTAAAACAATCACATCCATCAACACACACAGTTACACGTTTTTGTTTTTTTTTCCTTGTGATGAGAACTTTTAAGATCAGCTCTCGGACCTCCCTTGTTGTTCAGTGGTAAAGAATCTGCCTGCCAATGCAGGGGACATGGGTTCGATCCCTGGTCCTAGATGATTTCATATGCCACAGGGCAACTACGCCAGTGCATCACAACTACTGAGCCATGCTCTAGAGCCCATGGTCTGCAACAAGAGAAGCTACCGCAGTGAGAAGCCACCACACTGCAAGTAGAGAGGAGCCTCTGTTCTCCAAAACTAGAGAAAGCCTGCAATGAGGACCCAGCACAGTCAAAAACAAATAAATTAATTAAATCATAAAATCTACTCTTTTAGTAAGTTTCAAACATGCAGTACAGTATTATTAACTGTGGTCACTATGCTGTATATTAACATCCCCATGACTTATTTACTTTATAACGAACTTTGTTTTAATCACCTTCACCCATTTTGCTCACCCTCTGCCTCTGACAGTCACTGATCTCTTCACTATTCCATGAATTTTGTTTGTTTGTTTGTTTTAAGATTCCACACATAAGTGAGATCATATGGTAGTTGTCTTTCTCTGTCTGACTTGTTTCACTTAGCATAATGCCTTCAAAGTCCATCCATGTTGTCGCAAATGGAAAGGTTTTCTTCTTTTTTATGGTCAATAATATTCCTTTGAATATATATACCACAGTTTTTCTTTCTTTTTTTTTCACATCTGAAACATATATATATATATATTGTACATCAGCTATATCGCAAGTAAAAAGCAAACAAAAGAATAGCCTCTTATATAATCATAGTACAATAATTAAATTTCAGGTAATTTAATATCCATACAATGCTTTTATCAAATCTACAGTCCACAATCCAATTTCATCAATTGTCCCGTAATGTTCTTCATAGCATCCTTTCCAGCACAGGATCCATCCTGAGTCACTACTGAATTCCGTTGTCATACCTCCTTAGTTCCCTTTCATCCAGAACACTTCCTCTGACTTTGTCTTTCATGACACTGAGATTTTTGAAGAATACTGGTCATTATTTTACATATAGACCCTGAATTTGGATTTGTTGATGTTTCTTCATGATTGTTGTTGTTTAGTTGCTAAGTCATGTCTGACTCTTTTGCAACCCCATGGACTGTAGCCTGCCAGACTCCTCTGTCCAGGGGATTTCCCAGGGAAGAACACTGGAGTGGGTTGCCATTTCCTCCTCTAGGGGATCTTCCCAACACAGGGATTGAACCTGTGCCTCCTACATTGGCAGATGGGTTCTTTACCACTGAGCCACCTGGGAAGCCCCTCCTCATGATTACATAAAGGTTATATATCTTTGGGCTTTCCTTGTAGCTCAGTTGGTTAAGAATCTGCCCGCAGTGCAGGAGATCCAGGTTCGATCCCTGATCAGAGAAGATCCCCTGGAGAAAGAAATGGCAACCCACTCCAGTATTCTTTCTTGGAAAATCTCATGGACATAGGAGCCTGGTGGGCGGCAGTCCATGGGGTCGCAAAGAGTTGGGCACGACTGAGCGACTAACACTTACTTACTTATATATCTTTGGCAGGAATGCCAGAAAAGCATTGCAATGTCCTCCTCAGCCAATCATACCTGGAGTCACATGATATTGGTATGCTCCTCATGGTGATATCTATTTTGATCACCCTGTCAAGATGTTGTCTGGTTTCCCCATCATTCTAGGGGCCATAAAAATGCACAACTCAGATCTCTGGATGGGAGGAACCTAACTGAGGACCATCCCGCCTGTTGTGCTCAGAATCCATTTGCATGGAAACCTCATTGACTGCTCTGGCCAATGAGTGAACACAGCAATGATCATAAGGCAGGCTCATTCCTGCTAGACTGGTAGCCCTCTGATGCGGTCCCATCAGCCTGGTTGAAGTCCTCTTAGAACTGGGCTACATCTAAGACTCCCCTACCTAACACTTGTCTTCTCCTACCCCCTTCATGAGGTCAGAACGGCATTGTCTGACAGCCCTCCCTGCCTCCTCTGGCTGACTCCCCTTTTTCCCTCACAGAAGCCCCCTCTCCCCTCATATTCTCTTGCATTTCCCTTCTTGTCTTGGCACCTGCCTCTTGGAGGGTCTCAACTAACATAAAGTGATATTGAAAAAAGTGGTTGAAAACAAGTGGTAAGATGAACTGGTTAACTCATCACTGGTGAAAGAGGATACTGTCCTGAGTGGTAGGTGGGGCACACAGTCTCTGATACAAGGTGGTGGCCCAGTTGCCAAAGATTTTACTGTCAGTGACCTGGGAATGTGTCCTGACCACATTTTCTTTATCCATTCATCCACCAATGGGTACTGAGGCAGCTTCCATGTCTTGGCTATCATATTAATAAATAATACTGTGGTGAACATGGGAATGCAGATGTTTTTTCAAGCTAGTGTTTTTGTTTCCTTTGGATAAATACCCAGAATTGAAATTGTTGGAGCATATGGTAATTCTGAGAGGTTTGAATTGATATCTCACTGTGATTTTGATTTGCATTTGCCTGATGCTTAGGGGTACTGAGCACCTTTTCATGTGCTTGTTGGCCATCTGTATGTCTTCTTGGGGAAAATGTCTATTCAAATGCTCAGATTATTTGAGTTGTATGAGTCCTTTATATATTTTGGAGAGAATGCTAGGGTCCTGCTCACCTTCACCCACTACCAGCTTGTAGGGCACAGGTTACACACTGGGAGGGGGGAACTGAGAAGACTTGGTGGGCGGGGGTCGGTCCAAAAGAACACATAGCTCTGAAGCGCCCCCCAAAGGACTGCCTCATTCTTCTGCCCCATAGTACTAACCAGATGGAGTGCGAAGACACTGGCTGTGTCACTCCAGCAGAAGTCTCCTGAACACAAACACAAGCCCAGAGAAATGGAGGAGCCTACTAGCAGTGATCACCAGCTTAGCTCAGACCAGAAGCGTAGTACTCAGCTTTCAATATCGTCCAGTTGTCACCACTGAAAGCTCTTGGAAGGGATTTTCTTCCTTGGCAATGAATGAAGAATTAAGAGTAAAGACAGAATCTAGACAGAGAAAGTCAAACTGTTTCAGAGGGCTGTGCCGAGAACTGGACTAATCAATGCAGGACAGCCATCAATTGTAACCAACTTCACTTTAAACACAGAATTTTAAAGGAGCATCTCTGTGGTCAAATAGAGATTAAACCTCAGAATCTCGATAGAGCACCTGCATCAGGTATTGATACAGTGTAAAAATGCCTCCTTTCTTGCACACCTTCTCTCACACATGCCTCTCTCCTTCTCTGTTAAGACCTGAGTTTTCAGACCACAAGCACCAGCAGAATTATTGGTGTCCCTTTGAAAAACCAATGGAAAAAAGGTTGATCACTTTTGGTTAACTGCTAGTGTGAAGATACAAAGACTTACTGAAATAGTTGTCAGTGTGGGGTTAGGTGGGTCTGCCCATACAAAGGTAGGCAAACTTGGTCATTCCTCACCAATGAGCCAATGGCCAAGGGAAACGTTACTTATTTGAGCAGGCCCATGTTACTGTCACTATGACCAAAAGATGCTGTCCAGTGTCTCAGTGCAGATCATTACTGAAAAAAAAGCTCTGCCAGAGAATAAATTCCTTTGTAGTTTGAATTCTGGGATGCTGGAATTGATTATTCATCCATCCTATCACTCACCTCTTCCATGTTCTAGTATTGATTTCTAAAGTGAAGGTTGAATAAAATTATTTCTGTTTGGGAACTTTCTTGAGATTTCCTATGATGATCACTGATACTGTAAAGTGGGGTGGAGTCCTGATCTGGGTTTCACTTTTTTGGAAGAAGGGAAAGTGTGCAAACGTTTGCTGACTGTCCCCATGTGAATCAGAAACTGAGCTATGCACTTTATATGGGCTCTTTCCAATAAGCCTTGAAATAACCCTGTTTTCCAAATAAAGCCATCAAGGCTCCATAAGAGTCACAAGGTCACCAGGCCATCACTGATAGAACTAGAATGCAGTCCCAGCTCTGGTTTGCCCTAAAAGCACGTGCCCTTGCTCACTATCCCACCACACTGTTCTCTTAGTGACTAGATGCTTAAGAGAAACAAATCTAGCCAAAGGTGGCCTGTGGTTTCTCCAGGTTAATATTCTGGAAGGTCATCGATTCAGGCAGCAAATGTTTCAAAACAGCTTTTACATTTGCAATGCAGTTGTAACTGGATTTCCCACTAACCAGAAAAGAATGGTACATTATACGCACTACTTTAATTATCACAATGCATGAAGTAAATACTACATAATTTCAACACCTTTCCTTATATCTCAAAACAGAGAGATAGTGATGTACTAATGGAGTATATTACACGAAGGCCCATTTAGGCTTTTACCAAATTCATTGAATTATAAGTCAAACACTGAATGGAAGGACTTATTAGGGAAACACAGTTAAAATGCATAGCTTTCCTGACAGGTGGATGTTAATAAGTACATGTGCAGGTGTTATTAATTTTTAATTTATCATCCATAGAGCTTGTACCTCCAAAGAACATTTTTGGGGTTTCTAATTGGGAAGTGTTCCAGGATGAGTATTGGGATGAGATAGATATTCCAAACCCATTCAGATTAATGTTCAGATAAATGGAAATATCATTAGCAACAAGAAGTAAGTGATCATGGCTTTTCTCGTGTTTTTTTTTTTTTTTTTATATAAATTACACGAAATAACCATAATGCTGCAATTTAGTGGTCCAAAGTTCATTCTATTCAGCAGGCCATCCATAGTCAACAGTTTAAAGAAAAGGGACCTGCTGAGAAAATAGTGGTCTAATCAGATGCCTTAAAATCGAGCTGATGAGATGAGTCCCGTTTCTTTTTTTGTAAGGGGATTCTAATGAAGCAATGCTTGAAGGGGATTCATAACTTTGGGCCCCCTGTTTCATTATTCAGGTCAGCTGCACCCAGTTCCAAATGAAGCTAGGGAATTTTAATTCCACAGGCAATTCATAGATCTGCTGGCTTGTGCAGGCGACTTACTAAATCCCAAATTCCTTGCTGCCAAATTGTATAAATTGTCTTGGTTCCTATAAGGATTATGGGAAAGCTTTGAAAAAGGGGGCAAATCAAAGGGAACAGTAATCAAATTAGAAGTACCGAAGGATGGTGCCTCGAAAGCTAATTCATAGATGTTGAAACTGGGAGACAAGAGGGCTCCATTTGTGTACAGGACCATAAGAGCTCTCACAATGAGGTAAATACCTCCAAGGCTCAGGTGGGCAAACACAGGCTGGTTCAAGAGGGAAGTTTCCACGACACATTGAGTACACCTTCCTCTTTGGAAAGAGCCTGTGGAGGGAGGGTAGTGCAGGGTGACCATCTATTAATACCCACTGCCGGTCAGGCCCATGGACCTTGAGACTTCATCCACCTGTCACATCTATAAGTAACTCCTTCCAGGGACATGAAAAGTGCCCAACTGGTAGCTCCTAAATTTATCCATTAATACTTTCCCACTGGAATATAATTTCTCCCAGGAATTATATTTAAAGCAACTCCAACAATGTGGTAAGTAGGAAATAGGTATACTTCCTTTTGGCAGCACTGACTAGATTTGGGATGTATTTTTAATGCCCACCTTCAGTACTAGAAGCCTGACAACAGAACTGGCTGCTGCTTCCTCAGATTCCTGCCCTCAAACACTAGGCTGTGTCTCACTTTCTTCCAGGAGAAACAGAGGCCCAGGAGAGAAAAGAGTTCAAACTGCTATTAAGATTAAAGGAGGCAATGCATGCAAAGCTCTTAGCAAGTGCTTGGTATATATTTAATATGCACTCAATAAATGATTGCTAATATTATTATTACTACTATTAATGTTATTATTACTATGACCATCATAGGAGGAAGGAGATCACATTTTTTATTCATTTTAATATTTATTTTTATTTTATTTTATTGTGGGAAGAACACTTAACATGAGATCTACATTTTAACAAAATTTAAGGGTACAACATATTATTGTTGACAATAGGTGCAATGTTTGACAGCAGACCTCTAGAATTTATTCATCTTGCTTGAATGAAATGTTATGCCCATTTGATTAGTTAAGTCCCCATTCCCTCTCCTCCCAGCTGCTAGAAAATACCACTTACCTCTTTGATTTATGGATTTGACTATTTTAGATACTTCATATAAATGTAATCATTACAGTATTTGTCTTTCTGTGACTGGCTCATTTCACTTATTATAATGTTCTCAATGTTCACCCATGTTGTCAAATATGGCAGAATTTCCTTCTTTTTTCAAAGATAAATAGTCTTCCATTATTGGTATATACCACAGTTTCTTTATCCATTTATCTGTCAACGGACATTTAGTCTGTTTCCACATCTTTGTTACTGTGAATGGTGCTACAATGAACATAGGAGTCTTAGTATCTCTTCAAGCTACTGATTTCAATTCTTTTGGATAAATATCCAGAAGCAGGATTGCCAGATCATTGGGTAGTTCTATTTTTTGGGGGGGAGGGGAAACTCCATACTGTAGTGGCTATATCACTTTGCATATGCACCAACAGTGTACAAGGGCTCCAGTTTCTCCAAATTCTTCTTCTTCTTTTTTTCTTTTTAAAATAAGAGACATCCTGATAGGGGGCATCTCATTGTGGTTTTGATTTATATTCCCCCGATGACCAGTGACATTTAACATCTTTCATATATCTGCTGGCCATTTGCATGGTCTTCTTTAAAGAAATGTTTATTTCAAGTGCTTAGCCCATTTTTAAATTGGGTTACTAGGATGTGTTGGGTTTTGTTTTACTACTGATTTGTAGACGTAGTCAAAAAATCACTAACACTGCTCCTGGGTCTGACTTCACCCAGAGGATGAGGCAAAACATGGAAAGAAATTCCATGAAACTACTTCCACCATTACACTGACCCATGTGAAGGTGACGTTAAATATGTCACATGTGACCCCCAAGACTATGGAAGTGAAGAGGGGACACTTTCGATTGCCTTCCCTGGTGACTCATTATGATTAGACATCATTCCAGCATATATTTATTGAGCTCCTACTATATTCCAGAGGATACACAGTGGTCCCTGCTCCTGAAGCTTACATTCTGTGACTAGCCTTGTATCACCAGCCAATGGTGGTGATCTCATATTTTGTAGAATATGCTGTACACAGTGGAAAGAGATAGTTAAAGATGGAAGTAGACCGGAAGTGTATGCCAGGCATAAAGAACAACAAATGCAAAGGCCTGGAGACAAGAACAAGCTTGGAGCATATGAGTGACAGAGAAGAGGCCAATGGGATATGAGCCTGGTGAGTGAGGGAGAGGAGGACAGAAAGGTTTCTAGCTTGTTTACCTGAATATATGGTGGCATCATTCACTAGGAAAGGGACCATGGAAGGAAGAGGTCATAATAAGTTGCCACGGTTCTCTGCTCACTGTACAATTTCACCACATGACTATCCTAAGCTTGAGGTCACTAAAATCATTCCCAGCTTAAGAGTAGGCAAGTCTTCAAAGTCTGTTTGTGAAACAACTGTTCAAAACCCAGAGTTTGTTGTCCTATGAAGTTATATGTAGCCAATAGATGGGCTGTTGTGTTAGAAATTTCATTTTCTTGGACCCAAGTGTATGGCTGGAGTAAACCCAGACTAAATATCATTTGTGGAGGGGATCTGTCAGCATCAAGGCCCTGGAGCAGCTATTGACATCACCTCAATAGTGCCTGTAGCTCAATAGTTGTTGTTGTTGTTCAGTCTCTAAGTCATGTCTGACTCTTTGCAACCCCAGGGACTGCAGCACTCCAAGCTTCCCTGTCCTTCACTATCTCTCAGAGTTTGCTCAAACTCACGTCTATTGAGTCAATGATGCCATCCAACCATCTCATCCTCTGTCATCCCCTTCTCTTCCTGTCCTCAATCTTTCCCAGTATCAAGGTCTTTTCCAACGAATCAGCTCTTTGCATCAGGTGGCCAAAGTATTGGAGTTTCAGCTTTAGCATCAGCCCTTCCAGTGAATATTCCGGACTGATTTCCATTAAGATTGACTAGCTTGATCTCCTTGCAGTCCAAGGGACGCTCAAGAGTCTTCTCCAACACCACAGTTCAAAAGCATCAATTCTTCAGTATTCAGCTTTATGGTCCAACTCTCATATCCATACATGACTACTGGAAAAACCGTAACTTTGACTATATGGACCTTTGTTGGCAAAGTGATGTTTATGCTTTTTAATAGTGTCTAGGTTTGTCATAGCTCTCTTTCCAAGGAGCAAGCATCTTTTCATTTCATGGATAGCTCAATGAATGTTCATCAAATATTAATGTGCTCCCCTCATTTCCCAGCCTCCTTTTAGTTGGGCAGGATCATGTGATTAGGTCAGGCCAATGGACCATGAGCAGAAGCAATATCAGCCAACTCTCGACCAGATCATTTAATGGCTGGAGAGCAACTCTCCTCACAGATGGCAACCAGAGGCCACGTGTTCCAGATGATGTAGCCACAAGATGGAGGAGGTTCTGTCAGTCTAGGTTTCTAAGTGATAATATGGCCTCCTCTACTCCCTGGTTACACAGCCTGGCTTTTAATAACTGCTCCCCACTGCCTGCTCAGCTTCATGACATATTTGCATGCTCTTCTCTGGCTTATTGACTTTCAGTCTCATTTGCTTCTCCTCTCTGACCACTCTCTTGGTTTGTGCCTCTTTGAAGCTATATCCAGGATACTCTCACCAACAACTGTAGCACTGCTCCCAAACCTCACTGAGCCCCCTCCCAGTGAAAACTTAGACAATAGTAAAGAATGTAACCAATGGATTTTACTGGAGAAGCAATACTGAACATGAGGTATGTAAGGCAAAGTTGACCCAATGAAATATGAGGTCAGAAGCGAGGAGGACTGGGAACCAGTGCAGAGTGTGAAATGGCTCAAGACCAAGCCACTGAATGGTGCCTGACTGACTGAGATGAACTCCCCAATCCACTTCTTTATTTGGTTCCAGCTGTATGGTGTAGGGGCATGCCTACAGCTTAAAAAAAAAAAAAAAAAAAAACAGAAAAGGTAGAATCTGACATCTGTAACACTCAAGATACCAGATAACATGATTTCTATGAGAAAATGTTTCTAGAGTTGTAGCCTGGCTTCACAAGAGTACACCTCTGCCTTGCTGCTCTGGTAGATGCATGGGGGACAGTCCCACCCCAACAAGCTGAAAAAGCAGGAAACCCTGGCGAGAACTTCTACAGCTGAAAACAAGTGCCATTATTGGGACCTGCATTAAAGTATTGAAACTTTTTCCCCCATGAAGCGTATCTGTCTAAAGTCACACACTGGGAGCTGTCTCTAGTCCACTGTGTTTGTATCCAAGCTAGTTTGGGGTCAGAGCATACACACCAAAGCTGTGGGTTCTCTCATGTACAATGTCTTGATGACTTTTGCATAGGGAGCTTTTATTCTCTGTTGAAGGCAGATACTAAGCAAGACAGTAAAAAAGGAAATGGATAGTCTTGGGGCCAGAAACAAAGGACACCAAGAGATACTAGCTTCAGACTGGAAAGATTAACATCTCTAGGTCTAAACTGTCATCTCTCATTTCCTAACACAACCACTTTCCCTGTCATAGATGTATGACCTAACTTCTTTGCAGGAGGAGCAAAAGCCACTGTATCTTTTTTAAAATTAATCAATTTATTTGACTGTGCCATGTCTTAGCTGCAGCATGTGGGATCTTTATTTGCACAATGCGGGATCTAGTTCCCTGGCCAGGGACTAAACTGGGGCCCCTTGCATTGGGAGACTGGAGTCTTAGCCACCGGATCACCAGGGAAGTCGCATCACTGGATCTTTTTTCCTTCTACTCTATTTCACCATAGCACTCTGCATGTAGTAGTTGCTGAATAACATTTGTTGCCCTGAGATTTTTCCATCTGAAGAGCAACCAACCAAGTGCATTTCTTCTCCATTCTAATGAACTCCAAACCATCTTACTTTGTTTTCCTTTCTTTCCACCAGCCCTAGAAATTCCAGAACACTGTCTATACAGTGAAAGTACTATGATTTCAGAAGGAATATATGCTTGCTGTCTTCCTCCCTAGAGACTCATCAGGACCAAGGGGAAGAGTCAGTCAACTAACAATTATCTACTGGACATCTACAGTATGCCAAGCAGGCCGCCACTGCACAGTAGTTATAGCTCCTTGGAGAAAGCTCCAAACCCAAGAGGATATTGCCATTGATAGTTTCCAATGTCATTTGTGTTCCCCCTATATTAAAGTGCTGCTGCTTCTAATTACTCAGCATTTCATCCTTGCTGTCAGCTTTATGTTTCTCTGTCTTCATAGACAAAACTAGTCTAGACATTACAGCAGGTAACAGGTCAAGAAAATTCAATTTATTCTGATTATCTATCATTTGTTGAACAATTTCAAGATTTTATAAAGGATGTGCACAACGCTTCCATGTAGGGTCCAGTGCCAAATACCTGACAAGCCACAATATATTGAAACACTTTAAATTGAATTCAACATTTCTCAAGGAGGAACTTCCCTGGTGGCTCAGACGGTAAAGTGTCTGCCTGCAAGGTGGAAGACCTGGGTTCAATCCCTGGGTCAGGAAGATCCCCTGGAGAAGGAAATGGCAACCCACTCCAGTCCTCTTGCCTGGAAAATCCCATGGACAGAGGAGTTGTAGGCTACAGTCCATGGGGTCACAAAGAGTCAGACATGACTGAATGACTTCACTTTCACTTTCTCAAGGAATGATGTTTTACTGCCAGGTGCAGCAAACTATGGCCCAGGGGCCAAATCCTACCTGCTGGCCAAATCTACCTACTTGTTTTTATCAATAAAGTTTTATTAGAATACAGCTAGGCCTTTTTTTTTTAACATCTTGTCTACAGCTGTTTTCATGCAGGATAGCAGTGCATGGGTGAAAACAACTGAAATAGTTTCCCTGTCTCATGGGCCCAATGTTTGCCATGGTTGTCACATTCATTATTTCACATGATCCATACAACCCCTCTGACATAGTAGTAGCTGACATTTATTGTGTTAATCAGTCGTGTGCTTTATCTGATGCCCGGGTTCCATTCACCTGTAACTGAAAGCAAGCATTCCTTCCACTATGAATGTAGATAACAAATCAAAGTCCTACTAGCCACACCAGTGCCTTCATCACCATCTGCAAGATCTCAGGTACTTGTCCAGTACACGGCAGTCACTGAGTTCTCACAATACCATTTCCATTCATTATTACCTTGAAATAGCGGTAGATATACCCACTCCAGTGTTCTTGCCTGGAAAATCCCAGGGACAGGGGAGTCTGGTGGGCTGCCATCTATGGGGTTGCACAGAGTCAGACACGACTGAAGCAACTTAGCAGCAGTAGCAGCAGCAGCAGCAGATATAAGACAGACTCGAAACCTGTTATTTATTTCAGATTTAGAGGTGTATGCGCAAGCACATATACCACAAATCTGTTTTTAAAAATGCCAAAAACTTTTTTTCATTAGAACTCGTTTCTCCTTTGTAATCTAAAGTACTGGATTTCTGCATTTAAGAGTATTACTCTGAGAAGGGGGCCCAGAGGCTTTGACAAACTGCCAAAGGAAACCATGTGCAAGAAGGTTAGGTAGCCCTATGCCAAGTGCATGCATTCACTGAGTACTCGCACCACCTGGGTGACAGGTGCTATAATCAGCCCCTGCCCAACCCCTCCTTACATGGGAGTACAGTGGGGCAGTGGGGAGAGAGCAAATACAGTGCCCAAAGTCACACAGCTAGTAGTAGGGCTGAGGTTGAAAACCAGTTTGAGCCCAGAGTCTATGCTCTTCCTAGTCAATGTCCTATACACGACTACCTTCATTGTTTAAGTGTCATTATTCCCATCTTACAGGTGAGCAAACTGATCTTTTTTCTAAAGGCTGAAGGTGATGGATGTTGTGAGTCTTACAAAGTAGTAAAAAGCATTTCTTGAGCACCTACTGTGCTCGGTGCTTTTCAAACACCTTTCATTTTACCCTCTTAACAGCTATCCTCAGGGTTTTGACTGATGAGTGAACGGAGAACTGGGGAGAATAAGCAACTCAATCACCATCGCGCTGCTGGGGGGTCATGGAGACCATATCTGCTCACTTCCTGAGTGCCTCTGTCTCTGTCTCTTTTTCTCAACTACACTGTGCTTACTAATTAGTATGTAAATTATCTCAGGCAATCCTGAGGTCTTATTTCATTCATGGGTTTTTCAGTGAGGGAAAAATTATCGCAAGGAAATGTTCTTGCCCTCTTTCCTACTAAAGCCGCAACAATTTTTCATCGAAATGGATGGGTTAAATCAGGATGGATTTGCGTGGTGGATTTTTAAGGAAAATATTTCAAGTGAGGTTTAAGAATTCCAGAAAACCACATGTAAGAACTAAATTGAAAAATAAAGTGGTAGATTGAAATGCATTATTATGATGGATGTTTCAAAATAATATTGGCAAAGGTTACTTTCAAGCAATCCTCATAAAGACCTTTTTTTTAAGGAATTGCAAGAAATTATGGTGCAAACCTGTTTTAAGGGTTTCACATAAAATGGCTTAAACAATACTGACTTAACCTCAAAAAGTATACTCTTACTCAATTACTTGGCCTGATAACCTCAGTACACTTCAAATCATGGCAAAGTTTCAAGTATTTTGTATCAATCCCAATTTAAAAGTCACGGAAAGCAGCTACGGATGGGGAAATTCTTTTTTCTGGGTAAGAACCGCTTTGCTTGGATCTGAACTGTTTATACTCACAAATCACAGTGTCGTTCAGACACGGCCTAAGCTTTTCCTTGGCAATAATGCTTAAGTCGGCCCTAAGAGAATGCAGAAACCCCGCCCCAGAAAGCCGTTTCATTAGCAGCCTGGCTCTTCCTGCTAGGAGAGCTGCGTTTCCCAAGGCTCTCTGTGGTCGCAAACCACGTTTCTAATGCAACTAAAAGATGCCTCTTCACGGACACTTAATGATGCCGAGTGTGTCATTACGACAAAAACAAACAAAACCTTGTGTCTTCAGAAAGGAAATCTAGGGCCTCATAGTCCAGCAATGAACACAGAGGAGTGAAATGAAATAGCCCGTGTTTGAAGAAGCCCTTCAGGATTCTATGGGGCGTAGAAGGAGGCCCCGCATTTGCATTTGGCAGAGTTCAGTCCTGGCAGCGCGATGCTCAGCCTCTCTGAACCTCAGCCACTTCATTTGCTCAGTGGCACGGGATGCCACCAGCGCCACATCCAGCCATGTATTTATTCAACTCCGTGTGACAGGTCCTGTGCTAAGCATGGGGTGGTCGCAGTGAACGATACATGGGACCTGGGCGTGGGAGAACGGTCGGCTACTGGGACAGCGTGAGACTCGCATCAGTATTACTGTGTCACCGTCTCAGTGTCTCTGAAGCCTCTCCCCTTCAGTCTGCTAGTCTGTTTCATTTCTATTGTGAACCGTGTTTGTTAAGAGTTTCCCTAATAACAGAAATGATTTGTGACTGTGTTCAATGATCTAGAAAACACTCCCAAAACAAAGGGAAAATATAAAAACACCCATCGTCATGTTCAAATGAGACAACGCCACCTGGTCCAGTGGATTCCTTGGACGAGAACTAAGGAAGCCGAAACCCAGCGGGCTGAGCCACCCGTGTCTGCACGCGTCCTTGCCACCGTCCCTCCGATACACGGTGCCGGCCCCCGCGTCGGTGCTAGGCATCCCGCATCCCCTGACCCACTGGATGCAGGGGGCGGGCGGGGTGGAGTGGGGGCGGCCGATCAGGGACCGCCCGGGCGCCCCTCCATCTTTGCCAGAGGAGGAAGAGAGGACGGCTTTGTCGCGGCCGCTCCCCACGGGAGACATTCCTCGCCCGGCCCTCGGCTTCCAGGGCACGCTCCACGTGGAGGACCCCAGCTCGCGCGGGCCGGGAGAGCACTCGGTTTCTAAGAAAAGCGCCTCCCCCGCCCCTCAGCAGCCTCCCGCTCGGCCGCTCGGGGGCCGGATCAATGCGGCGGAGCGCTCGGGGCCGGGCCTGCATGCCCTGAGCTCGCCCAGCCCGGGGCCTTGGGGGCCGAGCGTCTCAATTCAGGCCCACTGAACTGTATTTCCCCGGCCCGGCCCGCCCCCGGCCTTTGTGCCGCGCCCGGCCCGCCCCCTTTGCTCACTCTCCCTTCATGCTTTGTTTGGCAAACACAAAACGCCCGGCCCGGCGGCGGGCCCTTTTCAAGCTTCGCAGGCAGCCCTTGAACACGCCGCGAGGCTCGGGTACCTGGGAACACCTCCAGGGGCCGGGCCGGGTGGACGCCGAGGGGCCCCGGCCCCCGCCGCGCGCGGCCCCCAACCCCCAGACGGCCGGGCTTCCCCAGCGCGCCACCCCGGATGCCCCGGGCACCGCGACTTCTTGGAGGCGCCGGCGTTCCTTTTGAAAAATCCGGGGCACTTCGGGGCGGTGGGGGGGTGGGGGAGGGGTGGGCCTTCGCCTCGCCTTTGTGTTTTAAATGGCCCCGAATTTCACTTGACACAGCATTTAGAAGCCTGAGAACCGGTTTGGAGGCTGCAGCCGGGGGCTGTAACCTCTGCAGCCCGCACAGGCCACCGAGGACTGCAGAGGCTCTGGCTGGACAATCAGTAAGAACAGCAGAGACTAAGAGCAGCTATCGTTTACTGAGCGCTTACTCTGTGCCAGGCGCCAAGCTAAGCGCTTCCCAAGCTTGATGACAGTTAGACTTCCTTTACAACCTGGAGATGTGGAGATTGGGGCTTCCGGCACTGACTAGGAAGCTAGGGATCAGAGGGGCTGAGAAGTGCCCTCCTGAACTCCCAACGCATACTTCCTCAGTGTAGTGTTCTTTTTCCTTCCCTGGTGGCTCAGTGGTAAAGAATCTGCCTGCAGTGCAGGAGACCTGGGTTCGATCCCTGGGTTGGGAAGATCCCCTGGAGGAGGGCATGGCAACCCAGTCCAGTATTCTTGTCTGGAGAATCCCCATGGACAGAGGAGCTTGGCAGGCTACAGTCCATGGAGTCACAAAGATTTGGATACAACTGAGCGACTAACACTTTCACGATTTTCACTTTCACACCCCAGTACCGGCATACTTCCTCAGTCTATTCTCTTTACTTAAACAGTGGAATCCATTGACATCTTTTGGCTCCCAAGGAGAAATTATTTTTTCCCTTCCCGAACATACCATGCTCTGTTGTGTTTTTGCCAGTTGCCTTTGTAGCCTGAGTTGAAGAAAGTTTTTACGTGTTGTCACATAATCATTACCAGGGTGGCCACACTTCACTGAAGATTTCTGGTGTGCCAGGTACTTAACTAAGTGATTAAATACACCCTATCATTGGATCCCCACAACAATTATCTGGGGTGGGTTCTGCTAGTTTCTCCCTTTTACAGAAGGGAAAATCAGTAAACTGAAGTAACTTAGCCATGGTCACACAGCCAATGAGGACCCAGCAAAACCCAAGCTTGTCTGAAGTGAATGCTTGTTCTCTAAATCATTATATGACCTTGTCTTCAACTACTACTAGTTATGTTTTGATTTCCACAGTTCTTCAAAAGATAGCCTTTTGTTTTCCAAAACTTGCCTTTCTAGTAAAATAATCAGCAGTTGCTTCATGTTATTTTATGTCTCTTTGGAATTAGTTTTTCCTTGAAGAGATTAAAATAGCTTCAAACTGGAATAACACTGGAGGGAAGAAAGGGACTGTGGCTTCTTACTTGGGTATGTGCAGCCATCAACAGGTGTCTTCTGGAGGCATGCCAAACTCAAAAGTGTTAGAACTTACCATCTCGTTTTTAGAGCTCGAGCACAGTCTCAATAAAAATGGTGGCGCTAGCCACCTGCCTCTCAGTGCTAGAATTATCTAGCACTGGAAGAAATTTCAGAGATCAGCTGGTTCAACTCTTTCATTGTAACAATGGGGAAACTGGAGCTCAGAGAGGAGTGGGACTTTCTCAAACTTAAAGAGCCCCCACTGGAATTCAGATACACTGACTCCTTGATATATTCATTCCTGCATGGATTCATCATGTATTTATCAAGTGTTTATAGTGTACCAGGTACCAAGGTAAGGCAAACAGTGTTTAACAAGATCCCCACCCTCACGGAACTTCCATTCTAGTGAAAGAGACAGATAATAAATAAAGAAAATAAATCAGTAGCAAATCACAGTTCTCAGTGTGGAGAACTTATTGGGAAGCCTAGTAGATCTTGCAAAACAACTGATAAACTATTGTAGTTGTCCAAGCAAGAGACTAAGGATGATGACAGTGATTTTCCACCAACTTGTTGTTTGCCCAGGGGCTGCCCATGTAACTTCTAGGGTCCTCACTCTCTTCAGCTGTCTACCTCAGAGAGGTGTTATGAGGATTCAATCAAGAAAGCACTATCCAGGGCTTCCCTGGTGGCTCAGTGGTAAGGAATCTGCCTGCCAATGCAGGAGACTCAGGTTCCATCCTTGATCTGAGAAGATCCCACATGCCTCGGGGCAGCTGAGTCTGTGTTTTAGAGCCCGGGAGCCTCAAGTACTGAGCCCACATGCCACAATTATTGAAGCCCACACTCCCTAGAGCCTGTGCTCTGCAACAAGTGAAGCCACTGCAATGAGAAGCCTGTACCTGCAACTTGAGAAAAGCCCGTGCAGCAATGAAGACCCAGCAGAGACAGTAAACTAAAAAGAAAGCACTATGCAAACACACCTGGGCTTCCCAGGTGGCGCTAGTGGTAAAGAACCTGCCTGCCAATGCGGGAGAGCCAGGTTAGATCCCTGGGTCGGGAAGATGCCCTGGAGGAGGACATGAAAACCCACTCCAGTATTCTTGCCTGGAGAATCCCATGGACAGAGGAGCCTGGTGGGCTCCAGTCCATGGGGTCACAAAGAGTCAGACATGACTGAAGCAACTTAGCACACACACACACAAATGCAAGCCATCCATTTGCTTTAACAATACTCCAGGTTTAGTGAGTTTCAATCTTAATGAAATAATATCCAGCACTTTTAATCATCATATGATGACAAGGCAGAGCTGTGCCTTTTTTTTCCTAAGTGTTAAATATACAAGGAACACCTGAAAAAGTTCTCCCTATAAAGACTCAAACCATTCTAGATAAGGTTAAAGTCTCCCTTCGGAGAAGGCTATGGCATCCCACTCCAGTACTCTTGCCTGGAAAATCCCATGGATGGAGGAGCCTGGTAGGCTGCAGTCCATGGGTTCTCATAGAGTCAGACATGACTGAGTGACTTCACTTTCACTTTTCACTTTCAGGAATTGGAGAAGGAACTGGCAACCCAGTCCAGTATTCTTGCCTGGAGAATCCCAGGGATGGGGGAGCCTGGTGGGCTGCTGTCTACGGGGTCGCACAGAGTCGGACACGACTGAAGCGACTTAGCAGCAGCAGCAAAGTCTCCCTTGACTTCCATCCTGTATCTTGGTTCCTTCTTCTCTCCTCACAGGAATGTTTAAAGTCCTTGAAATGTGAACTTCAGAGATACAGAATGATAATGCAGACCAGTCACTTGTAGCTGAATGCATCTAGAAGCATAATGTTGGGGTCACCTGGCAACACCTAAACAAAGGCCTCTCTCTATTGGGCACCAACTTTGTAATGGACACCTGTGTTCAAACTTCCTCTATCCCACTGTGGTCAAAGATTAGGTGAATCTCTGCAGGGTGGAATGTCCCCAACTTGTACTATAAAATAAGATGTGACTTTTTTTTAATATGTCATATATCACTGCAAAGATGGTTGTTGTGTTCAAGTATAAATATTCTGTGTCTTGAACCCGATCATACACTGAAACCAACACCCAAGTCAAAGCCAGGGATTCTCTGGTGGCTCAGCTGGTAAAGAATTCGCCTGCAATGCAGGAGACCTGGGTTCAATCCCTAGGTTGGGAAGATTCCTTGGAGAAGGGAAAGGCTACCCACTCCAGTATTCTGGCCTGGAAAATTCCTTGGGATTGCAGAGTTGGACACGACTGAGCGACTTTCACTACCAGCAGCCCCAAAGCCTTCTCTGTGACTACTCCTCCCCCAAGGCAACCACTGTCCTGACTTCTACCATCAAAGATTAGTGTTGCCTGTTTTTGAACTTTATATAAATGAAATAATACAAGATGATGTTTTTGTGTCTGGTCTCTTTTGCTGAACATTAGGCTTGGGAGATCCATCCATGTTTTCTGCATATGGCAGTAATTCATTTGTTAACCATGTCCTATAGTTTTCCACTGTGCAAATATACCTCAGTCTGTATCCATTCCATTGTTGATGGACATTTGGGTTGTTCCCAATTTGGGGTCACTTGATTCTACTTTATATATATAATTTTTAAATTACACCTGAACAGGGTTTTCCGCTTTAAACTTATACTGACATGAGAATAGTATACTCACAAAGCTGATCATTCCACCCTCTGAAAATGAAATTTCTATGTGCAACCCCCACCCCCATAGAATATTTATTCCCTCAGAATAAAACCTGAATTCCTCAGGACATCATTCAACGCCTCACCACCTGTATCCCAAATTAAATCTTGAGCCTCCCCTCACCACCAAGCTTCAGCTACTCACTTCTCATTGTTCCCCAGACACCCCCGCCCTCTCCTGACCCCTGGGCTCCTGCTGTGGCATGTGGGTGCTTTCTTCTATGCCTGGAAACCTTGGACTGTTTCTTCAAGATTCTGCTCTAAATAATTGGTAGGATTGAGTGTCACCTTTCTCTGGGTTCCCCGCTACAATCAATCCCCGTATTGATTTTGTTCTAATTTAACAAACATATAGTATTTAGTGCATGCCAGCCACTGTTCTAAGCACTAAAAATACTAAGTGAATCCTCCAAATAACACCTATGAGAGAGGTACTATCAAAAAAGTACTCTCTCTCTATGAAGAAATTGAGACAGAGAGGGTAAAAAATGGGAGGTGGCTGTAGATGTAGAAAGTCCCACAGCCTAGATCCAATCCCAGTCCAGCCCCAGAGCCCACACTCTCCCCCACTCTGTCACCCTGCCAGGCTTACTGAGGTGGCACCACCCACCCTGGGCTGGGACAGACCCACTGGTGGACACACAGTCAACTCTGTCCGTCCTGTGCAAGTTCCTGTCTCTTTCTCTTCTGTGCCCTGAGACTTGCCAAGAGTGCTCAGTAAAATGAATTATTTCCAGAACACAAATAATTTAAGAATTAATAGAACAGAATATGTTCTATTATAGAAAGGGAAACACGTGTAGAAACAAACTTAAAAATCATTTCAAAAAAGAAACAGTATGGTTGGTTTCATGAAGATGAGTGGTTCAGAAGAAACTGGGGATTGCTAGGTGTGAAATGCAAATAGGTTTACCAAGTAATTAACTCAGGAACACGTTAGCCCAGGTATAAGGGCTAAAGGCTTACACAAGATAATAGGTGTAAAGCGATTAACATAGTGCCTGGAACATGGCAAGTGCATGTAAATGTTACTTGGCACCATACTAACAATAACAACAGCTCACTTTTAACAAGCAATTACCACATACCCGGTGCTGCTCTAAGTGGTTTAACTCATTTAATCCTCATGATAGCACTATAAGTTCTATTGTCCCCACTGCATCAGTCAGGGTCTAAGCTGTAAAGCGGAAACCACTTCAAGTGTAAACAACGGGGAATTTAGTGGAAGGAACTGGTGACACAGGTGAGTGATGAGCTGAGGAACCAAAAGGATGAAGTAGGCTGGGTCTCAGCAAGGAAGCCAAACGGACTGAGGGAAGGGACAGGGCTTCAGAGCCAAGGTCACCCAGTAGAAGCTGGGACCACAATGGCTGTCTCTGGGACTGGGAGGGAGGGGACCTCTAGCAAGAACTGGAGCCACAGAAGAGAGAAACTGCTTGAAGCAGAGATGGAGGGACCAGCCATCCTGGGTTTCCCAGAAATGCAGGGTTTACTGAGACACCGGACTTTCAGCACTGAAACCAGGAGCTGCTGCTGCTGCTAAGTCACTTCAGTCGTGTCCGACTCTGTGCGACCCCATAGACGGCAGCCCACCAGGCTCCGCCGTCCCTGGGATTCTCTAGGCAAGAACACTGGAATGGGTTGCAATTTCCTTCTCCAATGTGTGAAAGTCAAAAGTGAAAGTGAAGTCACTCAGTCGTGTCCGACCCTCAGCGACCCCATGGACTGCAGCCTACCAGGCTCCTCCGTCCATGGGATTTTCCAGGCAAGAGTACTGGAGTGGGGTGCCATTGCCTTCTCCAGAAACCAGGAGAGATCTGGACAAATTGGGACCAGCTGGTTACCCTGGGACATGGAGAAAAAGGCAGCAGAAATTTCTTGGCTTCTCCCTTCCTCTTTCTTCTCTGTCTCCAGCCAGTACCACTCACTGGCTGGAGCAGGTGTGAGGTCATTTTGGGAAATATCCTGCAGGGGTCAGACCCACTGCCCGACAGAGCAAAGCAAGCAAAAAGCTAGAGATGGGCTTGTGGGTTGGTGGGCCCAGGACTGGCACAGCCACATTACAGATGGAAAAACTTGGGTAAAAGGGCAACAAACCATTGCAACCTGGCTCTTTGAGTAGCCCCGATCTCCAGGGTGATGCTTGGGCAGCCAAGAACTAGCTTGGGCTGCATAAGGCCATTTTTCACCCCAAAGGGCGGGTAACTATTCTGTGACTGCATTACTTGTGACCCCAGCCTCTATTGCGACACAGTCGTCTTGCCCTGGAGGCTCAGCTCGGTCCTGCATTAGGTCTAGCCTGATGCTGAACAGCCATGAGGACCAGGGCTGCTGGGCACAGGGATGGCACTGACTTAGAGAGTTTGTGCCAGTGTAAATCGATGGCATCACTAAGCATGCTGTTTAGTTCAGCTGATAATTTATTTGCATAGCAAGACCATTTCAATGAAGCAAGCAGCACACTGATTTCCATTCTGGTACTAGCTCCTTATCTTGTCATGGACCTGTGACAAACAGTTCTAGGACCCCACTGCCACCAGTCCTTGGGCCACCCTATTGGTGATGTCCTCTTTGGAGAAGCAATGTAGTATAAAAGTAGAGAAGAAAAAGCACTGGATCGGGGCTTGATAGCTACTGTGCTCTCTGTGTGGGTAAATCACTTACACGCTCTCTTAGATCAGTTTCCTCCTTTGAAATGTGCCAACCCAAGCTGCCCTGTTGGCCACACCAAGCAATTTTGAGGCACTCAGACAGGCAAGGCATCCTACACGTCTGAAGACTGTTTCCTTTATAGTAGGGCTGAATCCACGATTGGTTGGGAGAGGGGCAATCGTATCCTAAATCTGCCATGATGGCTTGGAGTGGGGAGGCACAGGACTACAGGGGCACAGCTAAGCTCAGTGACAGAGGGCACTGAGGAATAGAAATAGCTCCCAAAGAGATGTCACAAAATACAACCAGCGGCACTAGTCTTATGACAAACTGTGTGAGTGTGTGTGCATGTACACGTAGGTGGGTGAATGTACTGGGAGACTGGCAGTAGGGTCATGTGTAGAGGGAAGAGGAGAGGATTGGAGAGACAGGAGTGGGATGCTGCACCTGGGAGAGCTGTCCAAGGGGAGGAACGAACAGATGATGCAAGTACAAGGGGAAGGGTTCAAAGATCCTTCAGGAGAACTGCCTCTGTGGGTGGGTGTACCAACAGGTGGATGCCATGTGTAAGCCACTGGTGTGTCATGCCAAGGGTTCAGTGGAAGGGGTGAGAAGGCAGTGCCTGCCAGGGCTCACATCCTAGAAGAGGCACAAGGTCGGGAGCCAGACTGGCATGCTCTCCAAAAATGTGGGCAGGGCCACTGGGGCCTGGCCTGCAGCCCTCACCTCGGCCAGGAGTGCAGATGAGGGGCAGAGAAACCCCCCTCCATGTGCACCTGTGTGTTCGCTCACGACAGCTGGGCCACCCCTTTAAGGGCAGCCTTGTATTCCTCTGGTCAGAGGCCAATCTGCCAGCTGCTCTGCTGGGAAGGGACTTAAGCCATTAGTTAGGACAGAAGGAGACAAAGGGGACCCTCTTGTGTCTCCAGCTCCTGCGGCTCCCTAGCTGTTCCGACGGGCACAGATGTCTGCAGGCTCTGTGAACCTTGTCTGATAGCCAAGGAGGGCAGTGGGCCAGGTCAGGGAACCGGGACTCCAGCCAGCACTGTCTGCTCTGGACGACTGCCCAGTCTGGGTCCTTTCTGCCAGAATCCACACCAAGGGAATGTCCAGTGGCAGATTCAAGGATCTCAGGCTCTCCAGGCCCATGATGTCTTCATAGAAAAAAACACTATGCCTATTTTAAGAGGGCCTGGTATCTTGTACTAAGGCCAGATGTTAGAAGCTGGCATCTGGAAGCTGCGGCTAGAGAAGAGTGTGCTTGGGGCGCCCAGAGCCCATCTGGGGACAAGGAACATGCTTAAAGCCCTGGGGAGTTCTGGGGACAGCTCCAGGCTTAACCGAGTGTGACTGGGCAGCTCCCAGGAAGGACAGTGAGGTATGAGGGGCACAGACCCCGGGGTCGCAAAGAAGGCTGGGTATACCACTTACTACTTTGGGCAGGTCATGCAAACTATCAATATTTAACTCGAAGGTTCTTCAGCTGTTATGCAGAGACACAAATAGTACCCATCTCATAGGATTGTTGAGAAAAATGCATGAGAAAGTGAAAGTGTTAGTCACTCAGTCATTTCGGACTCTTTGTGACCCCATGGACTGTAGCCCGCCAGGCTCTACTGTCCATGGGGATTTTCCAGGCAAGAATACTGGATTGAGTTGTCATTTCCTTCTCCAGGGGATCCTCCCATCTCATAGGATTATTGTGAAAACTGCATGAGAAGAAGCAGGTAAAATGCTTACTTAGCCCAGTGCCTGGCACATTAAAAGCAGTAAGGGATGGCTATTACTACTATTATTGCTGAGGTTGTATTAATATATGAATGGCTCTACAAGCTTACATTAAGTTTTGTCTTCTGATGAAGCTTTGCTTGAATGCCGTAATTGAATGATTTTTCTTTCCTCCTGCAGCCCAGCCCCTGACAATTATATGTTGTCTTCTTAGTTGTTTCAGGTGTGTGTCCCCTTTTCCCCAGGTGACTGAAAGTTCTATGAAAACATGGGTTATGTCATTATTTTGCTATAACTTGCACAGCAGCTAAACACAGTGTAGGCCCTTTGCAGATGCTGAGTTACTGTTAACTAATTGATTGACTTACATTAGCAGGGATTCAGGGGTGGTGAGGAGTGTTCATCTGTGTGTCCAGCCTTTGAATTATCTCAACTTATGGGACTGATTTTTTAAAATTAATTTATTTATTTTAATTGGAGGCGAATTACTTTTCAATATTGTAGTGGTTTTTGCCATGCATTGACATGAATCACCCATGGGTGTACATGCGTCCCCCATCCTGAAACCCCCTCCCACCTCCCTCTGCATCCCATCCCTCAGGGTTGTCCCAGAACACTGGCTTTGAGTGCCTTGTCTCATGCATCGAACTTGGACTGGTGATCTATTTCACATATGGTAATATACATGTTTCAATGCTATTCTCTCAAATCATCCCACCCTTGCCTTCTCCCACAGAGATCTAGCTATATGCTTGGTATCACTTTTCTTTTTTTTTCTTTTTTTAAAATATAAATTTATATATTTTAGTTGGAGGTTAATTACTTTACAATATTGTATTGATATCACTTTTCAAAAGCAATAGTGTGGGGACTTCCCTGGTGGTCCAGTGGCTAAGATTCTGGGCTCCCAGTGCAGGAGGCCAGGGTTCAATCCCTGGTCAGGGAACTAGGTCCCACATACCACAGCTAAGACTTGAGGCCATCAAATGAATAAACAAATAAACAAATATTTTAAAAAAAACAATAGTGTTCCATTGAGTATTGTTTAGGGCTTCCCTAGTGGCTGAAATGGTAAAGAATCCTCCTGCAAAGCAGGAGACCTGGGTTTGATCCCTGGGTTGGTAAGATCCCCTGGAGAAGGGAATGGTTACCCACTCCAGTATTCTTGCCTGGAGAATTTAAATCATCTAACTACCACACTATGTACACACACTGCAGTAAATAACTTTCTATTGCAAAGGGGTTAGATCAGATCATATTTAAGTGTTAAACTGATTCTGAAGATTAAAACATGCCCTGAGTGTGTGGATAGGAGAAATGAACTCAAAGGTGCATTTAGAATCAGACTGTGAAGAGAACTGTGGTCAGTTCATGCTAAGGATTTGAGACTATGTCTCATAGGCCTGGGGGGCCCCCAATAGAAGGGAGAAGATTCTGCTGCTTCTGCAGCTTCTCTGGTGAGTTCACTTTCCCAGCCTCATTAGTAGAGGGCCTATAGGCAGCATTCTTTTTTCTAGCTGTTAATTGCTGGTTCCAATCACTACTCTACCCTGCCATTTTTCTTTCATCAGTCAACCTCTTGGTTACTCTTAACATCATGGGAGATTGTAAGCCCTGATCCTTTGGTGACAACCCACCCACCTATGCTTCTCATTCTCCTGACATTATTTACAGAGGCCTTTCCTCCCCTCCACCCAAGCCATACACCTATGGCCACAGCTTAGTCTGTGGGCTTAGTTTGCCTTTTTTTTTTTTTTTTCCTAGTTCTTTGAGATGTAAAATTAGGTTGCCTGAGATCTTTCTTTTTTTCTTCATATGGGCATTTATTGCTATAAACTTCCCATATAGAACTGCTTTTGCTGTATCCCATAACTTTTGGTATGTTATATTTCCATTTTCAGTTGTCTCAAGATATTTTTAATTTCCCTTTTGATTTATTCTTTGATAAATTGGTTGTTCAGGGAGTGTGTACATTGTTGTGAATTTTACAATTTTCCTCCTCTTGATTTCTAGTTTTATACTGTTGTGGTCATAAAAATACTTGATATATACTTTCTACTTTCTTGAAATTATTGAAACTTGTTTTGCAGTCCAACATATGATCTATGTTGGCAAATGTCCTGGAGAATGTCCCATTACACTTTAGCAGAATGTGTAGATTCTGCTGCTGTTGGATAGAATTTTCTTTATATGTCTGTTAGGTCCAGTTGGTATAAAGCATATTCCAAGTCCAGTGGTTCCTTGCTGCTGCTGCTAAGTTGCTTCAGTCATGCCCGACTCTTAGTGACCCCGTGGACTGCAGCCTACCAGGCTCCTCCGTCCATGGGATTTTCCAGGCAAGAGTACTGGAGTGGGTTGCCATTGCCTTCTCCAATGTTTCCTTATTGGTTCTTATTGTCTGGATGATCTGCCCATTGTTTAAAGTAGGGTATTGAATTCCCCTATTATTATTGTAATTTGTCTATTTCTCCCTTCAAATCTGTTAGTGTTTCCTTAGTATATTTAGGTGCTTTGATGTAGGATGCATATGTATTTACAATTGTTATATCCTTTTGATGAATTGAAACTTTTATCATTAAATAATGACCTTTTTGTCTTCTGTTAGTTTTTGACTTAAAGCCTATTTTGTCTGATGTAAGTATAGCTGCCCCTACTCTCTTTTGGTTTCCATTTGTGTAGAATATCATTTTCCATCCTTTCAGTATCAGCCTATATATTCTTAGAGCAGAAGCAAGGCTCTTATATATCATATAGTTGAGTCTTGTTTTCTTGTTTTTTTAAATCCATTCAACCACTGTATGCCTCTTGATTGGAGAATGTAATCCATTTACATTTAAAGTAATAATCAATAGGTAAGGACTTACCAATGCCATCTTATTGTTTTATAACCTGTTAATATTTCCTTTGTTCTTTTCTTCCTCTCTTGCTGTCTTCCATTGTGAATTGATGATTTTGTATAGTGGTATGCTTTGATTAGGGCTTCCCTGGTGGCTCAGAGGTTAAAGCGTCTGCCTGCAATGCGGGAGACCTGGGTTCAATCCCTGGGTCGGGAAGATCCCCTGGAGAAGGAAATGCAACCCACTCCAGTATTCTTGCCTGAAGAATCCCATGGATGGAGGAGGCTGGTGGGCTACAGTCCACGGGGTTGCCAAGAGTCGGACACGACTAAGCAACTTCATTCATGCTTTGATTCCCTTCTCTTTATCTTTTCCATATCTACTGTAGGTTTCTGCTTTGTGGTTATAATGAAGCTTACATAAAATATAACATTCTATTTTAAGCAAATAACAATATAACTTCAATCACATACAAAAACTCCATGTTTTACTTCCCCCTGCTGCACATTTGTCTTCCCTGATAGCTCAGTTGGTAAAGAATCCACCTGCAATGCGTGAGACCTGGGTTTGATCCCTGGGTTGGGAAGATCCCCTGGAGTAGGGAAAGGCTACCCACTCCAGTGTTCTGGCCTGGAGAATTCCATGGACTGTATAGTCTGTGGGGTTGCAAAGAGTCAGACACGACTGAGTGACTTTCACAGCCACACATTTTATGGTGTTGATGTCACATGTTACGTCTTTTTATATTGTGTATCCATTGACAAATTATTGTTTTAATACGTACATCTTTTAACTTTTATACTAGAGTTAAAAGTGATTTACATACCACCATCATAGTATTAAGTTTCTGGATTTGACTAATCTACTTACCTTTACCAATGACTTTTATACTTTCATATTTTTTCACACTATTGCTTAGCATTCTTTTGTTTCAAATAGAACTCCTCTAGCATTTCTTGCATGCCAGGTCTAGTGTCAATGAACTCCCTTAGTTTTTTGTTTTCTGGAAATATCTTTATCTCTCCATTTCTGAAGAACAGCTTTGCTGAACATAGTATTCTCGGTTGGTAGTTTTAGCACTTTGAATATATCATTCCACTACCTCTTGGCTTGCAGGATTTCTGTTTAGAAATCCACAGATAGATTTATGAGGATTCCCTTGTAAATGATGAGTTGCTTTTCTCTTGCTAGTTTGAAAATTCTCTCCTTTTCTTCGACTTTTGACAATTTGATTATAATGAGTCTCAGGGCTAGTTCAAGATCTGCAGTCAGATAGAGATCAGTAGGTCTGCTTTGAGGGCACGGATGTATGTGTCTCCTGCTCAGACCCTGGGTGGGCAGGACTGCACCTGGACTGCAGCCGGGAGGGGCTAGAGCTGAATTACAGGGTCTTTTGGGGGAACTTCCAGAGAAGGCAATGGCACCCCACTCCAGTACTCTTGCCTGGAAAATCCCATGGATGGAGGAGCCTGGTAGGGTGCAGTCCATGGGGTTGTTTAAGAGTTGGACACGACTAAGCGACTTCACTTTCACTTTTTACTTTCATGCATTGGAGAAGGAAATGGCAACCCACTCCAGTGTTCTTGCCTGGAGAATCCCAGGGATGGGGAAGCCTGGTGGGCTGCCGTCTATGGGGTCACACAGAGTCGAACACAACTGAAGTGACTTAGTAGTAGTAGTAGTTGGGGGAACTTCAGTGGGGCAGAAGTTAGCAGGTATACATCCAGGGGCTTGGACAGACATAACTCTTGGTGGTTTTCTGGGAGGGCAAGACTACTTTCAGTTTGCAGCTGAATTCCTCAAAGCTCTCACAAAGGCACTTTTGTCCATGTATGCTGCCAAATTCTTGTCACTGAACAGGAAGATGAGCAGGGGACCTCCTATTTTGCCATCTTGCTGACTACCTCTCAGCATTTTCTTTATGAATACTATCCGATTACCTCCACTATCATTCCCCCTCATCCTCAGTCTTTCTAATTTACAAAAAAATTGGAGCAATCAGGTAGAACTTCCTCAACCTATTCCCTTCTTTTCCACCACACACAGTATTTATGTTTAGCTACACCATTCCTTCCTATCTCATGGAAGAAGTATGTCCTGTTATTCTTAAGGCTACTTTCTTCCCTTGTACCCTGAATTCTTTCTTTGCTCTATGACAATATTTCCTCTCTTTCCTATTTTCTTCAACATCTCCCTGAATAACCTGTAAATATATTTATTTACCATATTAAAACAATAATCCCACATCCCTCCCAAGAATACCAAATTCTCTCTCTCTCTTTTCCTGATAATGGCTTTTGTTGATATTTTTTATGGTTTTATATATATGTAGCCTATCCTTACTGCCCAAGAATGGAGATATATATATATATATATATATGTGTGTGTGTGTGTGTGTGTGTATATATATAAGCTTCCCTGGTGGCTCAGATGATAAAGAATCCATCTGCAATGCAAGAGACCCAGGAAGATTCCCTGGAAAAGGGAATGGCTACGCCCTCCAGTATTCTTGCCAGGAGGAGCCTGGTGGGCTACAGTCCATGGGTTTGCAAAGAGTCAGACATGACTGAGCGACTAAGCACTAGCATATATATATATATATATATATATATATATATATATATATATATTATATTTGTATTTATATATGTTGCACACACTCACATATGTATGTATGCTTTCCTTTCCTAATAACAAAGACCATCCTGGGTACATGACTGTCTAGTTCCTTTACTACACTGAGTTCCTGAGTTACATGGGAGCAATCTTCAAAGGTCTCTGCCATATTTTAATAGCCAGTTAACTTTTCCTTGGTTAGAATTAAGTCCTTCTAATGAAGGAAAATTGTACTCTACTCAAAAGAACATTTTACCAGATGCTTTCTTGTTAGTCAACCAGTATTCCTGACAGACTCTTGCCATCAATAGTTCAGTTAAAGAAACATTTTCTGAATGCATAGTACATGTCAGGCATGATTTGTAGATTCTCTCTCACAGTTTTGTGATCTGTACTAGGAAAATACTTTTCATGGCCTCTTTCGGGTCAGTTTATAGTCCATATGCACAAGGATCAGTTCAGTCGCTCAGTCATGTCCGACTCTTTGTGACCCCATGAACTGCAGCACGCCAGGCCTCCCTGTCCATCACCAACTCCCGGAGTTCACCCAGACTCATGTCCATCGAGTCAGTGATGACATCCAGCAATCTCATCCTCTGTCGTCCCCTTCTCCTCCTGCCCCCAATCCCTCCCAGCATCAGAGTCCTTTCCAATGAGTCAACTCTTTGCATGAGGTGGCTAAAGTACTGGAGTTTCAGCTTTAGCATCATTCCTTCCAAAGAAATCCCAGGGCTGATCTCCTTCAGAATGGACTGGTTGGATCTCCTTGCAGTCCAAGGGACTCTCAAGAGTCTTCTCCAACACCACAGTTCAAAAGCATCAATTCTTTGGCACTCAGCTTTCTTCACAGTCCAACTCTCACATCCATACATGACCACTGGAAAAACCATAGCCTTGACTAGACGGATCTTTGTTGGCAAAGTAATGTCTCTGCTTTTCAATATGCTGTCTAGGTTGGTCATAACTTTTCCTCCAAGGAGTAAGTGTCTTTTAATTTCATGGCTGCAGTCACCATCTGCAGTGATTTTGGAGCCCAGAAAAATAAAGTCTGACACTATTTCCACTGTTTCCCCATCTATTTCCCATGAAGTGATGGGACCGGATGCCATGATCTTCATTTTCTGAATGTTGAGATTTAAGCCAACTTTTTCACTCTCCACTTTCACTTTCATCAAGAGGCTCTTTAGCTCCTCTTCACTTTCTGCCATAAAGGTGGTGTCATCTGCATATCTGAGGTTATTGATATTTCTCCCAGCAATCTTGATTCCAGTTTGTGCTTCTTCCAGCCCAGCGTTTCTCATGATGTACTCTGCATGTAAGTTAAATAAGCAGGGTGACAGTATACAGCCTTGACGTACTCCTTTTCCTATTTGGAACCAGTCTGTTGTTCCGTGTCCAGTTCTAACTGTTGCTTCCTGACCTGCATATAGGTTTCTCAAGAGACACGTCAGGTGGTCTGGTATTCCCATCTCTTGAAGAATTTTCCACAGTTTATTGTGATCCACACAGTCAAAGGCTTTGGCATAGTCAATAAAGCAGAAATAGATGTTTTTCTGGAACTCTCTTGCTTTTTCCATGATCCAGCAGATGTTGGCAATTTGATCTCTGGTTCCTCTGCCTTTTCTAAAACCAGCTTGAACATCTGGAAGTTCATGGTTCACGTATTGCTGAAGCCTGGCTTGGAGAATTTTGAGCATTACTTTACTAGCGTGTGAGATGAGTGCAGTTGTGCGGTAGTTTGAGTATTCTTTGGCATTGCCTTTCTTTGGGATTAGAACGAAAACTGACCTTTTCCAGTCCTGTGCCCACCGCTGAGTTTTCCAAATTTGCTGGCATATTGAGTGCAGCACTTTCACAGCATCATCTTTCAGGATTTGAAATAGCTCAACTGGAATTCCATCACCTCCACTAGCTTTGTTCGTAGTGATGCTTTCTAAGGCCCACTTGACTTCCCATTCCAGGATGTCTGGCCCTAGGTCAGTGATCACACCATCGTGACTATCTTGGTCGTGAAGATCTTTTTTGTACAGTTCTTCTGTGTATTCTTGCCACCTCTTCTTAATATCTTCTGCTTCTGTTAGGTCCATACCATTTCTGTCCTTTATCAAGCCCATCTTTGCATGAAGTGTTCCCTTGGTATCTCTAATTTTCTTGAAGAGATCTCTAGTCTTTCCCATTCTGTTGTTTTCTTCTATTTCTTTGCATTGATCACTGAGGAAGGCTTTCTTATCTCTCCTTGCTATTCTTTGGAACTCTGCATTCAGATGCTTATATCTTTCCTTTTCTCCTTTGCTTTTCCCTTCTCTTCTTTTCACAGCTATTTGTAAGGCCTCCCAAGACAGCCATCTTGCTTTTTGCATTTCTTTTCCATGGGATGGTCTTGATCCCATATAATAGCTTTAACAGATGATCCTAATGCCTTGCAGCATATCTAACTTGAACATGTAGGAGAGTTAGTGCTCTTGTAGGATGGGAACCAGGTATATAAATATCCCCTCCTCCCTGTGCTCTGATGGGACACTTCAGAGGCATGTCACATTAGCCTTCTCAAAGGGAATTTCTGAATAGGATTCTGCTGCACTTGTCCACAGTAGTAACCTGCCCATTAATGCACATATTATTGGTTTTTTTCCCTTCCTGCCTCACTACTCCCAACTCATCGCCAATGCTACCTCCCAAATAAATCACCTGCAGTATTCTTGCCTGGAGAATCCCTACTACTGCTACCTAGTAGTCCTAATTTTAGGCAGAGCACAAACTGAAAGAGTGACTAAGACTAAATGAGCACTTACTATGGGCCAGGTATTGTAATATTTCCTTCATATTCCTTAAGATAGTAGTGGGAGTGAGATTAAATTAGTTAAAATATATTAAATGCTTATAATAGGACCTAGCAGATAGTAGGTAATCAATAAACATTATGTAGTATACAATACTATATAGTATATCAGCCAGGGTCCAGTCAAAGACAGAGACCACACCAGTTTTACAAACAGAGAGAATTTAGTATAAAGAATTGATAACTAGGGATGATAAAGTTATTTCTTAGGTAACTGAAAAGGTAAAAAAAAAAGAACTCTAAAATATCAAAAAGATAGCAACTGCAGAAGGTAGCAACTACCCCTGGGAAGACAGAGAAGAGGTTGAAATGATTAAAACTTAGAGTCTTGGAGCAGGGCCCCCTTGGAACTGAAACTCAGACCTCTGAAAGGAGAGCACTGCTCGGATGGGGCTGCTGACTTCAAGCTTGGAGGACCAACCCGATGAAGCTGGGACAGAGAGCTCCAATGAGGCTAGAGTTGGTATCTCTGAGAGGAGTGTGATAAGGCTGCTTCTACAAGTGCTAGGAAAATGAAAAAACTAGATACAGCTACTGCTTCTGGTAGGAACTTCAGCTGCTGGAATGAAGAAGATTTGTTAGAATAATAAATTATGAAGAGGGTATGGAGAAAAGGGAACCCTCCTACACTGTTGGTGAGAATGTAAATTGGTGCAGCCACTATGGAAAACAGTATGCAGGTTCCTCAAAAAGCTAAACATAGAGTTGCCATTTGATCCAGCAATCCCACTTCTGGTCATATACCCAGACAAAACTCTAATTAAAAAAGATACATGCACCCAAATGTTCATAGCAACACTATTCGTAATAGCCAGGACATGGAAACAACCTAAATATTCATCAATACATGAATGGATACACACACAGTGGACTATTACTCAGCCATAAAAAGCAAGAAATAATGCCATTTGCAGCAACATCAATGAACCTAGATAGAGATTATTATATTAAGCAAAGTAAGTCAGAAAGAGAAAGGCAAATATCATATGATATCACTTACATGTGGAATATAAAATATGACACCAATGAACATATCTATGAATCAGAAACAGACTCACAGACATAGAGAACAGACTGGTGGTTGCCAAGGAGGAGGAGAGTGGAGGAGGGAAGGATTGGGATTTTGGAATTAGCAGATGCAAACTGTTATATAGAGGATGGATAAACAACAAGGTCCTACTGTATAGCAGTGAAAGAAAGTGAAAGTGAAAGTTGCTCAGTTGTGTCAAACTCTTTGTGACCCCATGGACTTTACAGTCCGTGGAATTCTCCAGGCTAGAATACTGGAGCGGGTAGCCGTTCCCTTCTCCAGGGGATCTTCCCAACCCAGGGATCGAACCCAGGTCTCCCATATTGCAGGAGGATTCTTTACCAGCTGAGCCACAAGGGAAGCCCAAGAATACTGGAGTGGGTAACCTATCCCTTCTCCAGGGTATCTTCCTGACCCAGGAATCGAACCAGGGTCTCCTGCATTGCAGGCAGATTCTTTACCAACCGAGCTATTAGAGAAGCCACTGTATAACAAAGGGAACTATATTCAATATCCTCTGATAAATCATAATGGGAAAGAATATGAAAAAGAATATACATATGTATAACTGAGTCACTTTGCTGTACAGCAGAAATTAACACGACACTGTAAATCAACTATACTTCAATAAAATTGAAAAAAAAAAAGTGTTGTTAGAGTGAAATATGTATATGAAACCTACAGGAAGCACCAAGGTAGAAGCAAGTCCCTTCTTCCTCCTCCAGCCCTGCAGTCAGTCTTCCTCTGGTGTCTCCATTGGCAGAGCCTAACAGGAAGCCAGCTGGCAGAAGAGAAATGCAGTTTGTGAGTCTCTGTTCCAGTATCACAAAACAGACTATGGATGGATGTGTTTCAAGCTGCAAGACAATAGCTGAATAACTGACATGTGTGGTCTCCACAACAATCCTTTGAAGATTTCCTTGAGTTTAGCTCTTAATAGATTTTATTTTTTAGAGCAAAATTGCATGGATAGTTATTGTTCCTGAGTTTTGATGAGGAAACTTGGACTGAGAGTTACTGGTCCAAGATCATACAGCTAGTCAGTGGTGACATCAGGATAACAGTCCAGGACCTCAGCTTCCAGAGCCCACACTCATACCTACTCCCCACCTAAACAAATTTTCATTTCTTTCTCCTTTCATCCAACCTCATATGCTCTTCAATATCATTCAGTATTCTAGAACTTTAACCTTTCATTCACTTAGTTAGGACAACCCTCTCTTCCCTCCCCATCTTTTTCTAAGTTAGTGGCTGTTTTCTACACTCTGGGATCACAGCAAATGAGGGTTTTTCAGGACAATACTCAGAACATCAAATAGTTTTGATGACATTTGTGTTCTGTTGGTTCTATTGAAAAGCACAACAAACTGGTGATGCTGTTTAAATATTTATTTGCATGCAGTTGGCACTTTCCCTAATGTAGTAGGCAGAAGATGAAATTAGTGATCATGAGATGCTGCTTGCAACATCTGGTAAGGAGGAACAATCCAGGCATATCTAGTTTTCACCCCTGAGATAGGAACCAGCTGATTTTCCTTCTTGGACCAAGCTCCCTCATGACAATCAGCTTGTTCTCTGTTGATACTATCTTTCTCTGGATCCAATTTCTCCTTCTCATCATTCCTAGTCATTATGCTAGGTTCAGAAACACTGGGATTGAGTTTGAAGGGTAGGTGTGAGGTCATCAGAGGGTCACTAATACCTCTCAGCAAGTTGGGGAATTTTGAGACAAGTGATTGTCCAATTGTGAAACCAACACCTGATAGCCTTCATGCTAGAGGGTAGAGATCTCTACAAGGAAAACTGCAGCTGGAATCCTTCTCAGGGGCTGCCCTTCAACAGGAAGTCTGGTTTCACTCAGCACAGCAGTGTTGACTCTGGTCTGGACAACTCATGTGTGACCACGTTTTAGAGACGACAGTTATCACCTTTGTATAAAGTTGTGATATTTCATGGTGCAGAAGTTCTTCCTTCCTTCCTAACAGGTAGGAAGCTTTCTACTTGCCCAAATCCCCAAGGAAGAAATTTCTAATGTTACATTATGGACAGTCTTAAGCTTGGCATGAGACAGACTTTGCTTTGAGGATGTGCTTTGTAGGAAGAAAGCCTCAGTCCAGTTCAGTTCAGTTCAGTCACTCAGTCGTGTCCGACTCTTTGTGACCCCATGAATTGCAGCACACCAGGCCTCCCTGTCCATCATGAACTCTTGGAGTTCACTCAAACTCATGTCCATCGAGTTGGTGATGCCATCCAGCCATCTCATCCTCTGTCATTCCCTTCTCCTCCTGCCCCCAATCCCTCCCAGCATCAGGGTCTTTTCCAATGAGTCAGCTCTTTGCATGAGGTGGCCGAAGTATTAGAGTTTCAGCTTTAGCATCAGTCCTTCCAATGAACACCCAGGAGAGAGCCTAGATGTCATAATTAAGGCTGTTCAGAGATACTCAGTGATATGTGACTGACATTCTAAGTTTCCTAATTGTGATGAGGATTTAATGAAATTTATGTCTAGGAAAATATTTTTCCATCATGGTAATCAGCAAGCTGGGCCATCCAGACCTTCTCAAGCTGTGGCCACCAGTCAACTACAGACATTTCATGGTGATGGCTCCCATCTTTAGCAGCCCACTATTAGTGCAATGTAGTTATGTAGAATGATGATTCATCAGCAAAAGAATTGAACGAAAAACCTGCACACCTATGGTCACCTAATCTATGACAAAGGAAGCAAGAATATACAATGGAGAAAAGACAGTCTCTTCAGTAAGTGGTGCTGGGAAAACTGGACAGCTCCATGTAAAAGAATGAACTAGAACACTGCCTAACACCATACACAAAAATAAACTCAAAATGGATCAAAGACCTAAATGTAAGACCGGATACTACAACACCCTTAGAGGGAAACATAAGCAGAATGCTCTTTGACATAGATCGCAGCAAGATCTTTTTGAATCCACTTCCTAGAGCAATGAAAATAAAAACAAAAATAAACAAATGGGACTTTATTAAACTTGAAAACCTTTGCACAGCAAAGGAAACCATAAAAAAGATGAAAAGACAACTTCTAGAATGGGAGAATATATTGACAAGGGATTAATCCTCCAAATATACAAAGAATTCATGAAGTTCAGTATCAAAGAAACAAACAATCCAATTCAAAAACAGACAGAAGATCTAAATGGACATTTCTCCAAAGAAGACATACAGATGGCCAAAAAGCATGTGAAAAGATGCTCAATATCACTAATTATCAGAGAAATGCAAACCAAAACTATAACTCACACCAGTCAGAATGGCCATCATCAAAAACCTACAAATGATAAATGCTGGAGAGGGTGTGGAGAAAAGGGTCCCTCTTACACTGTTGGTAGGAATATAAGTTGGTACAGTCACTATGGAGAACACTATGGAGGATCCTTAAGAAACTAAAGACAGCTACCATATGATCCAGTAACCTTACTCCTGGGCATATATCTGGAGAAAACCATAATTCAAAAAGATACATGTACTCCAGTATTCATTGCAACACTATTCACAATAGCCCTGACATGCTGCTGATGCTAAGTCGCTTCAGTCATGTCTGACTCTGTGCGACCCCATAGATGGCAGCCCACCAGGCTCTGCCGTCCCTGGGATTCTCCAGGCAAGAACACTGGAGTGGGTTGCCATTTCCTTCTCCAATGCAGGAAAGTGAAAAGTGAAAGTGAAGTCGCTCAGTCGTGTCTGACTCCTAGAGACCCCATGGACTGCAGCCTACCAGGCTCCTCCGTCCATGGGATTTTCCAGGCAAGAGTACTGGAGTGGGGTGCCATTGCCTTCTCCAAGCCCTGACATGGAAGCAACCTAAATGTCCATTGACAGATGAATGGATAAAGAAGATGTGGTATACATATACAGTAGAATATTACTTAGCAAAAAAAAGAATGAAATAATGCCATTTGCAGCAACATGGATGGACCTAGAGATTGTCATACTGAGTGAAGCAAGTCAGACAGAGAAGGAGAAATATCACATGATATCACTTATATGTGGAATCTAAAAAATGGTGTAATGAACTTATGTACAAAGCAGAAACAGAGTTACAGACATAGAAAAAAAACTTATGGTTACCAGGGAGTCGAGGGGAGGGAAGGATAAATTGGGAGATTAGGATCGACATATACACATTCAGATCAGATCAGTCACTCAGTCATGTCTGACTCTTTTCGACCCCATGAATAGCAGCACGCCAGGCCTCCCTGTCCATCACCAACTCCCGGAGTTCACTCAGACTCATGCCCATCAAGTCAGTGATGCCATCCAGCCATCTCATCCTCTGTCGTCCCCTTCTCCTCCTGCCCCCAATCCCTCCCAGCATCAGAGTCTTTTCCAATGTGTCAACTCTTCGCATGAGGTGCCAAAGTACTGGAGTTTCAGCTTTAGCATCATTCCTTCCAAAGAAATCCCAGGGCTGATCTCCTTCAGAATGGACTGGTTGGATCTCCTTGCAGTCCAAGGGACTCTCAAGAGTCTTCTCCAACACCACAGTTCAAAAGCATCAATTCTTCGGCACTCAGCTTTCTTCACAGTCCAACTCTCACATCCATACATGACCACTGGAAAAAACCATAGCCTTGACTAGACGAACGTTTGTTGGCAAAGTAATGTCTCTGCTTTTCAATATGCTATCTAGGTTGGTCATAACTTTCTTCCAAGGAGTAAGTGTCTTTTAATTTCATAGCTGCAGTCACCATCTGCAGTGATTTTGGAGCCCAAAAAAATAAAGTCTGACACTGTTTCCCCATCTATTTCCCATGAAGTGATGGGACCAGATGCCATGATCTTCGTTTCCTGAATGCTGAGCTTTAAGCCAACTTTTTCAGTCTCTTCTTTCACTTTCATCAAGAGTCCCTTTAGTTCTTCTTCACTTTCTGCCATAAGGGTAGTGTCATCTGCATATCTGAGGTTATTGATATTTCTCCCAGCAATCTTGATTCCAGTTTGTGCTTCTTCCAGCCCAGCGTTTCTCATGATGTACTCTGCATGTAAGTTAAATAAGCAGGGTGACAGTATACAGCCTTGACGTACTCCTTTTCCTATTTGGAACCAGTCTGTTGTTCCATGTCGAGTTCTAACTGTTGCTTCCTGACCTGCATATAGGTTTCTCCAGAGGCAGGTCAGGTGGTCTGGTATTCCCATCTCTTGAAGAATTTTCCACAGTTTATTGTGATCCACACAGTCAAATGCTTTGGCATAGTCAGTAAATGTATATGTATGTATATGTATGATTCACTTTGCTGTACATCTGAAACTAACACAACACTGTAAATCAACTCTACTCCAACAAAAATTAAAAAGAAAATAAGAGAAATGAACAATTTGTATTGTCTGCCACTCTGAGGAGAATATCAGGTCCCAGTACCTTCTATCCCTTCTCAATATTATCCCAAATCCTAACTCACTTGATCAGGATTTAATCTTTCAGCTCACCTCCAGATGGAAACTTCTGGAACACCACACAATTTCTGATATGTTAATAGGACCTAGATGTATCACAGGACCGAGGTGGACTCATGCCACAGTTTCAATTCCAGGGTCCAAAACTGAGGGAGAACAACATATTCATGAAATCCAGGAACAGAAAAAAAGAGGATGACTGCAAACTAGAGCCATTAGAGAGCATCAGGAGCCAGGAGCTAGGAGGACCCTTGAACAGAACAGAAGCTAAGTGGGGAATCAAGTCAGGAGAATCAGGAGATGGTACAAAACCAGATCTAAAGTCTCTGCATTTATGTGCCACTGTCTGAACATGGCATGGATAGGGTGGGCTGGCTTAAGGTATAGAGTCAGAGCAAGTAGCAGTGAACATGTAGGAGTGAGGAATTTCAATCAATATGGCCCATAAAGTTCTTTTAATCCATAGGCTGCTCATTTGTAGGCTGAAGTTTGAAAAAATAACATAAGAGCAGCCTCTAGGTTGTATCATGAATGAATTTACTGATGACATTGATGTCTTCCCTGAAATAGGGACATTATTTCATTAATTTTAGTGAAGTTTTACAGGTAGCAGTAGGAGAAACAGGTGTTTCATAGAGGCGTTGTTTCCACCAGAGTCTTTCACAGACGGAGTGGGAATAACTTTCATCTGCATTGCCCAACCTCCTCGAACAACCTCCTCAACCAACACCAACAACATCAACCTTGAAAGATTCAGCATCCCTCTAAAATTCTAACATGCTTGCTCTATTTGTTGTTGTTGTGACTTTGGTGTTCCGAATATAGTCCTTCAGAAGGTAACTTTTGTAATGGCATACTTCCTAGCTTAATCCCTTACCACAGAAATGGTGGAAACTAATATTCAATTGTTTACTTTATTGCCACTGAAGGTTTCTAATGATATGTTACTCTTGGAAAGAAAATAAAAGATGTTCTCACAAAGACTGGGTATTTTATTTCAGTGAGAGAGGAACATAAAATATTTTCTCAACTTTACCTGTTTGACTATAGTTGACTGAAGTAGTATAAGATATTTACCGAAAGTTCTACCATTACTGAGGAATATAAAATCACTACTATAACATACAATGGCCAGTTTCTAGTAAGGAGGTTCCAGCAATTACAGTCTCTCCTTTCATCCATAGATATTTGATTTGAATTGCTGTAGTTGTAGGCGGTATCTGGAGAAGGCAATGGCACCCCACTCCAGTACTCTTGCCTGGAAAATCCCATGGACGGGAGGAACCTGGTGGGCTGCAGTCCATGGGGTCGCTAAGAGTCGGATACGACTGAGCGTCTTCACTTTCACTTTTCACTTTCAGTGCATTGGAGAAGGAAATGGCAACCCACTCCAGTGTTCTTTCCTGGAGAATCCCAGGGATGGGGAAGCCTGGGGGCTGCCGTCTGTGGGGTCGCACAGAGTCAGACATGATTGAAGCGACTTAGCAGCAGCAGCAGCAGCAGTAGGCATATCCTAGTTCTAAGATTAAAAAAAATAATAATAAAAAAATAAAAAAAATAAATAAAAAATAAAACATAAAAAAAAATAACATCTCCATATCCAGGTCACTTTTTAAAGTCTGACTTAGCAGCCACAAGGTATTTCTTGGAAAAGAAAAGTAAATCTCAAATATTTAGAAGCCATTGAGTAAAAAGGAGAGTTTACCCTCAGTTGGTTTCTACGGTTTGGCTAATTGCTCTAAAAAAATTTTTTTTTTCACAAATTTAACACTTTAAATGTATTATGTGACATAACATGACATGAGTATCATGCTTGAAATATTATACCATTTTCATTCCAAAATCTGAAGATGCCTGACCAGCAATACATAATTGCTTAGGCAAATTTCCAAGTGGCACTGCAGAGATAAATAATAATAAATAACATTAAGTGAATATTTAAGTACAAGTATTATCATCCCATTCTACAGATAAAGGCATGAACTTATAGAGATGTTAAAACACCGAATACAAGGGCACGCATGTAGAAATAGCCACAGCTGAACTTCAAATCAAGGCTTAGACAAAGCCTATGACTTTAACCATGCTAGGAACTGTAAATTGCATTTTGATCTTGATCAACGTCATCTCACACTTTGAAATTACAGGTCTAGAAATCCTTTCAATAATTTAGATATCTACTCCAGTATTCTTGGGCTTCCCTGGTGACTCAGACAGTAAAGAATCCACCTGCAATGTGGGAGGCCTGAATTCTATTCCTGGGTTGGGAAGATCCCTTGGAGAGTGAAATGGCAACTCACTCCAGTATTCTTGCCTGGAGAATCCCCAAGGATAAGAGGAGCCTGGATGGGCTACAGTGCATGGGGTCGCAAAGAGTTGGACATGACTGAGCAACTAAGCACAGCACTTTGTACAGCTAGTTTATGAAACAAGTAAAAAGTGTCTCTATCAACCAATATTTACTGAGTGCTTCCTCTTAGTCTTCTATGTTTCAAACTCAAGAGATCACCATATACAAAGCACCTTTCAACATGTATTTTCTCATTGTACATCCAGACTACTCGATCCCAGTATGGCATCAGGGCAGTTTCTAGGCTTATCCTCAGTCAGTAGGTGAAGGAAATGAGAGCTGAGATAACTCTCTCAAGGCACCACAAGCAGTCAAGGGCTAAGCCAAGATTGGAAGCCAGCTCCCCCAGTTCCGAATCCTGGGCTCTGCCTTTAGCCCAGTGAGAACATGCTGCAGATCCTTCTTGCCTGGAAAGGTGTGTACGTGCAACAATTTAGTCTAGTCTACATCCCCACTATGCCACAAAGAACCTTTCTGGGTGCATTATGACTTTCACGCTTCCTAGGCATTTTTGCCTTTGTGGGCACCTTTTTCCATTAAAAAAAAAATCAAAACATATTTTACTACTGCATTGATGTCAAAATGAATATGTTGCAGTATTTTTTTGTGTAATAGTTCAATTTTCTTCTGATTTGAGAAATTGAAGACATTATCCTTGGGTTTCTGAAAGTACTGTAGGTGCCCAGGCTCCGTGCCTCCTGGGCCTAATGGAGATGATGGCCCTGGATGTGTTTCTGGGGAGTGAGAGGAAGCAAGAAAAGGAGGACTTCCTAGACTAGGAGTTCTTAATCTGAGGTAAATAGACTCCTATAACTAAACCCAATTAAGTGACACAGAAAATTCTGGACATATGTAAAACCATGCACTTTTCTGAGGAGGGGGTGCAGAGTTTACATTAGATTCTCAAGGGGATCTGTGAGCCAAAGACAGATTCAGAAGGAGACTGTCCGTTGTAAGGAAGGTGCATGGAGGAATCCATTGCAAGGCTGTCTTGAGAGAATCTCTATATGTCTGAGGATTACAGAAGCAGTTGCATAGGTTTTGATGCTCCTTGACTCAAGCATAGATACCGCCCCTTTCCCCATGACACACAGTCATGGTCAAATCTGGAACTCTGTACTAAGACAGGCCCTGAGGGAATAGTCAGGTGAGAACTCTAGCATCTGAAGCTGGCCTCCAGGATCCCAGGATTAAATCTCAAGTCTACTCCCTCCTCCACCAACTTCTGAGAACAGTGCTGTGAATCAGGAGGACATTTACTCTGAAGCGAGAAAGATCCAAAGGCTGTGAGCTTTGGCTGGGGGACAGTGGCTGATTGTTGGCAAAGTAAGACGTCAGGTGGTGTCACTGGAATGCCCTCAAGCCAGCCCTTGGCAACGGGTCCCAAATTCCTCAACAGAAGGCTCCGTCAACTAAAGGAGCCACAACACCCTTTAGGAAGCTAATAAAGAGCCGCAAACATTGGCAGAGAGAGAACTCACCCACACATTGGCAAGAGCCACAGCCGTGGCCAGGAAAGGCCTACAAAGGCTGATGAGCAGGAGCACAGATGTGGCAGCTGCTAGTCAGGGCCGGCAAGAGGCTGACGGAAGTGACTTTGGTGCTGGCTGCAGAAGAAGGCAAGAATGCCCGCCGTTACAAGACAAGGGGACAGGCTGGAGAGCCTGGGGGCTCCCAACTCTCTGAAGATGTGAGGGCTCAGAACCCCACCCCCCACCTCCACCACAGGGGACTACCCAAGTGGAGCAAGCAGGGTGGGAGTGGGCAGCCCCACAGGAAGAAGCATTTCCTCAGTGACATTCCCTAGAATGGCCAGGACACAAGAACATGAAAAGCAGACCCACTTTTCTTCAGTTTTATGATTGCTTTTGAATTCACCACACGCAGTGTACCCTGTCTTCCCGTTACGGCCTGCCCACCATCCTCCCTCTTTGGTACACCACTGTCCCAGTCCCTGAGGCTGAGCAAGAATGAGGATGAAATGAGTCTACTGCTCTTAAGGAACTGCAAAAGAACTCTGACTCTCCCAGAGAGAAGGCCCAGCCATTTGCAGTTCCTCCCACGTTAGGTCACAGGAGGTGAGTGGGCAGAGGCAGAACATGCTGGGTCAAGCCCTGGCTGGAACCATGGCAGCCAGCAGCCCACAGACAGGGAGAGCTCCTTTCTGCTCCCTTCTCATCACTCATTTCAGACACAAAGGACATCAATCCATGTGGGCTGCAGAAAACACTCACATTCGGGCACAGTACCGGAATGCTTGGTTCTTCGAGGTCTTACACTGAATGGAAAAAATGTGAGCAGACTTTTCATCAAGTCCCATTCCAATTATCTCGCCATTGAGGGGGTGGGCGTGGGCAAAATTGCCTTCTTAGCATGCTAATAAAGATCTCTTGTAGAAGTTTCTTCTAATGACTGGGAGAAGTATCTGCCTACTTTCTTTGCGTTTTTCTGTTCTCAAGTTGTATTCCCCCCTGTTTTTATACTGCTTTTCTCCAACTAGCCTCTCCTTGGAAATACAAGTTTCCATTGGAGGTCTATTTAAATGGATGCTGTATCTCTTTAACTCATACACTAGAAACTTAGAAATCTGTTTTTTTTTTTTTCATTCCAGAGGGATATTTTTGGAAGAGTGGCAGGGGTCGGGGGAGGAAGACATTATCACTTGTCAATCAAAGTGTATTTGCAAATACTTGGTTTGTATCAAACAGTACAACTTGGATGGTGAAACAAATGGTATTATACTCATTAATTTTTTTTTTACAAAAAGATGTGCCAGAGAAAACATATGCATCATGTGTGTTCAACTACTATTTTTATGATATGATTATTCTTTCTTTTGAAAAATATCCTTTACCTTCAAGCTTATAAAAAATATAAATTATTTCTTCCATGTCCAAGTTGATTCCCTACTGTTTGATTACTGTTACACAAAAAGGAGAATAAAACGTGTTCATTAAAGTAATTTAGTGCAAATTGGGCATAACACAAAATTACATTATTAACAGCTGTTAAATGACTATAAAATGTAATTAGACACACTCAATTCACTACTCATGAACTACCTGATTTCTAAAATATCGATTTAGAACTGGTGATGATCACGACCAAAGAGAAACATATTCAGATTCTAGTTTAAATTCCTAGTAATGGATGTATCCCCCTAAGACCTTTATTGTGATCCAAATAGGAGGAGGAAACAGTTTTTAAGCACAGAAGGAAGGGGATGTTGAGTTATCAACAGAGGTGCGGCCGAGTTCCCACTGAATCCCTGTCAGCTGCATGAGGCATGAGTTCCTTGGTTAAATTTTAACCTTGGCTTACAAAGAAGCAACAAAGCCCAGCACAGATACTTCTCCTATAGCTGTTTATGACTATTGCTCCTCTCAGCTTCCTCACTTTCTTGGCTGCCTTTTCAAGCCATTTTGTTCATCTGTTTAATACAAAATAATATAAGAAAAATAAAAATAAAGTAAAAGAAAGCCAGCCAAAACAATACTAGAGATGTTCATATCTGCCCTTTGCTTCTTTAAGGCTGAATGAATGAAAGCAGGGTGACGGGATGTCTAATAAATGCTTTGGGATCTCAAGTAAAACATCAGTGGGTGCTCATTCAGAACTCCTTACTCAGTCATCCTGGCCCCTCGTATTCTGTCCCCTGACCTATCTTCTCAGTCTGATCTTCAGCTTCTCCTCTCCCAACCAGGAAGTCTGCTATTTAACCAGACTGTTCCTGGGCCTCGATCACTCTTCCTTTTTCACAGTTCACTCTTCCCTTCAAGGTATGGTTTCCACCTGCGTTTACCTTGCCTCCCTGGAGCTTAACTAAATCCCCCACTGGAGGTCCTGCTTTCCTCCTCAATTCCCTTGTAGCCCTTAGTCTGGGTTTCTTTTATAATCACTGTGATACTGTGTTCTTGGATGAGACAGTAGGATGGTTCAGTGGTTAAGGCATGGACTCTGGAGTCAAGACAAAATGCCTTTCAATCCTGTTGCTTCCCGTTCCTCGTGGTGAAATTACAGGAAAGTTGCATCCCTTTTCTGAGCTTCACTCTCAGTGTTTATAAAATGGACACCATGCATGGTATAGTTTCCTTATCCCTAGTCCTGATGCCATGAGTTTTGGAATTTAGAAATTTGGGGATTCTTAAAAGTATGGTGCAGACTTTTGTTCCTACAAAACAACCCCCTACCCATGGGTTCTGGGGTAGGGCTTAAAAGCAAACATCTTATATGTTTTCAGACAGTGAACACAAATGAATAACTTACACAAAGTGGAAAAAAATGACAAATAGCCTCATGTCAGTTTATGAAAAAAGTTCAGGTCTGCTTTTGCTGTCAGATTAGTTCAGTTCAGTTCAGTTCAGTCACTCAGTTGTGTCCGACTCTTTTCGCGACCCCCATGAATTGCAGCACGCCAGGCCTCCCTGTCCCATATGAAAAAATCATATGACTCAACTCTGGGTTTTTAAAGCGTTGTATTTTAGATTTGAGGATAAAGGACTGTGGACCCAAGAGGATTAAATGAAACATGTATAACATCATGGCACTGGCACGTACTAAATGCTATGTGAAAGTCACCTATCATTAGCAATCATTCACTGACTTGTTTTTAATGCCTTACTGACAGCGAGGTCTTGGAGAGGCAGAGGTTGTGTCTCAAATTCCAGTGCCTTCACACATTGCACTGTAGTTTGTAGGAGCTTAATAAATGATGTCTGACTGCATGAAAGACATCACCTCAGTGCTTGAATACATTTCTGGTCACAGAAATGTCTAACTTTATACAAGGATGAACAATCCAAGACTAGGCCCAAATTCCTCCAACATGAAGTTGACAGTCTGGATCACAAAGCAGTGAAAGAGAGCAAAATGAAGCCACATGGATTTTTTTCCAGGAAAGGCTGGATTGCGTCATTTGTCATGACATCAAAACAACATGACCACTTTCACACACAGAGTGGGAAAGAATGCTGTTGGATGAGGCATGATCCACACCCCTGGCAGGGGAGTGAAAGCCAGGGCCAGAGAGAGGCATTTGACCCAGGGGTCATGTGAAGCCGGGGTGGGAACTGAGAGGGAAAGCAGCTGACTCCCTGGGTGGGATGAGCGCTTCAGTGCACGAGTTGGTGGTCTCGAGGGCAGTTCCCCTCCAAAGGCAGCCCCGGCACACCAGACTAATTGGTCTTTTGTTGGCAGCCCTCAATGCAGGCCCCCATTTGAATAGGCCTCCTTCTCTCAGGCTGACACCCCTAAGAGGGATTCAGAAACTTTGTGAGTAAGTTGACCAAGCTTAACTGAAGCAATAAAAGCTTCAGAGCCCTTCAAGATCTTTCCACAAGGAGAAAGATCTTGCCAACACGTTAGAGGGGTCTGTCTTCCCTCCCACAGGGGGAAAGGCCTCACCAACATCATGTCGAGATATTCATACAGAGGAAGGAAGAAGAGATCCCTGTGGAGAAAAATGAGCTGGCTTCTATATCAGCTGAGATATGGTTTATTGAATGGCAGGTCACTTCGCCTGGATGATCAGCCATTTGTCATATGTGACTAGAGGCCCCTGGGAATCAGGGCCTGGGAATATGAAAGGAAGCAAAGGGAGCTCTGGCCCAGGGAAACCTTTTCCAGCACAAATTCATTCATTAATTCCTCTAAAGTCTGCTTTTGTCTTCTAACCTCAAGGCCACCTCTGAGTTCAAGATGGCCCCAAAGTGTGAACCAGTACTATTAACAGGACAAAGTCTACCAAGAGCTAGCTGATAGAGGGTCATTGCTCCTACAATACTCTGCACAAAAGTAGTCATATTCAAAGAGGTTCTGTATGCACATGAGACTCTGTAAGTACATATTTTAAGAGACTCTGTAAGTTCCATGTGGCTTCATTCTGCTCTTTCACTGCTTGGTGATCCAGACTGTCAACTTAGAAGGACTATTTGGAGTCCTTCTAAAGTGAAGATCTTGTAGCTAAAGCTATACCTGGAAAGTCATGAGCCTGCTGTTGTCATTTCAGCAAATGTATATGAATTAAGCTAATCCACGTGGTTCTAGCCAGTTAACTCAGTGATGTTGCCACTATCAAAACCATTTTTGAATCCCCTTCTGGGGGAGTATTTCCAGTTTGCACCATATTCTTAAGAATCTCTACAATGGTGACAAACCTGTGTATTTGGAATTTGAGTTTTGGATAGAAGCCATATATTACCCAAAGACAAAAATTAAGTAGGTGGTACAGGAAATTCCATTTGAAAACAGAATAATGAAGAAGCAATGCTTTCTTGAGTGACTAACCATATAGAGAGATGAATGTTTACTGAGCTCTCACCATGTGGCAGGTATCTTTATATGGCCTAAATCTCATTTCTTTTTTAAAATAACCACCTTGAGGCAAGTATCATTACTTTCATGTAGAAATTGAGACTCAGAGAACTCAAGTAACTCCTGCAAGGTCACACAGCATAGCAGTGGGAAAGCCAAGATTGCTGGCCCTTTCTTCTATTTATCTGTAAACTAGTGGGTGCTCTTCCTGTTATAGCATACTGCTTTCTTTGAAAGTCATTAATATAGGTGAAAAGGAGTAGGCCTTTCAACTTTGATATACTCACAAAATGTCTTTATCCTCTTTTAACCATCCTGGGAATTCTTTGATAAATGTGATAATTCTGATGGAAATGACTTATTTTTCCTGAATTAATTTGTTTTTTAACTTCCAAGTACACCTCACAGTGCTAGTGGTCCTTAGAGAGTTTTCATCTCTAGTTGGGAAGAGAGACCCACCCTCCCCCACACCACTCACACCAACAATCAAATAAACAGATGAAAAGCAAGTAAACACGATACTATAGGTGTTAATGAGATCTGTGAAGAAAACAGCTAAGAGGCTGTGATAGAGAATAAGGGTGCCTAATTTTTAGGCTCTCTAAAGCTGACAGGCTGAAAGGACAGACATACAAAGCGTGAAAATAAAGAGCATTCCAGACAAAGGCAATTAGCGTTTGCAAAGGCCCTGAGGCAGGAAAGAGCTTTGGTATGTCCAATTGGACAGCAAAAAGGTCAATGTTATGTGAGTATGGTAAATAAAGGGAAGCAGTGGTACAAGATAAGGTGGAAGGGAAAGTTAGAAGCAGATTATGTAGAATTTTCTAAAGTGGTAAAGACTGAATTCTGTCTCAGATGAATAGGGAGCCATAGGAGGTTTGGGGGCAGAGGCTAACATGATATGATATTCACTGAAAACAAGTTACTGGCTGAAGTTGTGAGACGGAATTAGACAGAAGCAAGAGTGGGAAGTGGGAAGCCCCTTCATTGCAGTGTAAAGGAAAGTGATCCTTGCTGACTTGGGCTAGGGGGATCACAGTAGATATTGGAGAAAGGGGGATGGACTGGGAAATAAATTTAGGAAAGGATGCAATGGACTTCCCTAATGAAATGATGTGGGGCCTAAGGCAAAGAGGCTTGCATGACTTGGTGAACTGAATGGTAGTGCCATCCACCGAGCCAGTGAAGACTGGAAAAGGAACAACAGTATGCTGAGGAAAATCAACACTTCACTCTCAGACTTGCTATGTTTTGCAAAGGCTTTTAAATATCTACATGGAAATGCCAGTTAGGCAGTGAAGATGTGAATCTAGCCTAAAAATATAAATTTGGGAAGCATCAGCATATGTTTTGTCTATAATCATGGGGACTTGATGAGATTACCTAGGGAGAGTGCGTACACAGTAAAAAGAAGATGGAAACTGACCCAAACTGGAAGATTTCCAACTTTAAGAGGCTGAGCAGAGGAAGGGAGTCAGTAAAGGAGGACTGGAATCACAAAGGAGACTGGGAAGAGGAAAGAGCTTTAATTTCTGACTCCCTAAACCCTGCTGCTGCTGCTACTGCTGCTAAGTCGCTTTAGTCATGTCCCGACTCTGTGCGACCCCAGAGACGGCAGCCCCACCAGGCTCCCCCGTCCCTGGGATTCTCCCAGGCCAAGAACATTGGAGGGCTTGCCATTTCCTTCTCCAATGCGTGAAAATGAAAATGAAAGTGAAATCACTCAGTTGTATGCCGACTCTTGGCGACCCCATGGACTGCAGCCCTACTAGGCTCCTCTGCCCCCATGAGATTTTCCAGGCAAGAGTACTGGAGTGGGTTGCCATTGCCCTTCTCTAGGACTCCAGAATTCTAGGATAAGGGGGATGGGAGCTGTTACCTACCTTTACAGCACATGGACCTCAATGGTTCCTATAAAGTAACAGTGCCTGGTTTTCGTGCTTGATAATCAGTACTGGGTCCTGGCCTCAAACTACTATTTCTTGGGGTCAGCTCCTCTGCCAAAAAATCTGAGAAGCTCTCTGTATGGTTAGTGTACTTTCCTGGTGCCTTGAGCGTTAGTGAGCCAGGGCAGGAAGCAGCTCACAGGAAATGCTGTTAAGTATTGCCAAAGCCACGGCTTTGGGACTTACAAGCACCCACAGGGAGGTAGCACAGAACGTGAATATTCAAAAGATCTAACAATAACTTGCCTTCTAATGTCCTTAAGAATTCCTCATGCCCACTGGCTGCATCTGCTGGTTGACAGGCCCTGCCTCATACAGGCTGAGCTGATTGTTAAGTGGGGAAGGAGCACGAGCAACTAAGACAAGCCCATCCTAATGTTCACAGCCAAGTGTGAATACAAGCGCTGGACTAGCGTCGTAACCTTTGGCAAACTTGGCCTTCAGCGCCATGGTGGTGTACAGGCTGACCTTTCCCAGAACGTGTGTTATATTCACGTTATCGGCCTGTCTCTAGTAACCTAAACCGTCCCCTTGAAGCGAGGACCTCAATGTTCTGAATGTTGTTCCCCCACTTACCCCCCATGCCTAGCACAGGGCCTGCTCGTGCTGATGACGTAACTTATGATGTGACTCCACTTTATCCAGCAGTGGGGGCTTGGAGTGGGTTGATAGTTAGGCCTGATGGAGAAGGAGGCCAAGTCTAAATTCCTGGCTTCCCAGAGACCACTAATATTAGGATTCTCTAGGTGGGCACCAGCTCCAGTGGCTCTACAGGCAGCCTGAACAAATTTATTCACAATGTTTAGAGAAAAGGGAGGTGAAGCTATAGATCTGAGATTGGGGGCTGTCCCATGACCATGAGGCCTGAGTGTTTTCCAGGGTAGGTAGTTTTTCAGGGGGTTAGTCAGCCTGTTACACACACTTGGTGTGAGGCCAAGTTTTGCCAATGTTAGACGCTAGTCTAGTGCTTGTATTCACACTTGAGTGTGAACATTAGGATGGGCTTGTCTTAGTTGCTCGTGCTCCTTCCCTGCTTCCCAATCAGGCCAGCCTGTATGGGGCAGGGCCTGTCAACACAGCAAATGTGGCCAGCGGGCAGCCCACTTGGGATGCATGGACAGTAGGCCCCAAGTTAGCCTTGGATGCCTCTCTGTTAAAGGAGAACAGCTCTGCCCGAAGTAAGGACTGCAGTGGACCCCATCTCAAAGCAAGGAGCTCTGACCAAGAGGATGCACAAAACATCCTCATTCCAGGCCCAGGTTCTGCTTGACAGTCCAGGGCTAACCTCTTCCCTGGCGGACGGGTCAGCAGCTCCTAGGGTCAGCAGCTCCCAGGGGGCACTTATACACCATGGAGAGAGATCCGCATGCCTGTTGGGCTTTTCTGAGGGCACTACCTGGCAACCTATGTGGAATTCCTTTTCTCCACGGCTACAGTCACTTAAGAACTGAAAGTGCCATTCAATCCAACCTAACACAAGAATAACTAGTCGCTGTGGTCATAAGAGTGTCTAAATATGTGAAGAAGTTAGATAGTCAGCACCTAGCAGTTACTAGCATGGGCTTTTGGAGCCAGATGGAACTGGGTTACAAATCTCAATTCTACTATTAGTCAGGCTCTGAGCTACTCTATTTTATAATGTTTCTACTTTCAATGACAATGGCAGAACACAGGAGCAGGGAACCTCCCAATGTTGTTGGGAAGTTGAATGTCATAACGTACATACAGCACTTTACCTGCCACGCAGTAAATGCTGTAAAAACCTTTAGCTATGATTATCACTATTATAAAAGCAGTAATAGGCATAATGGTCAGCAGTCAGTCCAGCACCAGTCTAACCCAGAATGAAACCCTGGCTCTGCTTTTTTTTTTCACTAGATGACCTTGGGCAAGTCATTTAACCTCTCTGAGACTCAGTTTTCCTATCTATAAAGTACGGTTAATAAATGTTCTTATCTCAAGAGTTCAACTGTTCTATGCAGATTTAAATATTAATAGGTATGGATGGGTTGGGGGAAAACAAAAGAAAAAAAAAACAGAAAAAGGAAAATAAGTTTCGAAATCACTGTATACTATTCATCCCTAGAGAGTTGCAATGCACCTAACAAAGGACTGAGGGCTCTTAACAAGTCCTGCAGCAAAGCAAGCGTTTCTAATCGTTACATAACTCCATGTTTTCTCCAAAATTATGTGATCTATAGACCCCCGTTCATGACACACTATATTAATGCCTGGTAGACTAATAACCCAGAGACGACTTAGAAAAATACTCCAGCTACCAAGTAATGTTTCAATACATGTTACAAACAATATTTAATACATATGCATTAGAATTCACTTGGAATTAAATGTGGTGGGTGGCAAGGGTCTTTGACTTTTCTCTGCCTGGGATTTTCTTTAGTAGGCTAGGGCATTCTGCCAAGGTGCAGGAGGAGGGTATGGTGTGTCTCGAAATTGCTTATCTTGTAGTCACTGGAGTGGAAACACTTTGTGGACCACTACCTAAGGCAGGGCATAAATCGAGAAGGCCTTAGAAGCTCAATGCCTCTTTTCTATTAACTCTCTATTATCCAGGGTTATGAAGCACCAGCAACTCTCATCCAAGGTCAATGGAAAAGACTACCAAGGCTAGCGTGTTACCCGGTACACCTCATATTCCTACTGGAGGTTGTTATTCGTTGCTCAGCCATGTCCAACTGCCTTGCAACCCATGAACTGCGAGCACGCCAAGCTCCCTGTCCTTCACCATCTCCCAGAGCGGTGGCGAAACTCATGTCCATTGAGTTGGTTGATTGCCATTTGGACCCGATCTCATCTCTGTCACCCTTCTCCTCCTGCCCTCAATCTTTCCCAGCATCATGGATCTTTTCAGTGAATCAGTTTCTTTGCATGCAGGGAGCGCCAAAAGGGCTCAACTTGTTATTCCCTACCCCCAACACACCCCATCCATCCGCACAAAGTGCCCTAGTCACCCCATATCCTCACCCCAGCAGGACAGTCAGTGAATACCCAGCAGAGGCTACCTGTACCCAACCACTGGCCTGGGAGTTGGGAGACCAGGCTTTTCCTCTGGTGTGGCCACTAATTGGCCCCATAACCTTAGAAAAAACCCTAGCAGAGCCCACATCTCTAGGCTTAGACTTCAGACCAGCAAAGTTGAGATGTTGACTTAGATAGTTTCAAAACTTCTGTGTATCTTCAGCTTTAGCATTTGAGATGAGCAAAGACTTTCACTCTATGTTTTAGAACAGGAAACAGGTACAGACAGGTTAATGGCTTCTTTAAGATCACACTAATAGTGGCAGATCTAAAAGCAGACATGTCTTGACTGCCTGTCTTCCCTACCAGAGAGCTCTCCCAATACCTTCTGTATTTCAGGAATGCCAGACATCAAGTGAAAGGTCATTAAAACAAAAAAACCAAATTGAAGCCAAAAAATCAGAACATACACTCTACCTTAAGACATCCTCCAAACAGGTTAATTTCCTGGCCTGAATTTATCCTTTATGTTGTTCATCATTTTCTATGTTGGGTCCTTCCTTATTTTCTTCGTTTTTCTTAATAGGCACTGTATGTTTTTCTCACCTATTACCTAATTCCCCCTTCCTTTCAAGACCACAAAAAAGATCTCCATGCTATTACAAGGTGAGTCTTTGGCTTGGGTTTCACACCTGAAACTGAACAGCTTTCCTTTCTGGTCCTTTGACCAGGAGCCTCAATTTCTCTAAGGTAGTGGTTCTGTAACTTGAGTGTGCATTCACAATCACCTGGAAGGCTTAGTGGAAAACATTACTGGGCCCTACCCCACAGTTCCTGATTTTTACAAGCTCCAAGGTGATGCTACTACTGATGGTCCAGGGTCTACCCTTTAAGTGAAGTGAAGTCACTCAGTCGTGTCCGACTCTTTGCGACCCCATGGACTGTAGCCTACCAGGCTCCTCTATCCCTGGGATTCTCCAGGCAGGAATACTGGAGTGGGTTGCCATTTCCTTCTCCAGGAGATCTTCCCAACCCAGGGATCGAACCTGGGTCTCCCGTATTGCAGGCAGACGCTTTACCATCTGAGCCACCAGGGAAGTCCCTTTAAGAACCCCTTTAATGAAAGAGTTCTAAGCTGCCACCTTGATGTTCTCAGCATCACAGCTTAGTGTCCATGGAAAGTGGGCCTCAGCTCTAAAGAAGCCTGTTGATTTGAATCAGAAACAACAACCAAAAACGCCATTTATTTGGGGGAACCTCATCTAAAAGTGATTTTGATCATGCTGATTGACAGGCAACGTTTTCATGGCACACTACCAATTCCAAAGCTAACGAGTACACTGGAGTGCCAGTAACGAGACAGTGATGGGCGTGAATAAGCACAGCCTTGCTTTTACAGATGACACCTAGGAAAGGTTCCTGTGGCATTTTTCTACTCTCTGATCAAGAATATGCCTTGTTGTCTGGTTTGTGGTTTGCTTTCAAATCACTGAGGACCAAAGTGCATTGGAGAGGGAGTGTGTGAGGTGTGTGCTAGGGAGGAGGTCTAGGGATTTGCAGAAGCCAAGTTTCAGTCCTGGCTCTGCCAGACCATCTACAGGAATGTGGCCAGTCCTTTCCTCTCTCTGGGCCATGCTCTTTCCAGCTGTGCAATGAACTCACCAGAAGCATATATTCCTGTAGATTTTAAAAAGTGTGGCAAGTTTGGGGAGGAAAAAAATAACAAAACAATTCAGTTTTTTGAGGGTTCAGGATGGGGAGCACATGTATACGCCTGTGATGGATTCATTTTGATATTTGGCAAAACTAATACAATTATGTAAAGTTTAACAAAAAAAAGTGTGGCAGTTTGGGGGAGGAAAAAAAATAACAAAACAATTCAGTAGTCTAAGATATTTTGAGACTCACTTCATTTTCTATGCCCTTCTAGAAAGTCACCATGATAATGGAGTGATGTTGAGCATCTTTTCATGTGTTTGTTAGCCATCTGTATGTCTTTTTTGGAGAATGTCTATTTAGTTCTTTGGCCCATTTTTGATTGGGTCGTTTATTTTTCTGGAGTTGAGCTGTAGGCAGTTGCTTGTATATTTTTTGAGAAGTTAGTTAGTTTGTCGGTTGCTTCATATTGCTATTATTTTCTCCCATTCTGAAGGCTATGAGGTACCATTTCACACCAGTCAGAATGGCTGCGATCCAAAAGTCTACAAATAATAAATGCTGGAGAGGGTGTGAGAAAAGGGAACCCTCTTACACTGTTGGTGGGAATGCAAACTAGTAAGCACTATGGGAGAACAGTGTGGAGATTCCTTAAAAAACTGGAAATAGAACTGCCTTATGATCCAGCAACCCCCACTGCTGGGCATACACACTGAGGAAACGCAGAAGGGAAAGAGACACGTGTACCCCAATGTTCATCGCAGCACTGTTTATAATAGCCAAGACATGGAAGCAACCTAGATGTCCATCAGCAGATGAATGGATAAGAAAGCTGTGGTACATATACACAATGGAGTATTACTCAGCCATTAAAAGAATACATTTGAATCAGTTCTAATGAGGTGGATGAAACTGGATCCTATTATACAGAGTGAAGTAAGCCAGAAGGAAAAACATAAATACAGTATTGCTAACGCATATATATGGAATTTAGAAAAGATGGTAACAATAACCCTGTGTACGAGACAGCAAAAGAGACACTGATGTATAGAACAGTCTTATGGACTCTGTGGGAGAGGGAGAGGGTGGGGAAGATTTGGGGGAAGAATGGCAATGAAACATGTAAAATATCATGTAGGAAACGAGTTGCCAGTCCAGGTTCGATGCATGATGCTGGATGCTTGGGGCTGGTGCACTGGGACGGCCCAGAGGGATGGTATGGGGAGGGAGGAGGGAGGAGGGTTCGGGATGCGGAACACATGTATACCTGTGGCGGATTCATTTTGATATTTGGCAAAACTAATACAATTATGTAAAGTTTAAAAATAAAATAAAATTGGAAGAATAAAAAAAAAAAAAAGAAAGTCACCATGAACTTTGACATAGTAAAGGTTCTGAGAATTTCTGAAGGAACATAACCCTTTAATGTTGTTTAACTTGACATGTTCTCTAAATATGGGCTCCCAAAGTGACTCAGTGGTAAAGAATCACCTGCTAATGCAGGAGATTCAAGTTCAGTCCCTGGGTCGGGAGGATCCCCTGGAGGAGGAAATGGCAGCCCACTCCAGTATTCTTACCTGGAGAATCCCATGGACAGAGCAGCCTGGTAGGCTATAGTCCATGGGGTTGCAAAGAGTCAGTCATGGCTGAGTGACTAAGCATGCGTGCACATCCTCTAAATATGTGTCCATAACACACCTTTTCATGTTATTAACATGTAGTGTATCAGCAGTCAAAAGGCACCAGTATACCCTAGGTTCATCTACCTCATTAATACTCAAAAGCGCTCCTTTTTATTGCTGAGTAATATTCCATTCTATATATGTACCACAGCTTCAGAGTGAAGTAAGTTGGAAAGAGAACAACAAATATTGTATATTAATGCATATATATATATATATATGTACATATATATGGAATCTAGAAGGATGGTGCTGATGAGCCTGTCTGCAGGGCAGCAGTGGAGACGCAGACATAGAAAACGGACTTGTGGACACAGTCGGGGTGGAGGGAGTGGGACGAATGGAGAGAGTAGCATGGAAACATAAACACTACCGTATGTAAAACAGATAGTCAGTGGGAATTTGCTATATGACTCAGGGACCTCAAACTGGGGCTCTGTGACAATGTAGAGGGTGGGATGGGGTGGGAGGTGGGAGGGAGGTTTAGGGGGGACATGTGTATACCTATGGCTGATTCATGTTGATGTATTGCAGAAACCAACACAATATTGTAAAGCAGTTATCATTCAATTAAAAATAAATTTTTAAAAAATGTTATGGTAAGGGAAACCAAAAAAAAGGGGGGCACCAGTAATCTTTGGGTGATCCCCTGCATGGGGTCGAGGAGTTGGCTCTCAAGAATTGCAGCTGACATCACAGAGATTGGGGAATGTCTGTGACATCAGGGGCTCATACCACTCCAGGCAGGGTTCTCTCAGCCTCTGCAACTTAGACAAGGCCTTCTGTAGGTGTGCCCTTCCTCAGTGAGGACTATGCCCATGGAGGCCTAGATCCCACATGGTGAGATGCGGCAGTAGCTTTCTGGGGGTTTTAGGAAGGGCCTCAGACTCACACTTGCACTTGGTGTTAAAGAGGCATGGGATACTCCTGCTGGTAGATGACCCTTCACTGTGACCTCATCTACTGCACCTGGGGTTTTCTCACTCACTCTGTACCTTGGCTGTGGTGTCTGCCCATTTCTCACAGGCCTGTCAACTCTATGCAGCTTCAGTGTTCTCCACCCCTCTGGCATGGGTGACTTTGCTATTTAATCCAGCTGATCTCTTAGAAGCATCACTGTGTCCACAGGCAAAAACCAGACATTTTCTTCTCCACAAAAGTAAGTGTGTAGTTTGGGACACATGCTATTGTAGTTAGTTGAGTATCCATCTCCTCCTAACAAGCTGTAGCACTCCTGAGGTTTGCGAGCATATTTTATCCATTTTCTGAGGAAGACTATTCTGGACTAAGCCCTGTGGAGACTGCAAGTAAAAAGATGAGGAGTATGCAGAGTCTAAAAACTGGTACAAATGAACTTATTTACAAAACAGAAATAGAAGTCACAGATGTAAAAACCAAACTATGGTTATGGGGAGGGGAAGCAGCAGAAGGATAAACTGGGAGATTAAGGTCAACATATACACACTACCATATGTAAAATGGTAGCTTGGTGGCAAAGAATCTGCCTGCCAATGTAGGAGACACAGGAAATGGTGGTTTGATCCCTGGGTCAGGAAGATCCCCTGGAGCAGGAAATAGCAGCCCACTCCAGTATTCTTGCCTAGAGAATCTTATGGACAGAAGAACCTGGGGGGCTACAGCCCATGGGGTTGCAGAAAGTCAGACATGACTGAGCATGCACACATCCATGAAGGACCTACTGTATAGCACAAGGAACTCTACTCAACCCTCTGTAATGGCCTATGTGGGAAAAGAATCTAGAAGAGAGTGGATATATATGTATCACCTGAACTAACATTTTAAATCAACTAAACCCCAATAAAAATTCATTAAAAAAAAAAAGACAAGGAAGACAGTCAAGAGAGAAATCTGGAGCAGTAAGGAGACAATCACAATGCAGTGTGACATGGATTAGGCAAGAGGGAAGCACACAGTGCTGTTGGAGAATTTGATTGTTCTGGGGTGGGCAGAGAGGTGTTAGAAGTTAGGGAAGGCTTTGCAGAGGATGTTCCCTTTGTATTAGAAGCATCTGTACTAGAAGGCAATGGCTCCCCACTCCAGTACTCTTGCTTGGAAAATCCCATGGACGGAGGGGCCTGGTGGGCTGCAGTCCATGGGGTCGCTAGGAGTTGGACACGACTGAGCAACTTCACTTTCACTTTTCACTTACATGCATTGGAGAAGGAAATGGCAACCCACTCCAGTGTTCTTGCCTGGAGAATTCCAGGGACAGGGGAGCCTGGTGGGCTGCTGTCTCTGGGGTCGCACAGAGTCGGACATGATTGAAGCGGCTTAGCAGCAGCAGCAGCAGTACTGGATGTAGGAAGGACAAATGGCGATAATATTCTAGTAGAAGCAAAAGTCCAGAGGTCTGTAAGTGGAGAGTACGTATCTGGAGGGGATCTCAGTCTAAGCACAAGTGGAAATAAAAAGCTAAATAGCAAAACTTCAAATTTTATGACACATGCTAATTCCACTAGTGATTTCCTGGAGTGCTGTGCTAGTGATGATTGTTCAAAATTGAGATATAATTCATACACCATAAAATTCACCCTTTTAAAGTGTACAATATGTATAGTGCTAGTGTATTCACAGAGTTGCACATCTATCACCAGGATCTAATTTTAGGACATTTTAAACACTATCACCCCCTCCAAAACCCCCCCATTCATTAAGTAGTTACTCCCCATTCTCCTCTCATCCCAGCCCCTGGCAACCACTAGCGCCCCTTCTGACTCTATGGACTTGCCTCTTTTAGACATTTCACATGGACAGACTCACACACTATGTGATCTGTCTCTGACTTCTTTCACTCAGTGTAATGTTCTCAAGGTTCATCCATGTTGTAGGATGTATTGGTACTTCACTCCTTTTTACGGCTGAATGATATTCCATTGTGTGGGTGGACCACATGTTGTTTATTCATCATCAATTCTGAGGAGGATCTGAGGCCAACTCAAGAGCAGCAGGGAACAGAGCTGTGGCTGTGGATATCTGCTAAGGCACTGGGTGAAAGAGGGCGACAGACCTTCCTGCAGGCCACAGATTTTTTTCATCCTGCTAACAGAGGATTGGTTTATTTGCAACTACTGCCTGATACCCAGTTTGATTCAAGAAGTCTAACAAACTGATAAAATTGCATGCTTTAGGAAACATAGTACTGAATAGAATATCTTCAAAGAGATGTCCAGATATGTGCAAGGTCCTAAGAAGCCAGAGTCAGAAGAGAAGGGTGGCCAGGGATCATCTGAGCTCTCCTCTTTGCTTGCTTTTTAAAATAAAGTAATCAGGGGACTTCCCTGGTGGTCCAGTGGCTAAGACTCCACACTCCCAATGCAGGGGGCCCACGTTTGATTCCTGGTCAGGGAACTCGATCCCACATGCCGCTACTAAGAGTTCACATGCCACAACTAAAAAATCTTATGTGCTGCAACTAAGACCTGGTGCAGCCAAATAAATTAATAAATAGAAAGAAACGTATTTTTTAGGGGTTTAAAAAATAAGTAAAAATAAATACAATTTTTAAAAGTAACCAATGCCACCAATAGCCTTTCTAAAATGACATCATTTCTGTTTTACATAATAGCCTGGAGACTTCTGAACACAGACAGACATTTTAAACAAACCAGGGGAAAATGCCTAAAAAAGCCTACGACAAGTAGAGATCCAAGTAGATGTGCCAGGAAACGCCAAGGCAACAGCAAAAGAAGGATGGCCTGGCTTCCTGGTGGCTCTTCACTTCCTGTCCCAGAGTTCTGTGAGGCTCCTGTAACCCTTACAATGCTAACTCACGAGTGTTTCTATTATTTGCAGCAAGACATCCAAAATTCCTGGGAAAGTTTCTCCAGCCCACATTATTAGGGCTCAGGAAATCTCTGTAGACTCAAGCCTGTGTTCATGCAAATGACCCCCGGGACCAGGATTCAGATACAAATTCAGAGATGCTTCTTTATCAGTGGTATGTAGAGAATGCTATTCTCCACTTACAAGATCCAGAAATCCTGCTTAAAGATCCACGTACCCATCACTGAATATCCTTAACCTTCTCTTGGGGGGCTCATGATGAATAGACATTTTATAATACTTGGATGGAGGAAAGTGAGAATAATACAAACTTGTTGTTTGAAGAGCTGAACTACAAGTTAATCCAAAGATGAAAATGATATTACAGATTTGGAAACTGCAAAATTACTAACAACCAGGAAAACAGCTAAGAAAAGTAATCTCCATGCAAAAAGCCCCAGTTCAATGGCCTCAAAAGAAAACCCTATAAAATGATTCGTAGTTGTGTGCCTCAAAACTAAGATGTAAATAAAAGACACATTAGAAACATACGTTGACTTTTAAAACAGACTGAATGTGGTGAAAAGGAAACTACATTAAACAAGAAATAATCTTTTTTAGTGCCGATTAAACTTAGTTTTATTTTGCCCGCAGCATTTCCAAATGAGGGTGGGAGTAGGGCAAAGCCTACGGCGAACTTTCTCAAAAAAAAAAACATGCAGAGGCCTTCTCTTCTTTGAAAAAAGAATCAGTGCTGACTCTATGCAGACACCTGCTACCTGGCACTCAGCCAACTTGCTAACCCAATGCTGTGGTTTCAGTTCTAATTAGCAAGCACGCGTCATCCAGAATGCATTAATCTATTCCTGGTGATTTTGCAGAGTATCTGGCGGGATTATTTCAGGAAAGGGTGGACATAAACCTTCTTTCACAAGGATCTTTACTAGGAAACGCGACTTGTATGCATATCTTGAAAATCCCAGGGACATCCGTACCAAGTGAATAATGCTACATTTACGGAAACTTTCATGGACTGTACAATGTCACGTTTACGCAAACTCTTGGGAAGAGACCTTTCGAGAGTCTCATTACCTGCCCCTATCAATGGGGAGAAACCAGAGGTGCTCCACAAAGCTTCCAACAAGCTATGAGTGATAAGAGAAGATAAATGTAAAAATGAAGATCCATTTAAATTGAAAGTTATTTATTTCAGACACACTGCAAGGATGGAAGATAACTTGTCATGGAATTTTTGAAATTAAGTGGTAAACTCACTTACTACTTTGGTACTGGATACAAAATGGCAGAATTAGAGGGGGACAGAAACTGATAGTGTCAAATCCTTGCCTGCATTCTTCTTAGAATCATTCTTGTGCCTCAGTTCTCTATCTGTAAGTGGGCAGCAGGGAACATTGTAGTTTGATACGAGGTCTCATGATTACAAACATAGGAGCTCTCAATCTGTCTTTGCTTTGATATGAAGGTGCATTTAGTAGGAGCACGGTGGCTGGCTTTTTCAATGTCAAGTCTCAAAGATTATATATATTGCTTCACAATTGCCTAATTTTCCCTTCCCTAACATAAAGGGATCAAACATTAATAACGACAGCCAAACAATTAGAAAAAACAAGACAATATTTTATTCAATATTTAGATTTTCTTTTCTAAACATTAATATAGGTTGTTATTTATTGAGCACCTGTAAGTAAAGATAATGGGATGAAGCACATTCCCTACTTTATTTCATTGATCCTCCCAGCCACCCATTGGGTAAATTCTAGAACGGATGATTTCTATCTTACAGATATGAAGAAAGAGAAGAGGGTAAAATGACTTGCCCAGGGCCACTCATCATGAGTGATAGAACTGGGCTGAACTTTTTCCAAAATTTACAATTTGTTGCTCTGGATTTAATGTAAGACTGTTTTGAGATCTCTAAAATATGACATTTAATTATAAGGCATAACACAGAATGTTAGTTCAGCAAAATTCAGAATACCTAGATGTTACATTACTTCCCAAACTAGACTGAAGGTAGACTGAGGTTCAGGGCTTATATGTATGAAGAAAGAAAAATGAGTCTCCCATTTATTTATTCCTTAGATACTAGGGCTCCCCTTCATGGACCACAGCCTTGTCATGGTAAAGGACTTTCATAACTCAATGAAGCCAAGAGTCATGTTGTGCAGAGCCACCCAACAAGGGACAGGTCATAGTGAAGAAGCTCTGACAACGTGGCTCCACTGGAGAAGGGAATGGCAAACCACTCCAGTTTCTTGTCTCCAGAATCCCATGAACAGTATGAAAAGGCAAAAAGATATGACACCAGAAGATGAGCCCCCCCCCAGGTTAGAAGTGTCCAATATGCTACTGAGGAAGAGGAGAGGGCAATTACTAATAGCTCTATAACTTATATGGAGAGTACATCATGTGAAATGCTGGTTGGATGAATCACAAGTCGCAATCAAGATTGCTGGGAGAAATATCAACAGCCTTAGACATGCAGATGATACCACTCTAATGGCAGAAAGCAAAGAGAACTAAAGAGCCTCTTGATGAGAGTGAAACAGTGAGAGTGAAAAAGCTGACTTAAACTCAACATTCAAAAATTTATGATCCCTGGCATCTGGGCCCATCACTTCATGGCAAATAGAAGGGGAAAAAGTGGAAGCAGAGACAGATTTTATTTTCTTGGTCTCCAAAATCACAGCAGATGGTGACTGCAGCCATGAAATTAAAAGACACTTGCTCCTTGGAAGGAAAGCTATGACGAACCTAGACAGTGTATTAAAAGGCAGAGACATCACTTAGCCAACAAGGCCCCATCTAGTCAAAGCTATGGTTTTTTCCAGTAGTCATTACAGATGTAGGAGCTGGATCATAAAGAAAGTTGAGTGCTAAGAATTGATGCTTTCAAACTGTGTTGCTGGAGAAGACTCTTGAGCGGTCCCTTGGACTACAAGAAGATCCAACCAGTCCAACCTAAAGGAAATCAAACCCTGAATATTCATTGGAAGGACTGATGCTAAAGCTGGAAACTCTATACTTGGCCACCCGATGTGAAGAGCCGAACTCATTGGAACAAGACCCTGATGTTGGGAAAGATTGAGGGCAGGAGGAGAAGAGGGTGTCAGAGGATGAGATGGGCTGGATGCATCACCAATGCAATGGACATGAACTTGGGCAAACTCCGGGGAGATAGTGAAGGACAAGGAAGCCTGTTGTGCTGCAGTTCATGGGGTCGCAAAGAGATCGGACAGGACTTAATGACAGCTGAACAAGAACAACAGCTAAGGGCTACAGGCATGCCCCCAGGAGATTTGAGAGGCTCTCATGTGCATCATCTCACTTAGTTACCAGGAAACCATAAAAAGTCATGATTTATATGCTGCAGATGAACAAACAGGGATAAGGAGAGTTCACGTAACCTGTCTGAGGTCACACACGAAGTAAAAGGCAGAGTGGTGACTGGAACCCAGATTTGTGATTCCAAGTTCATGTTCTTTCCACGATACCATGTTGCCTTTTCATACACTCATATGAACCCCACGTAATGTACCATATGCCCTGAAGCATTGCCTACACAGACTAGGTATTTAATCCAGTGGCTTTGAATACCGCATGAACAATTACTGTGACATAGGGAGTGTTTTAAGGTTTCTTTACAGGTTTCAAACATTTTAGTCTCACAACAATCCTGTGAGGTTGCTTCTATTATTTTAATTTTACAAATGAGGAAAAGAAGGCTTACAGTGGATGAACAACTTTCCCAAGGTCATTCAAACAGGAATTTGTTTATCTTCTTCCAAATTCTGACTCTTAATTTTTGGTAATCTCTGAGGTAATGATAAGGAGTCTCTTTTCCTTTGATATCCTGCTGATGGTCAGAAGGAAGACAAGAAGAAGGAGGAGCCAGTAAATACAAAAGATGTAGTTCTGCTCTTAATGGAATGGAGGGTAGGGTGGACAGGGGGTGGAAGGAAGAGGACACTCAGTACCTAGAAGTCAAGTCAGTCAACCAAAGTTCCATAGAAAGCTACCTCTAGTGTGCTCACTAGAGGACTCGTGTAAATTTGCACTAGCCACAGATGGTGGTCTTGGTCCAACTGAACCCCTTTTTGTGGGCAGTCACTGCTAACTTTAGCAAAGAGAAATTAGGGAGAGACAGAGGGTGCTGTTTCCTTCAAGTTAATCTGGATTCCAGCAAAAAGGCATATGTGAAGTGCCTCTCCCAGGTGGCAGATTTGTACAGAGTGCCCGTGGATTCAAAAACTCATTCATTTTTAAAGTTATTGCCCCTCGGCATTCTTATCACTTCCTTTAATTCCATTCTTGTCCCTTACTAATTTCCATAGAAATTTCTTTGCCAATGAGAGTCAGCCATGATCGTGGAAAAAGAGGTTGCTCTATCAGATCTTGAAGGCAACAGACAACACTGTGCTGTCAAACTGGGAGTCAAAAGTAGTAGATTAATTATAGAATGTAACACCTAGTGGCCTTCATAGTACTCTCCCCAAGGGACTGTTGGGTCGGAGCGCCAATTCATTCTGTCAGCTTGACTGCTTTCAACTATTAGAAACGGTTCCCTTGGGAAGAGCAGGAAAAATCAGTTCATGATCTTTTGGTCTCTGATCTGAGGTCCAGGAAAGTCACTATTCTAGTGACTGAGCCACAGATTTCCCCCTGATTTCACTCTCAATCCTCACTTAGGTCACTGATTACCCATGAAAGCTGCTGAGACTTAACAGATGGAGGCGTCCTCAGAAGGGGGTGAGGGGACGATGGAGGGCTCGTCAATGATGGCACTGCCTGCCCCCCATAACATCTGGATGAACAGTTAGCTCCTAATTCTTATTCATGGACAGCTCCCCCTTGGCTCTCTGGCCAGGAACCAACGTGAGAGTGTGGCTTCTGGAAAAACAGAGATGTTCATTGGACTCTAATAACTCTCTCCCAGTGGCTGGGTCATGGACACTTCTGTTTCCCCATCTACAAAGATGACAGCCACCTCTTGCATAATGAAACCATCCCCCACTGGTTGCCCAATTCATACATAGCTCTGCAGATGTGATCTGCTTGTGCCCCACTATCCAAATGGGGCTAAGGGCACCAAGGAAATGAACAGACATCCTTCTTTTGCCCCTAGAGACCAGGCATGCAGTCTGAGAGCTGCATGGTCTTGGGGGAGGGTGGGCGAGGCTACACAGGAGGCAGGGTTCTTTTCTCTATGTGTCTCATATTCCTCCATGGGAGAGCAGAAGGCTCATTTCTTTTTAAAGTTGTTTTAGCTTTCGTGTATCCTTCAGTGATGTTTAATACATTGACAGGATGTTACAATCATTCACCACAATTCGAGAACTGTCTGTCAGCCTCAAAATATCTCTTACTCCCATTTTCCCTAGTCTCACTCCTTGCTTTTCTTTCTCTATGGATTTGCTGTTTCTAAACATTTCACATAAATAGAATCATAAAACATGTGATCTTTCTTCACTGTTTTCTTCCCTTAGTACAATAGGTGAAGGTCTGTAGCATATATATGAGTGGTTCATTTCTTTTAACCACTGGGTAGTCTTTGAAGCTATTTCTTAGCACCTTTCCCCTCAATTTCCTCAATTAAACAAGGCCAGAGTGTGGCCCTGCACAATCCAGCTGCTGCTCACTTCTTCAGACTGCATCATCTCACCTGCCCACTCCCCATGCTGCAGGCTGTGTGCCGTACTTAGTTGCTCAGTGGTGTCCAACTCTGTGCGACCCCCAAGGGACTGTTAGCCCGCCAGGCTCCTCTTGTCCATGGATTCTCCAGGCAAGAATACTGGAGTGGGTTGCCATGCCTCCTCCAGGGGATCTTCCCACCCAGGTATTGAACCCAGGTCTCTCACATGCAGGCGGATCCTTTACTGGTCTGAGCCATCAGGGAAGCCACAAGGCATCCCGGCCCTCTTTTAGGTCCTCACATGTACCATGTCTAGTCTACTGCAGGACTATGGGGAAATGCCGGTCCATTTCCCTAAACACTAGTCCCTCCAACATGCACACACATACCTCACTTAATTAATTCCTACTAATCCTTTGATCTCTGTTTAAAACGTATTCCTCAGAAAATCCTGGCCTGACCCTTCAGCCTGGGTCTGACCTTTACAGTGCTTTCTTAGCATCTCCATCAGAGCTCTTATTTTCTGTGTACTTGGTTCACGCCATGTGTAATTACTTCTTTAAGACCTGTCCCGTGCCCCCCCCACATGCCATTCTGCACTTCACTCAAGTCCCCCGTCCCCTTCCACTGAGCTATAAATGAACCAGGCTGCATCGCATCTGCTTTGGTTGCCACCAGCCAAGACCAGACACACAGCTGGTGTGCTATAAATGTTCTCTCTTGCCTGCCTTGGCCTAAGTCTTTGCCTCTGGCGCTGCAGATACTAAATCTCTCTTCGTGTCTAATTCTCTCATCACAGCAGGAGGAATCCGTACTTTATAAGCTACGGAGTTCCTAAATGTGTCAGTCTACAAAGATGGGCTGTTTTCGATGGGTACCATCAACAGGAGGAAGATAAAGTCAACCTGACAGCTAGAATGTAGTCGGTACAAAGTGTCCTGGAGGCCCGCTGCCCACTGTGGAATGGAGGGAATGTCCCCAAGTGATGAGAACTCCTGAACACTTCTCAGCTTTTCAAGTAGCTCCCGGGGAAGACCCGGGGGGCAGCCTTGTTCTGCGAGCCGCTCACTCAGGCTTTCATGTAAGGCCCATTCCAGCGCACCAAGCGGCACTTTGACTGGCTGTCTGTTTGACTCTGCTTTCAACACCTCTCTCCAAAATATGACATATGTCAGAATGAATCCAAGTAGCCTTCCAGCCAGCTTTTGAGGCCACACAAAGCTCTCCACCCATTGGACACACTGAAAGACACTTGATGCTGTTTGAGAACACTTCTCTTAATCTGCTGATAACCTTTTCTGTCTGTCTGGCCAGACCTAAGAAAACATGGGCTTTTTCATTTTGGGCCGATTTAAAATAAAACCCACCCCGAACATCAACTGCTAAAAAACGTGTCTTTTGTACTTGGGCGCTTGCTTTTGAGTCTTGCAGGAGATTCTTTAAGGGACAAAACGATTAAATAATGATGCCAATCACAACAACAGCAGTGAGAGTAATAATTCAATTCAACCAGGCAGTTACTGAGTCCTTACCATGTGCAGGGCCCTGCACGCAGTCCCTGGGGATAGAGATGAATAAACTGCAGTTTCTGCCCTCCAGGAGCTCGTGATCTGGAAGAGAGGACAGGAGTGCCCATAAATAATGCTAATAGGATGGTGCTTGGGACACTGGCGGAGAAGTGCAAGCAAGGGCTCCAGGAGTGCAAGGAGGGAAAATTAATTTCAACTGAGACCAGGAGAGGTTTTTGGAAGAGGAAGGATTAAATATTGACCACACTGTTTTATTCTCACAACATCAGAAGAAAAGACTTTTGACTATTCTGCTTGGATCTAGATAGGGCCCCTGGACTGCCTTGGAAGTGCAAGTTCCACTTGAATACAGTTCATTGGTTCCAGGGGAGGAAGGTAGAAAGCATCTCCCTGACCATCAGACCCCAGAAGAAGCAGTTCCGCTTTACCCATCAGCCCAAAGATCCTGCTCCAACTCCCTGATGCCCCATCACCAGCCACAAAGGCACACAGCCTTCTAGACGTGGCTCTGGTCCCCTGTTGTTGAACTGAAGTCACCTCCTCTGTGTAAACTGCCTTAGTCCCACCTGATGGCAGGGATGCACTCCAGTGAAGGAGCAGGCAGTCCTGGCGGGGTCAGCCTGCTTCCAAGGTTCCTGTGGTCTCGGGTACAATTAGGACATCACTCCCTATGTATACCTTTCCTAGCAAAAGGTCAGACACTCACATCTCCTAGGCTTGCAAAGATCTGACAACATCGATGTTAGGGGCAGCTGCATTTCAACAGGAGTCTGAGCCTTTACCACTGGAAGCATGGGGACCTGACAGGCTGGGCTTTCCCTAAACCTGGGTTGACTCTGCTTATCTGACCTGAGGGTAGAAAATAGTTTGCAGCTTGGTGTGAAACAGTGGGTACCCTATTTAGGAAAAAAAAAAAACCTTTCAAGGTTTAAGGATGAAAGCATTTGACAAGCTGGGAACAACAGCTAATCAACATTTCAAAGAGGTGAGTAACAGGTAATAAATACTGTGAAGCCCAGAGCCCCAGAATGTGGCCTCTGATGAACACTCTCCGCTTGACCTTGTCAGGGCAGCAGAGGGATACAGGGTCACAAGGGTTGGGAGTCCAGGTGGACTCCAGGTGGAAGGAACTGGCTACACCACCTACCAACTAAAGAGCTGAATCTGGGCAAGTGCCTTCAACCCTTTGAGCCTCACACTCTTCATCTGGAAACTGGGTCCAGTGATTGCTCCCTCACAGAATTGTGGGAAAGTTCATTATTGAGCTGATGATGTTGTGTATATGGCCTAGCACACTACTTGGTACACAGTAGGAGTATAATGAGTCCCCACCTTTTCTTCTGCTTCTCCTACCCTCTTGTCTCTTTCCCCTCTAAAACCAGCCATTAGATGCTGCTGCTGCTGCTGCTAAGTTGCTTCAGTCGTGTCCGACTCTGTGCGACCCCATAGATGGCAGCCCACTGGGCTTCCCCGTCCCTGAGATTCTCCAGGCAAGAACACTGGAGTGGGTTGCCATTTCCTTCTCCAATGCAGGAAAGTGAAAAGTGAAAGTGAAGTCGCTCAGTCTTGTCCGACTCTTAGCGACCCCATGGACTGCAGCCTTCCAGGCTCCTCCGTCCACGGGATTTTCCAGGCAAGAGTACTGGAGTGGGGTGCCATTGCCTTCTTCCCATTAGATGCTAGTGAAGCATAATCTTAGTATTTTCTGTGGTTATTCACTGACGTTAGTGAGTTAGTTGAACAGTTCAGTTTCTCTAAGGTGCTTTTCTGTGAGGTGGGCTGCGGAGTGTTCCCTCTAGAAGTCATGAGTCCTCAAACAACAACAAAAGAGCTCCCCACTCCCAGCTGAATTAAGGGAATGATTGGGTGATTTCGCCAGCATCTAAGGGAGCTCCTGTTATTGGTGGTAAGAGATTTTCTCAGGACCTCAGAATTCATCCCTTTGAAGAAATGGCTGCTTACTCTAGCTGTATTCAATACCACAGCCTTTTGGATTTTGTCAGGTGAAGGTCAAAGGAGTAGAGATACTCTGCTCTGAAGGCCAGAGGTCTCTGAGCAGAGCAGATTGAAAAGGTTGCAATGAGACATGGCCAAGTGATGAGTTAGGCTGGGGTCCAGGTGCAAGGGATGCACATTCGAGGCAGGCAGGGCACCAGGGAGGGGAATGGAGGTGGAAGAAAAGCCTAATTAACAGCCCTGTTCACTTGTTTCTCTAGTCCTCTGGATTGAAATACCATCTATATGCTGAGAACTCCGAAATTTTATGTCTAACCAAGACCATTCCCCTAAATTTCACACACATATATACCTCCAACAGAACATCTCCACTTGAATATTTAACAGCTACCTTAAACTCAGTATGTCTACAACTTCATGTTGAACCCCGCCCTCCAAGACATGTTCCTCCCTCAACTGTTCCCATCTCTATAAATGGGATCACCATTCATCTACTTGCTCAGACCAAACATCTTCAGGTTACCCCTGACTTTTCTCTTTTTTTCTAACATCTTTCATCTCAGTTCAGTTCAGTTCAGTTGCTCAGTCATGTTCAACTCTTTGCGACCCCATGGACTGCAGCATGCCAGGCCTCCCTGTCCATCACCAACTCCCGGATCCTTCTCAAACTCATGTCCATTGCATCAGTGATACCATCCAACTATCTTATCCTCTGTTGTTCCTTTCTCCTGCCTTCAGTCTTTCCCAGCATCAGGATCTTTTCCAAGGAGTCATTTCTTCACATCAGGTGGCCAAAGTATTGGAGCTTCAGCTTCAGCATCAGTCCTTCCAATGAATATTCAGGACTGATTTCCTTTAGGATGGACTGGTTGGATCTTCTTGCAATCCAAAGGACTCTCAAGAGTCTTCTCCAACACCAAGTTCAAAAGCATCAATCTTTGGCGCTCAGTGTTCTTTATAGTCCAACTCTCACATCCATACATGACTACTTTCTTTCTAGCCCATCAGAAATCTTAGCCCATCAGAAATCTTACCAACTCTTCCTTCAGCATACATTCACAGTGTAACCCTGTCTCCCTAGCCCTGTCACTGGCCCTGCAGTCTAAACAACGCACATCTCTCACCTGTATTTCTGGACTAGCCTCCGCAAATATCCTCTTATTCCTGGTCCTCATGTTGTCTGCTAAGCATGGTAGCCAGAGTGGTCCTGAGTAGCGTCAGTTCATGCCATGCCTCTGCTTGAAACCTCTCCTTAACGATCCATCTCGGAATAAAATTCAAAGTTTTGCTTAGAGCCATGAGCCCTATATGATTGGGCTCCCCCCTATCCTTCTGAGTTCATATCCCACCACTCCTCCCACACTAGGAACCAGCTCCATTCACTTCCCTGCTATTCCTTAAAATATGCCTAGCATATCTCCACATCAGAGCCTTGGGATTTGCAGAACTCTTTGCCTGGGATGCCCAGGTATTTGCAGATCTTGTCCTCACACTTTGATTTAGGTCTCTTCCCAAATCATCCCTTTGGCACCACAACAAAAGAATGCACACACACACTCCTGTTTGGTTACCATCTGCCCCTGACCCTGCTTTGATCTTCTTATCAACTAATGACCATCTGACATTTCTTTGGTTACCATCTCCCCTCCCTGCACTGGACAAAAAGCTTCTTTTCATTTCAAGATTCATATTTTAAAATCTGAGTTTCTCTGTGATTTTCCACTACAAATTCTCTGCCTTCCTTAAGAATCCTCCATGTATTCCTCCACCCAGATCATTTGTAGTGGCAGTCAAGGGTGGCATTTCAGAGAGCTTCCCAACCCTCTTGAATTGTTTTTCTCTTGTAGTCTCATGCTATGGGACTTGGACTTCAGACTTGCCTCAGCCATCCCCCTTCCAGAGGGCAAAGACTGTGGTTTTTTTCACTCACTCCTTCTTTAGGGTTTTATCACTTCTGCCTCCCAAATGATTCCCTCTGTTGGTCAGAATTAGGTTTAAAGCCACAGTCCTCTAGTTGTTTTCTCTAGGAAACTGTCAGAGCAATTTGATAACTTTTCAGCTGCTCCTTGTCAGGTGCACTATAACATCCCCCGTAGAGTACCTATAATATCTACGATCAAAGAGTTACAAGCCATGCATTCTTACAAACAATAGCATGCACATGGTATAATATCAACTAGTATAAACACAAAATGCATGAAGACTAACTATCCCTCCTTCTTTACCAGTTCTCCAGTTACTCTCCATGGCAACCACTTCCCCCAGATCCCTGTGGACCCTTTGAAAGAGGACTCCATTATTTTGTGGAAATGATCTATATCCATTGTTTTAAAGGAAAATCACATCTTTCAGAAAGAGTTCATAGCAGCACTATCTACAATAGCCAAGACATGGAAACAACCTAAATGTCCGTCGACAGAGGAATGGATAAAGAAGATGTTGTACATATATACAATGGAATATTGCTGTTTAGTTGCCAAGTCATGTCTGACTCCTGCATTAAAGGTGAATTCTTTACCACTGAGCCACCTGGGAACTCCACAATGGAATATTACTCAGCCATAAAAAGGAATGAAATAATGCTATTTGCAGCAACATGGATAGACCTAGAGATTGTCATATTAAGTGAAGTCAGTCAAAGACAAATATCGTATATAATATTGCTTAAACATGGGACTCTAAAAAATGATGCAAATGAGCTTATCGATGAAAGAAACTCACAGACAGAATAGATTCCATAGAACAAACTTGTGGTTGACAAGGGGAAGCGGATGGAGGAAGGAATTGAGTAGGGATTTGGACTTAGCAAGTGCAAACTATTATGTATTGAATGGATAAACAACAAGGTCCCACTGTAGAACACAGGGAGCTATATTCAATATCCTGTGACATAAATTTGGTATAAAAAAACAACAGAAAGTTTTTTTTTTTTTTTATCATTTCTACCTCTTGTGATAAACCATAATGAAAAAGAACATGAAAAAGAATACGTATATATAACTGAATCATTTTGCTGTACAGCAGAAATTAATACATTGTAAGTCAACTATACTTCAAGAAAGTAAATTTCAAAAAATCACTCAGAAACAAAAAGACTTTAAAAAATAATCTAGAATAAAATGACACTATTCAGAGAAAACAATATTAATATTTTAATATATACCATTATACACTCTCTCCCCACATCCTCTAACAGCACATAAGTAGAACCATAGTGTACATGTTACGTATTTTCTACCTTTTTCACTTAACATAATGTCACAGACTACTTTCCATATCAACACCTGTATATCTAAGTGAATGTCAGTTCAGTATACTGTATGACTTCACCCTCTCTCCTAGCAGATAAGCTCCTTTGAGATAGGGCAGCCCCTTCTGCCTCCCACTGAATTCAGGCTGGTCCCACTGAATTCCAGTGAGTACTATGATCCCACGTGTGTTGTCCTGCATTAGACCTTCAGGCTGGCTTTGCATATCACATGGATCAAGTCATAAAAATTCCAGGATCTAAATTTTGTTTTCCAGTCACTTTCTAATCACTGTTCTCATGGCAGTATTAGTTGTTGTTAGGACCTTCAAAGTCATTTTCATGTTGAAAAATTACATGTAGGTCTCATGGGACAGTGTTCTAAGAAAACTATGTAAGTAAATAAATAAGTGTTAGTCACTCAGTCATGCCCAACTCTTTGAGACCCCATGGACTGCAGCCCACCAGGCTCCTCTGTCGTGAGATTTTCCGGGCAAGGATACTGGGAGTGGGTTGTCATTTCCTTCTCCAAGGGATCTTCCCAACCCAGGGATCGAACCCTGGTCTCCTGCACTGCAGGCTGATTTTTACCAACTGAGCTATAAGGGAAGCTCCAAGAAAACTATATCAGTTCAGTTCAGTTCAGTCGCTCAGTTGTGTCTGACTCTTTGCCACCCCATGAATCGCAGCACGCCAGGCCTCCCTGTCCATCACCAACTCCCAGAGTTCACCCAGACTCATGTCCATTGAGTCAGTGATGCATCCAGCCATCTCATCCTCTGTCGTCCCCTTCTCCTCCCTGCCCCAATCCCTCCCAGCATCAGAGTCTTTTCTAATATAGCCATCATTAATTTTTAACAATTGTCATTGTTATTAATAACAATATTCATTGAGCATTTATTCTGTAACAAGCACCATTGTAGCAATTAATTAACAAAAACAAAAATTCTTGTCCTTGTGCAACTTATTTTCTAGTGGGACAAGACAGACAGTACCAAAACAATATATCAGATGTGATAATTGTTGAGAAGAAAAACAGAGCAAGGTAAGGGGCAGTGAGTGACACAGGGGTGGGTATGTGTGTGTTGTTGCACCCACAGAACCAGTGATGACTTCTCTGATGAGGAGACAATTGGGAAGAGATCCATATGAAATGAGGGGCAAGTTCTGCAAATATCTAGGTAAAGAGCATTCCTGGCTGAGGGTTCAGGAAATGCCAAGGCCCTAATTTGAGGATATGCCTTTGCATCTTTAAGGAACAGCATGAGGCTTCATTCTGTTCTGAGCAAGAACAAAGTCAGGGGAGAGGTATGCTGCTAGGGATTGAAGGAGCAATGCTGATGGAATTCAAGAACAGCAGAACTCCAAATGTTTTGTTTTCTCTGAAAAAAGCAATGAGCTTCAGCTGAAGGTTAGAAAAGAACTTTAGTTAAGAGTCAGCAGAAGACCAAAACTGAGATGAGAGTGTAAGAGAACACAGAGGAGTTATAGAAATGAGTTTAAAAGTCCTTACTCAGATGACAGGATGTCCCCAAAAGAGAGAGCTTAGAAAAAAAGAAAACACAGACACAGATACACACACACACACACACACACACACACACAGAATGCTATTATGCTATCATGCCAGAGTTTGAGGAATCAGAGAAAATAGGAGAGGATTTGAAATCAAGAAAATAGATACCTATTCTGATTTTCGAAAGTGGCAAAGATGAGATGATTCTGGACATTACAAATTCGTGAGTCTGATGTTAATATTGAATAAAGTGAACAAAATGGAATGTTAAATGTATGGTTTAGGTATATCTAATAGAATTTGTAGTGGTTGCCAAGGCCATAAATGATTATTGGGACCCAAACCAGGTTCACTAGGAACAAGACATATCTGATTAACATTAATTTCTTCCTTGGCAGGGTTTCAGACTGGGAACCCTGGAAATATGGTAGGCAGAAAATCTGGAAGCATCAAGACATCTGGAAGTACTGTTACTTGGGTACTGAGCCCGAAGTAATCTGCTGGTGGTGTGCTATTGAGGTCTGTCTTGGTCAGTGATTTTTTTCTTTTTTTCTGTGCTGGGTCCTCATTGTGGTGCACAGGCTCTTCATTGCAGTGCACAAACTTCTCTAGTTGTGGTGTGTAGGCTTAGTTGCCCCCTGGCATGCGCAATCTTAGTTCCCCAACCAGGGATCAAACCCACGTCCCCTGCATTGGAAGGTGGATTCTTAACCACTGGGGTCACCAAGGAAGTCCCCATGATCAGTGACTTTATTGAAAACTTTGCATCAATAGAAGGCCACTTAATAGATCTGGATATGACACAAAGCTAGAAAGGCTAGTAAATATCTTGGTTGACTGAAAGGGGATCCCAAAATAATGCAATTTAGAAGAATGATGGACAGAATTTAGACAAATGAAATTTAATAGATTAAATACATGATTTTGCATTTGAGCACAAAAGCACTCATGATAAGAGCTTCAAGTTTTTAATTTGTTTATTTTAATTGAAGGCTAATTACAATAGTGTGGTGGTTTTTGCCATACATTGACATGAATCAGCCATGGGTATACATGTGTCTCCTTATCCTCAACCCCCCTCCCACCTCCCTCCCCATTCCATCCCTCTGGGTTGTCCCAGTGCACCAACTTTGGGTGCCCCGTTTCATGCATCAAACTTGGACTGGTCATCTATTTCACCTAAGGTAATATACATGTCTCAATGCTATTCTCTCAAATTATCCTGCTCTCACCTTCTCCCACAGAGTCCAAAAGTCTGTTTTTATATCTGTGTCTCTTTTGCTGTCTCGCATATAGGTTCATTGTTAGCATCTTTCTAAATTCCATATATATAGGTTAATATACTGTATTGGTGTTTTTCTTTCTGACTTACTTCATTCTGTATCATAGGCTCCAGGTTCATTCACCTCATTAGAACTGACTCAAATGTGTTCTTTTTAATAGCTGAGTAATATTCCATTGTGTATATGTACCACAACTTTCTTATCCATTCATCTGCTGATGGGCATCTAGGTTGATTCTGTGTTCTATCTATTATAAACAGTGCTGTGATGAACATTGGGGTACATGTGTCTCTTTCAATTCCTGGATGCAGGGACCCTGTTGAGCTTGTTCATGGTCAAAGCTATGGTTTTTCCAGTAGTTATGTATGGATGTGACAGTTGGACCATAAAGAAAGCTAGGCGTCAAAGAATTGATGCTTTCAAACTGTGGTGTTGGAGAAGATTCTTGAGTCTCTTGGACTGCAGGGAGTTCAAACCAGTCAGTCCTAAAGGAAATCAATCCTGAATATTCATTAGAAGACTGATGCTGAACTGAAGCTCTAATACTTTGGCCACCTGATGCAAAGAACTGACTCATTAGAAAAGACCCTGATGCTGTGAAAGATTGAAGGCAGGAGGAGAAGAGGACAAGGATGAGATGCTTGGATGGCATCACCGACACAACAGACATGAGTTTGAGCAAACTCCAGGAGATGGTGAAGGACAGGGAAGCCTGGCATAATGCAGTCCATGGGTCGCAAAGAGTCAGACACCACTGAGCAACTGAACAATACTTTCATGACCTAGCATGATAGCTGCTGCACAGTATATACTCACTGACTGAATAATGGGCTGGTCCTGCTTTATTCTGCCTTGGTCTCCTCATGGCTCAATTTCTACTGTCAGTTCTGTCTACTGCATTTTGATGGGGATACTGAGAACCTGCTAAGAAATGAGCAGGATGGTGAAAGGAATAAAAACCATAGCTGGGACTTCCCTGGTGGTGCAGTGGCTAAGATTCCATGTTCCCAATGCAAGGGGCCCAGGTTTGATCCCTGGTCAGGGAACCATATCCCACATGCTGCAACTAAAAGATCCTGCATGCCACAACTAAGACCCAATGTAGCCAGAGAAATAAATACGTTTAAAAACCCCACCATATCCTATTGAGTCAATCAATGACTATATACTAAGTGCTAAATAAAACATGCCCAGTCCCTGCCCTCGTGGTGCTTACATTTAATGGGAGAGACAGATAAACCTATAAACAGACACCTAATCATTTTTTGGGGAGTGATGTGTGCTATGAAGAAAAATATATGGGGGGCGGGGAGATCATGATGGACATGGGAACAGAATTTCTTTTTGAGACGATGGTCAGGGAAGGCCTCTCTGAGGAGCTGATATTTAGGCAAAATGAAAGAAATAAACAAACCTGGCTGCTACCTGAGGGAAGAGCATTTCTGGTAGCAGGAAGAAAAAGTATAAACGCATTGAGACAAGAAAATGCTGTACATGTTTCAGGGACAGAAGGAAGCCATGTGGCACAGGCAAGGAGCAAGAGATTAGGCTACAGGAGAAGCCAGGGTCTCCTCCCGAGAAAAGTCACAAAAGCTGGGAACATTCAGACAGAACGGTAGGGGAGGGGAAGAGGGGTGTAGCTCCAGAAAGGGAACAGGCTATCTTCAAATATATACAGGTCTGTGGTGTGTAAGAGAGATCAAATGTGTTCTGGAAGACACCACTGTACTCCCATTGGATAGATGGGTTGAATCTACTGGGAGAAAAATTTCTCTTCAACGAGAACTTTATCTGTCAGAGTTCTTTTCAGATGAATTGGGCTATTTCATAGAACAATGATCACAATGTCACTGGAAAGATCTCCAGTTGAATTGAATTGAGCCAAGGTGACCTCCCCCCTTGGAGGGGCAGGAGGAGACCTGGAAGGGATATTCAAGGTTCAGGTGGGATTAGATTCAATGTACTTTAAGGCCTGAGAGCCTAGGAGTCTAAATCTGTTTCCTGAAAAGACACCCCCTGGATATGGATTATGGTCGAGGTAAACGCTTGCCGGAGCCAAGATTACACACAACGCTTAAGCTGCATCTAAGAGTTAAGTCACTGAATCAAAATGTCAGAAAGCATTTGCTGGTCTTTTAATGCAATACATGAATGAAAAGGGTCTAGGACGGACCAGATTTACTGAAGTTAAAACTCACTATGTTTGACCATGGAAATGTCCTTAAGTTGAGGTTACTGGTGATAACTAAGGACAAGGTAGTCCCCTCCACCCCATGTCTCTTTTCTTTGGACAACTGAAGTACCATTTAGGTGAAATGGAACTAAACTAAATGGTCACTAAGCCAGACTTAATCAGTTTTGGCTGGCCCTTCTGCTACTCAACAATTAGCACGTTACTGGTGTAAAGGAAAAATGGAAACAAGGGTGCTTAGGAAAGGCTAACCATTGTCACCCTGGACTCTGCAATGGTCACCCTCAGCTCCAATCGCAGGAGCATCTCTAGCCATTCTTGCTTAGATTACCTGGATGACAGCATTGTTAAATAATTATCACTGTTTGCTTCTGTTTCAAAACATGTCCTCCTCACCGGTCCAAAACTCATTCTTCTTCAACATTGAGCCTACAGGGGTTGTGCAATTATGAGGTCATTCTGAAAGAATTCTGAAACAAACAAACAAAAAAAGTGCATCTGCCTCTGCCTGAATGGTTAGAATGGGTGGTTAGAATGCTCCTGAATATATCAAATAACTGCAATTCTCCACTCCCTTCTGGATTGACCTCAAAGGCAGTTTTTTTTAAAACTATAGAACCAGAACTATGAGTTAAAGTTTCAAAGTTTAGACTTCAGTGACTTAGACAAATGTACAAGAGGTCCATGGTGAATTTGAAGTCATCAAATAGCATTTCCTAATTGGGGAGGTCCAGGGAATGAAAGGAGAATCATTTTAATACTAAGTAGAGATAGAGCAGAATTAAACAATTAAATTTATTTCCTTGTCTCCTGCTTCCCACAAATTCATAACAAAATACATGTATTTAAATTTTCCTTTCTTTTGGATTGAGTAAATGCTTTCTTCTGATACTATGGTTGATAAAGAGTAAATCACAAGGTTACTTAAAGAATACAAAATATTCATTTCTTTCTTTTTAAATATAGAGAGGTATAAAATAAAAAAGAACTCATAGAAAAGAACGTGAGCTAGCAATTCACAGATGAGGAAATGCAAATGACCTATATACATATGAAAAGATGGCTCAACCTCAATAGTGATCAGAGAAATGCAAATTATAACCCTAATGAGATATCATATTGCCTAATAGGTAAGATGATTTTTACAGACTGATAATATGCAGAGTGTATGAAGTTCTGGGGGAAAAGGCATTCTTGTATATTGATAAACTAATACAATTTTTGGAGGGGAAATCAGAAATATCCATCAATATTCTTAAGACATATAACTTTGACTCAACAATTTCACTTCTAGGAATCTGTCCTACAAAAATATTCATGTAAGTGTAAAAATCTAGATATAAGGTCAGAATCATTGCAACATTATTTGTCATGGTGAGACATTTGAGAGTAAATGTAATGGTGAGAAATTTGAGAGTAAACTAAGTATTCACTAGTAAGGAATCAGTAAAATAATATATAGCACGAACTCTGGAATACTAAGGCTGTCATTACAAAAAAATTAGTAGATCTACATTACTGACATACAAAGGACATCCACAATATATTAATTTTTCTGTGCGGTGTAAGGGAGGTGAACACACATTTTTAAGGCTTTTGTTCTCTATTGCCACACTTATTTTTACTTTTTCTAAAAAGATGCCCTTTCGGGAACCTCAATGTCCCCTTATATTTTACTTTTTCTAAAAAGATGCCTTTTTCTGAAGTTTGGATCAGCTTACGCCATTTTATCCCTTATACTTTCAATATTGTGAAATATCTCTAAGAGTTCCTTCAGTGTAAACTTTTTGCTGTGTCACTCCCTCGGGGATATCTATTCTTTATGTTACAGCTTTCCTCGTTTGTTTTAAAAAGTTCACCTGCACCGAGTTTTCCAGGCGGCATAGCATGGGTCTGTCAAATGGGGGCAGTGTCAACACGGCTGCTGCTTTTTTTTTTTTTAATTATTTGTTTTTGGTTGTGCTGGGTCTTCGTTGCTGCTTGGGTTTTCCTCTAGTTGCAGAGAGCAGAGGCTTCTCTTCCTTGCTGTGCTTGGGCTTCTCATTGAAGTGACTTTTCTTGTTGTGGAGCCTGGGCTCTAGGGTGCACGGGCTTCAGTAGTTGCAGAACGTCAGCTCTTGAGCACTAAGCTCAGTAGTTGTGGCACATGGGCTTAGTTGCTTCACGGCATATGGCATTTTCCTGGACCAGGGATCGAACCTGTGTCTCCTGTATTCATATACCTATGATTCAAATCATACCTATGATCCAAATTTCACTTTCAGCTCTATAATTTTTCATTTCTTTGCTGCACTTTCACTTTGTTGACTGATTTCTACTTTTTTGATGATTTGTTTTGGAAAAATGTCATCTGGGTTGACCACTGCAAATCAAGGAGGTGACACAAGTACACATCTTGCTGTCTATGCATAAACGGAATAACATGTATCACCAATGTCAACAATAGACTTTAAAAGAAGTCAAGTGATAGCTCACTGATGGTGATGCACATCTGTTATTTATGTAGTAATTTGTGGACTGTAAAGAGCAACCACCACAATCTGTACTTTATGAAATTACTCAGTCAATATGTGCTGATAACTGAAATGTGAAGTACTTTATTAGGTATGCTATTATTTAACTAAACTCTGGTAATCACATTTGTGGATATCAGAGCCATGCACCCCAGAACCATGCATGTTTATTTTGAACATATTAGACAGAGAAATCTTGTAAAAGCAGCAATCAGATCTGGCCCTCTCCTTCTACTACTCTTTTTCTGGTGGGGTCAGAGGCAGAGGCTGGGGGAAGGTTGTGCCCTATGGCATGTGGGATCCTTAGTTCCCTGACCAAGAATCGAAGCCTCATCCCCTGCAGTAGAAGCACGAAGTCTTTAACCACTGGACTGCCAGGGAAGTACCCTCTTCTACTACTCTTAACCTCACTTCCTCCTCTCCAATTACACTGGCCTCCTTGCTGTTCTTTGCATTCAAAGCATTTTTCTGTCTCACTGCCTTTCCATTGACTGTCCCCTTGGCCTAGGACTCTCTCCCCCAAGATGTCCACCTGGGTAACGTCCTGACTTCTTTTAGTCTTTGAACAAAATTCACTTTTTCATAGAGGCCCATGCTAACCATCCTACTTAATCCTGCAACCTGCTTCCTACTCCTGGATCCAGGATGCTCAGTTCACCTTGCCTGGGTCTGCCTTTTCTTTTCCCAATAGCACCTATTACCATCTAACGGGGATCCCTGGTAGCTCAGCTGGTAAAGAATCCACCTGCAATGCAGGAGACCTGGATTCAATCCCTGGGTAGGGAAGATCCCCCAGAGAAGGGAAAGGCTCAGTTCAGTTCAGTTCAGTCATTCAGTCATGTTCGACTATTTGCGACCCCATGGGCTGCAACATGCCAGGCTTCCCTGTCCATCACCAACTCCTGGAGCTTGCTCAAACTCATGTCCATCGCGTCAGTGATGCCATCCAACCATCTGATCCTCTGTCATCCCCTTCTCCTCCAACCTTCAACCTTTCCAAGCATCAGGGTCTTTTTAAATGAGTCGGTTCTTCGTATCAGGTGGCCAAAGTATTGGAGTTTCAGCTTCAGCATCAGTCATTCCAATGAATATTCAGGACTGATTTCCTTTAGGATGGACTGATTGGATCCCCTTGCAGTCCAAGGGACTCTCAAGAGTCTTCTCCAGTACCATAGTTCAAAAGCATCAATTCCACTCCAGTATTCTGGCCTGGAGAATTCTATGGACTGTATAGTCCATGGGGTTGCAAAGAGTTGGACACGACTGAGTGACTTCCACTTTCACCATCTAATGTACTATACAATTTACTTTAAAAAAAATTTATTTATTCTGATTCCAGCAGGTCTTATTTGTTGCATACAGGATCTTTTTAACTGTGCATGCAAACTCTTAGTTGCGACATGTAGGATCTAGTTCCCTGACCAGGGATCGAACCCAGGCCCCCTGCATTGGGAGTTTGGAGTCTTAGCCCCTGGACCACCAGGGAAGCGCCTACTTACTTTAAAATACCTATTGTTTATATTCTTTCTCCCCTCACAATAATGTAAGTTCCATGAAGGCAGGGAACTCCGTATGTTTGATTCACTGTTGTTTTCCAAGTAGTTAGAATAGTGTTTGGCTTAGAGTAGGTGCAAAGTGAATAACTATTGGATGAATACATGGAATAATCCATACCACTATTCCTGAATGTGTTCTTCTCAAACCAGATGTTACAAATCTTTTTCAGAAAATAAGGTCACTCTAGGAATATGGCACAAGGGTTGATTTGGGAGAAAAATCCCAAACAGACAAAATGTCAAGCTGTGTATCTTGCAGAAAAGCCTGAGAAGGTTAATCCCAGGGAACTGATTCAATTAGGTGAGAACGTGAAACTTGCTACAGTTGCTTTTCAGAGTATACCAAAGAGTAGAACTCATTAATCTCTCTCTTCTAAGAGGCCCAGCCATTTCCTGAAGGAATATACCTGTAATTTAAATCTTTCACCAGTTAAAATAGATTCAGGGAAGAGATTTGAATCATTTCTTAAGCTTTATCTAGGAGTCAAATCCCCAAAGGCATCTACAGTTCCGTTCCAGTTGACCTTAGCCCTTAGAGAAGGCCACAGACACTACCAAGATGTTTAAAAAGAAGATTCTTTGATTATCACTCTGCTTCCACACATAAACAGGTTCCTTTTTCACCTTAAACAAAGGGAATTGTAATCTTCTTCCATTGCTTAATGTTCTAATTGTCAGACACTGTGTCCTCAGTTACCATCTACCTGCGAGTAAAGGTCACTTATTTTCTCTTCCTCCTACAGAGATGAACTGATCTTCATCTTGATTCATATATTCAACTCTAATTCATTCTTTTCATCCTCAAACAATAACACCAATCCACTTCACTTGTTATGAAGAACTAATAGGTCTTATTTTCTAGCCCTTTCAAATGTTTTTTTTTAAAAAAAGGCTCCATACACTGGGCGGGATGGCCTCTTTGATGCAGGCCAGGCCAAGTGTTCCACTCACTAAGCTGATTTCTGGCAGCAGTAGTACTTCCCAGCTTGCTCAAGTACTGTAATGCAGACTTTCTCTGCTTCCTGGGCAACAGTCTGGTCATTCTTCAGGAATGCCTATTTTATCTTGGATCAAATTCTCACCTTCACTGTGTTAGACTCCTAGTTTTACACCTAAAATATATCCTGGAAACATATATACTGAAGTACAGTGTTTGCCCCACTTGTGATTCCAAAAATGATCCTGGGAGAATATTAGGTCTCCATGGGAATATTTTAATCTTTGTGCTTTTATTTTGATGTTTATCTTAAAAGACCTTTATGGAGGCATGCTATGAATCATCTGGATGGCCACCTTACAACAGAGGATTGGTATATAATTCCTGAGCTTTTTTTAATGTGGACCATTTTGAAAGTCTTTATTGAGTTTGTTACAATCTTGCTCCTGTTTTAAACAGGGGGTTTTGGCCATGAGGTATGTGGGATCTTAGTTTCCTAACCAGGGATTGAACTCACATCTCCTGCATTAGAAGGTCAAGTCTTAACCACTGGACCACCAGGGAAGGCCCTGGTTCCTGGGTTTGACTCAGCTTTTGATTTAAGATCAAGGAGGTTCTAAGCAGTGATACCTGAACTGTAATGGGCTAATTGGTAAGGATGAGAAGCAGAGGCCAGAAGTGTGCTGTAAAAGAAAAAGTTTCACCATCTGTCTTGAAAAATATATATTCAGTATATGTTGAATTTTTACAGATAATAAGGTGATCAGCTAGATAGCCTATAAATTGGACATGTATGTTTGAATAACAGCCTGTGAAATTTGACTTTAGTCTATGGAATTCTATGGTGCTAAGATAATTTGCACACTGGTATATAATTATTCTTTGAGCAATTGACCATGTGTATTTATTATAAAGAACAAAGAATACATCAGGTAACTAAATTCTTATTAAAAAATTTAAAAAACCTTAGACCAGCAGAAAAACATCAAAAGTTTCACAGTAGTTACAATGGAATTAAAGGAGGGAAGACTGAGTCACCTGTTCGTAGTATAAGCATCCCTTTTTTACTTTAAAGTAGTAAAACTACTTTAAAGTACTTTTACTTTAAATTGAATTCCTGCCACTTAACAACCAAAGGAGTCTAGACGATTGCAAGTTCTAAATAAAATGCGTAAAAGTTTAGAAATAGACCAAAAAATAGTGAAGACTGGAAATCATTCAACGGTTCATCAGACAGAACGTGTGGACTTCCCTGGTGGCTCAGTGGGAAAGAATCCGCCTGCCAATGCAGGAAACACAGGTTCGACCCCTGATCTGGGAAGATCCCACACGTCACAGAGCAACTAAGCCCAAGCACCATAACTATTGAGTCTGTGCTCTAGAGCCCAGGAACCACAACTACTGAGCCTGTGTGTCCTAAAGACTGTGCTCTACAAGAGAAGCCACCACAATGAGAACCCCACACACCACAACTGGAGAGTAGCCCCCACTCACCACAATGAGAGAAAAGCCCACACAGCAACGAAGACCCAGCACAATAAAAAATAAATAAAATATTCAAAAAATCAAAATGTGTGAAATAAACAATGACAGGTACATTCCCACTGTAGGGCTCTCATCCTCTGATACACTGATATAGAACGAGCTCCAGGATACACTGTAAGTGATAAGTGCATGGTGCAAAGTAGTATGTATAGTATATTGCCATTTGTACAAGAAAGCGGTCAAAATGTAGATATTTGCTTTTGTTTTCATTAAAAAAATCACTATCTATAGGGTTTAGGGCAGGTAAATGGTACTATATATGAGAGTAAGACTCTTCTGTGGATTCCTTGTTATATTAGTTTGACTTCTGAACTATGTAAATATGCTACTTATTCAAAACCCAGATTCCCAGGTGGTGCTAGTGGTAAACCCACTGGCCAATACAGGTGATAAAAGAAACACAGGTTTGATCCCTGGATTGGGAGGATCCCCTGGAAAAGGAAATGGCAATCCACTCCAGTATTCTTGCCTGGGAAACCCCATAGATAGAGGAGCCTGGTGGGTTACAGTCCATGGGGTCACAAAGAGTCAGACACAACTGAAGCGACTGAGCATGCACACACAAGCTGCTATTCAAAACCATAATAACAGCAAATATATCTATAGATTATTAGTGGGAGGCATCTGTTTCCAGTGAGCTAGGAAATATAACCCCTCATTAAACTTTTCCCTTAGACATTCTCCTCTATGATCTATTTCTAGCATTTGGTACTTTGTCCCTTTACAACTGAACACAGCTATCCACCTGAGACTGCCCAGAGCAGCTGGTAGCCTCAGCAAACTTGTCTCTTTGAACTGTTTAAGTAAATCCAACCAGAAAGTCAATTATGTATGTTTTTGAACTTTAGTTGGAATTAGAGTGAACTGGAGCATTTAGATAAAATTTGAATCCTATTAGTCCAAAAGAAAAAAAAGTTGCATTTTATTTCTACTAACTTCTCACTGAAATGAAGCAGTGCCTTTTCATTATAGTGTAAACAACAGACTGAAGCAATATCAGTAGCAGCTATGACCTTATCATCAATACAAATCAGATATTCTCATATAACATTACAATTGTTGTAGATATCTCAAAATATTATCATGCTCATCACTACTCTAAAGTTATAATGGTTATTAAACCCACCACTGTGCTTTGTGCTTAGTCTCTCAGTCATGTCCGACTCTTTGCAACCCCATGGATTGTAGCCCACCAGTCTCCTCTGTCCATGGAATTCTCCAGGCAAGAATACTGGAGTGGGTTGCCATATCCTCCTCCAGGGGATCTTTCCAACCCAGAGATTGAACCCAGGTCTCCTTCCTTCCAGGCAGATTCTTTGCCATCTGAACTACCAGGGAAACCCACCACTAGATCTTATTATTTCTAAGTTTGTAAAGACATACCTATGTCTATATCTATCTATGTAAAACTATATTGCTGTTTTTGTTCAGTAGCTAAGTCATGTCCAACTCTTTGTGACCCCATTACAAACTTTCAAATAGTTGGATAACTTTTTCCATGTGATTGGTTTCTTGGTAATCCTATATATTTTAGTTTTGAGGGGCTAAAACTATAAAACTCTTAGAAGAAAAAACACAGGTGTAAATCTCCATTTGCTACTTGCTACTTGCCATTTGCTAGGATCTTCCTGATCCAGGGATGGAACTCATGTTTCTTGTATCTCCTGCATTGGCAGGTGGATTCTTTACCACTAGCATCACCTGGGACTCCCAAGGAAAACTCAAATCAAATCCACAATGAGATACTACTTTACACACACTAGGATGACCATAATTTTTTAAAAAATTAATAGCAAGTGTTGGTAAGGTAAAGATGACAAAAATTGGAAGCTTCTCACATTGTTGGTGGGAGCCATTCTGGAAAACAGTTTGACAGTTCCTCAAAAGGTTAAACATAGTGTTACCATGTAACCTAGCAATTTCACTCCTATGCATATGCCCAAAAGGAATGAAACCATGTCTACACAAAAAGTTGCACACCAATGTTCATGGCAGTATTATTCATAATAACCAAAAGGCAAAATTAATTCAAATGTCCATCAACTGGTGAACAGGTAAACAAATAGTGGTATATGTATGCACTAAAATATGATTCAGTCAAGTACACACACACACAGAAGTCGCTCAGTCATGTCTGACTCTTTGCGACCCCATGGATTGTAGCCCACCAGGCTCCTCGGTCCATGGGATTTTCCAGGCATGAATACTGGAGTGGGTTGCCATTTCCTTCTCCATCAGTCAAGTAAGCCAGACACAAAAAGACAAATATTGTATGGTTGTGTTTATGTGAGGTAACTATAACTGTTCTGTCTATGATAGTTTCTGTCATAGAGACAGAAAGTAGAATAGTGGTTACCAGGGACTGGGGGCCGAGGAATGGGACATTATTATTTAATAGAAACAGATAATGAAAAATTCTAGAGATGGATAGTAGTGATGGTTGCACACCAAAGTGAATGTACTTAGTGCCACTGAATTGTACACTTTAAAATGGTTAAGGACATCCCTGGTGGTCCAGTGGTTAACTGCACTTCCACTGCAGGGGGCAAAGTTTTGATCCCTGATTTTACCTACTAAGTCAATTCAGTTGTGTCCGACTCTGTGTCTGACTCTATGGACTGTAGACTGCTATGTTCCTATGTCCATAGGAATCTCCAGGCAATAAAACTGGAGTGAGTTTCCATGCCCTTCTCCAGGAGATCTTCCCAACCCAGGGGTCGAATTCATATCTCTTACATCTCCTGCATTGGCAGGTGGGTTTTTTTTTTCCTTTTTTACTGCTAGTGCCACCTGGACCCCTGGTTGGAAAGTTTGAAATGCTGCTAGGTGCAACAACAAAAAAAGAATTCAAAGACCAATTTTAAGTTTATACATATTTTACCACATTACGAAAAGAATGAATTATTGGTATGTACTGCAGCATGGATGAGCCTTGAAAACATTATGTTAAGTGAAAGAAACCAGACACAAAACCCACATATCCTATCATCCCATTGCAGGTTATATACACACAAAACAATAAAAAGTAGATTAGTGGTTGCCCAGGGTTGGGAGAGAAGGGGAGGATGGAGATTTATTGCTAATGGGTACAAGATTTCCTTTGGGGATCATAATATTTTACAATTCAATATTGTTGATTCTTTTTTTTTTTTTTTTTTTTGCTGTGGTACACAGCATGAAGGATCTTAGCTCCCCCACCAGGTATTAAACCTGTGCCTCCACAGTGGAAGTACAGAGTTCTAACCACTGAACTGCCAGGGAATTCCCAATATTGTCAATTCTTACACAGCCCTGTAAATATACCCAAACCCCATTGATTAGATAAATGGGTAAGATTTATGGTGGATAAAATATATCTAAACAAAATTGTTTAAAAAACTGAAAAGATGCAAAATTATCATTATTTGTAGATTCTTTGATTGTATACCAGGCAAGTCCAGCAAAATGAACAGAAAAACCACTATAAACAATAAGATGCAATAGAGTGAATGGATAGCAAAATGACATAAAAACACATTTCCATGTGTAAGCCACAACTACTTAGCATAAAGGAAAGACAGACCCCATTTACAAGAGAAAAATGGTATATGACCTATGCATAAAGTTATCAAGCAAAATACAATATGTAGATGAAAAATTGTAAATGCAACTAAGGCACATAAGGGAATAATTATAATAGAAAGGCATACTTTATGCCTGCCTAGAAACACTCAATATTATAAAGATGTCGATTTTCCCTAAATTAATCACTGTATTTAACATGATCACAATAAACATACAAATATACAAAGGATTTGAGGGCAAGAACAAATAAACTGAGTCAAAGATTCTTATGGAAAGATATAATGATAGCCAGAAGAGCTCTGAAGGATAAAAGCAATGAGAGGGGATAGATTTAACTCATATACAGCACATTATAAAAGCTTCATTAATTAAGGCCATTTGGAACAGGCCCACAGTTAGACAGAAAAATCAATGGAAAACAGATCCAAGTACACATATGGGAATTTAGTATATGTTAAATTTGGTATTTTAAATTAGTAAGGAAACACTCTATTTTAAATGGTAGTCGAATGACTCTAACAAGGCCTTTCAAAACCTGACATAAACCCCAAAGTCATAAAAAGATTTATAGATCTCACAACATAAAAGTAAAAATTTCTGCATAGAGAAAAAAATAATGGAAGACAAATGCTAATGCCCTACAGAATCTAGCCTTAGGCTCTGTGTACTTGCTGTTCTGTCTCACCCAAGTATCTTTTCCCCAATGGATACAGGCACATTCTCTTCACCTCTGCGAGTGCTCATTTTTAGTTTCCGTTATTGCCTCTTCTTCATCTCTCAACCCCCAGGTCTCAGGCTCTAGCTTCTCTCTCTTCAGTATCTACATTCACTACTCCCTTAGTGATTCCATCTTGTCTCATAGCTTTAAATTGCATTTGTTTGTAGTCAAACCAAATATATATATCCCAGACCTCTCTGGAGCACACCAGTTTAGAACACATCCAACTTCCCACTTGACACCATCACTTAGTTGTCCAGTAAACAGCTTATGTGCACAACTGAATTCTTGATCTTCCCACACCCTTTCAAAACTTCTTTAATCACAAACTTTCCCATCTCAGTTGATGACAACTCCATCATTTCAGTGTTACGGCCGAAAATCTTGGAGTCATCCTTGACTCCTCTCCTGTCATACCTGACATTCAATATTTCAGGAAATGCTTTTCTCTCTACCTTTAAAATATAACCAGGGGACTTCCTTGGTGGAACAGTGGTAAAGAATCCCCCTGCCAATACAGGGGACATGGGTTCAATCCCTGCTCCAGGAGGATTCCACGTGCTGCAGAGCAACTAAAACCGTGTACCACAACTGCTGAGCCTGTGCTCTCAAGCCCACACAATGCAACTACTGAGCCTGTGTGTCACAACTACTGAAACCTGAATACTCTAGAGCCAGCAAGTCACAACTACTGAAACCCATGTGCCTAGAGACTTTGCTCCAGAACGAGAGAAGCCACTGCAATAAGCTCACACACTGCAGCTAGAGAGTAGCTCCTGCTGTCCGCAACTTGGAAAAGTTCGTATGCAGCAACAAAGACCCAAGCACAGCCAAAAATGAATAAATAAAGCAGTGTGTACATGTCCAAAAAAATGGTTAAAATATAACCAGAATTAAATCACTGTCACCCTCACCATTGCTGACACCCCGTTGCGAGTCACCATCGTCCCTTGACTGGGTGATGACAATAGCCTTTTAATGATTCTCTTTACTTTTATCTTTCCTCCATAAAGTTCATTTTCAATACAGCAGTCAGATTGATCCTTCAAAAATGAAAGTTATGTCACATCACTGTTCCATACAAAACTGTCCAGTAGCTCCCATCTATTTCAGAGTAAAAGTCAAAATCCACTCAATGGTCGACAAGGCCCTTCATGATCTAGACATTCTTTACCCCCATGATGTCATCTATTTAAACTTGAAAACTCTGGATCTGGTGCTCCTGATCCCTCTTAGCCTACTCTACTTTTTCTTTTATCCATAGCACATATCACCTAGTACACAATGAATTTCTTACTACCTTTATTGCTTGTTTTTGTCTTCTTCCACTTTGATTGTATGAACCACAGGGGCAAGATTTTTGTTTGTTTGTTTGTTTGTCTTGTTTGCTACTGTAACCCAAGAGTCTAGAACTGTGCTTGACACAGAGTAAGCACTTCAGTTCAGTTCAGTTCAGTTGCTCATTGTGTCTGACTCTTTGTGACCCCATCATGGACTGCAGCACACCAGGCTTCCCTGTCCATCACCAACTCCCAGAACTTGCTCAAACTCATGCCCATTGAGTCGGTACTTAATAATTATTTTTGAAATGAATGAACATCTACATGTCTTACCTCTTAATTTCCTTCAGGTTTCTGCCCAAATGTCATCTTATAAGAAAACCCTTCCCTGACCACTATATATAAAATAGCAACTCCACCATGTCAGGCATTTCTTAGTTCTTTTAAATGCTTTATTATTTTATTCTACTTAGCATCACCTGGCATATTATTTTTTTATTGCCTGTCTCTCTCTCCATTAAAACATAAGGTCTATGAGGTCAGGGGCTTTGCTTTGTTCACTGCTGTTCTTACTTGACAGTAGGCACTCAGTAAACATCTAATGAAAGACTGAACAGACACAACAGATAAATGAGGGGATTTTGTTAATATTAATTAAGGAATAATTCCCTCCTTTGACAAAGGAGGGAAGAATATACAATGGGAAAAAGATAGTCTCTTCAGTGAATGGTATTGGGGAAGCTGGACAGTTGCATATAAATCACTGAAGTTAGAACACACCCTCACAACAATAAACTCAAAATGGCTTGCAAACTTACTATAAGACATGACACCATAAAACTCCTAGAAGAGAATATAGGCAAGAATATTCTTTAACATAAATCATAGCAATTTTTTCTTAGGTCAGATTCCCAAGGCAATAGAAATAAAAGCAAAAATAAACAAATGGGGCATAATCAAATATATAAGCTTTTGCACAGCAAAGGAAACCATAAACAAAACAAAAAGATAATCTATAATCTATGTAATGGGAGAAAATATCTGCAAATGATGTGACCAATAAGGACTTAGTTTGCAAAATATACAAACAACTCATACAACTCAATATAAACAAAACAAAACAACCCAATCAAAATATTGGCAAAAGACCTAACCAGGCGTTTCTCCAAAGAAGAAATACAGATGGCCAAAATGCACATGAAAAGATGCTCAACATCACTCATTATCAGAGAAATGCAAATCCAAACTACAGTGAGGTATCATTTCACTCCTATCAGAATGTGTGCATACATTCTAAGTTGCTTCAGTGATGTCTGACCCTTTGTGACCCAATGGACTGCAGCCTGCCAGACTCTTCTGTCCATGGGATTCTTCAGACAAGAATACTGGAGTGGGTTGCCATGCCCTCCTCCAGGGGATCTTCTCCTGCATTGGCAGGTGGTTCTTTACCCTGAGTGCCACCTAGGGGCCCTCCCATCAGAATGCCCATCATCAATAAGGTCTACAAATAATAAATGCTGGAGAAGGTGTGAAGCAAAGGGAGTCCTCCCACACTGCTGGTGGGAATATTAACTGGTGTAGCCACTATGGAGGTTTTTTAAAAACTAAGAATAGTATTACCACATGATCCAGCAATCCCACTCCTGGGCATATATGCAGATGAAACTATAATTAGAAAAGATACATGCACCCCCATGTTCATAGCAGCATTATTTACAATAGCCAAGACATGGAAGCAACCTAAATGTCCATTGATAGATAAATGGATAAAGAAGACATGGTACATATATATGATAGAATACTCCTCAGCCATAGAAAAGAATGAAAAAATGCCATTTGCAGCAACACACTGGAGCCAGAGATTGCCATACTGAGTGAAGTAAGTCAGACAGAGAAGGAAAAATATATGATATCGCTTCTACTTGGAATCTAATTTTTAAAAAGTGATATAAATGAACTTATTTACAAAACAGAAACAGAGTCACAGATTTCAAAAATGAGCTTATGTTTACTAAAGAGGAAATATGTGTGTTGGGGGGACAAATTAGGAGCTTGGGATGAACATACAAACACCACTATATATAAAATAGATAACCAATAAGGAATGATATTCAATATCTTGTAATAACTGATAATGGAAAATAACTTATAAAAATAATACATATAATGTATTACAAAATAACTTTACTGTACACCTTAAACTAACACAATATTGTAAATCAACTATACTTCAATTTTTTAAAAAAGAAATAATGCCTTCAAGTTTAACCCATATAGTCACAAATAGAATTTCCTTCTTTATAATGGTTGAATGATACTCTGTTTTACATATACTACATTTCCTTTATTCATTCATCTGTTGAGGGACACTTAGATTGTTTCAATGTCTTGGCTATATGCTTCAATGGACATAGGGGTGCCACTACCTTGATTTCAATTTCTTTAAATGTACACCCTAAGTAGTAAATGGTGGTACCTGGAGACTGTAATAAGTCACAAAAATATATTGTAATATCCAGAGTGACCACTAAGAAAAGTACAAAAAGAGATAGTCTCTAAAAAACTTGAAATGAATCAATACATAAACCTAAAAAGTGTTCAAGAATCTCACAGAAAGTTAAGAAAAGAGAAGAGGAACAAGAACCAGAGGAAACAAACCAAAAGGGACAGAGTTCTAACATATCAATAGTTACCTTAGGGTAGTGAAAAACAGGGTGGAGTCTGACTAGCGCAGTCATAGGGTACTCCAGCTCATGGTATGTGGAGAGATTTGCTGCATTTCTAAAGAATCTCAGAAAACAGCTGCATTTCAGAAACTAAACCAGCACTTGCTTTTCTTCACTCTGAGGGAGCACACAGGTCATAAGATCTACAGTCCACATATAGCAGGTGTGTTATAAATTCCTGTTGAATGAATGTATGAAGATGGCAATGCCTAGCATCAAAGAGATCAAGCCCTGAGCCTTTGGAGTGGGAGCACTGACTCCAAGACCCTAGACTACCAGAGAACTAACCCTAGGGAGTATCAAATAGTGAGAACTCACACAAAGGAAACCACTTGATTACAAGACCCAGCATCACCCAATCATTAGTAGCACCCTGTGCAGGACACCTCATCTAAACAACAAACAAACCAAAACTACAAACCCAGTCATCAGCAGACAGGATTACCATCTCACTCAGCCTTGTCCATCAGAGGAAAAACAAACAAATAAAAACTCAGCAACAATCTCACCCTATACAAAGCTTACACAAACCACTGCACCGACTTTAGGAGGGCAGAAACCAAAAGGAAGAAAGAATTCAACTTTGAAGCCTGGGAAAAGAAGACCTCAAACACAATAAGTTAAAAAAAATTTTTGTATAGTAATTCCCTGAAACAGCAGAGAATTACCATACAAATGAAGGAACAAACTAGAAACACAGAAGTCCAAATAAATGAAGAGGAAATAGGCAAACTACCTGAAAAAGAATTCAAAATAATGATAGTAAAGATGATCAGAAGCCTTGAAAACAAAATGGAGAAAATGCAAGAATCAAATAACAAAGACCTAGAAGAATTAAAGAATATACAGAGACAAACAACACAATTACTGAAATTAAAAATACTCTAGAAGGATTCAATCACAGAATATCTGAAACAGAAGAATGAATCAGTGAGCTGAAAGGTAAAATGGTGGAAATAACTTCTGAAGGGCAGAATAAAGTAAAAAGAATGAAAAGAACTGAGGATAGTCTCAGAGACCTCTGGGGCAATATCAAATGCACCAACATTCAATTATAGGGGTCCCAGAAGAAGAAGTGAAAAACAAAGGGTATAAGAAAATTTTTGAAGAGATTACAGTTGAGAGTTTCCCCAACATGGTAAAGGAAATAGTCAATCAAGTCCAAGAGGCACAAAGAGTCCCATACAGGATAAACCCAAGGAGAAATGCACCAAGACACATACTAACCAAACTAACAAAGACTAAACATAAAGAAAGAATATTAAAAGCAGCAAGGGAGAAGCAACAAGTAACATACAAGGGAAACCCCATACGTTTAACAGCTGATTTTTCAGCAGGAACTCTGCAGGTCAGAAGAGAATGGCAGGATATATTTAAAGTACTGAAAGGGAAAAATCTAAAACCAAGATTACTGTACCTGGCAAGGATCTCATTCAAAGTTGATGGAGAAATAAAAAGGTTTTCAGACAAGCAAAAGTTAAGACAATTCAGTACCACCAAACCAGCTTTACAACAAATGATAAAGGGACTTATATAGTCAAGAAATATAAAAGAAGAAAAAACATCTACAAAATCAACCCCAAACAATTCAGAAAATGGAAATAGGAATACACACACACACACACACACACACACACACACACACACACACATATATATATATATATATATATATATATATATATATATATAAATAATTACTTTGAATGTAAATGGATTAAATGCTCCAACCAAAAGACACAGACTGGCTGAATGGATACAAAAACAAGACTCATATATATGCTGTCTACAAGAAACCCACTTCAGACCTAAAGATACATAGAGACAGAAAATGAAAGGATGGAAAAATATATTCCATGCAAATGGAAAGCAAAAGAAAGCTGGAGTAGCAACCCTCGTATCAGACAAAATAGACCTTAAAATAAACAACATTACAAGAGATAAGGAAGGATACTGCATAATGATCAAGGGATCTATCCAAGAGGAAGACATAACAATTGGAAATGTCTATGCACTCAACAGAGGAGCATCTCAATACATAAGACAAACACTAACAGACATAAAAGGAGAAAATGACAGTAATATAACAATAGTAGGAGACTTTAACACCCCACTCACACCAGTGGACAGATCATCAAAACAGAAAATTAATAAGGAAACACAAGTCTTAAATGATACATTAGATGAGATGGATCCCATTGATATCTTCAGGACATTCTACCCAAATGGAAAAGAATACACCTTCTTCTCAAGTGCACATGGAACATTCTCCAGGTTAGACCACATCTTGAGTCACAAATCAAACCTCAGTAAATTTAAGAAAATTGAAATCATATCAAGCATCTTCTCCAACCACAATGCTATGAGACCAGATATCAATTACAGGAAAAAAACTATAAGAAACACAAACACACGGAGATTAAACAACACATTTCTAAATAACCAACAGGTTACTGAATAAATCAAAATGGAAATTAAAAAATTTCCGGAAATAAATGACAATGAAAACATGACAACTCAAAACCCATGAGATGCAGCAAAAGCAGTTCTAAGAGGAAAGTTTATAGCAATACAATCCCACTTTAAGAAATAAGAAAAACATTGAATAGACAACCTAAATTTATACCTAAAACAACTGGAAAAAGAAGAACAAAAAACCCCTAAAATTAGTAGAAGGAAAGAAATCATAAAGATCTAAGCAGAAATAAATGAAAAAGAAATGAAAGAAACAATAGTAAAGATTAATAAAACTAAAAGCTGGTTCTTTGAGAAGATAAACAAAATTGACAAGCCTTTAGCCAGACTCATCAAGAAAAAAAGATAGAAGAATCAAATCAACAAAATTAGAAATGAAAAAGGAGAGGGTACAACAGACAATGCAGAAATACAATGGATTATAAGAGACTATTATGAACAACTATATGGCAATAAGATGGATAACCTGGAAGAAATGGACAGATTCTTAGAAAAGTTCAATCTTCCAAGACTGAACCAGGAAGAAATAGAAATTATGAACAACCCAATTACAAGCACTGAAATTGAAGCTGTGATAAAAAATCTGCCAAAAACACAAAAACCCAGGACCAGATGGCTTCACAAGAGAATTCTATCTAACATTTAGAGATGAGCTAATGCCTTGGAGAAGGAAATGGCAACACACTCCAGTATTCTTGCCTGGAGAATCCCAGGGATGGAGGAGCCTGCTGGGCTGCTGTCTATGGGGTTGCACAGAGTCATACACGACTGAAGCGACTTAGCAGCAACAGCAGCAATGCCTATCCTGCTAAAATTCTTTCAAAAAATTGCAGAGGAAGGAACACTTCCAAACATATTCTACAAGGCCTCCATCATCCTGATACCAAAACCAGACAAAGACAACACAAAAAAAGAAAACTACAGTCCAATATCACTGATGAACATAGATGCAAAAATCCTCAACAAAATTTTAGCAAACAGAATTCAGCAACCATCAAGTGTTGATCAACCATGATCAAGTTGGGTTTATTCCAGGAATGCAGATATTCTTCACTATATGGAAATCAATCAATGTGATACACCATATTAACAAACTGAAAGATAAAAACCATATGATAATCTCAACAGATGCAGAAAAAGCCTTTGACAAAATTCAGCACCCATTTATTAAAACTCTTCAAAAAATGAGCATAGAAGGAAACTACCTCAACATAGTAAAAGCCATATATGATAAGCCTAGAGCAAACAGTATTTTCGATGGTGAAAAACTGAAAGCATTCCCCCTAAGATCAGGAACAAGTCAAAGGTGTCCATGTTCACCACTGTTATTCAACATAGTTCTGCAAGTCCTAGCTACAGCACTCAGAAAAGAAAAGGAAACAAAAGGAATCCAGATCGGAAAAGAAGAAGTAAAGCTCTCACTGTTTGCAAATGACATGATACTATACATAGAAAAACCTAAAGACAGTATCAGAAAATTTCTAGAGTTAATCAGGGAATTTAGCAAAGTTGCAGGATACAAAATCAATACACAGAAATCACGTGCATGTCTATATACTAACAATGAAAATCAGAAAGAGAAATTAAGGAATCAATCCCATTCACTACTGCAACAAAAAGAATTAACTATCTAGGGATAAACTTACCTAAGGAGACAAAAGAACTGTACACAGAAAATTATAAGATGCTAATGAAAGAAATCAAAGATGATATAAACAGATGGAGAGATATTCCATGTTCCTGGGTAGGAAGAATCAATATTGTGAAAACAACTATACTACCAAATGCAATCTATAGATCAATGAGATCCCTATCAAATTACCAATGGCATTTTCCCTAGAACTAGGAAAAAAAATGGAGTAGCCATCATAGTCAACAGAAGAGTCCAAAATGCAGTATTTGGATGCAATCTCAAAAATGACAGAATGATTTCTGTTTGTTTCCAAAGCAAAGCGTTCAATATCACAGTAATCTAAGTCTATGACCCAACCAGTAATGCTGAAGAAGCTGAAGTTGAATGGTTCTATGAAGACCTACAAGACCTTTTAGAACTAACACCCAAAAAAGATGTCCTTTTCATTATAGGGGATGGAATGCAAAAGTAGGAAGTCAAGAAATACCTGGAGTAACAGGCAAATTTGGCCTTGGAGTACAGAATGAAGCAAGGCAAAGGCTAATAGAGTTTTGCCAATAGAATGCACTGGTCGTACCAAACACCCTCTTCCAACAACACAAGAGAAGACTCTACACATGGACGTCACCAGATGGTCAACACTGAAATCAGATTGATTATATTCTTTGCAGCCAAAGATGGAGAAGCCTCATACAGTCAGCAAAAACACGACCAGGAGGCGACTGTGGCTCAGATCATGAACTCCTTGTTGTCAATTTCAGACTTAAATTGAAGAAAGTAGGGAAAGCCACTAGACCATTCAGGTATGACCTAAATCAAATCCCTTTCAATTATACAGCAGAAGTGGCAAATAGATTCAAGGGATTAGATCTGATAGTCAGAGTGCCTGAAGAACTATGGATGGAGGTTCGTGACATTGTACGGGAGACAGGGATCAAGACCATCCCCAAGAAAAAGAAATGAAAAAAGGCAAAACGGTTGTCTGAGGAGGTCTTACAAATAGCTGTGAAAACAAGAGAAGCAAAAGGCAAAGGAGAAAAGGAAAGATCTGAATGCAGAGTTCCAAAGATTAGCAAGGAGAGATAAGAAAGCCTTCCTCAGTGATCAGTGCAAAGAAATAGAAGAAAATAAGAGAATGGGAAAAACAAGAGATGTCTTCAAGAAAATTAGAGATACCAAGGGAACATTTCATGCAAAGATGGGCACAATAAAGGACAGAAATGGTATAGACCTAACAGAAGCAGAAGATATTAAGAAGAGGTGTCACAGAAGAACTGTACGAAAAAGATGTTCATGACCCAGAAAGCCACAAAGGTGTGGTCACTCACCTAGAACCAGACATCATGGAATGCAAAGTCAAGTGGGCCTTAGGAAGCATGACTACGAACAAAGCTAGTGGAGGTGATGGAATTCCAGTTGAGCTATTTCACATCCTGAAAGATGATGTTGTGAAAGTGCTGTACTCAATATGCCAGCAAATTTGGAAAGCTCAGGAGTGGCCACAGGACTGGAAAAGGTCAATTTTCATTCCAATCCCAAAGAAAGGCAATGCTAAAGAAAGCCCAACCTACCACACAATTGCACTCACCTCACATGCTAGCAAAGTAATGCTCAAAATTCTCCAAGCCAGGCCTCAACAATACATGAACTATGAACTTTCAGATGTTCAAGCTGGATTTAGAAAAGACAGAGGAACCAGAGATCAAATTGCCAACATTCACTGGATCATCAAAAAAGCAAGAGAGTTCCAGAAAAACATCTACTTCTGCTTTATTGACTATGCCAAAGACTTTGACTGTTTGGATCACAACAAATGGGAAAATTCTTAAAGAGATGGGAATACCAGATTACCTGACCTGTACCTTGAGAAATCTGTATGCAAGTCAAAAAGCAACAGTTAGAACTGGACATGGAACAACAGACTGGTTCCAAATTGGGGAAAGGAGAATGTCAAGGCTCTATATTGTCACCCTGTTTATTTAACTTATATGCAGAGTACATCATGAGAAATGCTGGACTGGATGAAGCACAAGTGGTCATCAAGATTGCCAGGAGAAATATCAATAACCTCAGATATGCAGATGACACCACCCTTATGGCAGAAAGCAAAGAAGAACTAAAGAGCCTCTTGATGAAAGTGAAAGAGGAGAATGAAAAAGTTGGCTTAAAACTCAACATTTAGAAAACTAAGATCATGGCATCTGGTCCCATCACTTCATGGCAAATAGATGGGGAAGCAATGGAAAGAGTGACAGACTTTATCTTTTTGGGCACCAAAATCACTGTAGATGGTGACTGAAGCCATGGAATTAAAAGATGCTTGCTCCTTGGAAGAAAAGTTATGACCAACCTAGGCAGCATATTAAAAAGCAGAGTCATTACTTTGTCAACAAACGTCTGTCTAGTCAAAGCTGTGGTTTTTCCAGTAGTCATGTATGGCTGTGAGAGTTGGAATATAAAGAAAGCTGAGCTCTGAAGAACTGATGCTTTTGAACTATAGTTTTGGAAAAGACTCTTGAGAGTCCCTTGGACAGCAAGGAGTTCCAACCAGCCCATCCTAAAGGAAATCAATCCTGAATATTCATTTGAAGGACTGATGCTGAAGCTGAAACTCCAATACTTTGGCCACCTGATGTGAAGAACTCACTGGAAAAGACCCTGATGCTTGGAAAGATTTAAGGCAGGAGGAGAAGGGGCTGCCAGAGGATGGGATGGTTGCATGGCATCACCAACTCAATGGACATGAGTTTGAGTAAGCTCCAGGAGTTGGTGGTGGACAGGGAAGCCTGGTGTGCTGCCATCTATGGGGTCACAAGAGTTGGACATGACTGAGCAACTGAACTGAACTGAGAACAAAAGAATTCACAATTCACATGGGTACACAAAAGACCCCGAATAGCCAAAGCAGTCTTGAGAAAGAATGGAGCTGGAGGAATCAACCTTCCTGACTTCAGATTACACTACAAAGCTACAGTCATCAGGACAGTATGGTACAGGCACAAAAACAGAAATATAGACCAATGGAACAAGATAGAAAGCTAGAAATAATCCCATGCATCTATGGGTACATTATTTTTGACAAAGGAGGCAAGAACACCCAATGTGGCAAAGACAGCTTCTTTAATAAATGGTGCTGGGAAAACTGGACAGCTACATGCAAAAGAATGAAATTAGAATGCTTCCTAACACCATACACAAAGATAAACTCAAAATAGATTAAAGACCTAAATGTAAGACCAGAAACTATAAAACTTTTACAGGGAAACATAGGCAGAACACTCAATGAGATAAATCAAAGCAAGATCCTCTATGACCCACCTCCTAGAGGAATGGAAATAAAAACAAAAGTGAACAAGTGGCACCTGATTAAACTTAAAAGCTTTTGCACAGCAAAGGAAACTAAAAGCAAGGTGAAAAGACAACCCTCAGAATGGGAGAGAATAATAGCAAATGAAACAACTGGCAGAAGATTAATTACCAAAATATACAAGCAGCTCATACAACTCAATACCAGAAAAACAAGCAACCCAATAAAAAAGTGGGGAAAAGACCTAAACGGACATTTATCCAAAGAAGACATACAGATGCCAACCAACACATGAAAAGATGCTCAACATTGCTCATTATTAGAGAAATGCAAATCAAAACCACAGTGAGATATCACCTCACACCAGTCAGAATGGCCAGCATCAAAAAGTCTACAAACAATAAATGCTGGAGAGGGTGTGGAGAAAAGGAAATGCTCTTGCACTGTTGGTGGAAATGTAAACTGATACAGCCACTATGGATGACGGTATGGAGATTCCTTAAAAAGTTAGGAAGAAAACCACCATATGACCAACAATCCCACTCCTAGGCACATACCCTGAGGAAACCAAAATTGAAAAAGACACATGTATTCCATTGTTCATTGCAGCATTATTTACAATAGCTAGAACATGGAAGCAACCTCGATGTCCATAGACAGATGAATGAATAAAGAAGCTGTGGTACATATACACAAAGGAATATTACTCAGCAATAAAAAGGAACACATTTGAGTCAGTTCTGATGATCTGGATAAACCTAGAACCTTTATACAGTGTGAAGTGAGTCAGAAAGAGAAAGATAAATATCATATTCTAACACATATTTATGGAATCTAGAAAAATGGTACTGAAGAATTTATTTACAGGGCAGCAATGGAGAAAGAGACAAAAGAAAAGATTTATGGACATGGGGAGAGAGGAGGAGAGGGTGAGATGTATGGAAAGAGTAACATAGAAACTTACATTACCATATGTCAAATAGATAGCCAACGGGAATTTGCTGTATGGCTCAGGAAATTCAAACAGGGGCTCTGTATCATTCTAGAGGGGTGGGATGGGGCGGGAGATGGGAGGGTGGTTCAAAAGGAAGGGGATATATGTATATCTATGGACATGGAACAACAGACTGATTCAAAATAGGAAAAGGAGTACGTCAAGGCTGTATATTGTCACTCTGCTTATTTAACTTATATGCAGAGTACATCATGAGAAATGCTAGACTGGAAGAAACACAAGCTGGAATCAAGATTGCCAGGAGAAATATCAATAACCTCAGATATGCAGATGACACCACCCTTATGGCACACAGTGAAGAGGAACTAAAAAGCCTCTTGATGAAGGTGAAAAAGGAGAGTGAAAAAGTTGGCTTAAAGCTCAGCATTCAGAAAACGAAGATCATGGCATCTGGTCCCATCACTTCATGGGAAATAGATGGGGAAACAGTGGAAACAGTGTCAGACTTTATTTTTCTGGGCTCCAAAATCACTGCAGATGGTGACTGCAGCCATGAAATTAAAAGACGCTTACTCCTTGGAAGGAAAGTTATGACCAACCTAGATAGCATATTGAAAAGCAGAGACATTACTTTGCCAACAAAGGTCCGTCTAGTCAAGGCTATGGTTTTTCCTGTGGTCATGTGTGGATGTGAGCGTTGGACTGTGAAGAAGGCTGAGCACTGAAGAATTGATGCTTTTGAACTGTGGTGTTGGAGAAGACTTTTGAGGGTCCCTTGGACTGCAAGGAGATCCAACCAGTCCATTCTGAAGGAGATCCGCCCTGGGATTTCTTTGGAAGGAATGATGCTAAAGCTGAAACTCCAGTACTTTGGCCACCTGATGCGAAGAGTTGACTCATTGGAAAAGACTCTGATGCTGGGAGGGATTGGGGGCAGGAGGAGAAGGGGATGACAGAGGATGAGATTGCTGGATGGCATCACTGACTCGATGGACGGGAGTTTGAGTGAACTCCGGGAGTTGGTGATGGACAGGGAGGCCTGGAGTGCTGTGATTCATGGGGTCACAAAAAGTCAGACACGACTGATCGACTGATCTGATCTGATCTGATCTGATGGCTGATTCATGTTGATGTCTAACAGAAAACAACAAAATTCTGTAAAGCAATTATCCTTCTATAATTAAAAAAATTAAAAAAATAGTTACCTTAAATTTAAATGGCTCAAATATACCACCTAAAAGACAAAAATTGTCCTGGATACTGATGTGGCACATACAAAGCTTGAGGGATGACAATCTGTCCTAATGATAAGTAAAAAGCTGAACAAACTGAGAAATCAACAACTCTTTTTAGATCTGTAAGATAAATGAGAGAATGGGGCAAATCACTGTCCCCAAACTAGAGAGACCAACAGGTGAATGGAGAGACTCACAACTTACTGGAGAAGAAACCTCCATGGGAACTAATGTGGAGCAAGAAAATTTGAACTGTAATTGATGGATTGCTGGAGGCTCAAAGTGAACAAGTCTGTGAGTTAAGAACTCCAGGGTACCCAGGCGTGGGTGCGTGCAGGGTGGGTGGAATACCCACACTTTCAGGAGTTTTACCTCCTAGAGCTCAACTAGGCTCTCATAGTGAGTACTGAAGTAAAAATCCCCTCAGGCTTCCAAGGATTTGCTCCTGGGCCAGTATAGCTTATTTTTCAGCCAGCATTTGGTCAGAGACTGTGCTTAATCCTCTAGTACCAATGAGGCTTCCACTCTAGGTGGACAGGTATATCTGCAACTAGGGAAATGTTTTCAAGTCTGCTTCAGTCTAGTGCATGCTTTCAGCCTTTTGGGCCCCCAGGGCTCTTATTATCTCCCTCCTTGATTCTGTGTTTAAGTTCTAGGGAGTTCCAGAAAAACATTTATTTCTGCTTTATTGACTATGCCAAAGCTTTTGACTGTGTGGATCACAATAAACTGTGGAAAATTCTGAAAGAGATGGGAATAGCAGACCACCTGACCTGCCTCTTGAGAAACCTACATGCATGTCAGGAAGCAACAGTTAGAACTGGACATGGAACAACAGACTGATTCCAAATAGGAAAAGGAGTACATCAAGGCTGTATATTGTCACTCTGCTTATTTAACTTATATGCAGACTACATCATGAAGAATGCTGAACAGGATGAAGGAAAAGCTGGGATCAAGATTGCTGGGAGAAATACCAATAACCTCAGATATGCAGATGACACCACCCTTATGGCACACAGTGAAGAGGAACTAAAAAGCCTCTTGATGAAAGTGAAAGAGGAGAGTGAAAAAGTTGGCTTAAAGCTCAACATTCAGAAAACGAAGATCATGGCATCTGGTCCCATCACTTCATGGGAAATAGATGGGGAAACAGTGGAAACAGTGTCAGGCTTTATTTTTCTGGGCTCGAAAATCACTGGTAATTGCAGCCATGAAATTAAAAGATGCTTACTCCTTGGAAGCAAAGTTATGACCAACCTAGATAGCATATTCAAAAGCAGAGACATTACTTTGCCAACAATGGTCCGTCTAGCCAAGGCTATGGTTTTTCCAGTGGTCATGTATGGATGTGAGAGTTGGATTGTGAAGAAAGCTGAGTGCCAAAGAATTGATGCTTTTGAACTGTGGTGTTGGAGAAGACTCTTGAGAGTCCCTTGGACTGCAAGGAGATCCAACCAGTCCATTCTGAAGGAGATCAGCCCTGGGATTTCTTTGGAAGGAATGATGCTAAAGCTGAAACTCCAGTACTTTGGCCACCTGATGCGAAGAGTTGAATCATTGGAAAAGTTTCTGATGCTGGGAGGGATTGAGGGCAGGAGGAGAAGGGGACGACAGAGGATGAGATGGCTGGATGGCATCACCGACTCAATGGACGTGAGTTTGAGTGAACTCCGGGAGTTGGTGATGGACAGGGAGGCCTGGTGTGCTGCAATTCATGGGGTTGCAAAGAGTCAGACACAAATGAGTGACTGAACTGAACTGAGTTTCACTTGCTGCTACTAATCTCACATAGCTACCAGTCCTCTCTTAAGAGCTTGCCAGCAAGATTTCCATTGTTTTAAATAACACCTTCTGTCAGAGTTTCAGAATCCTTCATCTTTACAGTTCACCTCTCTCGATGGGCAGAATCTCCACACTATCACCCTGGAGCCTGAGGGTGGATCAGTGGTCTATATCTCTGAGTGACACTCACGTTATATAATCAGGCAGTGTAGGGGAGATCAAAGCACCTGCTTGTTTTGCTTGCTTGCCCGCCAAGCATGGAACCTGTGACCTTTGAGTGAGCTGGGGCAGTAGAGATTGGAACTTCAATATTCTCAGCCTGTCAGGATTGGGACAGAGACCTTGCCCTACAAATGGCAGCTCATTAGAGGCAAGGAACACTTGTCCTCATGGCTGTACTTCCCCAAATAGTAGTTCTGCAGAATGGAATCAGGGGAATGAGGGATGCTACCTGCCTGCCAATTCAATTGTGAAACAGTAGCCCTAGACTAGGAACCAGAAGCAGAGGAGCCCTCTTCTTAGCCACAACTGGCTGGAATAGAACTCCCATCACTGACCTGGGGTAGGACAGGGGTTGGGAGTATGTTTGGCTTACATGCCACAGGCTCTGATTGTCTTACCAAGATTTAGTAGGTTTTCTCGAATAAATGTTCCTCTATGTTCTTTATGTCTTGAGTCAATTTCCAGAGACTTTAAAGATTTGTGTGTTTTTTCAAAACTATTTTTGCCCATTAAATGGTTGTTTTCAAAACAATTTTCACCCATTAAATGGTTGTTTTTCAAAACAATTTTCAACCATTAAATGGTTGTTTTTCAAAACAATTTTCAACCATTAAATGGTTGTTTTGCTGGGGAGAATGTCTGCCAAGCTCTTCATACTGCCATTCCAGAAGTCTCTCTTCCAATTTTTTTAATCTCTTATTTTTCTTTTGTCTAATTATATTAGCCTGTGTATATTCGGAATAATGTCAAATAGGAATAGTGGACCTCCAGTCTTGTTCCATACTTTAAAGAGAATAGGAGGTTTAATTTTAATGACTGTTAAGTCATTAAGGCCTAATTATATCAAAACGTCCTAAGGGACAGAATTTTGAGCCCCCTGCCTTGGGGAACCACACTCAGAGCTGAGAGTCTCTAAATTATGTCTTGTATCACACACACACACACAGAAGATTATCTCCTTACTTGGGGCAGTTTGCTCACAAGGATAGGCAAAGAGCTCCAATAGGATTGCTGGCTTCTAGTCTGACCTCAGGTGACTTCTCTCAAACATTAGGTCATCCTCAAATGCATCTTTAGAGTGACCATAGACTGGGGCTGAACTGCATAGGCATAGCTTAATAGAGACTCCTTTACAAATGTGACCTCTCTCTTCTGCATTATCAGTCTATTACTCTCCATTGGAATTATTCCCTTGGTATACATCATGCTCAGGTTTTAAGTAGCCTGAAAGAATCGTCCTTTATAGCAGTTATTCTTCTGGGTTACTGTCACCTCTATCCTTCTTGTTGCACAGCCCATGTTGAAAGACTTACCCATTCTTTACTGTCTCTGCTACTCCACTTTCTTATTTAATTCATTCCTAATCCTATTCTTTGCAGCCAAAGATGGAGAAGCTCTATACAGTCAGCAAAAACAAGACCAGGAGCTGACTGTGGCTCAGATCATGAGCTCTTTATTGCCAAATTCAGACTTAAAGTGAAGAAAGTAGGGAAAGCCACTAGACTATTCAGGTATGACTTAAATCAAATCCCTTATGATTATACAGTGGAAGTGAGAAATAGATTTAAGGGACTCGATCTGATAGATAGAGTGCCTGATGAACTATGGACTGAAGTGTGTGACACTGTACAGGAGACAGGGATCAAGACCATTCCCAGAAAAGAAATGCAAAAAAGCAAAATGGTTGTCTGGGGAGGCCTTACAAATAGCTGTGAAAAGAAGAGAAGGGAAAAGCAAAGGAGACAAGGAATGATATACCCATTTGAATGCAGAGTTCCAAAGAATAGCAAGGAGAGATAAGAAAGCCTTCCTTAGTGATCAATGCAAAGAAATAGAAGAAAACAACATAATGGGGAAGACTAGAGATCTCTTCAAGAAAATTAGAGATACCAAGGGAACATTTCATGCAAAGATGGGCTCAGTAAAGGACAGAAATGGTATGGACCTAACAGAAGCAGAAGATATTAAGAAGAGGTGGCAAGAATACACAGAAGAACTCTGCAAAAAAGACCTTCACAACCCAGATAATCATGATGGTGTGATCACTCACCTAGAGCCAGACATCCTGGAATGTGAAGTCAAGTGGGCCTTTGGAAGCATCACTACGAACAAAGCTAGTGGAGGTGATGGAATTCCAGTTGAGCTATTTCAAATCCTGAAAGATGATGGTGTGCAAGTGCTGCACTCAATATGCCAGCAAATTTGGAAAACTCAGCCGTGGCCACAGGACTGGAAAAGGTCAGTTTTCATTCCAATCCCAAAGAAAGGCAATGCCAAAGAATGATCAAACTACCACACAATTGCACAATAAAGATGACTAATAAAGTAATGCTCAAAATTCTGCAAGCCAGGCTTCAGCAATATCTGAACCTTGAACTTCTAGATGTTCAAGCTGGTTTTAGAAAAGGCAGAGGAACCAGAGATCAAATTGCCAACATCCACTGGATCATCAGAAAAGGAAGAGAGTTCCAGGAAAACATCTATTTCTGTTTTATTGACTATGCCAAAGCCTTTGACTGTGTGGATCACAATAAACTGTGGAAAATTCTGAAAGAGATGGGAATACCAGACCACCTGACCTGCCTCTTGAGAAACCTGTATGCACGTCAGGAAGCAACAGTTAGAACTGGACATGGATATTCGAGGTTTTTTGTATTTCCATACAAATTGTGAAATTATTTGTTCTAGCTCTGTGAAGAATATCGTTGGTAGCTTGATAGGGATTGCATTGAATCTATAAATTGCTTTGGGTAGTATACTCATTTTCACTATATTGATTCTTCCAATCCATGAACATGGTATATTTCTCCATCTATTAGTGTCCTCTTTGATTTCTTTCACGAGAGTTTTATAGTTTTCTATATATAGGTCTTTAGTTTCTTTAAGTAGATATATTCCTAAGCTATCTTGAGAAAGAAGAATGGAACTGGAGGAATCAACCTGCCTGACTTCAGGCTCTACTACAAAGCCACAGTCATCAAGACAGTATGGTACTGGCACAAAGACAGAAATATAGATCAGTGGAACAAAATAGAAAGCCCAGAGATGAATCCACACACATATGGACACCTTATCTTTGACAAAGGAGGCAAGAATATACAATGGATTAAAGACAATCTCTTTAACAAGTGGTGCTGGGAAAACTGGTCAACCACTTGTAAAAGAATGAAACTAGAACACTTTCTAACACCATACACAAAAATAAACTCAAAATGGATTAAAGATCTAAACGTAAGACCAGAAACTATAAAACTCTTAGAGGAGAACATAGACAAAACACTCTCCGACATACATCACAGCAGGATCCTCTAGGACCCACCTCCCAGAATATTGGAAATAAAAGCAAAAATAAACAAATGGGACCTAATTAAACTTAAAAGCTTCTGCACAACAAAGGAAACTATAAGCAAGGTGAAAAGACAGCCTTTAGAATGGGAGAAAATAATAGCAAATGAAGCAACCGACAAACAACTAATCTCAAAAATATACAAGCAACTCCTACAGCTCAATTCCAGAAAAATAAAGGACCCAATCAAAAAATGGGCCAAAGAACTAAATAGACATTTCTCCAAAAAAGACATACAGACAGCTAACAAACACATAAAAAGATGCTCAACATCACTCATTATCAGAGAAATGCAAATCAAAACCACTATGAGGTACCATATCACGCCAGTCAGAATGGCTGAGATCCAAAAGTCTACAAGCAATAAATGCTGGAGAGGGTGTGGAGAAAAGGGAACCCTCTTACACTGTTGGTGGGAATGCAAACTAGTACAGCCACTATGGAGAACAGTGTGGAGATTCCTTAAAAAACTGGACATAGAACTGCCTTATGATCCAGCAATCCCACTGCTGGGCATACATATTGAGGAAACCAGAATTGAAAGAGACACGTGTTCCCCAATGTTCATCACAGCACTGTTTATAATAGCCAGGACACGGAAGCAACCTAGATGTCCATCAGCAGATGAATGGATAAGAAAGCTGTGGTACATATACACAATGGAGTATTACTCAGCCATTAAAAAGAATACATTTGAATCAGTTCTAATGAGGTGGATGAAACTGGAGCCTATTATACAGAGTGAAGTAAGCCAGAAAGAAAAACACCAATACAGTATACTAACGCATATATATGGAATTTAGAAAGATGGTAACAATAACCCTGTATATGAGACAGCAAGAGACACTGATGTATAGAACAGTCTTTTGGACTGTGTGGGAGAGGGAGAGGGTGGGATGATTTGGGAGAATGGCATTGAAATATGTATAATATCATATATGAAATGAGTTGCCAGTCCAGGTTTGATGCACGATACTGGATGCTTGGGGCTAGTGCACTGGGACGACCCAGAGGGATGGTATAGGGAGGGATGAGGGAGGAGGGTTCAGGATGGGGAACACATGTATACCTATGGCAAATTCATTTTGATATATGGCAAAACCAATACAATTTTGTAAAGTTAAATAAAAATAAAATTAAAAAAAATAAAGTTAAAAAAAAAAAAAAAAAAGAACTGGACATGAAACAACAGACTGGTTCCAAATAGGAAAAGGAGTATGTCAAGGCTGTATATTGTCACCCTGCTTATTTATCTTACATGCAGAGTACATCATGAGAAATGCTGGGTTGGAATAAGCACAAGCTGGAATCAAGATTGCCAGGAGAAATATCAATAACCTCAGATATGCAGATGACACCACCCTTATGGCAGAAAGTGAAGATGAACTCAAAAGCCTGTTGATGAAAGTGAAAGAGGAGAGTGAAAAAGTTGGCTTAAAGCTCAACATTAAGAAAACTAAGATCATGGCATCTGGTCCCATCACTTCATGGGAAATAGATGGGGAAACAGTGGAAACAGTGTCAGACTCTATTTTTCTGGGCTCCAGAATCACTGCCAATGGTGATTGCAGCTATGAAATTAAAAGATGCTTACTCCTTGGAAGGAAAGTTATGATCAACCCAGATAGCATATTGAAAAGCAGAGACATTACTTTGCCAACAAAGGTCCATCTAGTCAAGGCTGTGGTTTTTCCTGTGGTCATGTATGCATGTGAGAGTTGGACTGTGAAGAAGGCTGAGCGCCGAAGAATTGATGCTTTTGAACTGTGGTGTTGGAGAAGACTCTTGAGAGTCCCTTGGACTGCAAGGAGATCCAACCAGTCCATTCTAAAGCAGATCAGCCCTGGGATTTCTTTGGAAGGAATGATGCTAAAGCTGAAACTGCAGTACATTGGCCTCATGCGAAGAGTTGACTCATTGGAAGAGACTCTGATGCTTGGAGGGATTGGGGGCAGGAGGAGAAGGGGACGACAGAGGATGAGATGCCTAGATGGCATCACCCACTCGATGGACGTGAGTTTGAGTGAACTCCGGGAGTTGGTGATGGACAGGGAGGCCTGGTGTCCTGCAATTCATGGGGTCGCAAAGAGTCGGACACGACTAGCGACTGAATGAACTGAACTGAATGCTCTTCTGTCTGTAACAGTGACTTCCAAAATGGCCTCATCTCTGGCTTCATTTTCTAGACCTTTTTACTGGATTTGACCCATGAACCAAAATTTCCACTTTCAAATTATTTTGCCTCCCTTGGCTTCATTGATAGTGTGTTCTCTATCTCCTCTGCCCATTCTTGCAAGTTCTTTTGCTAAAGTCCTTCCCAAATTCTCAGTAAGTGTGGCTTCTCCTGTGTTTTGCTCTTCATCCTGCCAGAAACCCTGGGAAAGTATTATCAGAGTTTTCCAGTTAGATCCTAAAAATCTAGCTTGGGATCTTTCATCTCTTGAGCTTCCCTTGTAGCTCAGTTGGTAAAGAATCTGCTTGCAATGCAGGAGACCCAGGTTAGATTCCTGGGTCAGGAAGATCCCCTGGAGAAATGGCAACCCACTCCAGTATTCTTGTCTGGAAAATCCCATGGACAGAGGAGCCTGGAAGGCTATAGTCCATGGAGTCGGACATGACTTAGTGAGTAAGGCACCCATTGACATCACTCCTGAATTCTTCTTTATTTCTTAACTGCCTCTTCTTAAATATTTCTATCTCTATGCTTCCTCCAGGGAAGAGTAATAAGTACTTGCCAATTGCTAGATAGTATGCGAGGTACTTTATATACATCCCCCCATTTAATCTTCTCACTAATAAGGCAGATACCATCACCCCAGATCTACAGATGTGGAAACTGAGAGTCAAAGGAAAAATTCCTTACCAAAAGCCACACAGTGTAAAGAAGTTAGTATTTAAGGCCAAGTGTTTCTAATTTCTATTGTCATTCTCTTTTTGAATATGCAACACTACAAGTTATGGTCAAAATGTCTACACCCAAACTTATGATTCCACTCTATTTCAAAACCAATTCTTCCTCCAGACTTCTATATTTCTGCTAATGATGCCATCATTGCCCCATTCAGGCACACTTGGGACTTCAGACTCATCTTCAACTTTTTGCTTCTTCTCTGCCCACATGCAACAAGTGGTTCTGTCTGGCACTGCCTTTTCATTCTCCCCCATCTACCATTCTCCCTTGTAGATCAGTTTTTACCACCCTAATTTAGGCACTTTGATTTGCTACTGAAATTGTTTTGTGGTCTCTAGTCTTACCCACCTTCCACAGGTACTGTCCAATCAATTTATCCATTTTCCTCTAAGGCAAGTTCCATCCCTCTCTAGCCTCGATTTCCCCATCTGTAAATGAAATGATGGGTTGGATTATAATAAAGGCTCCTGTTTCACCATGCGTGACCCGTTTTGTTTCATTTTTAACTTATGTAGCCCATGATTAGTAACTTTTTTCTAATGTTAAAATTTTCATGTGTTAAGAAACAATTATCTTATTTCCCCACTTAAAAAAAAATTGATCAGAATTTCATAACTGCCCGTCAGTGCTTCTGATCAGTGTCCCAGTTTGACTGATTCCAGACTACAACAAATAATATTGACTTTGTAGTTGACCTGCACAGCTTTATTATGGAGAAATACACGGTTCCCTTTAATCTTTCTGAAATTTTTTTTAATTTTATTTTTTACTGAAGGATGGTTGATTTACAATGTTGTGTTAGTTTCAGGTGTACAACAAAGTGATTCAGTTATGCATATATATATATATATATATACATATATATTTCAGATTCTTTTCCCTTATAGGTTATTACAAAATATTGAGTGTAGTTATCTGTAATCTTGACAATCACTCCAGAACTTCCAGTGTAGTTGCCAGTGCCTCCTGGCTGGCGACCATTGGGTGATTAATCTCTAAGGAATATTCCAGCCCTGGCAGTCTGTTATTCCTAAAGTACAGCACTGATCATGTATCTTCCCTGTTGATTATTCTGTAAGGGCTCCCCATTGCCTCCTAAATTAACTACAAACTACTTAGCCTGGAATTCAAAGCCTGCCACGCTCCAGCCTTTAACACAATGTTTTTTCAAAGCGTGAGCTGACAGCCGTGCTTGCATGAGCAACAAACTATTAAGCACTAGCATACATGCAGAGTTTACTGTTCTAATCACAAATAAAACTGACAACAAAGTTAATCTGACACATATTTAATGATATACCTAATGGTTATTGTGTTGGGTGGTAATTAGTCATAAATGGTAAGCAGTTCGCATAAATGATTGTAATTAGTATTACTTTTCCACACTTAGACCAATTTTTCCAGTTTCCTTCCATACTATTAGTTCTTCAGCATCCCTAATCAGCATCCATGCTAACAATTTTCGCTGATACCATGTACCGTTTAATCATCATCATCACATACATACACACACTCTTCCATACATTATGAGACAAAAGGTCCTGGCTGTTGCTCTCCAGCAGCTGAGGTTTTGCTGTGCCCCCAGCCCACTGCCTCCTGCCACCTGGGACTGAGGTCCCTCTGTGACAGGGTCACTGCTTTGTCTCTTTCTTTCTGCCCAGCCCGCAAGCCCAAGCCCACAGCCTCTTCTATTCATCCTTGTACTTGGGATGCTCTGAGTGGCTCATTTCCATTTCAACGCCAGAAGGCTTCAGGCAGCAGAAATTCAGTCCCTTACCACTATATTGCTTCAGAGAGAGAAGGAGGAGCTACAGCAAGTTCCTGGGTTGTGTCAGTGGGAGGAGGAAGGCCAATAAGAGAAGAGCCTTTTCAGGTTGTCAGTACTGGATAGAAAGGATTCTAAATGGAGGTGGCAGACACTGGGGGCTCAGAGAGGAGAGATTTATTTAAATCAGAATGTGCAAACCTGCATGGAAAGTCACTTTGGTCGTGTCGATTCTTTGCGACCCTGTGGACTATATCCTGCCAGGCTTCTGTGTCCATGGGATTCTCCAGGCCAGAATACTGGAGTGGGTTGCCATACCCTCTTCCAGAGGATCTTCCTGACCCATGGATTGAACACATGTCTCCTTCATTGGCAGGCAACATTAGAATATGATCATGGCTAAAACTTTATCCTTCTAACCACAGGTATTAAAATGAGGGCAAATAATGCAACTAGAGGTTATCATACTAAGTGAAGTAAGCCAGAAAGAGAAAGACAAATATATGATATCACCTATATATGGACTCTAAAACAGGGCACAAATGAACCTATCTACAAAACAGAAACAGACTCACAGACTCGTGGTTGCCAAGAAGGAGAGGGAGAGGGATAGGCTGGGAGTTTAGGGTTGGTGGATAAAAGCCAGGTCCTACTGTATAGCACAGGGAACTATATTGAATCTCCTGGGATAGGCCATAATGGAAAAGAATATTAAAAAAGAATGTACATATGTGTATAACTAAGTCACTTTGCTGTACAGCCAAGATTGGCACAACTCTACATCAACTATACTTCAGTTAAAAAAATAAAATAAAATGAAGGCAAATAAGAAACCAATTACAGAGACTTCCTTGGTGGTCCAGTGGCTAAGACTCCACACTTCCAATGCAGGGAGTCTGGGTTCCATTTTAGGTCAGGGAACTAGATCCCACATGCCGAGATGAAGTTCACATGCCACAAAGAAAAGAATCTGCATGCCACGACAAAGACAGAAGATCCTGTGTGCCGCAACTAAGACCTGGCACAGCCAGATAATATTTTAAAAGACAGACTAAATCATATGCATTTTTTAAAAAAAGAAACCAATTATGCAGTTATTTGAAAACATTCTAGTGATTTAAGTCACTACTCATATTTGCTGTATCATATGTGAAGTCAGGACAGCAGGAGAGCAGCACTGGCATATTTCCCTTACTGGCTCACTATGTGACAGCAGGCAAGCCAATGGCATCCAGTTTTGTATCTGTAAAATAGGCTTTAATCCCAATGGTGTTGTGGTATGCCTTGGCACCCAGCTTCCAAACCTTGGAGACGTCTTCAGTGTCTGTCATACACTCTTCATCTTGCTGGCTACCAAGTCATATGCATCAGTCAGTTCAGTTTCTCAGTCGTGTTCGACTATACCACCCCATGGACTGCAGCACACAAGGGCGCCCGTCCCATCACCAACTCCCGGAGTTTACCCAAACTCAGGTCAATTGAGTTGGTGATGCCACCCAACCATCTCATTCTCTGTGGTCCCCTTCTCTTCCTGCCTTCAATCTTTCCCAGCATCAGGGTCTTTTCAAATAACTCAGCTCTTTGCATCAGGTGGCCAAAGTATTGGAGTTTCAGCTTCAAAATCAGTCCTTCCAAAGAACACCCAGGACTGATCTCCTTTAGAATGGACTGGTTGGATCTCCTTGCAGCCAAGGGACTCTCAAGAGTCTTCTCCAACACCACAGGTCAAAAGCATCAATTCTACAGTGCTCAGCTTTCTTTATAGTCCAGCTCTCACATCCATACATGACTACTGGAAAAAACATAACTTTGATTAGATGGACCTCTGTTGGCAAAGTAATGTCTCTGCTTTTTAATATGCTGTCTAGGTTGGTCATAACTTTTCTTCCAAGGAATAACTGTATTTTAATTTCATAGCTGCAGTCACCATCTGCAGTGACTTTGGAGCCCCCAAAAATAAAGTCTGCCTTTGTTTCCCCAGCTATTTGCCATGAAGTGATGGGACTGGATGCCATGATCTTAGTTTTCTGAATTTTGAGTTTTAAGCCACCTTTTTCACTCTCCTCTTTTACTCTCATCAAGAGGCTCTTTAGTTCTTCTTCACTTTCTGCTGTAAGGGTGGTATCATCTGCATATCTGAGTTTATTGATATTTCTCCCAGCAATCGTGATTCCAGCTTGTGCTTCCTCCAGCCCAGCATTTCTCATGATGTACTCTGCATATAAGTTCAATAAGCAGAGTTACAATATACAGCCTTGGCTAATCCTTTCCCTATTTGGAACCAGTCTGTTATTTCATGTCCATTTCTAACTGTTCCTTCCTGACCTGCATACAGATTTCTCAAGGGACAGGTCAGGTGGTCTGGTATTCCCATCTCTTTCACTATTTTCCACAGTTTATTGTGATCCACATAGTCAAAGGCTTTGGCATAGTCAATAAAGCAGAAATAGATGTTTTTCTGGAACTCTCTTGCTTTTTCCATGATCCAGCAGATGCTGGCAATCTCATCTCTGGCTCCTCTGACTTTTCCAGAACCATCTTGAACATCTGTAAGTTCACGGTTCATGTATTGTTGAAGCCTGGCTTGGAGAATTCTGAGTATTACTTTACTAGAGTGTGAGATGAGTGCAATTGTGCTGTAGTTTGAGAATTCTTTGGCATGGCCTTTCTTTGGGATTGGAATGAAAACGGACCTTTTCCAGTCCTGTGGCCACGGCTGAGTTTTCCAAATTTGCTGGCAAATTTGTGAAAGTGCAGCACTTTCACAGCATCATCTTTCAGGATTTGAAATAGCTCAACTGGAATTCCATCACCTCCACTAGCTTTGTTCATAGTCATGCTTCCTATGGCCCACTAGACTCCACATTCCAGGATGTCTGGCTCTAGGTGAGTGATCACACCATCATGATTATCTGGGTCATGAAGCTCTTTTTTGTACAGTTCTTCTATGTATTCTTGCCACCTCTTCTTAATATCTTCTGTTTCTGTTAGGTCCATAACATTTCTGTCTTTATTGTGCCCATCTTTGCATGAAATGTTCCCTTGGTATCTCTAATTTTCTTGAAGCAATCTCTAGTCTTTCCCATTTATTGTTTCCCTCTATTTCTTTGCATTGATCGCTGAGGAAGGCTTTCTTATCTCTCCTTGCTATTCTTTGGAACTCTGCATTCAAGTGGGTATATCATTCCTTTTCTCCTTTGCTTTTCACTTCTCTTCTTTTCACAGCTATTTGTAAGGCCTCCCCAGACAGCCATTTTGCTTTTTTGCATTTTTGCATTTTTTTTTTCTTGGGGGTGGTCTTGATCCCTGTCTCCTGTACAATGTCACAAACCTCCATCCTTAGTTCATCAGGCACTCTTGTCTATAAGATTGAGTCCCTTAAATCTATTTCTCACTTCCACTGTATAATCATAAGGGATTTGATTTAAGTCATACCTGAATAGTCTAGTGGCTTTCCCTACTTTCTTCACTTTAAGTCTGAATTTGGCAATAAGGAGTTCATGATCTGAGCCAAAGTCACCTCCTGGTCTTGTTTTTGCTGACTGTATAGAGCCTCTCCATCGTTGGCTGCAAAGAATATAATCAATCTGATTTCATTGTTGACCATCTGGTGATGTCCATGTGTCCGTTTTTGAGATTGCATGCAAGTACTGCATTTTGGACTCTTTTGTTGACTATGATGGTTACTCCATTTCTTCTAAGGTCTTGTCCACAGTAGTAGATATAATGGTCATCTGAGTTAAATTCACCCATTCCAGTTCATTTTAGTTTGCTGATTCCTAAAATGTCCATGATCATTCTTGCCACATCCTGTTTGACCACTTCCAGTTTGCCTTGATTCATGGACATAACATTCTAGGTTCCTATGCAATATTGCTCCTTACAGCATCAGACTGTGCTTCCATCACCAGTCACATCCACCACTGGATGTTGTTTTTGCTTTGGCTCCATATCTTCATTCTTTCTGGAGTTACTTCTCCACTGATCTCCAGTAGCATATTGGGCATCTACTGACCTGGGGAATTTATCTTTCAGTGTCATATCTTTTTGCCTTTTCATACTGTTCATGGGGTACTCAAGGCAAGAATGCTGAAGTGGTTTGCCATTCCCTTCTCCAATGGACCACATTTCGTCAGAACTCTTCATCATGACCTGTCCGTTTTGGGTGGCTTTACACGGCATGGCTCATAGTTTCATTGAGTTAGACAAGGCTGTGGTCCATGTGATTAGATTGGTTAGTTTTCTGTGATTGTGGTTTTCAGTCTGTCTACCCTCTGATGGAGAAGGATAAGAGGCTTATGAAAACTTCCTGATGGGATAGACTGACAATGGGGGAAACTGGGTCTTGTTCTGTGGGCAAGGCCATACTCAGTAAATCTTTAATCCAATTTTCTGTTGATGGGTGGAACTGTGTTCCCTCCCTGCTGTTAACCTGGGGCCAAACTATGGTGGAGGTAATGAAGCTAATGTGACCTCCTTCAAAAGATCCCACGAATACCCTGCCACACTCAGTGCTCCCAACCCTGCAGCAGGTCACCACCAACCCACACCCCCACTGGAGACCCCCAGATACCCACAGGCAAGTCTGGGCCAGTCTCTTGTGGGGTCCCTGCTCCTATCTCCTGGGTCCTGGTGCACAAGGTTCTGTTTGTGCCCTCCAAGAGTCTATTTCCCAGTCCTGTGTAAATTCTGGCAGCTCTATGGTGGGCTTAATGGCCACCTCCTCCAAGAGGGCTTATGCCAAACCCAAGTCTGCTGCACCCAGAGCCCCTGCCCCTGCAGCAGTCCACTGCTGACCTGTACCTCCATAGGAGATGCTCAAATACAGTTCTTTCTCAGTCTCTGTGGGGTCCCTGGGTCCTGCTGTGCACAAGGTTTGTTTGAGCCCTTTGAGCGTCTCTGACATGAATGGGGTTTGATTCTAAAGGTGAATTTCCCCCTCCTACCGTCTTGCTGGGGCTTCTCCTTTGTCTTTGGATGTGGGGTATCTCCTCACAGCCACTGTTCCTGATCTTGGACGTGGCATACTGACTCCTAAATAACTAACATTAATTTCCCTCTCTCCATCCTACTGCTAGCACCTTAATTCAGGCCACTGTCATCTCTCACCTGGACCACTGTGATAGCCTCTGTCTCTTCTCCATTCATGCTATTTTTAAATCCAGTCTCCTCATGACAGCTAGAATGATCACCTTTTAAATTTATGTGAAAATTGTATAACATAAAATTAAGCACTTTAAGTGCACAATTCAAAGGTGTTAAGTACATTCTCAATATTGTGCAACCATCATCTCTAACACCAAAATATTTTCATCTTTCCAAAAGAAACTCCATACCCACTGAGCAGTCACCTCCCAACCTCCCTCCCCCATTCCCTAGAAAGAATTAGATCTGCTAATTCTAGATATTTCATATAAACTGAATCACATATGAGTTTTTGCAAGGTGGGGGAAGGGGAGTAAGAGGGTTTCTTGCTTCTTATTTTCTTTCACTTAGTATAATATTCTTGAGTTTCATCCATGTTGTAAATCCCTTCATGGATCACAGCCTTGTCATAGTGAAGGGGCTTGCATAGCTCAATGAAGCCATGAGACATGCCTTGCAGGACCACCCAAGATGAATGGGTCACAGTGAAAAGTTCTGACAAAAACGTGGCCCATTGCAGGAGGGAATGGCAAACCACTCCAGTATTCTTGCCATGAGAACTCCATGAACAGGATGAATACTATAAAGAGGCAAAAAGCTATGACACCAGAAGATGAGCCCCCCAGGTTGGAAGGTGTCCAATACACTACCGGGTGAAACTGGAGAACAATTACTAATAGCTCCAGAAAGAACAAAGCCGTTAGGCCAAAGCAGAAATGACACTCTGATGTAGATGTGTCTGGTGGTGAAAGTAAAGTCTGATGCTGTAAGAACAATCTGCATAGGAACCTGGAATGTCAGGTCCGTGAATCAAGGTAAATTGGACATAGGCAAGCAGGAGATGGCAAGAGTGAACATCGACATTTTAGGAATCAGTGAATTAAATGGACGGGAATGGGTGAATTTAATTCAGATGATTACCATATCTACTACTGTGGGCAAGAATCCCTTAGAAGAAATGCAGTACTTGGGTGTGATCTCAAAAACAACAGAATGATCTTGGTTCATTTCCAAGACAAACCATTCAATATCACAGTAATCCAAGTCTATGCGCCAACCACTGATGCCTAAGAAGTTGACCAGTTCTATGAAGACTGACAAGATCTTCTAGAATTAACAACAACAACAGCAACAAAAATGTCCTTTTCATCATAGGGGACTGGAATGCAAAAGTAGAAAGTCAAGAGATACCTGGAGTAACAGGCAAGTTTGGCCTTGCAGTACAAAATTAAGCAGGACAAAGGCTCTCAGAGTTCTGACAAGAGAATACAGTGGTAGTAGCAAACAGCCTTTTCCAAAACCCAAGAGACATAATAAAGAACAGAAATGGCAAGAACCGAACAGAAGCAGAAGAGATTAAGAAGAGGTGGCAAGAATACACAGAAAAATTATACAAAAAAGGTCTTAATGACCTGGATAACAAGTCTATGCCCCAACCAGTAATGCTGAAGAAGCTGAAGTTGAACGGTTCTATGAAGACCTACAAGACCTTCTAGAACTACCACCCAAAAAAGATGTCCTTTTCATTATAGGGGACTGGAATGCAAAAGTAGGAAGTCAAGAAACACCTGGAGTAACAGGCAAATTTGGCCTTGGAATACGGAATGAAGCAGGGCAAAGACTAATAGAGTTTTGCCAAGAAAATGCACTAGTCATAACAAACACCCTCTTCCAACAACACAAGAGAAGACTCTATACATGGACATCATCAGATAGTCAACAGATTGATTATACTCTTTGCAGCCAAAGATGGAGAAGCTCTATACAGTCAGCAAAAACAAGACCGGGAGCTGACTGTGGCTCAGATCATGAACTCCTTATTGCCAAATTCAGACTTAAATTGAAGAAAGTAGGGAGAACCACTAGACCATTCAGGTATGACCTAAATCAAATCCCTTATGATTATACAGTGGAAGTGAGAAATAGATTTAAGGGCCTAGATCTGATAGATAGAGTGCCTGATGAACTATGGAATGAGGTTCGTGACATTGTACAGGAGACAGGGATCAAGACCATCCCCATGGAAAAGAAATGCAAAAAAGCAAAATGGCTGTCTGGGGAGGCCTTACAAATAGCTGTGAAAAGAAGAGAAGTGAAAAGCAAAGGAGAAAAGGAAAGATATAGGCATCTGAATGCAGAGTTCCAAAGAATAGCAAGGAGAGATAAGAAAGCCTTCCTCAGCAATCAATGCAAAGAAATAGAGGAAAACAACAGAATGGGAAAGACTAGAGATCTCTTCAAGAAAATTAGAGATATCAAGGGAACATTTCATGCAAAGATGGGCTCAGTAAAGGACAGAAATGTTATGGACCTAACAGAAGCAGAAGAGATTAAGAAGAGATGGCAAGAATACACAGAAGAACTGTACAAAAAAGAGCTTCATGACCCAGATAATCACGATGGTGTGATCACTCACCTAGAGCCAGACATCCTGGAATGTGAAGTCAAGTGGGCCTTAGAAAGCATCACTATGAACAAACCTAGTGGAGGTGATGGAATTCCAGTTGAGCTATTTCAAATCCTGAAAGATGATGCTATGAAAGTGCTGCACTCAATATGCCAGCAAATTTGGAAAACTCAGCACTGGCCACAGGACTGGAGAAGATCCGTTTTCGTTCCAATCCCAAAGAAAGGCAATGCCAAAGAATGCTCCAACTACTGCACAATTGCACTCATCTCACACACTAGTAAAGTAATGCTCAAAATTCTCCAAGCCAGGCTTCAGGAATATGTGAACCATGAACTTCCTGATGTTCAAGCTTATTTTAGAAAAGGCAGAGGAACCAGAGATCAAATTGCCAACATCTGCTGGATCATCGAAAAAGCAAGAGAGTTCCAGAAAAACATCTATTTCTGTTTTATTGACTATGCCAAAGCCTTTGACTGTGTGGATCACAATAAACTGTGGAAAATTCTGAAAGAGATGGGAATACCAGACCACCTGATCTGCCTCTTGAGATATTTGTATGCATATCAGGAAGCAACAGTTAGAACTGGACATGGAACAACAGACTGGTTCCAAATAGGAAAAGGAGTATGTCAAGGCAGTATACTGTCACCCTGTTTATTTAACTTATATGCAGAGTACATCATGAGAAATGCTGGGCTGGAAAAAAGCACAAGCTGGAATCAAGATTGCCGGGAGAAGTATCAATAACCTCAGATATGCAGATGACACCACCCTTATGGCAGAAAGTGAAGAGGAACTAAAAAGCCTCTTGATGAAAGTGAAAGTGGAGAGTGAAAAAGTTGGCTTAAAGCTCAACATTCAGAAAACGAAGATCATGGCATCTGGTCCCATCACTTCATGGGAAATAGATGGGGAAACAGTGTCAAACTTTAGTTTTGGGGGCTCCAAAATCACTGCAGATGGTAATTGCAGCCATGAAATTAAAAGACGCTTACTCCTTGGAAGGAAAGTTATGACCAACCTAGATAGCATATTCAAAAGCAGAGACATTACTTTGCCAACAAAGGTTCATCTAGTCAAGGCTATGGTTTTTCCTGTGGTCATGTATGGATGTGCGAGTTGGACTGTGAAGAAGGCTGAGCGTTGAAGAATTGATGCTTTTGAACTGTGGTGTTGGAGAAGACTCTTGAGAGTCCCTTGGACTGCAAGGAGATCCAACCAGTCCATTCTAAAGCAGATCAGCCCTGGGATTTCTTTGGAAGGAATGATGCTAAAGCTGAAACTGCAGTACATTGGCCACCTCATGCAAAGAGTTGACTCATTGGAAAAGACTCTGATGCTGGGAGGGATTGGGGGCAGGAGGAGAAGGGGACAACAGAGGATGAGATGGCTGGATGGCATCACTGACTCGATGGACATGAGTTTGAGTGAACTCCGGGAGTTGGTGATGGACAGGGAAGCCCGGCATGTTGTGATTCATGGGGTCGCAAAGAGTCGGACACGACTGAGGGACTGAACTGAACTGACCTGGATGACGACAATGGTGTGATCATTCACCTAGAGCCAGACATCCTGGATTGTGAAGTCAGGTAGGAAAGGTTACTATGAACAAAGCTAGAGGTGATGGAATTCCAGATAAGCTATTTAAAATCCTAAAAGATGATGCTGTTAAAGTGTTGCACTCAATATGTCAGCAAATTTGGAAAACTCAGCAGTGTGGCCACAGAACTGAAAAAGGTCAGTCTTCATTCCAATCCCAAAGAAGTACAATGCCAAAGAATGTTCAAATTACTGTTCAGTCCTGCTTATTTCACATGCTAGTAAGGTTATGCTCAAAATCCTTCAAAACTAGGCTTCAGCAATATGTGAATTGAGAACTTCAAGATATATATACAAGTTGGGTTTAGAAAAGTCAGAGGAACCAGAGACCAAATTACCAGCATTCGTTGGATCATAGAGAAAGCAAGGCAATTTCAGAAATAATATCTACTTCTGCCTAATTGACTATACTAAAGCCTTTGACTCTGTGGATCACAGCAAACTGGAAAATTCTTAAAGAGATGGGAATACCAGACCACCTTACCTGCCTCCTGAGCAACAGTTAGAACTGGACATGGAACAATGGACTGGTTCAAAATAGGGAAAGAAGTACAACAAGGCTGTATATGTCACCCTGCTTATTTAACTTCTATAAAAAATACATCATGTGTAATGCTGGGCTGGATGAAGCAAAATCTGGAATCAAGATTGGTGGGGAAATGTCGATAACCTCAGATATGCAGATGATGCCACCCTAAACTTTGATTCAAAAAACTAAGGTCATGGCGTACGATTCCATCACTTCATGGCAAATAGAAGTGTAAAAAATGAAAGCAGTGGCCAGTTTTATTTTCTTGGCCTCCAAAATCACTGTGGATGGTGACTGCAGCCATGAAATTAAAAGACTCTTGCTCCTTGGAAGAAAAGCTATGACAAACCTAGACAGCATATTAAAAATCAGAGACATTACTTTTCCGACAAAGGTCCGTATGGTCAAAGCTATGGTTTTTCCAGTAGTCATGTACGGATGTGAGAGTTGGATCATAAAGAAGGCTGAGCACCAAAGAATTGATGCTTTTGAACTGTGGTGTTGAAGAAGACTCTTAAGAGTCCCTTGGACTGCACGGAGATCAAACCAGTCAATCCTAAAGGAAATCAGTCCTGAATATTCACTGGAAGGACTGATGCCAAAGCTGAAGTTTTAACACTTTGGCCGCCAAAGCTGAAGTTTTAACACTTTGGCCACCTGATGTGAACCTAATTTGCCTCTAATTTGCTGGCATACAAATGTTCATAGTATTCTCTTATAGTCCTGTTTCTGTAAGGTCTAAAGTAATAATGCCACTTTCATTTATGATTTTAGTAATTTGAGTCTTCTCTCTTTTTTCCTGGTTAGTTTCACTAAACATTTTTCAGTTTTATTGATCTTGCCAAAGAACAAACTTTTGGTTTCACTTATTCTTTCTATTGTTTTTATATTCTCTATTTTAATTATCTCCACTCTTATCTTTACTATTTATTTCCTTTTGGTAGCTTTTTATTTAGCTTGCTCTTCTTTATCTTATTCCTTAAGGTGCAAAGTTAAGTTATTAATTTGGGATCTTTCTTTCTTTATAATATAAAAATTCATAGCTATAAATATCCCTCTGAGCACTATTTTCTTGCACCTCATACATGTCAGTATGTTGTGTTTTTTCTCATTCATGTCAAAGTATTTTCTAATTTCACTTGCATTTTTTTCTTCAACTTGGTTGTTTAACTGTGTACTGTTTAATTTCAATATTAAAAATTTGTGTATCCCTCCTGTTATTGACTTCTAGCTTGATTTCATTATGATTAGATTCTTTATATGATTTAAATTTTGAAAAAATTTTTGAAACTTGTTTTGTGTCTTAACATATGGTCTGTCCTACAGAATGTTTCATTCACGCTTGAGAAAAATTCACATTTTGTTGTTAGGTGATATGTTCTGTATCTCCATTAAGTCTAATTTGGTTTATAGTGCTGTTCAAGTCCCCTAATTCTTTATTCATCTTCTGTCTACTTGTTCTAGCCATTATTTGAAATGAGATATTTAAGGCTCCAACTATTATTTCACAAATGTCTACTTCTCCTTTCAATTCTGTCAGTTTTTCCATGTATTTTGGGGCTCTGTTATTAAATTCATGTATCTTTATAATTGTCATATCTTCCTGATGGATTATTCCTTTGATCAATATATAATGTCATCCTTTATCTCTTGTAACACTTTTTTGTCTTAAAATCTATTTTTCTGATATTACTATAGCCATATCAGCTTTTTTGGCTACTATGTGCATAGAATATCTTTTCCCTTCTTTTACTTTCAGGCTATTTGTGTATTTGGATCTAAATTTAGTCTTCTGTAAATGGATAGTTGAACCATGTGTAATTATTCATTTTGCCAATGTCTGCCTTTTAATTAGAGAGTTTAAAAATCATTTTATCTAAAGTAATTACTAACAGGGAAGGAGTTAAGTTTTGCCATTTTATGAACTGTTTTTCATATGTCTTATACCTTTTTTCACACCTTTACTTTCTCCACTACTGCTTTCTGTTGTGAATAATTTTTTTCTAGTGTACCACTTTGATTCCCTCTCAGTTATTTTCTTGTATATATATTTTTAGGCTTTTTTCTTAGTAGCTACCCTAGAGATTATAAATAGTATTAATATCCTAACTTTATAACAAGTGAATTTAAATTAAGAACATCTGCCTTTCAATATATGCGAAGTTCTGCCCCTTTACAGATCCTTCCACCTTTTATATTGTTATTGTCACAAATTACATATCTATATAAATGTATGTCCATAAACAAAAACACATAATTTATCATTTTAAGTGTTTGTCTTTTAAATCACATAGAAAATATGAGGATAAATGAAATAGAGAGTGAAAAAAACAATAGAAAAGATCAACGAAACTAAAAGCTGGTTCTTTGAAAAGATAAACAAAATTTATAAAACAAAAAACCTTTTTAGCCAAAATCATCAAGAGAAAAAAGGAGAGGGCCCAAATCAATAAAATTAAAAATGAAAAAGAAGTTATAACTGACACCACAGAAATACAAAGAATTATAAGAGACTACTACGAGCAACTATATGCCAATAAAATGGACAACCTAGAGGAAATAGACAAATTCTCAGAAAGGTACAATTTCCCACGACTGAACCAGGAAGAAATAGAAATATGAACAAATCAATTACCAGCGCTGAAATTGAGTCAGTGATTTAAAAACTCCCAAAAGGCTAAAGTCTATGAACAGATGGCTTCATGGGTGAATTCTACCAAACATTTAGAGAAGCGTTAACACCTATACTTCCCAGATGCAGAGGAAGAGATACCTCTAAATTCATTCTATGAGGCCACCATCATTCCGGTACCAGAACCAGACAAAGATAACACACAAAAAAGAAAATTACAGGCCAATATCACTGAAGAACATAGATGCAAGAATCCTCAACAAAATGCTAGCAAATTGAATCCAACAATACACTAAAAGGATCGTACACCATGATCTAGGAGGATTTATCCCAGGGATGCAAGGATTTTACAATATCCACAAATCAATCAATGTGATACAGCTCATTGACAAAATGAAGAAAAAAAAATATGATCATCTCAATATAGGAAGAAAAAGGTTTTGATAAGATTAAATATCCATTTATGATAAAAATAACTCTCAAGAAAGTGGACATAATAAAGGCTATATATGTGACAAACCCATAGCTAACATCATACACAACAGTCAAAACCCAAAAACATTTCCTCTAAGATAAGCAATAAGAGAATGATGCTCACTCTTGCTGTTTTCATTCAATATAGTTTTGGAAATCCTAGCCACAGCAGTCAGACAAGAAAAATAAAAGGAATTTAAATTAAAAATAAAGTTGCAAAACTGTCTGTTTGCAGATAACATGACAAGAACCAGATGACATTACAGGCACACAATGCTTAATATTGCTAATTATTAGAGAAATGCAAATCAAAACTACAATGAGGTATCACTTCACACCAGTGAGAAAGGCCATCATTAAAAAGTCTACAAATAATAAATGCTGGAAAGGTTGTGGAAAAAAGGGAACCCTCTTACACTGTTGATGAGAATGTAAATTGATACAACCAGTATGGAGGTTCCTTAAAAGGCTAAAGATAGAACTACCATATCATTCAATAATCCTACTCCTGGATGTATACACAGACAAAACTTTAATTAGAAAAGATACATGCACCCCTATGTTCATAAAAGCAGCCTAAATGTCCACTGACAGATGAATGGATAAAGACAATGTGGTATACAGACACTCACACACACATACATACAGTGGAATATTACTCAGTCATAAAAAGAAGGAGATAATGCCATTTGCAGCAACATGGAAGGACCTAGAGATTATTATATTAAGGGAAGTAAGGAAGATAAGGAAAATATCATATGGTATCACAAATACCACTTATATGTGGAATTTAAAAATGATACAAATGAACTTATTTACAAAACAGAAATAGACTCATAGACATAGAAGCAAATTTATGGTTATCAAAGAGGATAGTGGGGTGGTGGGGGGGAGAGATAAATTAGGAGTTTTGGATTAACATATACTCACTACTATATATAAAATAGGTAAACAACAAGGACCTACTGTATAGCACAGGGAGCTATATTCAATACCTTGTAGTAACCTATAATGGAGAGAATTTGATAATATATACCTATATATAAAAGAATATATATATGAAACTGAATCGCTGTGCTGTACACTTGAAATTAACACATTGTAAATTAACAATACTTCAACAACAAAAAAAAAAAACAGTGCTTAGGGAAAAAAAAGCAAAAAAGATTTGCAATTATATTTTAGGATATTTGATACCAGATATCACTAATTTTAGCTTGACCAATATTAACATTAGTGGGCTTGTGAACAATTAACCTCATTCAATACAAGCAAATATTTATAATGTTCACCAAGGTGCCAAATTTCACTGAAGTCTATTTCCTAACTGCTGAAAAACTGTCTATTGAAAAATACTAGGATCTACTGGATTGCAAGGTTGAGATCTGAACAAATCAATGGTAAGTTGTATTTTAATATCATTTAAGAGAATACCAAATTTGGTTAAAAAAAACCAAACAAACAAAACTAATATGCATCTAGATATGGTGACCAAGGAAGCTAGGGGCTTCCCTGATAGCTCAGTTGGTCAAGAATCTGTCTGCAGTGCAGGAGACCCTGATTCAATTCCTGGGTCAAGAAGATCTGCTGGAGAAGGGATAGGCTACCCACTCCAGTATTCTTGGTCTTCCCTTGTGGCTCAGCTGGTAAAGAATCTGCCTGCAAGGTGAGAGACCTGGGTTCAATCGCTGGGTTGGGAAGATCCCCTGGAGAAGGGAAAGGCTACCTAACTCCAGTATCCTGGCCTAAAGAATTCCATGAACTGTATATAGTCCATGGGGTGGCAAAGAGTTAGACACGATTGAGCAACATCCAATGATGACTAAACAGACACGGTGACTACCTCTGATCAGTGAATCTGTATTCCCTGAATACACCCTGACTGAGGGTAATGAGACATAATTGAGAGAAACCAATGTGGAATTACAACCAACCTCAGAAACCCCATATAACTTGCTTGGAATTATTTGTTCAATGATTGTTTTCTCCACTAGAAGGCTCATTTGCCATTGGATCCCAACCACTAGTCTGGTCCCTGGCACATAGCATATGCATGATAAATATCTGTTAATGGAATGAGCTATTGAATAAACATAGAACTCAGACCTGCCCATAAAGATTTTACATATTGTCAGTAAGGTAGACTGGTAGATGGTAGTTAAGCTGGTATGAAGAAGGGATACTTTTTCAATATTGTTTAATTACTGTCGCATAGAATTCACAGCACACAAGTCTACCCAGAGTGACCATGCCATTCAATGGACAACAATGGCTTTCAATTTATACACAAATTGTTTATGGTTAAATGTCACTTCTGGAGTACGTGAACAATTTATTCTTTTAAGGTTAAACTCATCTTATACCATCCATCCATACCATCTCTCTAAAAGAAACTGTCAAACTAGTAAGTTGTTTGCTTGGTAAACTGTGGTTCACAGTGAGAGCAAAGGGAACAGTGAACTCAATCCCTAAATGATCACAAAGCTCATATTAATGAGGTCAGATGACTGAGGTTTGCCTAACTTGAAAGGGGGTGGCTACAAGGTTCTGGCAAGCGACCTAGGTGGCAGTGGAGAAAGGAGGAGATGTCAGTGGGCAGTACTCTCCAAGGAGGCTCTGGCAGGATGGATTTGACATGGTGAGGCTGCGGGGCACAAAACTAGGATGACAGTTCCTACAATGAGATAAATGAAGACACCCACGAGAGAGGCAACAACAATGGCCCCTGCCCAGGGCGGCCGCAGCCTGCCCACTGGCCAGGAGGAGTGCCTGACTAATTGCATCACTGTCGGTCTCTATATAGCACCATTTTGTTTATTGAAGGTCCTTTTCTTTGTCCTGAACAAATTGACCCATTTGCTTCACTTTGCGCATTTAATTTTCATCTGTACATTTGCAAAATACCCCATTGCTGTTCATTATGGTAAATTAATATTGGTGTTTCTGTAAGACAACCATCAGCCCTCATTTTCACTAACTCTTTCCTACCTCTCCTTGCACCCCCCTCCCCGTCCCTTGACTAATAGATATCATTTCAACAGTTTGACTAACTGCCGTGTTATAGAAAAGGCCGTAATTTATACTGATGTAATGGCCGTGATAAAAATCATTTGTGTGCTGATTTTATAAATTAGGGTGGAAATGTGAGTGCCTCTGAAAAATGAACTGCTACCACACAGATTCCACTGTTGCTAATGCTTCATACCTTTCTGCTTCATTAAACCAATTTCACGGGGAGATGAGTTAGAGGAAGAAGCTGTGCTGCTTATGAGATGCAACAATGGTTTATTGAAAGAAATGGGGCTAAGATTAAATTAAGTGCTACTCGAGAAATATGGAAATACAAAAATATTCAGGCCTCTAGATGAGTAATTCAAAAATATGATAAGTTAGCTCTTTCATCCTCCCCAAACTGGCTCATCATAATTGCACAGAACTGAATTCACAGTCTAATTAATATTGAAGAGCTCCTTGAAACTACCTTTATGAGTGGGAGAACCCAAGAATGAACTTACTTCCTTCCCATTTTGAAATCACGTCAACTCAAAATTTTCTTTTGGGTCAATTGCGATAGAGTTTGATCTTTGAATGCTTCCTCAGTGGTTTACTCATTCTGGAGAGGTAAATGCCAATTTTAGACAAAAGAGGAGAGAGCAAGGTGAAGGCACATGGCAGAGCAGAGGCCATTCATGACAACTGGCAATTACCAAACCTCACTAGTTGTTCTGTTCCCTTGTCTCCTGATTTTAGGTGAGCATCTAACCAACAGAATACAGATTTATGCTGAGAAGCATCTTGTTACCCCTTTATGGATAATGCCCTAAACAAAAGGTGGAGAACACTGAAAAATTAAGCATTGGTTGGCATGTCCTTAGGATTAGGTACCAAGAAACTGGGATGGAGCCATTTTCACTGTTTTCATCTAAATTGCCTCCTATTTCCCCCATTCTGAGGAGCTTGAAGTTTTCACTTTCTAGCAACTAAACCCTATTTGTTCCCTGAGTTGTGAGGGATGTAAACACAAAGGGATTCATTGATTAAATAAGAGGCTTATGAATACTTAGTGTTTTTTTTAATGCAGAATTTCAAAGTGCAGCTGAGGAGCAGCCATTTTCCTCTCCCCTCACAATGAGATCTCTGTGTGTAAGTGACCCAAGTCCTGCAGTTGAGTCCAGCTCTCAGATTAGCACAGAAAACACGTACAGATGCAACTTTCAACCCTCCCCCTCCCAATGATGATAAAAAGAGTTACCCAAAAAGTGTGCCTCTGGTATGGGAGAAAAGGATGTCGAGATGACAGTCCTGAGGACCATGTGCCAAGAGTCAGAGCCACATCCCCACTCAAATGGGAATGTCATCCAGTGGTGTCTGTTGCTACCATCCTAGAGATCGGAGTTCAACCAATCGGAGACTTGGTTCAGACAGCTAATGTAGCATGTCCACAGTGATAGCGAACACTGTTCATCACACTGTTGGAGAGGGATCACAGGCAATTCCCTTCCAAGACACATCACTGCTACTAGCTAATGGGCATGTTCACTATCATCGGGAAGGGAAGCTTGCAGCCCAAATGCCCCTCAGCCTGATGGAGACTTGCAAAGCCAGTGTCACTGTTTTGAGCATTACAAAAGGTATATACAGCTGATAATGGGACTTTTACTGTGGAACAAGAAAGGTGCCTGAGACATTAACCTAAACAACTACATAACCCCTTGTTATTTAATGTATGGTCTCTGGCTGGCAGCATTAGCATCACCTGGGAACATTTTAGAAACACAAGTGCTGAGGCCCATCCCAGACTGGCTTATCAGGTGATTTATATGGCAATTAAAATCTAAGAAGCGCTGGTCTGCTCCTTTAGCTCCTGAAAAAAGACTTCTCACTTAACCAGAGTTGTTGGAAACAGCAAACAAAAACATAGGACACTCAGTTAAATTTGAATATCAGATAAATAATATTCAATATAGGTCTTTCCCATGCAGTAATGGCACCTTGCATTTTATTTGGCAAACTTCCAGTTGCTTGGACTCAATGGTTGATACTTCAAAGATATATATATCAGTTTTCCTTTGGGACCACAACTCTTTTTCTCTTGCATTTCATGTACTCCAAGACATTCCACATAGATAGCTAGTCTGGGACAGACTGGGTCCTGGGTCCCAAGCCTTACACAGGCCCTTGAGGTCAAGCAGTCATTCTAGGCCCACTCAAGCCTCACATACACCTAGTGCTGCTGCTGCTGCTGCTGCTGCTAAGTCGCTTCAGTCGTGTCCGACTGTGTGTGACCCCATAGACGGCAGCCCACCAGGCTCCCCCATCCTTGGGATTCTCCAGGCAAGAACACTGGAGTGGGTTGCCATTTCCTTCTCCAATGCATGAAAGTGAAAATTGAAAGTGAAGTCGCTCAGTCGTGTCCGACTCTTAGCGACTCCATGGACTGCAGCCCACCAGGCTCCTCTGTCCATGGGATTTTCCAGGCAAGAGTACTGGAGTGGGCTGCCATTGCCTTCTCCACATACACCTACTGGTCAGCCCTAATTTCATCTCCACTGCTTCCTACCTTTGGAGTTGTGCTATGCCTTAGCCAAATGTGGCTAAAGAAATTGCATCCCTTCCAGTTCTGCCTAACTGTTTTATTACCTGGGTTCTCAGTCACTCGTTGAGCTTCTTCTATACTCCTTACAATGTGTGGCTTGGTCCAGACTAATTTTACAGTATCAAGACCACTACATTGTTTGGAGACTTATACATTAATTGCAGAGATTTCACAGTTTCTATGTTCTCAGTCATTCCATCTTATTAATAGAATGTTAGAATCATCTTAGTTCTGTAAAGCTAGCTGTTCTAGTTCCCAATTGGCTAGTGTTACAGACCTGTTCAAAATATAACCTTAAAGAAGACTGTTCCGTCTGTGAAATGCCTGAAGCTTCCTATCTAGGTACACACACACACACACACACACACACTTTCTCTCTCTCTCTTGTGAACATGCTTCTTGGTATGCTCAGTGCAGATAGGAAGTAGCATATAGACCATTCAAGTCTGTGGATAAGAAAACACTCTCCAAGTTGGCTACACCTGACAAAGCCACTTCAGTAGGCAGTCAGTGACTGTGCTATTTCCTAGAGCATAAAGTCAGATATTTGTGTTTCATTTCTTCATCCATTCATCTAGGCAGTTCCAAATATCTTTTGGAAGGAGATAATATACCTCCCTCCCCCAAATATACCTTCCCATATGCCAGATTCACAGACGACTCAGTGGTAAAGATTCTATCTACCAAGCAAGAGACTTGGGTTTGATTCCTGGGTTAGGAAGATCCCTTGGAGAAGAGAATGGCAACCCATTCCAGTATTCTTGCCTGGAGAATTCCATGGACAGAGGAGCCTCGTGGGTTACAGTCCATGGGGTCCCAAAGTCAGACACGACTTAGTGAGTAAACAACAACATTGTTCATATACAATTTCAGAGAACCCTGAAGTCTATCCATGAGATTCATGGTGTCCAGGTCAAAAACATTTGTTCTACACGATGGACAGGGACTGTGGTTCCTAGGAAACAGTAGTATCATTTTGTTTATCTAGTAATATAATAATTCCATATGTTTGTATAATGCTCGACAGTGAAAACACTTTCAGATCCATTATTTCAGTGCCATGACAAATCTTTGGGGTAGATATTTTCATCACTCTTGTACAGATATATTAATGGCATAGACCTATGTTAAGTGACTTAGCCATTATATTATTAGTTTTCTATTCCATAAACTTAAGTCAAGAAATGAAACTTTAGTCAAACCAATTATTTGACATTGTGTGGCTGAGAAAATCCATATTATCTGAATTAAGACTTTAAAAATTAAATGTCAAATAGATGTAGGCACTAAACACTATCATAGAAGAGCAGTGGCAAGAGAAGTATTGGATAACTGGTTGCTTTTCTAGGACACAGTCCTGTACTATGCTCCATTGCTCAGGTCCTTATCAGTTTTCTCACTTGTGACTCTAGTGGAAAGAGTTTTGGAGATGGAAGGACTCAGATTCAAATCCCACCTGAGCTAAGCGAAATCAGGCAAGTCACTTAAACTCTCTGGGCTTGGGTTATTTAAAATGAAGTTTACAATAGCAGTAGCCATGAAGGGTTATTGAGAGGATTAGATGAAATTATGTATATAAAGCACTCAGTGAGGGTGTGAGTGAGCAGTAGGTATTCAAGAATTGATAACCACCTGTGCCCCAACAAAAGAACTGTGCATCTCTTCACGAAGTACTTTGCTCTCCAAATGCCTCAAATATAGAAAAATACTATCTCACTCAGTTTTCAAACAGTATGAGCTATTTAAAATAATTTAAATCGTTCAGAGTATGTTCTCTGACTGCAATGGGATCTAACTAGAAATCAATAACAAAAAGATAACTGAAAATCTCTAAACATTAGGAAATTAAACAACACACTTAATCCATGGATCAAAGAAGAAGTCTCAAATGTTTTAAAATATATAGAACTGAATGAAAATGAAAATACACCTGTCAAAGTCTGTGGTATTCAGCCACAGCAGTGTGAAAAGGGAAATTTATAGCACTAAATGCTAACATTAGGAAAGAAGAAAAATCTAAAATAAATAATCTAAGTTCCTACCTCAAGAAATTAGAAACAGGAAAGCAAAATAAACCCAAAGCAAGGAGGATGAAGGAAGGAAACGATAAAGGTGTAAGCAGAAATCAATAAAACTGAAAAAAAGAAAAGCAGTAGAGAAAAAAAAATCAATGAAACAAAGCACTGGTTCCTTGAAAAAAATCAATGGAAGACTGACAACGATAAAGAGAAAGAAGATGCAAATAAACAACATCAGGCATGAAGCAGTGGATATTACTTGCAGAGCACGCATCCATTAGAGGAAAAATAAGAGAACACTACAAACAACTCGAGGCTCATAAATCTTACAACTTAGAAGAAATAGAAACATTTCCTTGAAAACCACAAACTACCAAAACTCAACCAAGTTGAGACAGGCACCCCAAAAGTTCTTATACCATTAAAGAAATTGAATTTGTAACTAAAACTCCTCCCAAAAGAAAATATCCAGGCTCAGATGGCTTCACTGGAGAATTCTACCAAACATTTATAGAACAGTCTTGTGTAAATTCTTTCAAAAAATGCAAGAGGAAACTCTTCCCAACTCATTTTCTGGGGGAAGTAGTACCTTGATACCACAACCTGACACAGTATCAAAAAAAAAAAAATAATAATAATAATGAAAGACAAAAAAAAAGACAAAAAGGAAACTGCATAATCTTAAGAACTTTGAACTTAAGTACTCAAGGACTTTGATTAAAATCCTCAAAAAATTAGCCACTCAAATACAGCAATGCATAAAAACAATTATAAACAATGACCAAGTGGGATTTATTTAGCTAAGGCTGGTTCAATATTCAAAAATCAATCAATTAAAAACCAATCAATGTAACCTTCATATCAACAGGTAAAAGAAGAAAAATCATATGATCATGTTCATTCAGAAAAAGTATTAATAAAACTCAACAACCATTAATAATTTAAAACACAAAAACTCTCAGCAAATTAAGAATAAAAGAAAAATACCTCACCTTGATAAAGAGCTTCTACAAAAACTACACCTAAAATCATTCATATGATGAATGGTGAAAAGCTGAATTCTTTCCGCCTAAAATCCAAAACAACGCAATGATGGCAGCTTTGACTACTCTTATTCAACATAGTACTGGAAGTTCTAGCCTTGAAGCAGGAAAGAAAAAGCAATAAATACATGGCCTATGGATTGGAAAGGAAGAAATAAAACTGTCCCTCAGTTCAGTTCAGTTCAGTTGCTCAGTCGTGTCGGACTCTTTGCAACCCCATGAATTGCAGCACACCAGGCCGCCCCATAAATTGCAGCACACCAGGCCTCCCTGTAGGAGAAGGCAATGGCGACCCACTTCAGTACTCTTGCCTGGAAAATCCCATGGACAGAGGAGCCTGGTAGGCTGCAGTCCATGGAGTCCCTAAGAGTCGGACACGGCTGAGTGACTTCACTTTCACTTTTTACTTTCATGCATTGGAGAAGGAAATGGCAACCCACTCCAGTGTTCTTGCTTGGAGAATCCCAGGGGCCGGGGAGCCTGGTGGGCTGCCGTCTATGGGGTCACACAGAGTCGGACACGACTGAAGCGACTTAGCAGCAGCAGCAGCAGCAGGCCTCCCTGTCTATCACCAACTCCCGGAGTTCACTCAAACTCACGTCCATCGAGTGGGTGATGCCATCCAGCCATCTCATCCTCTGTCTTCCCCTTCTCCTCCTGACCCCAATTCCTCCCAGCATCAGAATCTTTTCCAATGAGTCAACTCTTCACATGAGGTGGCCAAAGTACTGGAGTTTCAGCTTTAGCATCATTCCTTCCAAAGAAATCCCAGGACTAATCTCCTTTAGAATGGACTGGTTGGATCTCCTTGCAGTCCAAGGACTCTCAAGAGTCTTCTTCAACACCACAGTTCAAAAGCATCAATTCTTCGGTGCTCAGCCTTCTTCACAGTCCAACTCTCACATCCATATATGATCACTGGAAAACCCATAGCCTTGACTAGATGGACCTTTGTTGGCAAAGTAATGCCTCTGCTTTTGAATATGCTATCTAGGTTGGTTATAACTCCTTCCAAGGAGTAAGCGTCTTTTAATTTCATGGCTGCAGTCACCATCTGCAGTGATTTTGGAGCCCCCAAAAATAAAGTCTGATACTGTTTCCACTGTTTCCCCATCTATTTCCCATGAAGTGATGGGACCAGATGCCATGATCTTAGTTTTCTGAGTGTTGAGCTTTAAGCCCACTTTTTCACTCTCCTCTTTCACTTTCATCAACAGGCTTTTTAGTCCTTTTTAGTTCCTCCTCACTTTCTTTCATAAGGGTGGTGTCATCTGCATATCTGAGGTTATTGATATTTCTCCCGGCAATCTTGATTCCAGCTTGTGCTTCTTCCAGCCCAGCGTTTCTCATGATGTACTCTGCATATAAGTTAAGTAAGCAGGGTGACAATATACAGCCTTGACGTACTCCTTTTCCTATTTGGAACCAGTCTGTTGTTCCATGTCCAGTTCTAACTGTTGCTTCCTGACATGCATATAGGTTTCTCAAGAGGCAGGTCAGGTGGTCTGGTATTCCCATCTCTTTCAGAATTTTCCACAGTTTATTGTGATCCACACAGTCAAAGGCTTTGGCATAGTCACTATTTGCCTACAAAATGACTAGAATTAGAAAATCCCAAGGAATTCACAGGAAAACTCCTACTTACAAAAGAATTCATCAAGGTCTTAGGATACAAGAGAAATACATAAATGTCTATTGCATTCCTTATGCTAACAATGAACATCTGGAAATCAAATAAAGCCAATGTAATTTACAATCACTTTAAGGAAAATGAAATAGGTTCAAGCCTAGCAAAACATGTACAGGACTTATGTGCTTAGAATCACCAAACATTGATGAAAGAAATTAAAGGACAACTAAATAAATGGAAGAATGTATTGTGTTCACTGACTGAACTCATCATAGTCAAGATGTCAGTTCTTCCCCAACTGATCTATAGGTTTAATGCAATTCCTATCAAAATGCCAGCAAAATTTTAGATATAGACAAGTTAATTCTAAAATTTATATAGAAAGTTATAGACCCTAAAGTAGTTAAACAATGTTGAAGAAAAAGAAGAAAAAAATGGGAGGAATCATGCCACTTGATATTACGGGTTACTCTACGTACAGTACTCAAGACAGTGTGGTACTGGCTGAAAGACAGACACATAGATCAGTGGAATGGAAAAGAGAACTCAGGACTAGATTCACACCAGTATGCCCAACTGATGTTTCTCAAAGGTGCAAAAGCAGTTAAATGGAGGTATTGATAATATGGTCTTCTCAACAAGTGATGCTGGAGCACCTAGACATTTGTAGGCAAAAGAATGAACCTGGACCTGAGTCTCATACCTCATACAAAAACTAACTCAAAATGGGTCACAGACTTAAATGTAAAATACATGACTTTCAGGGGAAAAAACACATGGGAAAAATCTTTGAGATCAGGGGTTTTTATATTTGACACTGGAAACACAAACCATAAAAGAAAAAAATGAAAAACGGGACTTTGTTGGGATTAAAGATACCTTTCTCTCAAAATGATATGCTGCTGCTGCTAAGTCGCTTCAGTCATGTCCGACTCTGTGCGACCCCATAGACGGCAGCCCACCAGGCTCCTCCGCCCATGGGATTTTTCAGGCAAGAGTAATTGAGTGGGGTACCATAGCCTTCTCCGCTCAAAATGATAATAAGCTAGGTTAAAACATGTTTCTCATATTAAAAATAAGCAAAATGTGAATGTGATCAAATATTTCCAGATGCAGTGAATAGAAACTTTGTTTTAGTTTCTGTGGAGTGGTGAGTCCACCGGCCAACTTTCCTCGGAGGCTAAGTGTGCAGGAGATGTGCTATTGTAGGGCCTGAGTCACCTCCAGGGCATGCATTTCCTGTGGCTGTGACTTTTCTAAAGGGTAAGTCAGCTGGAAACAACATGTAATGAACATGCACATAGAGTGCCCATCTTCTCAAAAGAAATACATTTGGGTAAAAGTAAGTAAAGGACCTTACAGCAGCCTCACTTTTCCCAATACTGACCGTAGAGTTGATTGCAATTTTAAAAACACATATAAAAATATTCCTGGGTATTTTAAACCCACTGATATAAAGAAAGAGCTGGCTTCAATTTTCAACTGCACAGAAATCTCCCGTCGCACTCAAGGAGGGGAGCAACACAGTGGCCCAATTTGAAACCCAAGGCTGGCCTCTTTATGATAGACAAAGTTGATTGCAGTGAACATTCTTGGCACCAGCTCAAAAAGTTTTGAGTTTCTAGATTCTGAAAGGGAAATTCTCTTAGGAGCCCTTCAGCCTTTCGGATCACTGATGGGATGGGGGTGCAGTGCAGTGGGGGACACTAAGGGGAGAGGAACTGCTGCCTCTGGAGTTGGTCATAACTAGCACTGATTAAATCTCTGATAGCAGGTGTGTTGACTAGTTTTCTTAAGAGTAAACACATGATGAAAAGTTGAAATTCAGAGAAGGGAACTCACACCTAGTGAGTGCTTATTAAATGTACTGGGCACTATGCTATGCACTTTATTCCTCAGAACAACACTGTAAGACAGATACTATGATCAGTGACGTTTTACAGATGAAGTAGCAGAGACTTAGAAGGGTGAAGACACTTGCTGTCTCTTCTGTCAGTCCTATACAGACCCGCCTTGGGTTCTCTCTCATTCTGTGTGTGTGTGTGTGTGAGTGTGTGATGCATCCTACAACACAAATACCCCTCGATACAAATATTCCCCAAGAATCAACATATTGTGGTTGAAAAAAAAGGCTGAGCAGCTATGAACCATCCACCAAGGGCAACAGCTAGACCTGGTGGTGGTCCCAGGAGGCCCCAGCGACAGGGCTTGCCAGAGCAGGGAAAGCAGCGTGAGATTGGCATGGTGTCAAGGGTGAGGGAAAGGAGGACAGAACCCAAACCCTAACTGGCATTTTTGGCGCCCGGGGCATGCAGCAGGAAACTCGCCTTCTCTTCAATGGAAGCTGCTCTTGGCAGGGGGAGGGGTAGCCTGTGCACAAAAGGTCCCCTGGCTGGTGCACTCCCAGCCCTTGACCTCGGGCCTCTCACTCCATCCATCTCTGCGACTGCCAAGGGGGCTGGCCTGGGGCCAGGGCGAGGCTTCCAACAGAGACCAGAGAGGTGGTGGGAGAAAAATGTGGTGCCCTCTAAATTTCTGTGCCCCTGTGACCCTGCCCTAGCCAGGGCTCTGGAAAGAACAGAACAGAATGTTGAGCTAGAAAGGGAGGTGAGGGGAGTCAGAGGGGAACTGACTGCAACAATAGGGAAAGGTCAGGGGGCCATCAGTCACAGCGAAAGATGGAAAGTTTTGGTAACTGGAAGGCATTTCAGAGTTCAAGATCTGAGAGGGGGAGCAGTGATAGCAGTGGCTGATGAAGTTGACCAAAGGCTCCAATCACAAGGTCAAGGGGGTCAATGAAATGGGAGAGCTAGTATTTGATGTCACAAGCTTTGACTGAGCACCTACTATGTGTCAGACTCTGGGTTAGGCACTTGGGATACAGAAGTGAACAAGACACTGGTTTTCATGGTTCTCACTCTTCTTCAATTTTGGGGCACTGATGGCGAGATGGGTGAATGTCAAGCAGACAAATACAATGTATGTAGAGGTTCTCTAGGGCCTATGAGATGCCTAAGACATGGCTCTTGTGCTTGAGAAACTTTTGGTTTACAGAGATCTGCTTTACTTCCAAGAGGACAGGTAATGTAAGGACACAAGTACAAGCAAGTATAATTGGAACACGGAAAGAGAAAAGATTCACTCAAGTTTCTGAGGAAGAGGGCGGGAAAAGAAAAATCAAGAAGGGTTTTATGAAGGCATGACACGTGACTATAAGCAGGGTGTTTATTTATTTATTTTTTAAATTAACTTTTAAAAAAAATGTATTTAATTGGAGGCTAATTACTTTACAATATTGTAGTGGTTTTGCCATACATTGACATGAATCAGCCATGGTGTACATGTGTCCCCCATCCTGAACCCCCCTCCCACCTCCCTCCCCATCCCGTCCCTCAGGGTCATCCCAGTGCACCAGCCCTGAGTGCCCTGTCTCATGCATCGAACCTGGACTGGCGATCTATTTCACATATGATAATATACATGTTTCAATGCTATTCGCTCAAATCATCCCACCCTCGCCTTCTCCCACAGAGTCCAAAAGACTGTTCTATACATCTGTGTCTCTTTTGCCATCTCACATATAGGATTATCATCACCATCTTTCTAAATTCCATATATATGCCTTTGTATACTGTATCAGTGTTTTTCTTTCTGGCTTACTTCAGTCTGTATAATAGGCTCCAGTTTCATCCACCTCATTAGAACTGATTCAAATGTATTCTTTTTAATGGCTGAATAATATTACAAAGCAGGGTGTTTAAAGATGGACATGGGATGAGGAAAGAATTGTAGGCTGGAGGAACAATGTGAGTACACATGGAAACAGAAAAATCAGAGAATATATCTGGGGAATGGGGGAGTAACTGGGTGTGTCTAAGGGTGAAGCTGGTAATGGTGTTAGCGATGTGAGAAGGTGTGGTAGGAAAGTGGGAGAGTTGAGCATTGATAGTGACTAGAAATGTGACTAGCAGGAACCCTTGTGATCAGAGGATACAGAATCTTGAATTAGTCTTCAGAGTTCGGTCAGGATCCTTTAAGCAATAAACACATAAACAGGATTATTTCTTTTTTAAAGAAAAAAATGACATGATTTCTCTTCCTTGTGGTTTAAAAGGAATTTCCTGGTGCAAGGTCTAGGTAATGGCAGTGGGAGAGGAGAGATAGAAAGATCTATTTAGAGGCTATTATAGAGGCTCAAGTGCAAGCTGAGGTCCAGACGTAGGACAATGGGAGTGGAAAAGGAACGGAACCGGTGGATACTGCAGTGCGGCTCTCAGGACTCCAACCCAATCGCCATGGGAGGAACCAAAGAAGACAGATCCATGCCACACCCTTCTTTCCAGCTCAAAATTTCATCTTATTGACTTTGGAGTTAAAAGAGAAGCCACCTTCCTCATTTAAATACATAAGAAAACAGAGAGATAAAGAGGTGCAGTAAGATTGAAAACCAGCAACTTAGCCCAAACAGCATTCCAGGGAGTCTAATATATGGCTTAGTGATTATAGTTAATGATGCTGATTGTATATTTGAAAGCTAAGAGAGTAGATCTTAAAAGAGCTCATCACAAGGAAAAAATTTTATAAGCATGTGTGGTAAGGAACAACTTATGGTGGATCATTTTGTAATATATACATATATTGAGATCACGTTCTACATCTGAAACTAATGTAATTTATATGTCAATAATTTCTCAATAAAAATATCACAAAATAACAATGCCATACTAATACTTGATATATATACTTGACATAGATTGTTCTTTGTGCTAGCTATCAGGGAGGTGTTTGATATGCAATATGTCACTTAATGGTCTTCCCTAGTGGCTCAGTGGTAAAGAATCCATGTGAAATGCAGGAGACCCAGGCTCGACTCCTGGGTCAGGAAGATCCCCTGGAGGAGGGCATGGCAACCCACTCAAGTATTCTTGCCTGCAGAATTTCATGGTCAGAGGAGCCTGGCAGGCTATATATAGTCTATGGGGTCACAAAGAGTCGGACACCCATGCACACATCTCACTTATCCTTCTAATAATTTCATGTAGCAGATACTATTATTTCCACTTCCCAAGGAGAAAATAGGCTCAGTGAGGCTTATATCACACAGCGAGTATGTGGCTATTGGAGATTAGAACTCAGAGTGATGTGCTATGCCACCAAGATAGGCTTTGGAAACAAGGACCCATTTCCAAAGCAGAAGAGGAGAAGCAACTCTCTGAGTTAGCCAGAGCTTTCTTCCACACCGCCTGAGCCACAATTCCCAGAGATGGGCACCAAATGAATAGAGAACCTATTAGAAATAGTAAGAACTTAAAGCATTCACATCCCAAGTAAAAGTACAAAAAGCAAGAGCTTCCTTAACTATCAGAAGTATCCTCTCAGAAAATAATAGAAATGAATCCCATTCCCAGCAGTGACAATAAATTTAGAACATCTAAGAATAATTTTAAGAAATGTACGTCTTAAAAAAAAAAAAGAAATGTACGTCTGAGATGGGCTATACGAAGAAAAATATAATACAAGCAAGGTAGTGCACAGCTGTGAAGATGACCAGAAATGCTGGAATTACAAAAACCAATCTTAATAATCAACGGGGGAAATTATGATTGTTCTGTGACCTTTAAAATTTTTTTGTCAAAAGACTAAAAATTACCTTAGTGTCCTTTCCCTTATAAATATACAAGAGAATGACAAAGTATACAATTATTATTTATTTAATACACATTTACATTCAAAACATTGAAAATTAAAGTGTTGTGTCAGACTTCCCTGGTGATCCAGGACATGGGAATCCACCTGCCAGTGCAGGGATCAGTTTCGATCCCTGGTCCTGGAAGATCCCACATGCCATGGAGTAACTAAGCCCGTGCACCACAATGACTGAGCCCATTTGCCGAAACTACTGAAGCCAGTGTGCCTAGAGCCCACGCTCCACAAGAAGAGAAGCCACTGCAATGGCCTGCGCACCACAACGAGAGTAGCCTCTGCTCGCTGCAACTAGAGAAAACCTGTGTGCGCCAGTGAAGACCCAGTGCAGCCAAAAAAAAGGTGCTGTATTACTTTGTAAAACAGTCCATGTTGGTTTTAACAGTGCTTGCCTTCTTCTCCTCGTATCACTTACAATACATGCAAGCATATTTTCTATCCTTTGACAAATTATCATACTACTTTTAAAGTGCTGGATCAGCATTCAAAATTTTTTCCTTTGCATTTTCAATGTCATGAAATATCTCCAAGAGTCCCTTCACTGGGTAGGTTTTTGCTGGCATTGCTGTCTCTGGGACATCTTCATCCTTTTCATCAGAACAACTTTTCATAACGACATTTAGGTTGATAATTTCACCCTCACTAAATTCCTTTGACCACATTTCTAGGATGTCTAGAATTGCAGCAGTGACAAAATTCCCACAGTTAGCTATTTCTTTCTCCTTTTTTGCAAGTTGAACATGTACATCATAATAATATAAATTACACACATCATAAAATGATTACCATAAGTTTAGTGAACAACATCATCTCATAGATATGACATTAAAGAAACACACAAAAAAATGTTTCCCTTGTGATGAGAACTAAGAATTTACTGTCTTAACAACTTTCACAGATAACATACAGAAGGGTTCATTATATTCATCATGTTGTACATTATATCCCTAGTACTTTTCTTCTAACTGGAAGTTTATACATTTGACTGTCTTGATCCAATTTCCTCTCTCCCCATCCCCACATCTGGTAACCCCAAATACTATTTCTTTTTCTAAAACAGTGTTTGTTTTTGAAATTCAGTTCAGTTCAGTTCATTCGCTCAGTTGTGTTCGACTCTTTGCGACCCCATGAACTGCAGTCTGCCAGGCCTCCCTGTCCAATCACCAACTCCCCAAGTTTACTCAAACTCATGTCCATTGAGTCGGTGATACCATCCAACCATCTCATTCTCTGTCATCCCCTTCTCCTCCCGCCTTCGATCTTTCCCTCAGGGTCTTTTCAAATGATCTCTGGAGTCAATAAGGCAAGGTTCCAAGCTCCAGTTCTGCTCCTTGTTAGATGTGTGACTTTGAACTGGTGACAATCTCTCTGAGCCTCAGTTTCCTCCTCTGTCTTGTAGGATTGTTGCAAGGATTCAGTGAGATCAGCCATATAAAGCAGTGAGTCCACTGCCTTTCACAGAGGAAGTAATCAACATTGGATCGTGCTGCATCATTATTCATGGTGAGAGTACTAAGAGAAGTTTGATGTGAGTTCCTTGTCTGGAACAGTCTTGATTGTTTAATGGAGAAACTCTACCACTAGAGCCTGTATTTGGGGTCCTCCATATTCTATTTTTTCTCTTCTTCCCTCTTGTACCCTCCATGCAATCCCATTCTCAGATTCTTCCTTCATACTCAGATATAAAGGGTCAACAGCATAGGACATTTCTCTCACTGGGTTTTGTATTTTCCAAGGGAGCAAAATCCTAAAGCTGGAAGAAGGAAGCCCTAATGGTACAGCCATGCTGAACAGCAGTGTTTTTTGGTCTCAGCAGTCTCACAATTTGGGGCTGGATAATTATGGTGGGGGGCTTTCCTGTGCACAGTAGCATGTTTAATAGCATCTCTGGCTTCAACCCATTGGGTAACAGTAGTGGAACAAGCCCCTTCTTAGTTATGATGACTAAAAATATCTGTAGGCATTGCCAAATGTCACCTGGGAAGAAAAGTTGCCCGTAATTAAGAATTCTTGATTTGGGGATTCTGTGGAGGAGGTGAGGCCTTTTCAGTTCAGTTCAGTTCAGTTCAGTCACTCAGTTGTGTCCAACTCTTTGTGACCCCCTGGACTGCAGCACACCAGGCCTCCCTGTCCATCACCAACTCCTAGAGTTTACTCAAACTTTTGTCCATTGAGTAAGCGATACCATCCAACCATCTCATCTTCTGCCATCCCTTTCTCCTCCAGCCTTCAATTTTTTCCAGCATCAGGGTCTTTTCAAATGAGTCGGTTCTTCCCATCAGGTGGCCAAAGTATTGGAGTTTCAGCTTCAGCATCAGTCCTTTCAATGAATATTCAGGACTGATTTCCTTTGGAATGGACTGGTTGGATCTCCTTGCAGTCCAAGGGATTCTCAAGGGTCTTCTCCAGCACCACAGTTCAAAAGCATCAATTCTTTGGTGCTCAGCTTTCTTTATAGTCCAACTCTCACATCCATAGATGACTACTGGAAAAACCATAGCTTTGACTAGTTGGACCTTTGTTGGCAAAGTAATGCCTCTGCTTTTTAATATGCTGTCTAGGTTAGTCAAAACTTTTCTTCTAAGGAGCAAGCATCTTTTAATTTCATGGCTGCAGTCACCATCTGCAGTGATTTCGGAGGCCCCCCAAAATAAAGTCTATCACTGTTTCCATTGTTTCCCCATCTATTTGCCATGTAGTGATGGGACAAGATGCCATGATCTTAGTTTTCTGAATGTGGAGTTTCAAGCCAACTTTTTCACTTTCTTCTTTCACTTTCATCATTTTTGAAGTACCATTGACCTATTCCATGGTTATCTATTTCTTTAACTTCATTTATATTTAATTCCAACTTCACTTCTAGCAATATTACTTTTTGTTCCTTTGCTGCACTTTCATCTTTGTTGGCCAATTCACTCTTTGGATTATCTGTTTCTGTAACATGTTATAGAATTTATCACTGAGAGACAAATGGGCAGTACAACTACACATTTTGCACAGTGGCTGATCACCAACAGATGTTGAAAGAAGTGATGTGTTTGTTCACTTGTCACTTGGTGTTTCCATAATTTATGTAGTAAATTTGTGGATAAAAGAAATAGCATCAAAATTTGTACTTTATGCAATTATTCATAGTTATATGAATTATTCCATAATATACCATGGTGACTGAAAATTCCAACTGTGTCATTGGAGGAATGGCATTATCTACTAAATCACAGTAACAGAAACTCATAAATATTGGAACCATGCAAAGAGAGGACTGCCCATACTTTACTTTATGCAGGGCCCTAACATACTTTAATTAATAGAAAGATACCAAACTTAACTTTTACTTAGTGCTTACTATGTTCATGTGCTGTTCTAAGTTCCTCTTTACATGGATTAATGTACTTAATCTATACACAAACCCTATGAAGTAGGTATTATTAGTATTTCCATTTAACAGATAGAGAAATAGGGGCACAGAAAGATTAAGTAACTTTCTAAAAGTCACACATCTCGGAATTAAGTACCAATGGCAGAAACTGAACTTAAGCACTGTCAAGGCTGTGCTTTGCCAAAACTGTGTGCTGCCTCATATACCAGCATGGCAAAATGTTTATATTCCCATAGTAAGTTACAAGTTTAGTGCTATTCCCATAACTGTTCCAGCAGACCTTTTGAAAATAGAAAGGAGAGGTTCTGAGTTCATGTACAAAGCAATGGACTAGATAAACTAATAATTATCTTATATTAAAACACAATTTAAAGCTACAGTAATTAAAACAGTGCAGTTGCAGAAGTAGAGTTGAAAGATAGATCATAGTAATGCAGTAAGTAGCCCAGAAAAAAACTGTCATTATCTTTAATTTTTTTTTTAGTATAAATTGTACTCTAAATCAGAGAGAAAATGAAAAGTAGTGTGCAAATGGTGTTGGATAATTTGGTTAACTCTGGTAAAATAAAGTTGGATCCTTTCTTCGTATTTTCCACCAAAATAAAATTTTGTGATTTAGAGAGATAGTGGAGAAAAGGAAAGCATAAATGCATAGATTAAAATAAGGTGAAAATTTAAAATATCTTGGTGCTGGAGAAAGACTTTATAAACATAAAATCAATAGGAAAAAAAATAGAGAGAAACATAATAGAGTCAAACACATTCAAATTGAAAACTTTTGTAGGTGAAACTTGCAATGAACAAAATTAAAAGACCAACCAAAAACGAAGATTTTTGTTTTGAAACAATACAGCGAAGTGTTGATAGGTATTCTGATTTTGTAAAAGTGAAAATCACATCCAACTCTTTGCAACCCCATGGACGATACAGTCCATGGAATTCTCCAGGCCAGAATACTGGAGTGGATAGCCTTTCCCTTCTCCAGGGGATCTTCCCAACCCAGGGATCAAACCCAGGTTTCCTGCATTGCTGCTGCTGGTGAGCCCACCAGGCTCCCCCGTCCCTGGGATTCTCCAGGCAAGAACAGTGGAGTGGTTCGCCATTTCCTTCTCCACTGCATGAAAGTGAAAAGTGAAAGTGAAGTCGCTCAGTCGTGTCTGACTCTCAGCGACCCCATGGACTGCATTGCAGGGAGATTCTTTACCAGCTGAGCCACTAGGGAAGCCCAAGATTACTGGAATGGATAGCCTACCCCTTTTCCAGCGGGTCTTCCTGATCCAGGAATCAAATCAGGGTCTCCTGCATTGCAGGCAGATTCTTTACCAACTGAGCTACTAGGGAAGCCCCCCTGATTATGTAAGGAGCTTGTAAAAAAAAAAAGTAGGGAAAACGTCCAGCCCACTAGAAAAAACATGGAAAAGACCATACATATAGATAACTTATGAGAACCTACTGTATAGCACAGGGAACTCAGTGCTCTGTGATGACCTAGATGGGAAGAAAACCTAAAAAAAAGAGGGGATATGTATATAACTGATTCACTTTGCTATACAACAGAAATTAACACAATATTTTGTGTTAAATATTTTGAGTAAAGCAACTATACTCCAATAAAAATTAATTTTAAATAAGACCATACATAGATGATACACAAATTAAATCTAAAACCTAATCAAGATATTTAAAATGCTAAATACTATATGTAATAATAAGAATATAAATTAAATGTTTTTGGCTTAGTAATTAGAAAGACTTGTGTGCATGTTTTATTACAACGTCCACATTTGGTGAAGAGGGAATGAAACAGTGACCCTTCATCCTACTGGGAATATACGTTGATACACTTTTCCAGGGAAGCCATCTATTGAGTATTTTTGATTCACAATTTTACTTGCTAATGTATCTTCTGGGAATTCTTCCTAAGAATACTAGTGTTGCTTATAATATTGACAAACCACACACAACAGAACTGCTCACTAAGACAAACAGAGGTAAACAAACATGCCACGGCCTTTCAGTTGTGCTGGTTAATAGTGGTGTTTTCCAAGAATATCTCTGGGAATGGGGAAGGGCTTAAGTACATTAAGCAAAATCAAAGCAAGGTCATTCAAATTTAATCAGTATGATCCCAATTTTTCAGATAAAAGTAAATACTTGCATAGAAAAAAAAACAGATGGAAATATAACTAAATGTTATCCTTGGTGACAGGAGGACAGGTTACTTTGATCTTCTTTTTAACTTTCTGCACTTTCCAACTTTTCTACCACAGACATGTATCATGTTCATAATCTAAAGAATCATGGACAGACTTCCAATGTTTTTGTAGGCATCCATCCATCCACCCTTCCACTACCTACTCATTCCCTTTTTCTTCTCTTTCTTTCAAAAATACCTGTATTCCTGCTCGTGTCCTAGGTTTCCTTCCACTGTTGCAAGGTCAATTTCAGTTGACCTTTAAATAGCATGGGTTTGAAGTGTGCAGGTCCACTTATACACTTTTTTCTATGAATACATCCTACAGTACCACACAGTCCACGGTTGGTTGACGCCATAGATGTGAAACCACAGATAGGAGGGTCCACTCTAAAGTTAAATGTGGATTTTTGACTGTGCAGGGCTCAGCACCCCGAACCTCGGGCCTTGTTCAAGGGTCAAGAGTAATTATCTCCTTTGAAAGCTCTGTTTCTCTCCCTTCTCATGGGCTCTTTTATCTCTGCCCTTACACATGGTCACATGCTTACTGGCTCCATCACTTTCACTGAACCTTGCACTCCTGCCACTCCTGCCCTCCTTCCACCAAGATCATCTTCCAAGTGTGATCTACATTTCCTTCCTCTGCTTCTTTACCAACTACTCCTTAAACCTTCACAATCTGCCTTGGAAATCAACCCTGTCACCACTTCCAATTGCCTACTCCAAGTGCTTCCTGCCTCCTTAACATCTTCACCCCCCAGGCAGTATGTGCCAGGGCCCATCAAGCTCTATCATGAAACCATAGCTGCAGTAACAGACATTGCCCCATCCTACTTCCAGCTTCCCTCCCTCATCTCTCCCAACACCTTTATCTTTTTCTGGCCCTCCTTCCTCCACCTCTCTCAGACCTCACCTCTCTCTTAAATTCACATCTTAAATCTCCAAGTCCCCACCCAACTTTGACATCCCTATGCCTAGCCTGGGACACCTGTGCACCTTTTACCTCCCCAAACCTACTCTTCTTACAGACTTCTGTTTCTATACATAGTACCACCTATATATGTGTGTGTCTGCACTTAGTCACTCAGTCATGTCCAACACTTTGTGACCCCATGGAGCTCTCCAGGCTCCTCTGTCCATGGAATTTCCCAGGCAAGAATACTGGAGTGGGCTGCTGTTTCCTTCTCCAGGGGATCTTTCTGACCCTGGGATCACACTCACATCTCCTGAGTCTTCTGCACTGCAGGCAGATTCTTTACCCACTGAGCCACTGGTTAAAGACAGTACCACCTAAGTTCCACCTAATACTCAGTTGACTTTGAGAAGTAGACTGTCTTTTCCATATCCATTGCCAAAGCCTCAGCTCAGACTCTTGTCTTTTTTTTTTTTTTGCCTGGAGAGATGAAGAAGGCTGCACTGTACATCTTTGCATCGGATTGATCTTTTGGTGGGATGAGCCTCCGCCTTGGCTGTAGGAAACAGGAGTGGGAAGTTTCCCTTTAACCCCAGCAAGCCCCTTATTAACAAAGCAGCACAGATATTGTAGAACTCTTGCAGGGTATATTGTCTTACTTTAGTTTTATTTAAAAGACAGCCCACACAGTTTCCAGAAGCCTATCGTTAGCCAGAGGAAATTTGAGGAAACAGATTGCTAGAGGTCAGAGTAATTCTGGCACAGAGGCAGAGAGGAACAACCCTCAAGTCAATTTCATAATTCATGAGGTGACCCAGAGATGGGTTATGCTGCAACGAGTAAAGGACATCAGGAGAGTGTCCCATTTTAGCTATCAAGTCTTGCTAACTAGGATTTAAGCTTTGAAAGCATTATTAATTTTAAATTGTGGCTGAGCACTGGGTCTTAGTTGCAACGCTTGGGCTTCTTTTGTTGCTCTACAGCACATGGGCTCAGTAGTTGTGGTGCATGGGCTTGGTTGCCCCACGGCATGTGGGATCTTAGTTCCCTGACCAGAGATGGAACCTGAGTCCCCTGTGTTGGGCATGGAAGGTGGATTCTTAACCACTGGACCATCAGAGAAGTCCATGAAAAGCATTATGTAAGGTTGATGCACCCTCTGACTTTTAGTGGTCTCAGGCAAAAGCATAGTCTTAGCACTCTAGAGAAGTTTCCACTTCGCAGCAATTGCAATGTTGTTCCTCAGCAAGGGGGCTTGCCTTGCACACATACTGACAGCCGCAGTCACCAGCAGTAGACCTAACACTGATAATTCCCTTGTTTAGGGCTCCACAGAAAAAAAGTTGCAGGGGAAAATTCCTAGATTTTTTTAAAAAAGAGAACACACACATATGTGAAGTTTCTGTTTGGTGCAGTCTTTATATTTCCTCCTTTTTACATGGCTCACTCCTCTCCCCACATCTTTTATCCCCTGTCTCTCTCTCTCTATTCTACCCTTCTAACTTATACCAACAACTCTATATGTGTCATTTCATATTTTTCTTCATGACCAAATAATTATATACACATTACACACACTAGAATACATATTTTATAAAAAAATGATTTATTTAACACATCTTTCTGCATCTTATTTTCATACTAAACAATTTTTCATGGAAATCCTTCCAAATTCCCTGGTAGATTTCCCTTTCATTCTTTTTGACTTCTGCATAATACTCCACTGCCTTGACGCACTAACAATTTATTCAAGTATCCCCCCATTTACAGCATTCTCTTTGTTTTCATCTCTCTCTGTGCGTGTGTGTGCTGCAATATACATGCTTGTATATAGACTCTTGTGTATTGCACTTTTATTTCCATGGGACATATTCTCAGGAGCAGGATTGCTGAAGTAAAGCACCTTGAAGGATCTTTCAATATCTGTTCAGGAAGAGGTAGTATCACTTTTTAAAAAAATTTGCCTGTTTGATGACTATAAGCTATAATCACTTTATTACTTTAGTTTGAGCCTCCTTGACCACTACTGAATTTGAGCATCTTGTCGTAAGTTTGCTTAGCCTTTTGCATTCCCATTCTGTGTGTCTCTTCATATTCTTTGCTGATTTTTCTTGTAGGATATTTGTCTATTTAATTTGCAAGAGTTCTTTGTGTATTGCACCTATACCTTCTATCTGTCCTTTGCATTATAAACAATTTCCAAGTCTATTTTTGTCTGTGGACTTCATTGATGGTTTCTCTTGCCATAAAGAAGTTTTTAATTCATATAATATCCAGTAAGCCTCTCTCTTTTTTTTTTTTATAGAATCTGAGAGCATCCAGTCTGGTCCCCCATCTTATATGTGTACTCTTCAGGAATTTCCTACAAGATGTTTACTCTTTTGCTTATATTTAAGTCTTCATCATAATTTATTTTAGTATATGATGCAGGATAGTGTCCATGCAATACAATTTTCCTCTGGAAAGATGTTAGATGTATTAGCATTTATTAAGCCATCTTTTTCCTCAATAAGTAAAATTATCATTTTGTAGTACCAGATATCCAAATGCTTAATTTTTTTTCAGTTTTCTTTCTTTCTTTATTTTTTTATTTTACAATATTGTATTGGTTCTGTCATACATTGATATGAATCCACCATGGGTGTACATATGTTCCCCATCCTGAACCCCCCTCCCACCTCCCTCCCCATCCCATCCCTCTGGGTGATCCCAGTGCACCAGCCCCGAGCACCCTGTATCATGCATTGAACCTGCACTGGCAATTCATATCACATGTGATAATTTACATGTTTCAATGCCATTCTTCCATATCATCCCCTCCTCGCCCTCTCCCACAGAGTCCAAAAGACTGTTCTATATATCTGTGTCTCTTTTGCTGTCTCACATATAGGGTTATTGTTACCATCTTTCTAAATTCCATATACATGTATTGTAAATTCCATATATATATACAGTATACTATATTGGTGTTTTTCTTTCTGGATTACTTCACTCTGTATAATAGGCTCTAGTTTCATCCACCTCATTAGAACTGATTCAAATGCATTCTTTTTAATGGCTGAGTAATATTCCATTGTGTATATGTACCACAGCTTTCTTATCCATTCATCTGCCAGTGGACATCTAGGTGCATGTCCTCGCTATAATAAACAGTACTGTGATGAACATTGGGGTACACGTGTCTCTTTCAATTCTGGTTTCCTCGGTGTGTATGCCCAGCAGTGGGATTGCTGGGTCATAAGGCAGTTCTATTTCCAGTTTTTTAAGGAATTTCCACACTGTTCTCCATAGTGGCTGTACTAGTTTGCATTCCCACCAACAGTGTAAGAGGGTTCCCTTTTCTCCACACCCTCTCCAGCATTTATCGCTTGTAGACTTTTGGCCAGATATCCAAACACTTTAAAAGTCATTGCACTCTAATTAAATCAACATACTATTAGCATTTGACTAGACAAATTAGATAAATGGTACAGAAAAGAGAATCATATACTTGCTGCATTGAAAGAACAATTTTTCTCTCCATCCTTTGAGACCCTCAAAGAAGAACATGGGTAACTTCAAAAAGATATTGTGAGGATAACACCCTACTATATATAAAATAGAGAATCAACAAGGACCTACTGTATACATATAGCACAGGGAAATCTATTCAAAACTCTGTAATAACTTAAGTGGGAAAAGAATCTGAAAAAGAATGGATACATGTATATGCATAACTAAATCACTTTGCTGTACTAGTGAAACTAATGCTGTGACTGCTGTTTAGTCTCAGTCGTGCCCAACTCTTTGTGACCCCATGGACTGCAGCCTGCCAGGTTCCTCTGTCCATGGAATTCTCCAGGCCAGAGTACTGTAGTGGGTTACCATGCCCCCTGCTCCAGGGGATCTTCCTGACTCAAGGATTGAACCCACGTTTCTTACCTCTCCTGGATTGGCAGGCTGATTCTTTACCACTAGCAACACCAGGGAAATCAACTATGCTCCGATAAAAAATAAAAATTAAATTTTAAAAAGGATATTGTGAGGATACAGGAAACAAGGCATGTAAAGCACTTAGAACAGTGCCTGGCACATAGCACACCTGTTAATAAAAGGTAGCTGCTGTTTCATCTGCTCTCTAGACGCTTATCTTTCTGTCATGTATGTGCTGTGTGAGCCTTTTCTGATCCTACTATGAGCTCCTGGAGGGCAGTAGCAGTGCCTCAGCTTCCTCAGTACCTGCTGCTGCTGCTGCTGCTAAGTCACTTCAGTCGTGTCCGACTCTGTGCGACTCCATAGCTGGCAGCCCACCAGGCTCCTCCATCCCTGGGATTCTCCAGGCAAGAACACTGGAGTGGGTTGCCATTTCGTTCTCCAATGCATGAAAGTGAAAAGTGAAAGTGAAGTCGCTCAGCTGTGTCCGACCCTCAGCGACCCCATGGACTTCAGCCTACCAGGCTCCTCCGTCCATGGGATTTTCCAGGCAAGAGTACTGGAGTGGGGTGCCATTGCCTTCTTGCCTCAGTACCTAGATGGCCCTTAATAAAGGGTTAACCAGAACTCATCCTTATAGACAATAGTCATGTGCTTTGGCAGTTCTAAGTTGGTTTACTTTGCAGAATCTAGGCTGAGTCTTCGGTCTTCCAGGATGGACCCCTATTACTGATTGCAAGGGGCTGGTCCTGTGTGTCTCTCCTTTGCTAGGACACAGCTATTATTCACTGAGTATCCTGCACTGGGCACTTTCATGGATACATTCACCTTGCTTTGTCTCTCTTAACGCTTAGCAGTCTTTGGCACAGTATTGGGCACATAGCGAATTATTCTAAGTAACTTTTCTTTATTATGTCAGTCTATTACTGGAATAGTAGTATTTATGAGTTATTTCAAGATTACTTTTAAATAGGTTAGTATTTTTAATTATTAATTTTATAAAAAAATTTGAAAAATATCTATCCTGTGCCACCAGTTGAACAAAAGAAAAGTAACTCCTCTAAATTAGTTGAAAAACTTCATCTTACATGGAAAAGTAAAACTTAATTCATTTGAACTCTAATAACTGAGCCTTTGATGAATCAATTTCTCTCTGTTCTAAACTTTGGAGGTGAAGGGGAAGTAGAAAAGAGCAAACATCAAAAACCTCAAGGTCAGGTCAAGAATTCCTTTAAAAGTAGGGCTTCCAGATATAATACAGAATTTCCAGCTAATGGGAATGTCAGATACACAATGAGTATTTTTAGTGTAAGTATGTCCCCAATATTGTATGAAACATATTTAAATAATTTATTTTTCCAAAACTTATATTAAGCTAAGTGCCTTGTATTTTTATTATGCTAAATCTGGCAACCCTATTAAAAATGTATGTTTAACATGTCACTTGGGGAATCAAGCCAAAACCTTAAGGACTTCCTGTATACACAGTTGGTGTTCAATAAATGTTTGTTGAACTGATTACATAATGGTGATTATTAATAGTTACTTTTTGGTCACTGAGTTGTTTAAATGCATGAATAAGGGCCAATGTAAACTCAGAAAGAATTTTGACAATAAGGCAGCTACAAAAAGGGAGATTTTGATTAACCCTTTAGTGACCAAACTGGGAGAGCATGGCATGGTGCTGCTGAAAGAAGGCGCTTAAAAATTATCCTGACTTACATACACAAAGTTTCTAATTTTTTGGCTTGGAGCTTGAATATCACCACTTGTATATGTGTGTGTCTGTGTGTGCGCGCGTGTACCCGTGTGTGGGGGGATGGTTAGAGGCAGAGGGCAGGAGAGGCAAGACAAGAAATGTAAGGCCAATGAATGGAACACAAAACACTTGAAAACTTTTCTTCTTGCTCCATTTCATGGAGAGTTAATGGCTTTTTTAAAGTACTTTCAAAATCAGAATTAGTCAGCGTAGAGTAGCAGGCACAAATATGGCCTCTAGTGTTCTATTAATGATGGGATCAAACGAAGAAGCTCTTCTACATGCTCTTTATGAAAGAGCAGGAGAACCAATGTGATGTTTAGTTTCTTGGAGGAAACTGAAAAAAAAAAATAATCCCATATTACCACAATACAGCATGAGTTCAATGCAAATGGAAAAGACTGGTGGCTTATTAATAGGCTCTCCCTGTAGCAAGCTGGCCTTCCCGGCTTCAGTTTGAAATTGATTATTTTAATACAGAATTCCTGAATGAAAGAGGTTCTTGGCCTTTTCCTGGGCTGTTGAATAATGTATGTGGGAGAAAGCAAATAGCAGCAGAGGGTCTCAGCTGCGGGAACAATGGCGCACACCCAGAGCTGAGGGGGCACGTTAGTTTATCATCGCCTTGTCAATCCTCCTAGCCTGGGAATCGCAGGGCAGCCTGGAAAGCAGCAGCTGCCCGACGTGTGGTGAACTGACCGGGGCACTTTAAAGAGACGACTCCATTTACCCATCTGAAAACAAGATATTGATTTTCCTCCAGCTCTGGAGAGAAAAGAGCCGTCCTGAAAATATATGGAGACCACCATTTATCCAGGCTCCTCCCCCAACAATCACACCACCCCAACTGTTTTCTTGGCTTCCTCTCCGCAAAGTTCCATTTTGTCCTTCCTCACCTGGGGTGAGAAGAAAGCCACCCCCCTTTTCTGCCTTCTGTGAATACACTGCTTAGAGTACTTTTAAGCTGAAACTGGAAAAGTACGTAATGACTGGCATCTGGGGATACACTTTATGAATTAGAAATCAATTTTTTCCATCCACATGGAAATAACATATTACAGTCAACTTCAGACTGGCACTTTACAGCTCTCCCATCTCAAGCTGTGTGCATCTTAAGTCATTAGGGCAAACCTTGTAGCATCCTAGAACAATGACAACCTTCCACTCCTTAGATGTCCTTACCATGAGATTTTTTTTCCTTCATGCATAAAAACCCAGAAGACCTTAGGATACAGATCAGATGGGGGAAAATGCAACTTGTTTTGCCATAAGAGGCATCCATAAGTACTTCTGAGACCAGCAGGAATTTAAAATCAACATGCTAAGAGCATGAGGAGAAGTGTAGCTCAGAATTGAGGCAGCCAGAAGGCCAAGCTCCTGGGATGTGACTTGAACTACTCCACAGGCTTTGGGAGACAGGAAATGTGCTATTTGAGGTCAATCTCAATTTCTTTAATGGCTCATATCCTCACGTGCTCAAAGTCCTACCACACTGAGAAGACTGGATGGTCAAGGCAGCATACTTTCCTGCTGATCCAAAGGATTGGTTCAGTGAGGGGTGACCCTCCAATTTTCACCAAGAATCAGTTACCAAAAACTGAGATTAGGCCGGGACTCCCAATCCTGGATTTTCAAGGTGACACTTTTTTTTCTGGAAAATTTCTTGTCCCCATTGCCACCGTGGGAAGTCTTACAGAAATCTAGGGAAGCCCAAGGGAAAGGACGAGTGGAAAAGGAATAAAGGGGGAGAGGAAAAGCCACGCTTGAAAAGCAAAAAGGAAAACCCATCCCTAATTGCTGTGAAGGTAGGTCAGAGATGGCAAGTGCTGGCCTTAACCCTCTGTGTCTACCCCACCAGGATCCAGAAATGCAAGCTGAACCCTGTGAGCGGCCCCAGTGGTTGAGCTCTCTGTTATGCTAAACAAGCACCGGAGGTGGACTGGCCCAACCATCTGCTAGAGACACGCATAAATCGAGGGAATGTAGAGCAGTACAGCGTGTGTATAATGTGGAGTACATGGGAAAAGGCAAAAGCACGTCATTAAAAAGCAGCAGAAAGCAACTGGAGAACAGAACACGGTGGGCAGAGATTAGTGTTCCAATTATGATGAATGTTAATAACCACACGCAGGGAACTCCAGGTTCTCTGGTTATTCAGCAGACAGGACACCTCCAACAGTGCAGGGATGGGGAGGGCTAGCTTAGCCACGGGGATCTGTATCCATGATTTCTTTTCACAACACCTTCCCCACCTGGACAAGTCCCACAGGGCCTCGAGCCCTCCTCGCAAGTGTTGACTTTTCCAAGAATGACTGTAACCTTTTGTTTCATGTGGGAAAGCAAAAACAGGGAAGGAAAAATCCACTCAGACACAATCCCTGTTCACATTTTGATCTCTTGTTTTTCAGGTGTCCTTTGGGGGATTTTCTTTTCTGCCTTATGACTCTTGCATGGTATTGTCCTTCCCACTTAACATTGTCCTTTCCACTTAACATACTGGCAGTTTCAAATGACTGAATAGTGTGTGGAATTTGTCCATTCCAAAGTTATAGTGGAATTTAAAATTATTTTTATGTTTTGGGATGACCTAATACACCTTGGGGCTTCCCTGGTGGCTCAGCAGTAAAGAATCCGCCTGACAATGCAGGATTTGCAGAAGATGCAAGTTCAATCCCTGGGTCAGGAAGATCCCCTGGAGGAGAGCATGGCAACTCACTCCAGTATTCTTGCCTGAAGAATCCCATGGGCAGAGGAGGCTGGCGGGCTATAATCGCAAAGAGTTGGACACAACTGAAGTGACTTAGCATGGATACAATATGCCTTGATGACTTAGGGACATCCCTATTTTGAAGGCAGGAAAGGGAGGAGGGAAAAAGCAGAAATTGAGGTGGGGAGTAAAGAGCCCCAAAGAAGAGCACATAAGCCATCTTGACAGACAGCCTGCATCTGGAACTTCAAACTGAGAGCCGACTGTAACCCTCATTTGTACTTTGTCTGGCTCACAAAGAGCTTCTTGTGCCTTCTGAATGCCTTTAGATATGTCATACACTCCTCAATTTGCCACAAGCACCACCATTTCTTATTGTATTTTACTCCCTTGATTTTTTTTTCCATCTCTGCTTGGCCCTGGAAGACATTTATACTTATGACCACTGGTATGATTTTAAAAGATATCCTAAAAGGCCATGCCAAAGAAGCTCAAACTACCACACAATTGCACTCATCTCACATGCTAGTAAAGTAATGCTTAAAATTCTCCAAGCCAGGCTTCAACAGTATGTGAACCATGAACTTCCAGATGTTCAAGCTGGATTTAGAAAAGGCAGAGGAACCAGAGATCAAATTGTCAACATCCACTGGATCATCAAAAAAAGCAAGAGAGTTCCAGAAAAACATATTATTTCTGCTTTATTGACTATGCCTTTGACTCTGTGGATCACAAAAAACTGGAAAATTCTTTTTCTTTTTTAATAAATTTATTACATGTTCCCAATCCTGAAGAAATGGGAATACCAGACTACCTAACCTTCCTCTTGAGAAATCTGTATGCAGGTCAGAAAGCAACAGTTAGAACTGGACATGGAATAAAACACTGGTTCCAAATAGGGAAAAGAGTAATTCAAGGCTGTATATTGTCACTATGCTTATTTAACTTATATGCAGAGTACATCATGAGAAACGCTGGGCTGGATGAAGCACAGGTGGAATCAAGATTGCTTGGAGAAATATTAATAACCTCAGATTTGCAGATGACACCACCCTTATGGCAGAAAGCAAAGAACTAAAAAGCCTGTTGAAAGTGAAAGAGGAGAGTGAATAAGTTGGCGTAAAACTCAACATTCAGAAAACTAAGGTCATGGCATCTGCTCCCATCACTTCATGGTAAGTAGATGGAGAGACAGTGAAAACAGTGACAGACTTTACTTTGGGGGGCTCTAAAATCACTGCAGATGGTGATTGCCGCCATGAAATTAAAAGACGCTTGCTCCTTGGAAGAAAAGTTATGAACAACCTAGACAGCATATTAAAAAGCAGAGGCATTACTTTGCCAACAAAGGTCCAACTAGTCAAAGCTATGGTTGTTCCAGTGGTCATGTATGGATGTGAGAGTTGAACTATAAAGAAAGCTGAGCACCTAAGAATTGATGCTTTTGAACTGTGGTGCTGAAGACTCTTGAGAGTCCCTTGGACTGCAAGGAGATCCAACCAGTCCATTCTAAATGAAGTCAGTCCTGAATATTCATTGAAAGGACTGATGCTGAAGCTGAAACTCCAATACTTTGGCCACCTGATGGGAAGAACCGATTCATTTGAAAAGATCTTGATGCTGGGAAAGATTGAAGGCTGGAGGAGAAGGGGATGACAGAAGACGAGATGGTTGGATGGTATCACTTACTCAATGGACAAAAGTTTGAGTAAACTCTGGGAGTTGGTGATGGACAGGGAGGCCTGGTGTGCTGCAGTCCATGGGGTCGCAAAGAGTTGGACACAACTGAGTGACTGAACTGAACTGAACTGAAAAGGCCTCACCTCCTCCACAGAATCCCCAAACCAAGAATTCTTAATTACGGGCAACTTTTCTTCCCAGGGGACATTTGGCAATGCCTACAGATATTTTTAGTCATCATAACTAAGAAGGGGCTTGTTCCACTACTGTTATCCAATGGGTTGAAGCCAGAGATGCTATTAAACATGCTACTGTGCACAGGAAAGCCCCTCACCATAATTATCCAGCCCCAAATTGTGAGACTGCTGAGACCAAAAAACACTGCTGTTCAGCATGGCTGTACCATTAGGGCTTCCTTCTTCCAGCTTTAGGATTTTGCTCCCTCAGAAAATACAAAACCCAGTGAGAGAAATGTCCTATGCTGTTGACCCTTTATATCTGAGTATGAAGGAAGAATCTGAGAATGGGATTGCATGGAGGGTACAAGAGGGAAGAAGAGGAAAAATAGAATATCAGATCAGATCAGATCAGATCAGTCGCTCAGTTGTGTCCGACTCTTTGCGACCCCATGAATCGCAGCATGCCAGGCCTCCCTGTCCATCACCAGCTCCCGGAGTTCACTGAGACTCACGTCCATCGAGTCAGTGATGCCATCCAGCCATCTCATCCTCTGTTGTCCCCTTCTCCTCCTGCCCCCAATCCCTCCCAGCATCAGAGTCTTTTCCAATGAGTCAACTCTTTGCAGGAGGACCCCAAATACAGGCTCTAGTGGTAGACTTTCTCCATTAAACAGTCAAGACTGTTCCAGACAAGGAACTCACATCAAACTTCTCTTAGTACTCTCACCATGAATAATGATGCAGCATGATCCAATGTTGATTACTTCCTCTGTGAAAGGCTCTGGACTCACTGCTTTATACAGCTGATCTCACTGCATCCTTGCAACAATCCTACAAGACAGAGGAGGAAACTGAGGCTCAAAGAGATTAAGTAACCAGCTCAAAGTCACACATCTAACAAGGAGCAGAACTGGAGCTTGGAACCTTGCCTTACTGACTTCAGAGATCAAGCTCTTAGCCTAAAGTAAAGGTCAACTTTTACTGGAAAATTTACCCTGAGCTAGACACTACCTTAAGTGCTTTACCCACATTATATCACTTGATCCTCACAAAATCCTATGGGGTATGTATTATTATCATTGCCATCAAAAAAATGAGGAAACTGAGGATTAGAGCCGTCTCACAATTAGACTAACACTATGGCTGCTGAACTTCCAAGTCTAAATAAAGTTAGTCAAAGTATGGAACTTCAGTCCCTCAGGCTCTAACTTACACAGAACACAAAAAGCACTGAACTAAGACCAGAGAACCTTCTCTGAAGTCCTGGCTGAGCCACAGTCTTAATGGGTGACCTCAGTCAAATCCCATGAACCAAGGTTCATGCACAACTCTCAAGGGAAAAAAAGAGCCAGACCTGATGTCTGGTTTCCATGGTTAGCTTTAGTATATTTACAGAAAGTGCCTATGCCTGAAGACAGAACAACGAAGAAATCTGTTCAGTCTAGTAAAGGCACTTTTAATCAAAGGGGATGAACTAGAAAGACTGAGCTGCTCCACCTGAAAGGGCAGAAATGAGACCTCAGTAGTTTTCCTTGTTATTATTAATGAGAATATCTTCTAGATCTTTTTACCAAAACTAAAAGGACTTCTTCAGTCCATTCAGGCTGAAGATAAGTTGAGTTGTAATAGGGTGCTTTTTATATGATTCAACAAGGTCATTTGATAGTTTATCATAGCAACTGCCAAAACCCCAAATTTGCCAAGATATAACATCATTGAAATGAATATATCATAAAATAATGTTGAAACTATGAACCACCCTGACTTAGTAGCTTTTGCAACAGATTGCTAGCATCACTGCATTTGCCTTAAAATTTTTAATTATCCTCCAGTGTCTCTGCACAACTTGGTGCACAGTTCAGGAACAACAGATGTACAATGAAAATTACATGTCCCTCCAATTTCAGACCTCATTTCTGTTTCCCATGGGTACACAGTATTAATGCTTCTTGTATATAGTTCCTGAAAATTTCTATGCATAATCAAAATGAAACATAACTATTGTTCTGATCTGTGTAGCTTTTTGCTTAATAAACCCAGGAGATAATTTGTTAGAAGCACATAAAATTCTTTGTGTGTTTTTTAAATAGTTGCATGGTGTATGGTAATTTATACAAGCTTTCTATTGATGAACACTTAGTTATATACCATTCCTAACAGCATTGTAATGACTACCCTTCTACATTTATCTTTGTCCACCTGCAGGATGAATTCTAGAAACAGAATTTCTCGATGAAGTATTACATACATTAAAAATTTTGAGAGATATTACACTTGTTGTAATTAGTTTCAATTGGTTAGTACCCACAGACCCCTACATTTTAGGCAAAAGAGAAGAAACTTCTAGCTGGCATCTTAGGAAAGGCTTGCCCCTGATGGCATGTCCCACAGGACATCAGGAAATAGAATGACCTAGGGTGGGGAGGCTACTTAAACAGGAATATGAAAGACAGGGGACTCTAGCAAAGAATGGGTCCATATCAGAGTTTTGTAACCTTGGGGTTTTTGTGGATAGAATTCAGAGAGCTTGGGTAATTTAGGAGAGGGAAAATCTAAACCTTTATCTTCTGCTGGTGAGGGTGTGAAGAAAAGGGAACCCTCTTACATTGTTGATGGGAATGTAAATTGGTGCAGCAACTATAGAGAACAGTTTGGAAGTTCCTTAAAAAACTAAAAGTAGAGTTACAATATGATCCAGCAATCCCACTCTGGGCACATATCCATAAAACATGAAAACTCTAATTTGAAAATATATATACACCCCAATGTTCATAGCAACAGTATTTAATGATAGCCAAGGCATGAAAGCAACCTAAACATCCATCAATAGATGAGTGGATAAAGAAGATGTGGTATATACAATGGAACATTACCAAGCCATAAAAAAGAATGAAATAATGCAATTTGCAGCCACATGCATGGACCTAGAGATTATCATACAAAGTGAAGTAAGTCAGAAAGAGAAAGACAAATACCATATATGATATCACTTATATGTGGAATCTAAAATGACACAGAAGAACTTATATACAAAATAGAAACACACAGACATATTAATAGAAAACAAACTTATGGTTACTAAAGGGCAAGGGGGTAGAGGAGGGATAAATTAGGAGTTTGAGATTAGCAGAAACATACTTCATATATAAAATAGATGAGCAACAAGGTTCTACTATATAGCAAAGGGAACTATATTCAGTTTAAATCATACTCCTTCATGGATCACAGCCTTGTCATGGCAAAGGGGCTCACATAACTCAATGAAGCTATGACCCATGCTGTGCAGGGCCACCCAAGACAGATGGGTCATAATGGAGAGTTCTGACAAAATGTGGTTCACTGGAGGAGGAAATGACAAACCACTTCTGTATTCCAACTTCTAGAGTCCCATGAACATTATGAAAAGGCAAAAAGATGTGACACAAAAGATAAGCTCCCCAGGTTGGAAGGTGTCCAATATGCTACTGGGGAAAAGTGGAGAGCAACTACTAATAGCTCGAGAAAGAATGAAGCACCAGGACCAAAGGAGAAAGGACACTCATTGTGGATATGTTTGGTAGGAAAAGTCTGATGCTGTAGAGAACAATATTGCATAGGAACCTAGAATGTTAGGTCCATGAATCAAGGTAAATTGGACATGGTCAAGTAGGAGATAGCAAAAGTGAACTCAGGAATTAGTGAACTAAAATGGACGGGAGTGGGCAAATTTGATTCAGATCACCATTATATCTAATACTGTGGGTAAGAATCCCTTAGAAGCAATGGAGTAGCCCTCACAGTCAACAAAAGAGTTTGAAATACAGTGCTTGGATGCAATCTCAAAAATGACAGAATAACCTGTTTGCAAGGTGAACCATTCAACATCACAGTAATGCAAGTATATGCCCCAACCACTGAAGAAGCTGAAGTTGACCAGTTCTATGAAGACATACAGTACCTTTAAGAACTAACACCATACTGGATGCTTGGGGCTGGTGCACTGGGGAGACCCAGAGGGATGGTATGGGGAGGGAGGAGGGAGGAAGGTTCAGGATGGGGAACACATGTATACCTGTGGCAGATTCATTTTGATATATGGCAAAACCAATACAATATTGTAAAGTTAAAAAATAAAATAAAAATATATTAAAAAAAAAAAAAAAAGAACTAACACTAAGAAAAGATGTCTTTTCCATCATGGAGGATTGGAATATAAAACAAGGAAGTCAAAAGATACCTGAAGTAACAGGAAAGTTTGGCCTTGGAGTACAAAATGAAGCAGGGCAAAGGCTGAGTTTTGTCAAGAGAACACACTGGTCATAGCAAACACCCTCTTCCAACAACACAAGAGACGACACTACACATAGACAACACCAGATGGTCCATACTAAAATCAGATTGGTTATGTTCTTTGCAGCCAAAGATAGAGAAGCTCTATAAAGTCAGTAAAAACAAGACCTGGAGCTGACTGTGGCTCAGATCATGAGCTCCTTATTGCAAAACTGAGGTTTAAATTAAAGAAAGTAGGGAAAACCACTAGGTCATTCAGATATGACCTAAATCAAATCCCTTATGATTAGACAGTGGAGGTGATGAATAGATTCAAGGGATTAGATCTGGTGGACAGAGTGCCTGAAGAACTATGGATGGAGGTTTGTAACATTGTACAGGAAGCGGTGACCAAAACCATCTGAAGAAAAAGAAAGGCAAGAGGGCAAAGTGGTTGTCTGAGTAGGCTTTACAAATAGCTGAGGAAAGAAGAGAAGGGAAAAAGAGAAAGATATACCCAACTGAATGCAGAATTCCAGAGAATAGCAAGGAGAGATAAGAAGGCCCACTTGAATGAACAATGCAAAGAAATAGAGGAAAACAATAGAATGGGAAGGATGAGAGTTCTCTTCAAGAAAATTGGAGATATGAAAGGAATATTTCATGCAAGGATGGGCACAATAAAGGACAGAAATGGTAAGGATCTAACAGAAGCATAAGAGATTAAAAAGAGGTGGCAAGAATACACAGAAGAACTGTACAATAAAGGGCATAATAAGCCAGATAACCATGATGGTGTGGCCACTCACCTAGACCCAGACATCCTGGAGTGTGAAGTCAAGTGGGCCTTAGAAAGCATCGCTACAAACAAAGCTAGTGGAGGTGATGGAATTCCAGTTGAGCTATTTAAAATCCTAAAAGATGATGCTGTTAAAGTGTTGCACTCAATATGTCAGGAAATTTTGAAAACTCAGCAGTGGCCACAGGATCGGAAAACATCAGTTTTCATTACAATTCCAAAGAAGGGCAATGCCAAAGAATGCTCAAATTACTGTAGAGCTGTGCTCATTTTACATGCTAGCAACATTATGCTCAAATTTCAAGCTAGGCTTCAGCAGTATGTAAACTGAGAAATTCCAGGTGTACAAGTTGGGTTTCAAAGAGGCAGAGGAACCAGAGATCAAATTGCCAACATTCACTGGATCATGGAGAAAGCAAAGGAATTCCAGAAAAACATCTACTTCTGCTTCACTGACTATGCTAAAGCCTTTGACTGTGTGAATCACAATAAACTGGAAAATTCTTAAAGAGATGGGAATACCAGACTACCTTGCCTGCCTCCTGAGAAACCTGTATGTATTTCAAGAAGCAACAGTTAGAACCTTTTATGGAACAATGGGCTTGTTCAAAATTGGAAAAGGAGTACAACAAGGCTATATATTTTCACCCTGCTTATTTAACTTCTATGCAGAGTGCATGCATGCATGCTAAGTCGCTTCACTTGTGTTTGACTCTGCAACACTATGGACATGTAGTCCGCCAGGTTCCTCTGTCCATGGAAATATCCAGGCAAGGATACCGGAGTGGGTTGCCGTGCCCTTTTCCAGGGGATAATACCAACCCAGGGGTTGAACCTGAGTCTCTTAAGTCTCCTGCATTTTCAGACATGTTCTTTACCACTGGCACTACCTGGGAAGACCTTCTATGCAGAGTAAAGCATACAAAATGCTGGGCTAGATGAATCACAAGCTGGAATCAAGATTGCCAGCAGAAATATCAATAAATTCAGATATGCAGATGACACCACTCTAATGGCAGAAAGTGAGGAGGAACTAAAGAGCCTCTTGATGAAAGTGAAAGAGGAGAGTGAAAAAGCTGGCTTAAAATATAACATTCAAAAAATGAAGTTTATGGCGTATGGTCCCATCACTTCGGGCCAAGTAGATGGGCAAAAATGGTAACAGTGACAGACTTTATTTTCTTGGGCTCCAAAATCGCTGTGGACAGTGACTGAAGCCATGAAATTAAAAGATGCTTGCTCCTTGGAAGGAAAGGTATAACAAACCTTAAGACAGTGTATTAAAAAGCAGAGACATCATTTTGCTGACAAAGGTCTGTATAGTCAAAGTTGTGTTTTTTCCAGTAGTCATGTATGGATATGAGAGGTGGACCATAAATAAAGCTGATCACTGAAGAATTGATGCTTTCAAATTGTGGTGCTGGAGAAGACTCTTAAGAGTCCCTTGGACTGCAAGGAGATCAGACCAATTAATCCTAAAGGAAATTAACCCTAAATATTCATTGGAAGAACTGTTGCTGAAGCTGAAGCTCCAATACTTTGGCCACCTGATGCGAAGAGCCAACTCGTTGGAAAAGACTGATGCTGGGAAAGACTGAAGGCAAAAGGAGAAGGAGGTGCAGAGGATAAGGTGATTAGATAGCATTAGCAACTCAATAGAGATGAATTTGAGCCAATTCCAGGAGATAGCGGAGGACAAAGAAGCCTGACATGCTGCAGTCCATGGGTCACAAAGAATTGGACATAACTTAGTGACTGAACAACAACAACAATAAACCATCAGTCAGTCAGTCAGTTCAACCACTCAAACAAAACCTTGTGCACACTAGGACCCAGACACCCCACGGAGACTGAGCCAGATCTTTGTGTGTCTCCTGCAGAGGTACAGGTCAGCAGTGTGAATCATCCAGCTTGATATTTTGCATGATATACTTTGCATATAAGTTAAATAATCAAGGTGACAATATACAGCCTTGATGTACTCCTTTCCCAATTTGGAACCAGTCCATTGTTCCATGTATGGTTCAAACTGTTGCTTCTTGACCTGAATACAAGTTTCTCAGGAGGCAGGTAAGGTGGTCTGGTATTCCCATCTCTTTAAGAATTTTCCATAGTTTGTTGTGATCCACACAGTCAAAGGCTTTAGTGTGGTCAATGAAGCAGAAGTAGATGTTTTTCTGGAATTCTCTTGCTTTTTCCATGGTCCAACCAATGTTGGCAATTTGCTCTCTGTTCCTCTGCCTTTTCTAAATCCAGCTTGAATATCTGGAAGTTCTTGGTTCATGTACTATTGAAGCCTCACTTGGAGAATTTTGAGCATTACTTTGCTATCATGTGAGATGAGTGCAATTGTGCGGTAGTTTGAACATTCTTTGGCATTCAGGACTTCACTGGTGGCTCATATGGTAAAGAATCTGCCTGCAATGTGAGAGACTGGGATTCTATCCCTGGGTTGGGAAGATCCCCTGGAGAAGGGAACACCTGCCCACTCCAGTGTTCTGGCCTGGAGAATTCCATGGACAGAGGAGCCTGGCAGCCTATAGTCCATGGAGTTACAAAGACACAACTGAGCAACTTTCACTTCACTTCACATAGGCAAATGAAGCAAATTAGAAAGGTGAAAAAGCTCAATAAATGGGTGTCTCATGAGCTGACCAAAAATCAAAAAAAATCATTGTTTTGAAGTGTTATCTTCTCTTATTCTGTGCAACAATAATGAACCATTTCTCAATCGGATTGTGATGTGTGACAAAAAGTGAATTTTATATGACAACCAGCGATGACCAGCTCAGTGGATGGACTGAGAAGAAGCTCCAAAGCACTTCCCAGAGTCAAACTTACACCAAAAAAAAAAAGGTCTTGGTCACTGTCCAGTGGTCTGATGCTGGTCTAATCCACTACAGCTTTCTGAATCCCAGTGAAACCATTACACCTGCTAAGTATGCTCAGCCTGCTCAGCAATGAGCATACTTCTATGAGATGCACCAAAAACTGCAACACCTGCAGCCAGCATTTGCAAACAGAATGGGCCCGATTCTTCCCCATGACAACACCCAACCGCGCAGCACACAACCAACGCTTCAAAAGTTGAACAAATTGGGCTACAAAGTTTTGCCTCATCTGCTATATTCACCTGACCTCTTGCCAACCAACTACCACTTCTTCAAGCATCTTGACCACGTTTTGTAGGGAAAATGCTTCCACAACCAGCAGGAAGCAGAAAATGCTTTCCAAGAATTCGTTGAATCCCAAAGCACAAATTTTTATGCTACAGAAATAAACAAACTTCTTTTTCATTGGTAAAAATGTGTTGGTTGTAATGGTTCCTACTTTGATTACTAAAGATGTGTTTGAGCCTATTTATGATGATTTAAAATTCACAATCTGAAACCGCAATTACGTTTGCACCAATCTAATACATGACTATATGAGTGGCCTAGAATACCCAAAATGGGTCATGTAGAAAAAGAGTAAAATTAATCTACACTGGCTTATTTTAGGGCTTATAAAATTTCAGTAATCAAGATAGTGTGGTGTTGGCATAAAGACGGGCAAATAGATGAAACAGAACAGTGGAGGAGTTGACAATTTTTTTCTGTTAAGGAACAGATAATAGTTTATGTGTTGCTGGCTGTACACTCTTTTACTTATTTATTTATTTTAATTAATTTTTTTTATTGACAGATAATTGCTTTACAGAATTTTGCTGTTTTTTGTCAAACCTCAACATGAATCAGCCATCAGATCAGATCAGATCAGTCACTCAGTCGTGTCTGACTCTTTGCGACCCCATGAATCGCAGCACGCCAGGCCTCCCTGTCCATCACCAACTCCCAGAGTTCACTGAGACTCAAGTCCATCGAGTCAGCGATGCCATCCAGCCATCTCATTCTCTGTCGTCCCCTTCTCCTCCTGCCCCCAATCCCTCCCAGCATCAGAGTCTTTTCCAATGAGTCAACTCTTTGCATGAGGTGGCCAAAGTACTGGAGTTTCAGCTTTAGCATCATTCCTTCCAAAGAAATCCCAGGGCTGATCTCCTTCAGAATGGACTGGTTGGATCTCTTTGCAGTCCAAGGGACTCTCAAGAGTCTTTTCCAACACCACAGTTCAAAAGCATCAATTCTTTGGCACTCAGCCTTCTTCACAGTCCAACTCTCACATCCATACATGACCACAGGAAAAACCATAACCTTGACTAGATGAACCTTTGTTGGCAAAGTAATGTCTCTGCTTTTCAATATGCTATCTAGGTTGGTCATAACTTTCCTTCCAAGGAGTAAGTGTCTTTTAATTTCATGGCTGCATTCACCATCTGCAGTGATTTTGGAGCCCCCCCAAATAAAGTCTGACACTGTTTCCACTGTTTCACCATCTATTTCCCATGAAGTGGTGGGACCAGATGCCATGATCTTCGTTTTCTGAATGTTGAGCTTTAAGCCAACTTTTTCACTCTCCACTTTCACTTTCATCAAGAGGCTTTTGAGTTCCTCTTCACTTTCTGCCATAAGGGTGGTGTCATCTGCATATCTGAGGTTATTGATATTTCTCCTGGCAATCTTGATTCCAGTTTGTGAATCAGCCATAGGTATACATATATCCCCTCCCTTTTGGAACTCCCTCCCATCTCCCTCCCCATCCCACCCCTCTACCTTGATACAGAGTTCCTGTTTGAGTTTCCTGAGCCATACAGCAAATTCCCAATGGCTATCTATTTGACACATGGTAATGTAAGTTTCCATGTTACTCTTTCCATACAGCTCACCCTCTCCTCCTCTCTCCCAATGTCCATAAGTCTATTCTCTATGCTTGTTTCTCCATTGCTGCCCTGTAAATAAATTCTTCAGTACCATTTTTCTAGATTCTGTATATATGCATTAGAATATGGTATTTATCTTTCTTTTTCTGACTCACTTTACTCTGTATAATAGGTTCTAGGTTCATCCACCTCATTAGAATTGACTCAAATATGTTCCTTTTTATGGCTGAGTAATATTCCATTGTGTATATATACCACAACTTCTTTATCCATTCATTTGTTGATGGACATCTAGGTTGCTTCTATATTCTAGCTATTGCAAATAGTGCTGCAATGAACAACAGAATACATGTGTCTCTTTCAATTTTGGTTTCCTCAGGGTATATGCCTAGGAGTAGGATTTTGGGGTCAAATGGTGATTTTATTCCTAGTTTTTTAAGGAATCTCCATGCCGGCTTCCATAGTGGCTGTATCAATTTACATTCCCACCAACAGTGTAAGAGCATTCCCTTTTTTCCACACCCTCTCCAGCATTTATTGTTTGTAGACTTTTTGCTGACGGCCATTCTGACTGGTGTGAGGTGATATCTCATTGTGGTTTTGATTTTTATTTCTCTAATAATGAGCGATGTTGAGCATCTTTTCATGTTTGTTAGCCATTTATATGTCTTCTTTGGATAAATGTCTGTTTAGGTCTTTTTCCCACTTTTTGATTGGGTTGTTTGTTTTTTTGGTATTGAGTTGTATGAGCTGCTTGTATATTTTGGAAATTAATCTTTTGTCAGTTGTTTCATTTGCTATTATTTTCTCCCATTCTGAGGGTTGTCTTTTCACCTTGCTTATAGTTTGCCTTGCTATGCAAAAGCTTTTAAGTTTAATCAGGTGCCACTTGTTTACTTTTGTTTTTATTTCCATTCCTCTAGGAGGTGGGTCATAGAGGATCTTGCTTTGATTTATGTCATCGAGTGTTCTGCCTATGTTTTCCTCTAAGAGTTTCATAGTTTCTGGTCTTACATTCAGGTCCTTAATTCATTTTGAGTTTATCTTTGTGTATGATGTTAAGAAGTGTTCTAATTTCATTCTTTTATATATAGCTGCCCAGTTTTCCCAGCACCATTTATTGAAAAGGCTGTCTTTGCTCCATTGTATATTGTCACCTCCTTTGTCAAAAATAAGGTACCCATAGGTGCATGGGTTTATTTCTGGGCTTTCTATCTTGTCCCATCGGTCTATATTTCTGTTTTTGTGCCTGTACCATACTGTCTTGATGACTGTAGCTTTGTAGTATAACTTGAAGTCAGGAAGGTTGATTCCTCCAGCTCCATTCTTCTTTCTCAAGAATGCTTTGGCTATTTGGGGTCTTTTGTGTTTCCATACGAATTATGAAATTTTTTTGTTCTAGTTCTATGAAAAATGCCATTGGTAATTTGATAGGGATTGCATTAAATCTGTAGATTGCATTTGGTAATATAGTCATTTTCACAATATTGATTCTTCCTACCTAGGAACATGGAATATCTCTCCACCTGTTTATGTTATCTTTGATTTCTTTCATTAGTGTTTTATAATTTTCCATGTGCAGTTCCTTTGTCTCCTTAGGTAAGCTTATTCCTAGATATGGAATTTTTGTTGCAATGGTGGATGGGACTGATTCCTTAATTTCTCTTTCTGATTTTCATTGTTAGTATATAGAAATGCAAGTGATTTCTGTGTGTTGATTTTGTATCCTGCAACTTTCCTAAATTCACTGATTAACTCTATAATTTTCTGATACTATCTTTAGGGTTTTCTATGTATAGTATAATGTCATCTGCGAACAGTGAGAGCTTTACTTCTTCTTTTATGATCTGGGTTCCTTTTATTTCTTTTTCTTTTCTGATTGCTATAGTAAGGACTCACAGAGCTATGTTAAATAACAGTGGCAAAAGTGGACACACTTATAATGTTCCTGATCTTAGGGAGAATGCTTTCAGTTTTTTTACCATTGAGAATGTTTGCTATAGACTTATCCCAAAGAAAGGCAATGCCAAAGAATGCTCGAACTACCACACAATTGCACTCATCTCACACGCTAGTAAAGTGATGCTTAAAATTCTTCAAGCCAGGCTTCAGCAATGTGTGAACCGTGAACTTCCAGATGTTCAAGCTGGTTTTAGAAAAGGCAGAGGAACCAGAGATCAAATTGCCAACATCTGCTGGATCATTGAAAAAGCAAGAGAGTTCCAGAAAAATATCCATTTCTGTTTTATTGACTATGCCAAAGCCTTTGACTGTGTGGATCACAGCAAACTGTGGACAATTCTGAAAGAGATGGGAATACCAGACCACCTGACCTGTCCCTTGAGAAATCCGTATGCAGGTCAGGAAGCAACAGTTAGAACTGGACATGGAACAACAGACTGGTTCCAAATAGGAAAAGGAGTACGTCAAGGCTGTATATTGTCACCCTGCTTATTTAAATTATATGCAGAATACATAATGAGAAACGCTGGGCTGGAAGAAACACAAGCTGGAATCAAGACTGCCGGGAGAAATATCAATAACCTCAGATATGCAGATGACACCACCCTTATGGCAGAAAGTGAAGAGAAACTCAAAAGCCTCTTGATGAAAGTGAAAGAGGAGAGTGGAAAATGTTGGCTTAAAGCTCAACATTCAGAAAACGAAGATCATGGCATCTGGTCCCATCACTTCATGGGAAATAGACGGGGAAACAGTGGAAACAGTGTCAGACTTTATTTTTCTGGTCTCGAAAATCACTGCAGATGGTGAATGCAGCCATGAAATTAAAAGACGCTTACTCCTTGGAAGAAAACTTATGACCAACCTAGATAGCTATGCACAGAAGAATTGATGCTTTGAACTGTGGTGTTGTAAAAGACTCTTGAGAGTCCCTTGGACTGCAAGGAGATCCAACCAGTCCATCCTAAAGGAGATCCGTCCTGAGTGTTCATTGGAAGGACTAACACTAAAGCTGAAACTCCAGTACTTTGGCCACCTGATGCGAAGAGCTGACTCATTGGAAAAGACCCTGATGCTGGGAAAGATTGAGGGCAGGAGAAGGGGAGGACAACAGAGGGTGAGATGTTTGGATGGCATCACCAACTCAATGGACATGGGTTTGGGTGTACTCCAGGAGTTTGTGATGGACAGGGTGGCCTGGCGTGCTGTGGTTCATGGGGTCACAAAGAGTCAGACACGACTGAGTGACTGAACTGAATTGAATTGATAGGCTTATCATATATAGCCTTTACTATGTTGAGATAGGTTCCTTCTATGCCCATTTTTTGAAGAGTTTTAATCATAAATAGGTGGTGGTGAATTTTGTCAAAGGCCTTTTCTGCATCTATTGAGATGATCATATGGTTTTTATCTTTCAATTTGTTAATATGGTGTATCACATTGATTTCTGTATATTGAAGAATCCTTGCATCTCTGGAATAAATCCAACTTGATCATGGTGTATGAGCATTTTAATGTATTGCTGAAGGAAAACTCCACAGAACTGCAAAACCCAATGTAGAGGCAGAGGTTTATAACAATAATAGAAAGTGTGACTGAATATACACATATACATATACACCCATAAGCAAAATCAAAACAGTCCAACAAAAATTAAGTACCAATTAATTGACCCACCGAACAAAGGAAACTAAAAATTATATCTACCAGAACAAAACTAATTAGAGCACAAACTGGAAAACAAAACTAAAGCAAGGTGCCAGTTGGGGAATAATGCAATGAAAATAAAACTAACAATAGCTAGGACATGGAAGGAACCTAGATGTCCATTGGCAAACGAATGGATAAGAAAGCTGTGGTACATATACACTATGGACTATTACTCAGCAATTAAAAAGAATGCATTTGAATCAGTTCTAATGAGGTGGATGAAACTGGAGCCTACTATACAGAGTGAAGTAAGTCAGAAACAAAAACACCAATACAGCATATTAACACATATATATGGAATTTAGAAAGATGGTAATGATGACCCTATATGTAAGACAGCAAAAGAGACACAGATGTAAAGAACAGACTTTTGGACGCTGTGGGAGAAGGCGAGGGTGGGATGATGTGAGAGAATAGCATTGAAACATGTATGTTACCATATGTGAAATAGATCACCAGTCCAGATTCGATGCATGAGACAGGGTGCTCAGGGCTGGTACACTGGGATGACCCTGAGGGACGGGATGGGGAGGGAGGTGGGAGGAGGGTTCAGGATGGGGGACACATGTACACCCATGGCTGATTCATGTCAATGTATGGTGAAAACCACTACAACATTATAAAGTAATTAGCCTCCAATTAAAATAAATAAATTACTTTAAAAATATTTTGAAGAAAAAACTAACAAATATGTTGAGAGGAAAGGAGAGAAGGAAAAGAAAGAAAGAATAGATATGCAAAGCTAAACAGAGGTAGGTAAAGAAGATTTATATATGTTGAAGATTAACTGCAAGGGGAAAAGAATAGTAGGAAAAGCAAACAAAGGAATAAATGTAGAAAAAATAATAATAGGTTTAAAAAATTAAAATTAAAAAAAGAGGAAAACTCCACAGAACTGCAAAAGCCCAATGTAGAGGCAGAGGTTTATGACAACAATAAAAAAAAAAAAATGTGACTGAGGAAAAAGAAAAAACAAAGCTCAAAATCTTAATTGGATTTCTTAGTACCAATAAAATCAACAACTACAATGGGTGGGGCGTGGGGGTGGGATCCAAAAGAATCTACAGAACAAGTCAAAAAATAAGAATAATAAATGTTTTTCTTGTGTCACTGCTGTCAGACTCCTTTCCTGTACTCGGAATCACAGTCCACCTTACCTCCCTAGGATGCCCTCCAATACTGTACTGATCTCTGGACCTGCTGTAGGGGCTGCTCAGATTCTAATCTGGTCCTATTCCTGTGTGTTCTTGCCTCCAATGTCCACAGCTGTCAGAGTTACTGTGTTTTCTTTTGTGGGAACTCTCAATGGCCTTTTATATATTCCATAGACACAGAGTCTGCTTAGTTGATCGTGTGGATTTAATTTGCAGCTTGTACAGCTGGTGGGAAGATTTTGGGTCTTCTTTCTTAGCCATACTGCCGCTGGGTTTCAACTGTGGTTTTATTTCCACCTCTACATGTGGGTCGTCCACTGGGGTTTAGTTTCTGAGGCTGCCCTGGAAGGCTTGGGCTTGCCCCTGTGAGGTTCAGGTGTGGAAGTGGTGCAGCTGCTTGGGTCGCAGGGGTTCCAGCAGCACCAGGTACTGAGGGGGGTTGGTGGGTAGGGAAGCAGGAAATATAGTGCTCTAGAAAGGTATGGCAATGAGTATAGGCCAATATGCTCTAGTATTCTTGCCTGGAGAACCCCTTCTCTGACAGAGAAGCCCTGCAGGCCACAGTCTACAGGGTCACAAAGAGTCCGACAGGACCGAAGTGGCTCTGTGCACATAAACACAAGACTTTTTTTTTTTTGGCCTGTGGCAGCTCTGCCCAGTGTGAGTTGAGCGTGAAGGTGGTGCAGCTGCTTGGCTTGCACGGCCCCTGGTGGCGCCGAGTGTTCAGGGACACAAACTGCCTCTGCAGCAGGAGTTATGGCCCTATCAGAATCTTTTTTCAAGCCTCTTGTAGCTGGTGATCAGAAAACCTCTTTGGCCAATCTTTCTCCACAGCTCCCCCCATTCAGGCACTTAAGAGGGATCCCTTGCCTGGGGTCCTTCCCTGTTGTTCTGTGAGTCAGGCACATAGAGGGGCCCCCCTGACTGGGGTCCTACTCTGTAGATCAGCGCATCAGGCACTTAAAGGGGCACCCTGGGTGGGGTCCTACTCTATAGTTCAGTGTGTCAGGCGTTTGATGGGCCAGCCTCTCTATTGTTCAGCTTCTGGTGCTGACGTATGAAGAGAGAGAGGCTATGGTGATGGATATTTAGAGGGTACTGAGGAAATATCCCTTTTTTTCCAACCACAGCATCTTGTCCTCCCCCCCTGCACAGAGGTGTCAGGACTGGGGCTTTGTGAGGTACAAGCCACCTCAAGGCTATTATTACCTCATAGAGCCCCTTGACGAGCAAACAAAGCTGAAGGGTGTGGCTCCCCTTTGCCTAGGGGAGGGTATATATAAAGAGGTCAGGAGCCCTGGGATAGACACCTCTAGAGGCTTAACTATGGCTGATGAGATCTGCACACCAGAGGAGGTTAACATAAATGTGGAGAACACAAACACAGAACAGCTAGCCCCAAGAACCAAAAAGAAGGAACAACGGACTTCTCGTCAATCAAAGACCAAGGTCAGTGATCCTACCCATGCTCCTTTCCCCCCCATAGATCTCCCCAAGACTCCTATCCTACCCTTGCCAGGCACAAATGCCTGCCTCAAGTCACATCTCTATCCATGAAGTCCCCTCTCCTATAACATTCCCATCCTCCTTTCCCAAACCAAAGTCCTGCTGACTCGGCCTGTTGCCTTTCCAGGCGCAGAAAAACAGCGTGAGAAGGACCCTTCAAAATAAATCAAGAAAAAAATCTCAACCATTCCCTTCTTATCCAAGAGTATCCAACAGAAGGATAAGGCCTACAACATTCATCTGTTACCATAGACTGAAAAACAATTCATACAAGCACAAGCTGAGTAGTTACAAGAAGCAATGGAAAATCCAACCATTCAAAGTAACTTCCTGTGCGAACAGTAAATGCAGAGCCTGGGCTAGAGCACTAGAACAAGCTGTGTCTATGGAAGCAGCTATGAAGAAACGGTCAAAGACATAGGGACAATTTTGAGACCGTCATGGTATATGGATGCTGAATACAATAAAATCAGCAAGTTGGAAAAAGGAGATGTGTGAGTCTGTGGGCGGGAGGAAAGAAAGGAAGGGAAGAGGTAGGCATGTGAGGAGGGAGGGAGGTGAAGTCATGGAGGGCTGGGGGCCAGACTGGCAGGATAGCCAGACATTGGAGGACAAGGACCGGCTGAGGACTAAGAAATGAAGATCAGCTTCCTCAACACTTTGTCTCAAGGACAAGAAGAAAAAGGGATTTGGTGGTTCCATGTGCGTTTGGGGTGGAGGGGGAGAGCAATTTCAGAGCTGAGTTTGCCAGACTCTAGATGGGAGGAGGGTTTAATGTGTGGTGGGTGATAATGATGGTCCCCCCCAACCCTGACCAAAAGGCAGGTGACAAGACCAACACCTCCAGCTCACTTATGTCACTGTGATGTATACTGTACCCCACCCAATGCTGTAAGCAACTAAAGGCCCCCAGAAGGGCAAAAAGGTTCACTGTACAGAAAGTCACCAACAGCAATTAATACTAAAATAATGGTGTTTGGAGGCCACAAACTTAGTAGCAATTAGGCCATTTGTTAAGAAGCTTGCAGTGGAGTATACACAATGCTATATTCAAAATGGATAACTGACAAGGTCCTACTGTACAGCACAGGGAACTCTGCTCAATACTCTGTAATAACCTTATGGTTACCAGAGGGGAAGGATGGTGGGAAGGGTTAGTTAGGGAGTTTGGGATAGACAAGTACACACTGCTATATTTAAAATGGATAACCAAGTTCCTAGTGTATAATACAGGGAACTCTGCTCAATGTCATGAGGCAGCCTGGATGGAAGGGGAGTTTAGAGGAGAATGGGTACATGTATATGTATGGCTGAGTCCCTTTGCTGTCCACCTGAAACCATAACAGCATTGTTTATGGGCTCTACCCCAATACAAAATTTAAAAGGGTTTTTTTTTGTTTTTTTTTTTTAATAAGAAGCTTGCAGTATAGCAGTAACCTACCCAGGGTGGGGTGGTAGGGGTACTCTGCCAACCTGTAGTAATAAAGGAATACAGTATCAGCAGAGAATTTTGATATTAGAACAATAAAATGCAGTAAAAGTCAGTCTTGTTTTTATTAGCACCATAACCAAGCATTTCTAAATTTTCCCCTCTTTATTTTCTTCTTTTGTCTAAGTTCTAAAAGACTGCTGTGGTTAATGTTAAGTTGTAATATATAGGGAGTGAGTGAAAGTCGTGTCCAACTCTTTGTGGCACAATGGAATATACAGTCCATGGAATTCTCCAGGCCAGAATACTGGAGTGGGTAGCCTTTCCCTTCTCTAAGGGATCTTCCCAACCCAGGGATCAAACCCAGGTTTCCCCCATTGCAGGCGGATTCTATACCAGCTGAACCACAAGGGAAGCCCTGTAATATACAGGTAACGTTCAAATTGGCCAACTTGTAGTATTCATGTTTTAATTATTTTATTCTACAGGGAAAAGTTAATTTAGATAGATTCTTTTAAAATAGTTGGCCCCAGACTCAGGCTGTTCTTTTCTAAAGTAAGTCCTTAACAATTTAGAATTGTTTGCGTTTCCTTTGAGCACACTTTTGGATTGCAATCCTTGTGGCAATATACAATAAACATACTCCATGTTTAAAAAATAGATTCTAATTAAAAATATTAGCATAGTGATTATAAAGACAAGGGAACAACTTGAGTTACTTCAGCTCTGATTCTACATCATTACTTGTTTGCATTAATGTCTGAAACCAAGTAGGTAATTTGAAGAGTAGAATTTGGGGGATAGTGAAACCTTTACTACACGTGAAAATAAATATTTTCACTGATTTTGAGCAATACCTTTAAACATGAAATGTATCATTTAATTCTTCATCATTTTAATACTACATAAATATCAAAATAACAAAATAACTGGTATTACACAGTTGTATAACCATTGTTTGTCTAAATTGTACCTTTTGCACATGCTTTGGTCTTCTTAAAATTTCCTTATAAGTTTTTACTGTAGTAATTGTACACAAAATATTGTATCAAAGAAAATTACACTGAATTTTCTTTCAGATTATAATTACTCATTTTAATTCATGCATATTTCTATTAATAAAAATACAACTCAATGAATACATTAAAAATCATTGAATTATGCACATTAAATGGTTAATTGTACATTAAATGGTTGAATTGTATGGCATGTAGATAATATCTTAATATAACTGTTTTGAAAAATTACGCCTCAGACTTCCCTTGTTGTCCAGTGGTTAAGAATCTGCCTGCCAATGCAGGGCATGTGGTTCAGTCCCTAGTCTGGGAAGATTCCACATGCTGAAGGGCAACTAAACCCACAAGCCACAACTACTAACCCCGCATGCCTAGAGCCCCATGCTCTGCAACAAGAGAAGCCACCACAGTGAGAAGCCCATGCACTACAGTGAAGAGTAGCCCCCATTCGCTACAACTAGAGAAAGCCCTTGCACAGCCTCAAAGACCCACTGTGGCCTAAATACATCAATAAAAAATTTTAAAATATTATGCCCCTCCAGGTGTCAAATATACTATCTAACTGTGCCATGGGAGAAAGACATTTTATCATCTAAAATCCTTTATAATTTGGCCCTAGTCTTTGGGCCTTTTGTTTCTATTTTTGCTTTGAACAGCTTTACAAGTGACTCACAACAAGCCACCCATGTTTAAAGTATGCAATTTGATAAGTTTTAACATACATATACATCTGGTACACCATAAATCCGAATTCAAATAGTGAACATATCAATTCATAATCTCCTCATGCTTCCTTATGCCCCTTGGTAATCCCTCCTTCCTCCTCCTTGCGATTTCCAAGCAACCATTAAACTGTATTCTGTCACTTACAGGTTACTTTACATTTTCTACAGTTTTGTATAAATGGAATCCCAGGTCATGTACTCTTCTGTGTCTACTTTCTTTCATTGAGCCTAGTTATTTTGAGAATCATTCATGTAGTGTTTATCCGAAGCTCATTCCTTTTTATTGCTGAGTAGTATTCCACAATTTTTCTTCCATAAACTACTGGCCCACTCACTTGAGACACAGGCATTTGCTTCCCTTCACTATTACAAATAAAGGTGCTAGAAACATTCATGTACAAGTCTTTGTATGGACACATGCTTTCTTTTCTCCTAGATAAATCCCTAGGCATGGAATTGTTAGAACACATGTAGGTGAGTGTTTAACTTTTTAAGAGACTGCAAAGGACTGCTGCTGAAGCTGAAGCTCCAATACACTAGCCACCTGATGTGAAGAGCCAACTCATTGGAAAAGACCCTGATGCTGGGAAAGATTGATGGCAGGAGGAGAAGCAGGCAACAGAGGATGAGATGGTTGAATAGCATCACTGATGCAATGGACATGAGTTTGAGCAAACTCTGGAAGATAGTGAAGGACAGGGAAGCCTGGCATGCTACAGTCCATGGGGTCACAAAGAATCAGACATGACTTAGCAACTGAACAACAAACCACTATTTACAAAGTCCAGGACATGGAAGCAATCTAGATGTGCATTGACAGATGAATGGATAAAGAAGCTGTGGTACATATATATAATGGAATATTACTCAGTCATAAAAAGGAATGAAATTGAGTCAGTTGTAGTGAGGTGAATGAAGCTAGAGCTTGTTACACAGAGTGAAGTAAGTCAGAAAGAGAAAAACAAACATTGCATATTAACACATATATGGAATCTAGAAATATGGTACTGATGAACATACTTGTAGGGTGGGAATAGGGACACAGACATAGAGAATGGACTTTTGGACACAATGAGGGAAGGAGAGGGTGGGACAAATTAAGAGAGTAGCATTGACATATATACATTCCATGTGTAGAATAGATAGCTAGTGGGAAGCTGCTGTATAATATAGGGAACTCAACTCAGTGCTCTGTGATGACCTAGAGGGGTGGGTGGGAGGGATCAGGAGGGAGGGGATATATATACTTATAGCTGATTCATGTTGATGTACAAAAGAAACCAACACAAAAATGTAAACAGTTATCCTCTAATTAAAAATAAAGTTATATTTCCAGTTTTTTAAGGAATCTCCACACTGTTCTCCATAGTGGCTGTACTAGTTTGCATTCTTGAATCATTTCTAATGAGGTGGATGAAACTGGAGCCTATTATACAGAGTGAAGTAAGCCAAAAACAAAAACACCAATACAGTATACTAACGCATATATATGGAATTTAGAAAGATGGTAACGACAACCCTGTATGCAAGACAGCAAAAGAGACACAGATGTAAAGAACAGTCTTTTGGACTCTGTGGGAGAGGGAGGGGGGGATGATTTGGGAGAATGGCATTAAAACATGTATAATATCATATAAGAAACTAATCGCTAGTCCAGGTTTGATGCGGGATACAGGAAGCTTGGGGCTGGTGCACTGGGATGACCCAGAGGGATGGTATGGGGAGGGAGGTGGGAGGGGGATTCAGGATGGGGAACACGTATACACCCGTGGCGGATGCATGTTGATATATGGAAAAACCAATACAATATTGTAAAGTAAAAACAAAAACAAAAACCAAAAAATCACTGACAACTAAAAAAAAAATAAAGTTAATAAATAAAGAAAAGAAAAAAGAAAAAAAATGCAAACCTTTTCTTCCAAAGTGATTGCTCTGCCAACATTATATGAGAGTGCCAGTTCCTCCACCTTCTCACCACTGGAGATGACCAATCTTTTAAAATTTCACCCATTTTAATGTATGTGTCATGGTGTCCCATTGTGGTTTTTTACTTACATTTCTGTAATGGCTAATACGCTTATTTGCCATACATGGCATGGCAATCCACTCCAATATTCCTGCCTGAAGAACCCCCATGGACAGAGGAGCCTGGCAGGCTGCAGTCCATGGGGTCACAGACAGTCGGACACGACTGAGGGACTAAGTATGCATATGTTCTTTCATAAAGTTTCTCTTCAAATCTTTTGCCCTTTTTATAAAATTGGCTTATTTGTTTCCTTATTATTTGGTTTTTGAGAGTTCTTTAACTCTTAAAGAGAAAAGTTATGACCAACCTAGACAGCATATTAAAAAGCAGAGATGTTACTCTGCCAACAAAGGTCCGTCTAGTCAAGGCTATGGTTTTTCCAGTGGTCATGTATGGATGTGAGAGTTGGACTGTAGAGAAAGCTTAGTGCCAAAGAATTGATGCTTTTGAACTGTGGTGTTGGAGAAGACTCTTGAGAGTCCCTTGGACTGCAAGGAGATCCAACCAGTCCATCCTAAAGGAAATCAGTCCTGAATATTCATTGGAAGGACCGATGTTGAAGCTGAAACTCCAATATTATGGCCACCTGATGCAAAGAGCTGACTCATTTGAAAAGACCCCAATGCTGGGAAAGATTGAAGGTGGGAAGAGAAGGGGACGACAGAAGATGAGATGGTTGGATGGTATCACTGACTCAATGGACATGAGTTTCTGTAAATTCCGGGAGTTGGTGATGGACAGGGAGGCCTGGCATGCTGCAGTCCATGGGGTCGCAAAGAGTCGGACATGACTGAGTGACTGAACTGAACTGAACTGAAGAATTCTTTACATATACTGGCTACAAGTTCTTTGTTGGATATGTGACTTGCAAATATTTTCTCCCAGCCTGTAGTGTCTTTCTCATAGCCAACATTTTAAACTTTGATGAAGCCTAATTTATCATTTTTTAATTTTATGGATAGTGCTAGAGGTTCTCTGAATTTTTATAATCTCTTGGTTTATGTCTTTCATCAAATTTGAAAAGTTTTCAGTAACTATTTCTTCAATTATGCTTCCTGCCTCACATATTCCTCACCTCTTGGGACTCAGATTACATAAATATTAAACTTTTTGGCATTGGTGCACAAATCCCTGAAGCCTCTTTCATTTTTCTTACAATCGTTTTCCCCTCTGTTGCTCAGAGTATTATTCCTATTGATTTTTCTTCAAGAACACTGACTCTTTACTCCATCATCTCCATTCTCTTCATTCCAGGCAGTGAATTTTTTTAATTTTGGGAATTGTATGCTTCAGCTCAATATTTCTATCTGTAAAATTAATTAATTAATCTCCCATTTATTTATCCTTTACATTTTTCTTTCCTGAGAGTTTTTTGTCTTCCCATTTATTTCAAAAACATCTGCCCTTACTTATTAGAGCATTTTAAAGCTGCTTTAAAACCTTCATCAGATAATTTCACCAACTACATCATCTTGCATTTGGCATCTGTTGATTATCTTTTCCCATGTAACTTCAGGATTTTTCTGATTCTTAACATGCTGAATGATTTTGGAATCTCTTCTGGAAAATTATACCAAGTGATTGTTCCTGTTTGAAGAGAGGTATGCTAAAACCTCTCACTATAATTATGGATTTGCTAAATCCTCCCTGTATATCTAGCAGTTTTACTGTACCCATTTCAAAGTTCTGTTGTTAGGAGCATACAAATCCATGATTATTACATCCAATTGCTGTGTTTTAATGCAACATTCCTCTTTATATTTATTAACACGTTTTCTCTCAGATTCTATTTTATTTGATATTGTTTTGCTTCACTAGCCTTTTTTGGTTAGCATTAACATGGCATATTTTTGTTTTATTGATCTAATTTCAACATTCTTAATTTGGTTTTAGGTACGTATCTTGCACACAGCATATTAGCTTGACTTTTTTTGATAAATAATCTGACAATCTCTTATTCCACTTAGATAAAATTAATCTGTTCACATGGTGATTATTGACATTTTTAGAAATATTTTTGTTATCTTTTTTGTGATTTCTGTTTAGCACCATTTTCTTTGTTTCAGTTTTCTCCTTTTCTACTTTCAGTTGGAGTTACAAAATTTTCTATTTTTTTTTTGCATATTTTGTAGCTATACACACTAATTTTAGCTTTTTTAAACCAGTTACGCTTAATATTTTAAGAACATACAAAACTGTACCTTCTTCTGACACAGTCTACAATTACTTAGAATTTTAAATCACCTACTCAATATGACACAGGTTTTAGCATAACTACAAATTGAACAACCCAACATTACAGATTTTGTCTACAGCATGTTTAATTTTACATTTTCTTAACCATCAGAAGCACTTTTTACATCCAATTAATTAAATATATCAATGTTGTTGTTTTAGTTGCTAAGTTGCAACTTTTTGCGACCCCATGAAGTGTAGCCCACCAAGGTCCTCTGTCCATGGAATTCTCCAGGCAAGAATACTGGAGTGGGTTGCCACTCCAGGGGATCTTCTTGACCCAGGAATTGAACCCATGTCTCCTGTAGTGGCACACAGATTTTTTACCACTGAGCCACCTGCGAAGTCCAAATTTATCAATACATGTTACCTATTTCTGTTTTAACCATTTTCCTGTATCTTAAATTTTCCCTTTCTTCCTAGTAAGTACATCTTTTACGGGTTTCTTCAGTGAGATGATTGTTTCTTGTTTCTAAATTTGCCGAGTCTTTGCATACCAAAAAATTATTTTATTCTACCCTTACTTGTGAGAATTACTTTTCTTTAGCACTTTGAAGGTAATGCCTTTTTTTTTTTAACCATGAGTCTAACTGCTGTTACTTCAAAAGTAATCAATTTTTCTGATAGTTTTTAAAGTGTTAATCCTTTATATTCTACAGAGTTACTTTGATGTGTCTAGCTATGTATTTATTTTTCATTTATACTGCTTAATACCTGAAGTATACTCCAGAACTGAGGACTCAGATGTTTCTTCAGTACTGAAATTTTTGTGTTATTGTATCAGCAAATAGACTATTTTTCAGAAATCCTCTTCACCATCTCACAAAATCCTGCAGGATATTTGCTGAAGTCTTTCAATCTCTCTTCACTGTTATATTTTTAAAATATCCTCTCTTTCCACATTACATTTATAATTCCTCAGTACAGTTTTTCACTTTGCTATTTTCTCTGTGTCCAATCCCAAGTTTATACTCTTTATTTTACTTCTTAAGTTTCAAAATTGATTTTTATTAAAGTATAGTCAATTTACAATGTTGTGTTAATTTCAGGTGTACAGCAAGGTGAATCCATTATACATATACATATATCCCCTCTTTTTTAGATTCTTTTTCCATATAGATCATTAGAGAGTACTGGGTAGAGTTCCCTGTGCTATACAATAGGTTCTTATTAATTAAATGACTATTTTTCTTTCCACTATTTCTAATTGGTTCTTTCATATCCACTGGGTCTCATTTTCATTAATTTAATTTCTTCTTGTTTCACAATTTTCTGCTACTTTTGATTAAAATTGTATAGCTCTTCAAGCATCATCAACACACTTAAAAAAAATCTTTGACATGCCTTTTCATTAAATCATTTCCTCCTGGATGCATTCATATTCTGATTGTTTATTTTTGTTGTGTTATTACTTAGTGTAGATTTTTTTCATGTGTTTTGAAATTTTGGTGTGGAGACTCATTTTGAAGAGAATATAATTTTGTTCCTCTCCCACACTCTTTAGGTTCCATATTGCCTTTTATTGATATTTTGTGTTGATCCTACAGGGTTCCCAAGATTGTAGTCCAGAACCAGGTCTTACTACAGATTCTAAACATTTCTGTTATTTAGTGATATTGAACATATAGCACAGCCAGTGGTAGCTTGATTTAGTTCCTCATAACAAAAGTTGATCATTAGTCTTTCTACCACCCTAGGTTAATAGCTTCCTATAATGTTGTAGCTCCTAGCACTGAGAGAAAGTGTAGCAGTTAAATTTCCCTGAGCTCTAGATTCATATATCCAACTACCTAACTGACCTCTCCTTGGTATATTTGATAAGCATCTCAAACTTTATGTGCCTAAAATTAAACCCTTGATTCTTTTTATTCTCATTTCAAATCTTCCCCCAGTGTTCCTCATCACAATAAATGACACCACTGTTTATCCAGTTGCTCAGGCAAAAAAGGCTTGGAGTCATCTTAAACCTTAAACCATCTTAAACCATGTACCACCCTACATCCAATCCAAGAGCCAAGAACTGTCAACCCTTTCTTCTTCACAATATACCCAGAATCTAGGCACTTCTTACCACCCCCATCATTATCTCTATGGTCAAAGATTCCAGTCTGTTTTGTCCAGATCATTTCAATAACCTCCTTACTGATTTCCACGGTTCTGCTCCTAACCCTCTTCTGTCAACACTCTATTGGTCAACCAGAGGATTTGCATTATGGTGTAAATCAGACTGCATCATTCCTTGGCTCCAAACCCTCCAATGACATCCTTTAATATTCAGAATAAAATCTAAATTCCTGCTATGGCCCAAAAGTTCCTACCTGATCTGGTTCTTGTTTATTTCTTCAAAACATCTCCTAACACTCTCCACCAATCTTACAATGTTTCATGGAGAATAAATGTTCTCATGTCTGTAACATGCTTACCATAGACTTTGACACGTGTTCATTGCCAAACATATGCCTAATAATGATCACAGCTGTCTGATGATGTTGAGAATTGGGCCTGGCCTAGAACTGGGACATGAGCAGAGAACAATACAAGTAAAATCACAGAAAGCAGGACACAGTGAGATAATGTTTGGAGGGTCTAAGAAGAGAAGGTCAGTAAAGGAATTTGCTGCAGTTACTTTCCATTCCTTGTTGCCACACACACACACACCTAATTTCCAGTAAATCTGTAACCCATTTTAGTCATGTGGGTTGAGTAACCTTCTTGTCAGCCAATTCACATAAGAATCAACTGTTAGCCTGCAGATAGTTACAGATTTTAATGCTTTATTTAAAAAGTTAGTTTTCTCTGTATTTCTATAAGAGTCAAATAATGATGGCCAGTTGCAAAACACAACCAACACTTATACCAATCTGTTTCCTTCAACTGAAGTTATTTCATAGAGGAGTTTAAATGTAACTTTTGAAGTCAAAATACTTGAGGTGGATTCCTCCCCTGTAATAATGTGTCCTGTCATGATGAAGTTACTGAGTACCAGTCAAGAGACGTGGGTTCGATCCTTGTGTCAGGAAGAACCCCTGGAAAAGGGTGTGGCAATCCAGTATTATTGCCTGGAGAATCCACATTGACAGAGGAGCCTGGTGGGCTACAGTCCATAGAGTCCCATAGAGTTGGACACAACTGAAGCAACTTAGCACACACACACACAGAGTCATTTATCAACAACTCACTTGCATTCTTAAAAATACTGCTGATTTTGGTATATAATTTATAGATTTATAAATCCTTCAGAAGAGAGTTCTCTCTGTTTTTTTTAAATTTATGAATAGATTTAATTTTCATTTTAATGGACTTGAATCATATCTTTTTTATTGAAAGAAACATTCTTTTCACTTGTTACTGCTTTATAATTTTTAAAAATTTCATGCATGAGATTTCAAATAATCCCATAATAACCCTTTTACCCCCTAACTATATTGCCCATCCCGCATCCCTCTCCTCATTGGTTAGTTCTATCTCTGAGTCTGCTTATTTTTTGCTCTATTCACTAGTTTGTTGTATTTTTTAGATTCTGCATATATTAACAAGTGATATCATACACTGTTTGTCTTTCTCTGACTTATTTCACTTAGCATAATGCCCTCCAAGTTCATCCATGCTACTACATATGGCAAAATTTCCTTATTTTCTATGACTGAGTTAGTATTGCATTGTACATATATACCACATCTTCTTTATCCACTCATCTGCCGATAGACACTTAGGTTTCTTCCATACCTTGGCAATTGTAAATAATGCTGCTATGAACATTGGGGTACTTGTGTCTTTTCAAATTAGTGTTTTTGTTTTTGGATATATACCCACAAGTGGAATTGCTGGGTCATTTGGTAGTTATATTTTTCATTTTTTGAGAGACCTCCATACTGTTTTCCACAGTGGCTGTACTAATGTACATTCCCACCAACAGTGTATGAGGGTTCCCTTTTCTCCACATCCTTTCCAACATTTGTTATTTGTGTTCTTTTTGATGACAACCATTCTGACAGGTGTGAGGTGATATTCACTGTAGTTTTGATTTGCATTTCCTTGATTATTAGTGGTATTGAACATCTTTTCATGTGCCTATTGGCCATCTGCATGTCCTCTTTAGAAAAATGTCTATTTAGGTCTTCTTTCCATTTTTTAATTGGGTCATTTGTGTTTCTGATATTGCACTATATGAGCTGTTTATATACATTGAAATATTAACCCCTTATCATTTGAAATATCATTTGCAAATATCTTCTACCATTCAGTAGGTTGTCTTTTCATTTTGTTGATGGTTTCCTTTGCTGTGCAACAGCTTTTAAGTTTAATTAGGTCCCATTTGTTTATTTTTGCTTTTGTTTCATTTGCTTTAGGAGACAGATCACCCTGGTACCAAAATCAGACAAAGAAATCACACAAAAAGAAAATGACGGACCAATACAACTGATGACCATACCTGCAAAAATCCTCAATGAAATATTAACAAACCAAATTCAACACTACGTTAAAAGGATCATATAGCAGGATTAAGTGGGATCTATCCCAGGGATGCGAGGATATATGCAAATCAATCAATGTGATACACCACATTAACAAATTGAAGAATAAAAATCATCTGATCATCTCAATGGAGGCAGAAAAATCTTTGATAAAGTTCAACATCAATTTATGATCAATTGATACTCCAGAAAGTGGGGACAGAGGGAACACACCTCAACATAATAAAGGCCATTTATTATAAACCCATGACTAACATCATACTCAGTGGTGAAAAACTGAAAACATTTCCTCTAAGATCAGGAGAGTTTTCTTTTTATTCTACTAAAAATAAGAACAAACTGATTCTTGCTCATTGGTACTATTGACTCCTACATAGCAATCTATTATTCATCAGTTCTTATAAAAGAAGATTTACACAGAGAACTGTAAATCTCAAGCAAAATCTGTTGGTATTATTTGATTTCTGAAGCCTTTCATATTATAAATTAGCCACATCAGTTATGTAAGAGACAAAAGTCTCCAAAAAGCAGGTTTTCAAAACACTGTTCTCAGTATTATTCCTGGAAGCATAAGCATCAGAGTTAAGAAAGCTCCAATATATTTTGGCTTGAAAAACTATAATAATGCCAAACTAACTTGAAGGGAAAGTTAGCCAGCATTTTTAGAGAAGATGTTGTTGTTAGAAAGTGGACAAGTATCAAAGTCCCTGACCCAGTTCACCCCCAGACATATCATTAAAGCAGATAATTGAACAGAATTCTTCCAACCAAAAAGGAGTGCTTGGAGACATCTCCTATTTTGTCTAGTCAACATTCAGCATGACAAGTAAGAGAACATCGCTGCATTGTTATTGCTCAGTCACTAAGTCATGCCCGACTCTTTGCAACCCCATGGACTGCAGCACTCCAGGCTTCCCTGTCTTTCACTATCTCCCAGAGTTTGTTCAAACTCAGGTCCATTGAGTCGGTGATGTCATCCAACCATTTCATCCTCTCTCATCCCCTTCTCCTCCTGCCTTCTGTGTTTCCCAGCATCAGGGTCTTTTCCAATGAGCTGGCTGTTTGCATCAGGTGTCCAAAGTATTGGAGCTTCAGCATCAGTCCTTCCAATGAATATGCAGGGTTGATTTCCTTTAGGATTGACTGATTTGATCTTCTTGCTGTCCAAGTGACAAGTCTGCTCCAGCACTACAGTTTGAAATCATCAATTTTTCAGCACAGCCTTCTTTATGGTCCAACTCTTACATCCAGACATAACTACTGTAAAAACCAAAGTTTTGACTATACATAGGAAGAACCATAGCTTTGTTGCTGTATTAATATGGAGTACATCATGAGAAATGCTGGGCTGGAAGAAGCACAAGCTGGAATCGAGATTGCCGGGAGAAATATCAATAACCTCAGATATGCAGATGACACCACCCTTATGGTAGAAAGTGAAGAGGAACTCAAAAGCCTCTTGATGAAAGTGAAAGAGGAGAGTGAAAAAGTTGGCTTAAAGCTTAACATTCAGAAAACTAAGATCATGGCATCTGGTCCCATCACTTCATGGGAAATAGATGGGGAAATGGTGGAAATAGTGTCAGACTTTACTTTTTGGAGCTCCAAAATCACTGCAGATGGTGACTGTAGCCATGAAATTAAAAGACTCTTACTCCTTGGAAGGAAAGCTATGACCAACCTAGATAGCATATTCAAAAGTAGAGACATTACTTTGTCAACAAAGGACCGTCTAGTCAAGGCTATGGTTTTTCCAGTGGTCATGTATGGACGTGAGAGTTGGACTCTGAAGAAAGCTGAGCACTGAAGAATTGATGTTTTTGAACTGTGGTGTTGGAGAAGACTCTTGAGAGTCCCATGGACTGCAAGGAGGTCCAACCAGTCCATTCTAAAGGAGATCAGTCCTGGGTGTTCATTGGAAGGACTGATGCTAAAGCTGAAACTCCAATACTTTGGCCACCTCATGCAAAGAGTTGACTCATTGGAAAAGACTCTGATGCTGGGAAGGATTGGGGGCAGGAGGAGAAGGGGACAACAGAGGATGAGATAGCTGGATGGCATCACCAACTCAATGGACATGAGTTTGAGTAGACTCTGGGAGTTGGTGATGGACAGGGAGGCCTGGCATGCTGCAATTCATGGGGTCGCAAAGAGTCAGACATGACTGAGCAACTGAACTGAACTGAATCTTTACAAAACTGATTAAAATTAAAGAAAAAAAATCCTAAGCTCAATTTCCATGAAGACGTAAAAAGGGCACAGTTAGTGGGACTCCTTGCAAAGCTGGACTCTGGGAGTTTGTGGAAAGAGGGTAAGGACCTTTTTTTTTTCTTAGTAACAAGGCAAAGACTTCTTTCTCTAAGACCTAGGAGAGGGTAACATTTAGGGCTGACTGCTGAGGTCAGGGAGGAGTTAGTTTGTCTGTTAGCTAAATGTGTAGGAGAGCATGAGAAGGAAGGGAAACTGGGATACTATCCAATGGGTTCTCACTCTCAAAATTTTAAGTTTACATTGCCTCTGCTGATATTGAAAGCCACGACTCTCTAATTTGATTCCAGTTAAGCAATGCCCAGTGGCGCTAGTGGTAAAGAAGTCGCTTGCCAGTCCCGGAGATGTAAGAGATATGCGTCTGATCCCTGGGCAGGGAAGATCCCCTCGAGGAGGCCATCGCTACCCACTCTGGTATTTTTGCCTGGGGAACCCCTTGGGCAGAGGAGCTTGGCGGGCTACAGTCTATAAAGTGCCAAAGAGTCAGACACGACTGAAGGAACTTAGCACAAGCAATGCCCAAACAATTCTCCACCTCAGATTTTTAAATATAGGAACCATTTACTTCAAATAAATACAATTCCTTGTTTGAAGGAATCAATCCATTAACAAAATACTAACCACACTTGGGTCGTGTATGGGTTCACCTTTCTTTGTGTGAAATGGTGAACACACAAGCCCTGAGACAAATGCAACATACATCATAATCGATAAGAGCTATTCCCTTCCCACAAGGAGCTCAAAAGATATTGAGAAGAGGGACAGTGTCATTTAAATAATGCACAATAGTACAGTGATAAAGGAATGCATGTGTGCCGTGGAAGCACAGATGAAGATCACGTAACCTAGACTGGAGATGTCAGGGAATATTTCCTAGAGGGGTCAAATCAGAGTAACAGAATAAACCAGGGCCCTGAGGTGACAACCAGCAGGATAAGTTTATGGTGAGATTAGAGCAGTTTGATGTTCCTAAAGTACAAATTTTAGCAAGAAGTGGGCCTTCCTGACCAGGGAGACTGGCTAGAGATGGTGGGCAACTGCAGAGCTCATCCTATAGCCCCACCTGGGCAGAGAGCCAAGCCAAAAGCCCTAAAGAACTGCAGATCATAAGCTCTCATCCCACCTGAGCAGAAAGCCTAAAGAGTGACCCTAGGCAGCTTCAGAGCCCAGCCCACAGGCCTATCTGGCAGCAAAGCTTGATCAATTGCTGAGCAAAGCCCACGCCCTCACCTAACCAGGAAGCCTGGGAAGCAGCCCCACCCAACGATGAAACAGACTCTCCAGCAGCACCCAACTTCTAGGCACAATTGGAGGCCCCATCTAACCAGGAAACTCAGACTGCAAACTCAATCAACAGTGGAGCATGGACAGCTACCTGCATAACTGCAGAGCCCAGTCTGCAGACCCGCCCAAATTCAGGGCACAGACTGTGGCCCCACTTGATTGCATATCACAGACTGAGACCCCATCCAATTGCAAAACCCTGTCTGCAGCCCCATCTGGCCATGCTGCCAGTAAAACTATCCTGTCAGGAAACAACAGCCTGCAACCCTAGCTGATCAGATGTGATTGCAGAGCCCAACTAGTTGCCCTGCATGACTGGAGACCCCGGCCAGTAACCAGACCCCACCAGGGAAACCAGCAAGCAGCCCCATTTGAAGGCAAAGCCCAACCAGCAGGAGCGTGTGACCATGGAGCCCAACAGCAGCCACCACCTGACCTCAAAACACAGGCAGCAGCCTCATCCAATTAGAGACCTGGACAGAAAATCCCACCAGATGACCCAGGCAGAACTGAAGGTAAGCTGACTGCTGAAGTTATTTCTCTACTGAAATGATCCTGTAACACCTGGAAGAAGAGACCACTTCCTCAGATGCACAGACACCAATGTAAGGATACTAAGGATTATGAAAAATTAGGTAAACCAAAGGAAATAATAAATCAGATTAGTTATAAATAAAAATCAAATACCACCAAAGGAAACTAATAAAGAGCCAATAATTGACCCTAAAGAAGTGAAGATCTATAAATTGTGTGACAAAGAATTCATAATAATCCTCCTCTACTTAAAGAAGTTCAGCAAATTACAAGAACACAAAAGATAACTAAACAAAATTAGGACAACAATGCATAAACAAATGATAATCCACCAAGAAGTAGAAACCATTTAAAAAAAGAAAAAAATCAGAAAACCTAGAGCTGAAGAATTAAAGAATACAATGACTGAACAGAAAAATTTGAGACCTTCAACAGCAGACGTGACCAAGCAGAAGAATCAATGGATTCAAAAATCAGATCAGATCAGATCAGTCACTCAGTCGTGTCCTACTCTTTGCGACCCCATGAATCGCAGCATGCCAGGCCTCCCTGTCCATCACCAACTCCCAGAGTTCACGCAGACTCACATCCATTGAGTCAGCGATGCCATCCAGCCATCTCATCCTCTGTTGTCCCCTTCTCCTCCTGCCCGCAATCCCTCCCAGCATCAGAGTCTTTTCCAATGAGTCAACTCTTCGCATGAGGTAGCCAAAGTACTGGAGTTTCAGCTTTAGCATCATTCCCTCCAAAGAAATCCCAGGGCTGATCTCCTTCAGAATGGACTGGTTGGATCTTTTTGCAGTCCAAGGGACTCTCAAGAGTCTTCTCCAACACCACAGTTCAAAAGCATCAATTCTTCAGTGCTCAGCCTTCTTCACAGTCCAACTCTCACATCCATACATGACCACAGGAAAAACCATAGCCTTGACTAGACGAACCTTTGTTGGCAAAGTAATGTCTCTGCTTTTGAATATGCTATCTAGGTTGGTCATAACTTTCCTTCCAAGGAGTAAGAGTCTTTTAATTTCACGGCTGCAGTCACCATCTATAGTGATTTTGGAGCCCCGAAAAATAAAGCCTGACACTGTTTCCACTGTTTCCCCATCTATTTCCCATGAAGTGATGGGACCAGATGCCATGATCTTCGTTTTCTGAATGTTGAGCTTTAAGCCAACTTTTTCACTTTCCACTTTCACTTTCATCAAGAGGCTTTTGAGTTCCTCTTCACTTTCTGCCATAAGGGTGGTGTCATCTGCATATCTGAGGTTATTGATATTTCTCCCGGCAATCTTGATTCCAGCTTGTGCTTCTTCCAGTCCAGCATTTCTCATGATGTACTCTGCATATAAGTTAAATAAACAGGGTGACGATATACAGCCTTGACGAACTCCTTTTCCTATTTGGAACCAGTCTGTTGTTCCATGTCCAGTTCTAACTGTTGCTTCCTGACCTGCACACAAATTTCTCAAGAGGCAGATCAGGTGGTCTGGTGTTCCCATGTCTTTCAGAATTTTCCACAGTTTATTGTGATCCACACAGTCAGAGGCTTTGGCATAGTCAATAAAGCAGAAATAGATGTTTCTCTGGAACTCTCTTACTATTTCTATAATCCAGCAGATGTTGGCAATTTGATCTATGGTTCCTCTGCCTTTTCTAAAACCAGCTTGAACAGCAGCTTGAACAGTTCACATATTGCTGAAGCCTTGCTTGGAGAATATTGAGCATTACTTTACTAGCATGTGAGATGAGTGCAATTGTGCAGTAGTTTGAGCATTCTTTGGCATTGCCTTTCTTTGGGATTGGAATGAAAACTGACCTTTTCCAGTCCTGTGGCCACTGCTGAGTTTTCCAAATTGGCTGGCATATTGAGTGCAGCACTTTCACAGCATCATCTTTCAGGATTTGGAATAGCTCCACTGGAATTCCATCACCTCCACTAGCTTTGTTTGTAGTGATGCTTTCTAAGGCCCACTTGACTTCACATTCCAGGATGTCTGGCTCTAGGTCAATGATCACACCATTGTGATTATCTGGGTCGTGAAGCTCTTTTTTGTACAGTTCTTCTGTGTATTCTTACCATTTCTTCTTAATATCTTCTGCTTCTGTTAGGTCCATACCATTTCTGTCCTTTATTGAGCTCATCTTTGCATGAAATGTTCCTTTGGTATCTCTGATTTTCTTGAAGAGATCTCTAGTCTTTCCCATTCTGTTGTTTTCCTCTATTTCTTTGCATTGATCGCTGAAGAAGGCTTTCTTATCTCTTCTGGCTATTCTTTGGAACTCTGCATTCAGATGTTTATATCTTTCCTTTTCTCCTTTGCTTTTCGCTTCTCTTCTTTTCACAGCTATTTGTAAGGCCTCCCCAGATAGCCGTTTTGCTTTTTTGCATTTCTTTTCTATGAGAATGGTCTTGGATTCAAAAATAGGTCATCTGAAATTATCCAGAGGAACAAAAAATAAGAAGAATGAAAAAGAGTGAAGAAATCCTATGGGACTTATGGGACAGCATCAAGAGAAACATATGAACTTTGGGAATCCTGGAGAAGAAGAGAGAGAAAAAAGAACAGAAAGACGATTTTAGAAAATAGGGATATAACATACAACATGATAAATATAGTTAACACTGCTGCATGTTAATTATTTTTAATTTTTAGGCTGCACCAAGTGGCATGTGGGATCTTAATTCCCTTACCAGGGATTGAATCTGTGTCCTCTGTATTGGGATTGCACAGTCTTAACCACTAGACTGCCAGAGAAGTGCCTGGTGCAGGTTATATAAGAAAGTTATGAAGAGAGTAAATTCTAAGAGTTTTATTCCTTCCTGATATTCTGAAATATTTTCTTTTATCATTTCTTTCTGTTTAGAAAACTTTCTTTAGCCATTCTTTTAAATAATATGCTGGCAACAAATGTTCTTAGTTTTCCTTCATCTGACAATGTCTTGATTTCCCATTCATTCATGAAGGATACTAATTCTCAATGTAAATACTTGATCGACAGTATGTTTCTTTCAGCACTGAAAAATGCAATCTTACATCCTTTTGTCCTCCAGAGTTCAGATAAGAAATCCACTTATTAAAGTTGCTTTCCCTTATAGTGAACATAGTTTTTTCTCTCACTGCTTTCAAGATACTTTGTCTTTAGTTTTCAGAAATTTGACTATAATATATCTTGGTGTCAATTTCATAGATGGGTCTTGTGTCTGAGTCTTGTGAAGTATAAAACATACTTAGCCTTTATCTTTAACATACTTTATCTTGTTTGGGACTTAACATCTTGAATCTATCATTTTATTTTTGAATCTGTAATTATGATATTGGTAAACACAAGTGTGTGCGAGAGGGAGAGAGAAAGGAGAGAAAAAGGGGGCTCTCTGTCTTCTTCTTAGAAGGACACTAATCCCTTTGTGAGGGTCCCACCCTCATGACCTCAACTAGTCCTAGCCTCACCTCCAAATATCATAACATTGGAGGTTAGGGCCACAACATATTTAGGAGTGGCCCAAATTCAACAATTTAGAAGAGACACAAATATTCAGTCCATAACAGTGTCCATCAGTCTCTTAGTCAGGATCTGCCATACCTGTCTACCATTAAAATAAACTAGGAAACTTTTTTAAAAGTCTGAGACCCCAGGTCAATGAAATCAAATTCTCTAGGGTAGAGAACAAGGCCCATTTGACTCAACTGTAAGTGGGCTCAACAGTGGCATCTACCTCATTAGGATTATGATAAGTTCCAATGAGATAATGTATACAAATCACCTTTCACTTAATGGGTGCTTAGTGAATGATAGCTTGCTCTCAAAGCTTCCCACATGATTCAAGTATTCGGTCAGGTCTGAGTACAACTAATTATTCTAAATGGCAGGCATTTCGGGCAGAATAGGCAAGGAGAACTAGAGCTCAGTAGGCAGAAGAGGCTGAGGTTAAGTCTCACTTTAAAGGCAAAGTTTGGGGGCCTTAGCCCTTGACTCTAATATGAAAAAGACTGGTTGAGGACATGTGTATTCACACTCTGATCACCTCTTACAGTCATGTGAGCTCATAAAGGTTTTGCATCTTCTTTTATTCAAGGGCACACAGCTGACAAATGGGAGAGCTGGGACTTCTAGAGATTGTGTTTTGAAAAGTTTCTTCCCACTTCCCACCACTACACTGTAAATTACTCCATGGTCATTATTGCTTTTCACCATAGAAAGAATCTCCCTTGAGGACTTTGGTCAACAGATCTGTCAGTCTAATTTCTATAATGTTCCTTGGGTTTTACAGAGAAGATGTAGTGGCTAAGTATGTTTTATACTTCACAAGACTCAGACACAAGACCCATCTATGATGAGCTACGTGAAAACAGTTGTCTTTGTAAATAACATGAAGCACACAGTTTTGTTCCATAGAGGGAAACTTTACTTCTAGAGATGGAGTTAAGTTGAGTTCAGTTCAGTCCCTCAGTCATGTCCTACTCTTTGCGACCCCATGGACTGTAGCATGCCAGGCTTCCCTGTCCATCACCAACTCCTGTAGATTGCCCAAACTCATGTCCATTGAGTCGGTGATGCCATCCAACCATCTCATCCTCTGTCGTCCCCTTCTCCTCCTGCCTTCAATTCTTCCCAGGATCAGGGTCTTTTCTAAGGAGTCAGTTCTTCACATCAGGTGGCCAAAGTATTGAAGTTTCAGCTTTAGCATCAGTCCTTCAAATGAATATTCAGGAATGATTTCCTTTAGGATGGACTTGTCTGATCTCCTTGCACTCCAAGGGACTCTCAATTGTTTTCTCCAACACCACAGTTCAAAAGCATCAATGCTTTTGAGAGATGGAGTGAGCCAGTCAGTTCAGTCACTCAGTCATGTCTGACTCTTTGCAATCCCATGAACTGCAGCACACCAGGCCTCCCTGTCCATCACCAACTCCCAGAATTTACCCAAACTCGTGTCCATTGAGTCTGTGATGCCATCCAATCATCTCATCCTCTGTCGTCCCCTTCTCCTCCCGCCCTCAATCTTTCCCAGCATCAGGGTCTTTTCAAATTAGTCAGCTCTTCACATCAGGTGGCCAAAGTATTGGAGTTTCAGCTTCAACATCAGTCCTACCAATGAACACCCAGGACTGATCTCCTTTAGGATGGACTGGCTGGATCTCCTTGCAGTCCAAAAGACTCTCAAGCGTCTTCTCCAACACCACAGTTCAAAAGCATCAATTCTTCTGCCCTCAGCTTTCTTTATAGTCCCAACTCTCATATCCATACATGACTGCTTGAAAAACCATAGCCTTGGCTAGATGGACCTTTGTTGACAAAGTAATGTCTCTGCTTTTTAATATGCTGTCTAGTTTGGTCATAACTTTTCTTCCAAGGAGTAAGTGTCTTTTAATTTCATGGCTGTAATCACCATCTGCAGTGATTTTGGAGCCCCCAAAAATAAAGTCAGCCACTGTTTATGCTGTTTCCCATCTATTTGCCATGAAATGATGGGACCAGATGCCATGATCTTAGTTTTTGAGTGTTGAGCTTTAAGCCAACTTTTCACTCTCCTCTTTCACTTTCATCAACAGGCTCCTTAGTTTCTCTTCACTTTCTGCCATAAGGGTGGTGTCATCTGCATATCTGAGGTTATTGATATTTCTCCCAGCAATCTTGATTCCAGCTTGTGCTTCATCCAGCCCAGCATTTCTCATGATGTACTCTGGAATATAAGTTAAATAAGCAGGGTGACAATATACAGCCTTGACATACTTCTTTTCCTATTTGGAACCAGTGTGTTGTTCCATGTCCAGTTCTAACTGTTGCTTCCTGACCTGCATACAGGTTTCTCAAGAGGCAGGTCAGGTGGTCTGGTATTCCCATCTGGAAATAGTGGAGAACAAAGAACAAAGAGTACAGGTTTTGGAGTCATGCAGACTGAATAGGATAGATATGAAGTGCTTCGCTCATCACAGGTCTTAAATATATGGAAAATGCTGTCATTGTGAATGTCTGATGATTGCTTGGACACAGTAGTCTAAGAAAAGGGATGCCTCCATAAGCCTGAGCAGGCTAGAGGGGAGGGAGAGGCTAAGGATGGCTAAGACACTCATGGTTTCCAATCTCAGCTTCTACTGCTTACTCACTATAAGATCTTAGACAGAAAAGCCACTTAACCTCCCCAAGCCCTAACTGATTCATCTGCAAAATGGTCACAGTAATGGTACCTACCTCTTTAGGGTTGTGGTAAAAATCGAGATAATGTATGTGGATCAACTGCCATTTACTGGGTGCTCAATAAATAAATGATTGTTACTTTGATTACCCTTTCTTGGTGAAACAATTTCCAGCCAAAGCATTAATATCAGTGATTCTCTTGTTTGATGACGAATCTGCATCTGATTAACTCTTTATATGTATATCTTGGGGTAGAATTGTAATGTGTCCTTCACTATCTCTCATGAGGAGTATTTGGCTGATATTCGTGCCAAGGAAATAATGGCCTCTGTGAATCTATTTGCATAAGTATTTGTGCTATCACGGTGACACTAAAGAATGCATCATGATCCGGTCTTGATGGCACAGAAACACAACTGCAGGGATGAAAACATACTCAAAGCTTGGATACTGGTTGCTCCAAGACTTTTTTCCCCAGAAGTCTGCCTTGTTTTGTTAATATAGGCTGGAAAAATTCAGGCAACAACATGGCCATGAAGGAAGAGCACTTAAGGAAAGATATCCAGTTTCTGAATGACAGCAAATTCTGCCCAGGGACAGGAGATAAAAATCCAGCCTCCCAATTCCTGCTGCACCCTTTGACTCCAGCCTCTCATCCTGGGACCATGATCTCCCTAGGCTGGGGATGCCCTCTGTGCCCTCGAGGAAGGGCTTACCTTCTTCACAGTCTGCAAGACAGAGCAATCCACATCCAGTTGCCCCAGTTGCAAATATGGGGTACTTGGGACCTTGGATGTATCCCCAGTTCACTCTTCACTGTCTTATAAAGGGCAAAAGAGCATCCCTACAATATCAGGCCTAGCTTCAAGCTCCAATAGCCAAAGAATACACACCAAAGTCAGTGACACCGTAGTTGAGAGTCCCTGCTGCACTTAGATGTATTTTGTCACCTCCTGGTTGTATAACCTTTGTTATATTTCTCAACTGTGCTGTGCTTAAATCTCTTCATTTGTAAAATGGAAGGAATAAGTGTTTCCCAATAGTTCTAAGGTTTAAATTAGTGCTAAGTTAAAGCTGGATGCCACGGAAGCTCTTAGCAGCTGGTAGCTATCATGTTGATGGCTAGCCCACGCTGCACAAAGGTATAATGGATAAAATCAAAGCAATTTTCTACACAGGGCTCTGGCTTAGAAGATGAGTCTACTCGAATATTTTCTTGTTCAAAATATCTCGCAATCTGAGCCAACAAATAGCTGATGACAAATTGAAGGGTCATCCTAAATTTGTTTTTTTACCAAAGCGAATGCTGAAATGTTGGAGAAAGTGTACTCTTTTATATTGCTGGTGGAAAAATGAATCCTTACAGCTCATCTGGAGGAGAATTGGTATTATCTACTAAAATTAAAAATATAGATACATTTCAATCTAGCAGTGCCACTCTTGGGGATCTAGTCTATAGGAATAAAAGCATTGGAAATGGAAGGAATGTTTCTGAATTGTACATCCAAATCATGGCCTTTTATACCAACACTTAACAGAATGATGTGGTTTCCATGGTGTATTGTTAAGCAAGAAAAGCAAGATGTAGTAGTACATATACTAGGATGCCACTCTTGTAAAGTAAAATGTCCAAAACATCCCTTATGTGTGTGGAATGTAAATTCTAGATAACTATGGAAGCATGGAAGGAGGCATTGAAAGGTATGTACTGAGTTGTTCAAATCGGTTACCTTTGTGGGGGTGGTATGGCATGTAAAAAAACAAGCTGTACATTTTTCAAATAAAAGTGTCCACAGTGGAAACTTGCATTCTGTAGTCTCATTTAGGTAAAATGGTATACACAAAGAAGTAAGACAGGATGGTCAGTAAGATGTTTACTGGAGTATATATCAAGGGGGGTGAAAAGTAGAAAACCATTTATTTGTTTACTAATTTATTATGCATTTATTTTGTACAAGCAGAACCTGAAAACTTCCTGCAGGAGGAAATGTTTGCCTAAGAACAAGTGGCAAAAGGAAGAGAACTGGGTTGGAAGCTGCAGAATTGAGTGGTAGGGGGAGGGATAAGTTAGGACTTTGGGATTAACAGATAGGTAGTATTATATATATAATAGATAAACAAGGTCCTACTGTATAGCAGAGGGAACTATATTCAATATCCTCTGATAAACCATAATGGAAAAGAACATATATATGTAAAACTGAGTCAATCACTTTGCTGTACACCAGAAATGAACACAATGTTGTAAATCAACTGTACATCAATAAAAACTTTAATTTTAAAATAAAATATTAAAATAAAAAGGCGTCTTCATACTCACAAATTACGAATGACCAGTCTAATAAAGTTCTGAAGTTCTAATACAGCCTCTCTCTCTCTCTCTCTCCCATACACACACATACACACAGAGGTGAGCATTTGGCACGTGTTAGCAAGCAGGAACGCTCCTTATGACAGAGAACAGCTGCAAACTTACCACCCCTGCTCCCATCTCTCAAAGCTAGCTAGGAGCGAGGGGAAAGGAAGACCACCAGCCCTGCATGCACACTGTGGGTTAGTATCTGATCCAGTTTGCAAAAGTGCCCTGCTGCATGGAATGGGGAGATGCCCCACTTTTTAGCCTAGGAATGAGGGGCCTAGATTTCACAGCTGTGTGCTTGATCCCCTGCTGACTCTGCAGGGGCTACAGAAGGAATGCACAGTTCAGTCTGTGCCCTCAGAGAGCCTATAACATAGCTAGGAGTCATGACTTGCTCATAGGAGAAATACAGCTGATTTCATTTATCTGGACTTGCAGCGGAAGCAGAACTTCCATATGAATTAATTGTCCAATTAACTGATATTTTCAGTGAAGTGTTCATCCTGTTTGTTTGGATCATCCTCACTGGAAAGTCTTCGTGGATTATGAATTTGTTTTATTCAGTGGAACATTCTGGGCAGAATTTAACCTTTTCCCGATGACTCAGGGTCATCAATATGAAGATCCTTCATTGTACCTCGCTTGCTTTTGCATTATTCCAAATTCTCTTTCTTTGCACATCTGGCTATCAGCTGTCACTGCTCACCTACAGTTAATGAGCTTGTCTCTTCCAACCCTCTCCGCTCTTGACTAATCACTGATAATAACAGCAAAAACTGCATTGATTCCCTGCTCATGCCAGGCCCCACGCTGAGTGTTTTCCATGGATTAATTAATTAAATCCCCAGAGTAACCCTTGAGGCAGGTACAATTATTACCCCCAAATTACAGATGGGGTAACCAAGGCCCAGAAGGGTCAAGTCATTTGCTGAAGGTTACACAGTAGCAAGCCTGTAGCAGAACCCAGACACCCCCACATCAGTGCCTTTCAAACATTTTGGACAGTGAGACATAATCAGAAATATATTTTTACCCAGTAGACACAAACGTATATAGTAAAATGAAAACTGCCAACGGCAACACATTACATGGAACACATTCCGATATTCTATTCCATCATCATCATCATAGCACCATGACTAATATTGGTTGTGGCCCACTGAAATGATTTCCCAACTCATTCATGGGTCACAGTTCATGATTTGAAAAATACTGCAGCACAGCTTATGGTTAATCGGCGATGGATACAAGCCCACCCCTGGCCAGATGCCACCTTGGTGTAAGCCAGAAAAAGATGCCTCTTCCTTTAATCCTATTTGTTAAAAAATTGTCAAGATAAGTTGAGTTTGTTAGAGTAAGACACTGCACTGCTATCTGCCAGGAAATGGTTATTTATAAATCTTAATGTCAACAGAGTGCATGGTGCCCCCAAGACAAAACAATGCTGGGAGTGGCCAGTACACAAGTGTACACATTGGCCCTGGTAGCAGAGAAACCAAATGACAAGGTGGGTTAAGAGGTCCTGGTTAAATGAGTCAATTGTCTCAGAGTATTGGTATGCCCATGATTTGTCACAGTTCTTTTGCTCTCTCGACTTCCCTGGTGGCTCAGACGGTAAAGCATCTGCCTACAATGCAGGAGACCCAGGTTAAATCTGTGGGTCAGGAAGATCCTCTGGAGAAGGAAATGGCAACCCACTCTAGTACTCTTGGCTGGAAAATCCCATGGACAGAGGAGCCTAGTAGGCTACAGTCCATGGGGTCACAAAGAGTCGGACACAACTGAGCGACCTCACTTGCACTTTCACTTTTTGCCCTCTCAGGGCCTTTCTCCTCAATTTCCAAATAGGGTTGCCAAATAAATATGGGACACCCACGGAAATGGGAATTCCAGAAAAACAATAAATAATTCTCAAGTATAAATAATACAGTATGTGGGATATTGTTTTCGTTCAGTCGCTAAGCCACATCCAACTCTTTGTGACCCCATGGACTGCAGCACACCAGGCTTCCCTGTCCTTCACCATCTCCTGGAGTTTGCTCAAACTCAAGTCCATTGAGTTGGTGATGCCATCCAACCATCTCATCCTCTGTCGTCCCCTTCTCCTCTTGCCTTCAATCTTTCCCAGCATCAGGGTCTTTTCCAATGAGTCGGCTCCTTGCATCAGGGGGCCAAAGTATTGGAGCTTCAGCTGCAGCATCAGTCCTTCAGATAAATATGCAGGGTTGATTTCCTTTAGGATTGACTGGTTTGATCTGAGAGTTGGACTGTAAAGAAGGCTGAGTGCAAAGAATTGATGCTTTCGAATTGTGGTGCTGGAGGAGACTCTTGAGATGTGGGTTATACACACACTAAAATATTATTTGTTGCTTGTGTGAAATGCAAATTTAACTGGGAATCCTGTATTCTTATTCACTAAATCTGGCAAACCAATTGCTGTAGGCCTCACTGCAGTCTTAGGAATCTAGAGCACTTATCATAACAACACAGGGGTTAGATGGCAATTCTGTTGTAACAGCTTTACATCTGTCAGAGTTTAGGGCCAAGTGAATGATCCAAGGAGAAACAGGAGTTGAATTGCTCGAAAACATCAGCTATGTGGGTGTTCGCAAGCCCTGTAGGCTGGGGTGATCAGGGAAGGCTCCCTAGAGAAGACAGGCTGGGAAGGACGAGGATGGAGAAAAACTTCAGAAGCTGTTTCATGAGAAAGAGCTGAAGTTGAGATGAACTAGACAGTGTGTATTGTGTTCAGCGGATGAGTTTTTATCAGAATAGGACCATTTTAAAGATCAGTCTGAGAGGGGCACATGAGAGTAGACAGGGGTCCTTTTGAAAGCACTTCTGTAAAATTTCTAGACAGAACTAGACCAATCCAGGAAAATCAGGAGATACTAACCTTACTCTAAGTGCCAGGCAGTGTAAGATGCATTTCATAGGTATCGTCCCAATTGAGGCTCACAACAAAACCCCAAATCAGGCACATCATCATTCGCATCTTACAGCTGGAGGAATGGAGGCAGGGGAGTGGAGTTTATGAAACATGCCCAGGATCACATAGTATGTGAGTAGCAGTGCTGGGCTTTGAACCCAGACAGACCTGTCAGACCTGAAAACCAACACTCATGACCACCAGGATCTGTCAGACTCCAGAGCCTACACTCTTCACCACCAGCATTATGGGGCTAAACATGATGCATGGGGGGAAATGAACATGGTTGAGCACAGTTTCTGAGGCACTTAAGGCATGGTGTGGTGTCAGAGACAGAGACAGGAATGGACATGAGTAGCCACCCTCAGATGAATGTGGTGTCCTACACTCTCTGACCTTGCTACTTTGTCAAGGCAGAAAGCAAAACACTGTAGCGAAGTGGTGTCTATGCCATCCCTAAGGGTCCTAAATCCTGTATTTCTTTGGCCCTCATTTTCACTCTTCTCCAAAACTTCCCAGAGTGACCAACTGTACTCTGACTAGGGAAGAAAAATCTAGACATGCCACCCCTAATCATTGGTATTGCACCACAGGTTTAAAGTCTCATGATAAACAGAACAAACAAGGGGCTCACAGGAGACATTCTACTGGCAGGCATTCTTTCTCTGACAGAAGCAACTAAAATCCCTGAAAAGCCAAAGCACCCACTGGGGACTTTTGAGACTCTTCTTATTGCCGGCTTTGCTACCCATCTGTAATCTATTCAATCTGAAACTTGTTTCTAGGTTAACAGATAGTTCAGTTCAGTTCAGTCACTCAGTTGTGTCTGACTCTTTGAGACCCCATGGACTGCAGTACACCAGGCCTCCCTGTCCATGTCAACTCCCAGAGTTTACTCAAACTCATGTCCATTGAGTTGGTGATGCCATGCAACCTCTCATCCTCTGTCATCCCCTTCTCCTCCCTTTAAATAAATTAAATAAATTCTCCTTTAAATAAATTAAAGCTGTGTTATTCAGGTTAACAGATAACACAGCTTTAATTTATTTGCCGAAACACTTGGCTTCTAAAACCTTATTATTATTTATTTACCCATCATTGTTCATAAACAATGCCTGCACTTTGTGATAGGAGTATTAGCCACAAATGGATCTATGTTATCAGCCTTTGAGGACTGGTTGTTAACTGATTATTTGTTGTCAGTTTCTTTTCTCCCTTCCATCCCCCTTCATCAGGCCAGCTGAAGTGAAGCCAGGGAGTGAGCTGAGGAGCTCTGTGTGATATGCTAGTAAGCCAGCTCTCTAGGAGAGAAAAGAAAACAAAACATCCCCTAGATGGAACGTTTGCCAATTTCCACGGTGTAAATACACCCACCATGCCTGATTTCGAGCTACCCACATGACCCCACTGAATGTGAATTTGGGAAGAGATACTAACAATAGCTCTCCAGACCCAGCACAAGCCAAGCAGGAAAATCTGTACAGAGCAACAAAAAGGAATTGGGCCTGTCAAGAGAGGAGTGGCCCAGTGGCTAACACTTCACGCTTTTTATGCAAGGGGCCCAGGTTCAATCCCTGGTCAGGGAACTAGATCCCATATGGTACAACTAAAGAGCCCACATGTCACGACTGAGACCTGGAGCAGCCAAATGAATAACTACGTAATTTTAAAAACAGAGAGAGGAGTAGTTAAACAAATGATGGTTTACCTATACAATGGGCTGCAAAGCTGTTGTCAAAAATACTGACATGGATCGATGATTATTTATTCATAAATTTTCTTCTCTTTTGAAATAGATCTATATTTATTGACATGGAAAATATCTGCAATATGCTATTAAGATTTTTAAAGTCATAAAACAATATTAATATCAACCCACTGTAATTTTTAAAAGATGTGTGAACACTTACAAAGAAAAATTATTTAAGCATATTCACCAAAATATTAGCAGTAGTTATCTATGAGTGGTAGAATTATGGACAAATTTTACTTTCTTCTTTTCAAAACTTCTGTGTCACAATTTTTTTTAAAAAACAAGCACATATTACTTCTATATTCATATATATACATATATATACACACACGCACATGTCTGTGTGTATATATATATATGTATGTTTCTATTTTTAATTTGAAAAACAGGAACTTGAATACTTGTTATTTCTCAAGCCCTCTTCCATTCCTTCATCCCCTTCTCCAGGTAACACTGGTGCATCCAGGATGGGGCAGGACATCAGACAGAATAGAAGCAAGGCCAGCAGCACATCCTCCCATGGGTCTGACTCCACTTTCCTGAGAACCTCTCACGGAACGAACATCACTGGTCCAATACCATAGAGTCAATGAGTTACAGTGCCCTGGCCATAGAACACTCAAGGCCAGAGGCTGAGGCCAGGTCTCACAGCAGCTGTCTTATTGATGGCACAACACCAGGTTATTCCAGCTTAGTCCTTTACAAATGAAGAATGATAGGGGTAAATCAAGTTTGCAGAATTTGCTACTAGGTAGATTGAGTTCCGCAATCTAAATCATAGCACCCACCTCAATTCCTTACCAGTATCTTCTGAGAAATATGGGTCTCACTCTTATATCTGACTTGTTACGCTAACTAACAACACTGTTTCCCATCAATTACACCATAATTTACACATACTTGAAGCCAATACATGTGTTATTGATGAACTAGCCTAAGAAACTAACCATCATAAATGATATTGCTTCTGTGGGAAAATACACTCCGGGTTCCCAACTACCTTACATACTAATGTCTGGAAGATCACATGATTCAGCTATAAATTGGAGGCTGCCAATTGGGGACCAGGTGGTCTGATCTAAACAGATCAAAGCCTTATGCTTCTCATATGGAAATGTTTTTACAGATGTGCTATTGTGATCAATTAATAATTTTAAAGCTTTTGGGAGATGTTAATTATTGATCCTTACTTACCTGACCAAAGCAGGGTCTACAAAATGCCACACAAATTCAACCTGCATCACCAAATAACCCTGCTGGTTGTCCTTTTTCTGGCTGGTTTAGTCACAGTGTCAGGTTGATTCAAGGAGAGCTCAGATAAAATTGGGAATCAAATGTTATTAATTAGAATATGTATCAGATCAGTTCAGTCGCACAGTTGTGTCTGACTCTTTGCGACCCCATGGACTGCAGCACACCAGGCTTCCCTGTCTATCACTGTCTTCCAGAGCTTCCTCAAACTCATTTCCATTGAGTCGGTGATGCCATCCAACCATCTCATCCTCTGTCGTCCCCTTCTCCTGCCTTCAATTTTCCCCATCATCAAGTTCTTTTCCAACAAGTCAGTTCTTCACATCAGGTGGCCAAAGTATTGGAGCTTCAGCCTCAGCATCAGTCCCTCCAATGAATATTCAGGACTCATTTCCTTTAGCATTGACTGGTTGGATCTCCTAGCAGTCCAAGGGACTCTCAAGAGTCTTCTCCAACTCTGCAGTTCAAAAGCATCAATTCTTTAGCACTCAGCTTTCTTTATAGTCCAACTCTCACATCCATACATGACCACTGGAAAAACCATAGCCCTGACTAGATGGACCTTTGTTGACAAAGTAATGTCTCTGCTTTTTAATATGCTGTCTAGGTTGGTCATAACTCTTCCTCTAAGGAGTAAGAATTGCCCGCCATCTGCAGTGATTTTGGAGCCCCCAAAAATAAAGTCAGCCACTGTTTCCACTGTTTCCCCATCTATTTGCCATGAAGTGATGGGACCGGATGCCTTGATCTTAGTTTTCTGAATGTTGAGCTTTAAGCCAACTTTTTCACTCTCCTCTTTCACTTTCATCAAGAGGCCCTTTAGTTCCTCTTCACTTTCTGCCATAAGGTTGGTGCCATCTGCATATCAGAGGTTATTGATATTTCTCCCAGAAATCTTGATTCCAGCTTGTGCTTCATCTAGCCCAGCGTTTCTCATGATGTACTCTGGAATATAAGTTAAATAAGCAGGGTGACAATATACAGCCTTGACGTACTTCTTTTCCTATTTGGAACCCGTCTGTTGTTCCATGTCCAGTAGTAATTAATAAAAGCTTTAAAATAAAATAGATAACCAATAAAAACTACTATATATCACAGGAAACTATATTCAATATCTTTTAATAACCAAGAACAGAAAATATCTGAAAAATATATTTGTATCTATAACTGATTCACTTTGCTATAGACCTGAAACTACACAACCTTGTAAATCAACTATACTCCAATAAAAACTTTAAAAGAAAAAAAAAAAGACATTTCCTTGGGAGTCATAATAAGCCAGCAACTACTTTGCTTTGGTGGGGAGGGGTTGTCATTCTTATTAATGCTGCAAATATATGTCTTTGGCTATGAAAGCTCTCTAACCAGAGAGCTTGTGTAATTTATTTCATGGCTCTCACCAGGCATGCTTCTGCTCTTGGTAACTGATGGTTACACTCTGTTAGAGACTCTGTAGAATCTGTTTCTTGAACCAAGAATAAACTATGAGGATCCACACCAAGTCTGAAGGTAGTACAAAGCTTCACAGTCCAAGACTTTGAGTCTAGTAATCAGAAGACCCAGGTTGTGGTCTTGCCTCTAACAAGTAACTAGCCAGCTGTGTTTCCTATAGTAAGTCCCTTCCCTTCTCTGAGCCTCAGTTGATTGCCTCATCCAGAAAATGAGAATTCTTCCAACTCCGTGGAATTTCATCGAGATGAGTAAGGAAGACAGGAGCCAGCACACCGTGAATGTAACCTCATGGGAAGGCCATCTGGTGAAGCGAGATTATCCATCAAGAGGCTCATGTTCCCACCTGAGAGCAGGTGGCAAAAGGGGGCATCCAGTTCTTTCTGGAAGGGAGGGGAGCCCAGAGGGTGCTAACACACTGAGCTCAGAGGCAAAGTAGAAAAGAGAGAAGAGATCCCTGCCCTCATCTTGTGAAAGAGAAAACTTCTGGTCATTTCTGAATTGGGGAAGGGATGGTTGGAAATGGAATCTTTTTTTTTGTTTTGTTTTGTTTTTCTTCTTGTTTCAGGTTGTGTTGGAACAGATTTAATCTCTGGACTTTTTCCAAGTCTTTGAGAGGATGACTTTATCCAAATTTTGTTTTACCTATCTTTCTCCTAGGCCAAATGACATTCCTTAAGGGCAAGAGTCAATGCTCTAGAGTAGATGCTCTAAAAAGGGTTTGCTAAATAAATGACTGAGTAGCACACTGCCAGCAAAACTAAAATCTGATCTTAACTGAAAATCAATTAGCACAAAAGTTGACAAGGTGCCTGAAATCCTTTCTGGAATGATGTAGAAAATAAAATTAATAAAATTGATGAGATTAATTTCTTCTCAACAGTCTCTTGATTCTTAAAGTATCAATACAATATCCTTAAACTGATCTTATACTGAAAGTGAGTTCTGAAAACCTGATTTTTTCCACTATTACTGTGATATTTAACTAACCTGTGAAAGCATGACATGTAATCTGAGATACTTCTGCATGAAGTTAGCCATTTATACAAGGAATTCAGCAGAGTCATTAGGAACTTCAACCTAAGTTAGAATTCTAGCTCTGTCAAGTAACTTTGGGTAAATTATACAACCTTTAAGATTCACCATCTTAAAAAGGAGAATAACTGTGAAGCCTCATGGAGTCAATCTGAGGAGTCAATGAAAAAAGACACTAAAAGTACAGAGCCTGTGCCTATTGGCCTACTGTACTCAATATCTTGTAATAACCTAAATGGGAAAAGAATCTGAAAAAGAATATATATATATATATATATAACTGATTCACTTTGCTATACTCCTGAAACTAACACAACATTGTCAATCAACTGTTCTTCAGTAAAAAAATATAGAGCCTGCCACATAGTAAGCCCTTAAGTTATTGCCTCAGATGATAATAATAACAGTAACAATAACATAATAAGTAATAACAACAAAGAGAAGATACATCAAATAGTTAGGTCTCTATTTATCTGCAACCTCCTTCCATTGTCACCTATACATGAGAAGATGACGTACAGGGTGATCTACCAGAAAAAGCATGGACTCTGGAGTTACCTGGAGTCCAACAGGGAGTCAGGAGCCCTCCACAGTGCCAGGTCCATAGTCAGCCTTCAACAAATAGCAAATGTGCTGCTGCTGCTACTGCTCTCATTATTAATTACTCCTTTCATAGAATAATCTGAAAATCTTTACACTGAAAGCAGATCAAGGAATATTCTCAACGTTTTTGCTACTGACTGAAGCAGAAGAATATTCTGAACTAATCAGCTTTACAGGTCTATAGTTGTAAGCATATGCCTCATAAGTTCCTACAATTTTTCCTAGTTACTATCTGGCTCTCTATCACAGTGGGAGGACACATTGTCCCAACATCCCCTCTGCTGCTACATGATTAATTACAACACTGAATCACTGAACTCCAAGAATGAATAAAAGCATATACTTCTTTATGCACAATTCTAACATTATTTGTAAAATAGGCTAGCTAATAGACATTCTGTTGAAACATACTCCTCTCCAGTTGGTTACCTGTTACTAACAGGTTTATTTCAATTGAGCTATGTGTTAAGAATGATTACTTTTTGATCTGATGGCTTCATATGATGGACAAATAGGTGTTATTTAACCAGACTTACCAGATTGAGCAAATAAAAATACAAGGTGCTCAGTTAAATCTGAATTATGGACGAACAATAAATATTTTTTTAGGGTAAGCAAGTTCCAAATATTTCATGGGACAGACTTCTACAAAAAATGAGTCGTTGTTTATCTGAAATTCAAATTTAATTAAACACTCTGTATTTTAATCTGGCAACCCCATTTTTATACAGCTACTGATCTTACAACTTCCTAAATATATGAATCTGATGACATAAAGAATATTCATTTAGCAGCTAGCCACTATTTTCTATCACAAAGTCAAATAATTACATTTTTTCAGTGTTCTGGAATAAACCCCATGTTTTAAGAAATCATAATTAAATTTCAATCCTAAAGGAAATCAGTCCTGAATATTCATTGGAAGGACTGATGTTGAAGCTGAAACTCCAATACTCTGGCCACCTGATGCAAAGAACTGACTCACTGGAAAAGACCCTGATGCTGGGAAAGATTGAAGGCGGGAGAAGAAGGGGACAACAGAGGATGGGATGGTTGGATGGCATCACCGATTCAATGGACATGAGTTTGTGCAAGCTCAGGGAGTTGGTAATGGACAGGGAGGCCTGGTGTGCTGCAGTCCATGGGGTCGCAAAGAGTTGGACATGACTGAGCGACTGAACTGAACTGAATTAAATTTCTATAAGTCCAAGTAACATGACTTTCACCAACATTAGATGTAACTGCATCAACAAACCACCAGTATCTACTAATGAATCCATGGTTAAGTATAAAACTCTGACGAGGCCACTTTGAAATGAATCTCATGTTGGAAACCAAAGCTCCAAGCCAGCCATTGAGGAAGGTTTCCACCAGTTCTCAAAGGATATTTACCTGTAGCCAGTGGCATTTCTGTCTTCCTAGTTAAGATACAACAAAGAGAAGTGTTCCATTCCAGGTGAGTGGGGAAGTGGGTAAGAAATAAGGAGATAATAGTTGTTTGGATCAGGTGGAAATGTATCAAGCAAACGGTTCACACTGCTACACACTCATTAACTGGCCATAAGGCAACTATTTTTGTTGTTGTTTTTATTCGTAAATCGACAATTTTTTTGTGTCATTCAGTTGCTCAGTTGTGTCTGACTCTCTGCAGCCCCATGGACTACAGCACACCAGGCTCCCCTGTCCCTCACTATCCCCTGGAGTTTGCTCAGATTCATGAGAGTGCAACTATTATCACCCATTAAAATCCAAGTCCTCTTTCACTTGGATTTATAGACAGAAAATTCTGACTGCCAAAGTGCCATAACTTTCTCTTTTCAAAGCATAAGGGGGCTCAGTGAGGTTTTATATTTAATGTTTACATACACTTCAGTTCAACAGTGCATCCTGGCTGTGTCCTCACTTCTGTATTTATAGGAATCTGTAAGGGAGGTGTTAAAACAGCTATGAGACTCACGTCCTCCTGCTCATTGTGGAAAATCACACAAGCAGTAGATTTGCAGCTGCAGCCACACGGCAGAAGGTAAATGAGAAAGTCAAACATGATCTTGTAAGAAAAATATCCTAGAATTATAAGCTGATCCCCCTTTAAGCTATTGCTGCACTTCTGGGAAAAATAAAAAACGGTCAGATTTTTGTCAATCAAATCATTTCAAAATCATGTAATGGAACTCACTTTTTAAAGTGAATCTCCCCAAAGCTAGCTGCCTAGATCTGCTGTCTGGATAAATCTAAATAAAACTGTGTATTTAAAAAAAATTTTAACCTCTTGACATCCTCCCCATTTTTTCAATGGGGGAGGTAGAAGAAGAAGGTGAGTAAATACTAATAAAGTTGTCCAAACAGCTTATCTGAATAGGCTCTATTTTTTCCGCATGTCTCTCCTTAAAGCTCCAAAGTGTGTTTTTTGACGCAATTGTGGGGAATCTTAACATGTCATTACCTGTGGTCACTCATTTACCAAACATTGGGCTGTGAAGTATCAACTTCCTTATCTGCTCTTGGCACAATTATCCCTACTTCGTTTGTCTAGTTCCCTTGAGACAAGATGCCACAGTATATTTAGCTTGGAAATTTTCTCACAACACATACCCACAAGAGAAGCAGTACATGTATGCTCAGGAAAGAACAGGATTTGGAGCCTCAAACCTAGATTTCAGTCCTGGCTTTGTGCCTAACCAGCTCTGTAACCACAGACATGCTACTTAATCTCTCTTAAATGCAATGGCCTTCCCTGTAAAATGGATGGTTCTAATCCAATGAGAAAATGCATGTGGAAGTGATTTGTAAATATAAGGGAGTGTAAAAATAGTATTGATTGTTCTCATTCTAGAACTCGAAATGGGATTTCCACCTTGTGCTCACTAAGGGTGGGAAGGGGCAAACATGGCCTTTGAAGAGCCTTCTGGTGGTCTGTAGAAGGCCATGGTCTGGAATGTTAAGTGTCATTCTGGCTTTAAGACTGAAGGACTGACCCTGCAACCCTTATTTACATGAATCCTTCAATGACTTTTCATGAGTCTAAACTAGAAAGTCAGCTCCTTTTTGCACAGAGCTCCTTCCTGAGGATTCTGAACCTTTCCCTCTTCTGACAAAAGATGTGTCTTTCCCAAGAGGGGACGAGAAACACAGGAGGAGGTTTAATTTCATGTAGCCTGCATCTTCTGAACCACCAGAACCCACTGGTCAGACATTGGAGGCCATTGATGATTCATGCCAATTTCAAGAACATGTTGTTATAACTGTTTGCATCTTCCTCACTGAGTGAAGGTTTTAAATAGCTGGAAATCACCACCACACCTAGGAAATGAGATTTTTCCCAGTTTGAATAACAGTTATAGGCAAAGTATACAATATTACTTGTGAGGTACAATGACATATTAGCTAATGTTAAAAAATGAAAGACACACATTATGAGAATGCAGTGGATATTTTTAAGGATTATTAGATTCATTCTGAATGTAATTCAGATGTGGAAATCTTATTATTTTTAAAAGCACAATTACTAAAAGGACTAATGCATGTATCACTCCCTGTTCCCCCCTAGTAGCATTAATAGAACACAAAGAGCTAACTCCTGTTGCAGTCTCAAGAACTTGAGTAAGCATAACGTTTATAAGTTTCTTCTCCTATTTAGAAACTTGTAGGTACCTGAAATAAAACTGAAAGAAGTTCCAGCTGACCATGGGAGAGGTTCAGTCAGAATTTTTTTGAGGTGGTGTTGGTGGTAATCCAATTGATGTTGACATGTTTCTATCTAGAATCAAGACAAGGCATTCAACACTATGATACATATGTTATATAATAATTGCCATGATTATACCTGTGAACAAATTGCAGATATTACATTTATATTTGATTTGGTTTCTTGACTTTCATCCCCAAAAGAAGAGTAAGAAACTTGAAGGTGTGGAGAAAAGGGAACCCTTATACACTGTTGGTGGGAATGTAAATTGGTGTAGCCACTATAGAAAATAGTATGGAGGTTCCTTCAAAAATAAAAATAGAGCTACCATGTGATCCAGCAATCCCACTCCTGGATATATATCTGGAAAAGATGAAAACTCTAATTTGAAAAGATACATGCACCCTAATATTCATTGCAGCACTATTTACAATAGCCAAGACATGGAAGCAACCTAAGTGTCCATCGACAGATGAATGAATAAAGAAGATGTGGTACATATACACAATGGAATATTTGTTGCTATTGTTCAGTCGCTGTCGGACATGTAGCATACCAGGCTCTTTTGTTCTCCACTATCTCCCAGAGTTTGCTCAAATTCATGTCCACTGTGTCGGTGATGCTATCTAACCATCTCATCCTCTGCCACTCCCTTTTCCTTTTGCCTTCAATCTTTCCCAGCATCAGGGTCTTTTCCAATGAGTTGGCTCTTCGAATCAGGTGGCCAAAGTATTGCAGCTTCAGTTTCAGCCATCAGTCCTTCCAATGAATATTCAGGGTTGATTTCCTTCAGAATTGACTGGTTTGATCTCCTTGCTCTCGAAGGGACTCTCAAGAGTCTTCTCCAACACCACAGTTCAAAAGCATCAATTTTTCAGTGCTCAACCTTCCTTATGGTCCAACTCTACCACCTGTACATGACTACTGGAAAAACCATAGCTGTGACTATATGGACCTTTGTCAGCAAAGTAATGTCTCTGCTTTTTAATATGTTGTCTAGGTATGTCATAGCTTTCCTTCCAAAGGGTAAGCATCTTTTAATTTCATGGTTGCTATCACTGTCTAGTGATTTTGGAGCCCAAGAAAAGAAAATCTGTCACTGCTTCCACTTTTTCCCCTTCTATTTGCTATGAAGTGATGGGGCCAGATGCCATGATCTTTGTTTTTTGAATGTTGAGTTTTAAGCCAGCTTTTTCACTCCCCTCAGTCATATTACAATGGAATATTACTCAGCCATAAAAAACAATGAAACAATGCCATTTGCAGAAACATGGGTAGACCTATAGAGCAGCATATTAAGTGAAGTAAGCCAAAGACAAATATCATATGATATCACTTATATGTGGAATCTAAAGTATGATACAAGTGAATTTATATACAAAATAGAAATAGACTCACAGATACAGAAAACAAACTTATGGTTACCAAAGGGGAAAGGGTTGGGCATGAGATAAATTAGGATTTGGGATCAACAGATATATACTATTATATAAGATAGATGAACAGCAAAGACCTGCTGTATAGCACAGGGAAATAAATTCAATATCTTGTAATAACCTATAATGGAAAAGAATATATATACATATATATATATATGTATATATATATTTATATATATATATATATCTGAATCATTTTGCTGTATACCTGGAACACTGTTAAAGTAACCATACTTCAATTTAAAAGAGAAAAATTTTAAAAAAACTTTAATACATGTATTTTAATGTGCTTCTTAGTATTTGTAACCCCTTTCTTAATTGAGTATCTGTTAGATTGTCTTGCTTGGCTCCCCTCTGTCTTCCTTTCCTGGGTCCTGCCCCTCCCTCCTCAGTCCACATGCTTATAGGGGTGGCTACTGGCAGCTGTGTACAGTTTGTACAACGTGACTCTCACTTCCTTGACCACAGGTGACTAGTCCAGGGGTGAGCAACCGTCCATGAATTTGGAATTGAGACTAAGAGAAGATTGGTCTCACTCTGGTTAGCTGAGCCTATAATACAAATGCAGCTGGGAGGAATAGTCATCTACTATCTGCAGACCAGGGAGCAGAGAAAGAAAGATTCATGCTGACATGAAAAGAGAGGCAGAGACAAGAAGGAGTGAAAGAAAATTCCTGACTGCTAACCCAGTGCCTGGTCCCAGGTCATTCCTGAAGTCTGGCTACATTCTTATCCCTGGGTTCCTTGACAACCTCAGGGTCTGTAGAATAAATTCCTCCTTTTTGCCTAAACCAGCTAAAGTAGGTCTCTAGTCCTTACAAGCAAGAGTCCAAATGACTGCACTTTCAAATTTTAATTTTGGCATTCTTCACTTTTGAAAGAAATATACTTACTGTAAAGCAAAAAGAATTTGCACTCAAAGGTCCATCTAGGCAGGAATGATCCTGGCACACCACAGCATCTGGCATATACTTTGTAGTAGGTCCTCATAAAATGTGTGCTAAATGAATGGATAGAGGCATTTGTTCCAAATTACCATGCATGAACTCTAGCTGAGATTCAGATAAGGCTCAGTACCCAAGAATTTATGACTTTCCATTTTCTAAATCTTACTGCTAAAAAATAAAAATATTAAAACAGCTACACTTAACCATTATCCCACTACTTTCAAAGCTAGATGAAAGACAGAATTGCATGGTGCATGCATGCTAAGTTATGTCCAAGTCTTTGCAACCCCATGGACTGCAGCCCGCCAGGCTCCTCTGTCCATAGGGATTTTCCAGGCAAGAATATTAAAGTGGATTGCCATTTCCTTCTCCAAGGAATGTTCCTGACCCACAAATTGAACCTGTGTCTCCTGCATCTCCTGCATTGGCAGGCAGATTCTTTACCACCAAGCCATCTGGGAAGCCCAGAACTGCATGGTAGTTACAAACAATGGCACTGGAATCAGACTGATTATATTTGACACACAGCCCTGCCCTCAGGCCTCTCTAGGTCTCAGTTTCCTCATCTATAAAATGGGAATAAGAGAAGTATATATCAGACATTTGCAGGATTACAGAAGGTTGTCCATGAACTGTGGTATACAGTAAGTGTTCAATAAATGTGAATGACTTACGATGATCTGGGGCCAACTTTTAAAAAATAAGAGCAATCTGTAGGAATTTCACTTAGTATACTCATTTTGATGAGCTGCTGTTCTTATCACTGATCCAACTCTTCTTTATGACTTTCTGCAGGACAGCTTGGTGGTAGGCTTCTTCAGGCATACCCACCTGGGTACCAGCATCTTTGCCTCATCTATTGACAATCCTCTGAGGAATCCCAAACATGCTGTTCTCTTCAGGCCCCTCTAATCAATTTTTCAGGTTTTAAAAGTCTGTGATGTAAAAAAATGTGATATTTTCTCCCATCACAGGATTTTCTGCCATTCTCCAAATCTATTTAAAATGTTCTTGAAATCATGTTCCTTATGTGTGTTTTTTAGTCTTTACCTACTAAAGTATGTAGGGATAAAATGAGGTATTGTGGGTTTGCTTTAAAATAATAGTGAAGGAGAGTGAGTTAGGATAGGGATGAACAGGCATAGTCATGAAAACTAGGTGATTGGTACCTGAAGATATTAACCTGCTTTTCACATGTTGGAAATTTTCCAAGATAAAAATGATGCCTAAAAACGTTCTTAATCCTTCCCTCCGACACTTCTTCAGCCTGAGCTGTGTATAACTTTATTCATACAAAATGTAGGGTTTTTTCTCATGTATGTTGCTGCCAGAAATGCCTTGAAATCACAAACTGCCTTCAAAAGAGCAGACACACACAGTGTTTAAGCACAATTTAGATGCAAGTTTCGAAAAGATTTAAACTGGTTTCATTCCCATTTTGATACTAATGAAGGAAATAGGTTAAAAAATGAAAGAGGAACTGCCTCTTTATTGGGGACTTTGGCAGATCATTTTCTGTTTACAAACAAAATGCTAAAATAAAGTATGTGCTGCTCTTAACACGGGTGCAATGGGTTAGTGAAAGTGAAAGTCTCTCAGTCATGTCCAATTCTTTGCAACCCCATGGACTATACAGTCCATGGAATTTTCCAGGCCAGAATACTGGAGTGGGTAGCCGTTCCCTTCTCCAGGGGATCTTCCCAACCCAGGGATCAAACCCAGGTCTTGCAGGCGGATTCTTTACCAGCTGAGCCAGAAAGGAAGCCCAAGAATACTGGAGTGGGTAGCCTATCCCTTCTCCAGGGAATCTTCCTGACCCAGGAATTGAACCAGGGTCTCCTGCATTGCAGGTGGATTCTTTACCAACTGAGCTATCAGGGAAGCCCAATGGGTTAGTGAATACCCATTAAAAGACACACATGCAACATAAGTCAATCAAAAGCCATAGGAAAGACTGTCTCTACCTTCGATCAGGAGGATTTTTCATTTATGCCTTATTGTCATTGCCGGGAGAAGGGAATGGCAACCCACTCCAGTATTCTTGCCTGGAGAATTCCATGGACAGGGGAGCCAGGTAGGCTACAGTCCATGGGGTCACAAAGAGTCTGACACGACTGAGAAACTAACACTACAGTCAATGAGCCAAAGTTATCATAGCAACAGTAATGGGATGTTACTAACAAGAGCCTTCTCCCAATGTTTAACCTTGGTTGCAAGCTTTGCAGAAGGTTCCTGCCATGGCATTGCTGACAATAGCAGGCATCAGTTATGTGGCCTTAAATGACTAAGGACCAAGTTAGAGCATCAGGAAGTGGCTGCCACTCTCTAATGAGGGCATTCAGGAAGAGTGGATAAATTAGAAAGAAAATAATTATAAACTGGACTGTGATCAGCACCTTTATATAGCCATCAGTGCTAATCATCTGTCTTCAGGGCCCAGTGGAATTGGGGACTGGTTTTCATGGGCAGTGCTTTTCATCCAAAGACACAGGCTTTCAGCTATGTTGCTGGTAGTGAGGTTCCACAGCCACCCTCTCCTTCTCACCCACCCCCCAGTCCCTTGGAGCAAACACATGTGGAAAACCAGCTGGTAGGGTTGAAAAAGCAGGGTAGGGCCAAAGAAGGGGGCAAAGCTAACTGCTCCCCATGGGATCCAGCCCTGACCTTGACCTCATTAGCTCCAGGTTCCGACTGAACTAAATCAGCCCAGATGGCTTTAGAAATAAGGTAAAGATCGACTTCAGGAAAAAATGGAGAAATAAATTAACAGCTTGCTAGCCTTAAAAGGATCAGGAGGTATGGTAAGGAAGACATTCTAGTGGATTTTCATAGTGAAAACTTGCCAGAACATTTCAAGTTCCATATGTTTTACTGTGATTACTATTATTTTCAACTAAAGATGTGAAATTTAACTTATTTTCTCCAAAGAGAAGTACTAAAATTCTAATTTTAGAATTTTAGATTTTTTAAAAAATAAGACCACTGAAGCCTTTCCTTTGAATAAAATGCATTTGTCCTGATACACTTTTCAAGGGAAGAAATAGAACTAATATTCACTGAGTATCAGTTCCCACTATCACCTTTCATTCTCACACTAATGTCTCAACCAGCAAGGTGTTATTATTGTCGACCTTGAAACCTGAGGTCAAGAGAGGTTAACTAATTTGCCCAAGGTCATACATATATATATATTAATAGTTCAGTTCAGTCATTCAGTCGTGTCCGACTCTTTGTGACCCCATAAATCACAGCACGCCAGGCCTCCCTGTCCATCAACAACTCCTGGAGTTCACCCAAACTCATGTCCATTGAGTCCGTGATGCCATCCAGCCATCTCATCCTCCGTCGTCCCCCTCTCCTCCCGCCCCCAATACCACCCAGCATCAGGGTCTTTTCCAATGAGTCAACTCTTCGCTTGAGGTGGCCTAAGTACTGGAGTTTCAGCGTTAGCATCAGTTCTTCCAATGAACACCCAGGACTGATCTCCTTTAGGATGGACTGGTTGGACCTCCTTGCACGCCAAGGGACTCTCAAGAGCCTTCTCCAACACCACAGTTCAAAAGCATCAATTCTTCAGCACTCAGCTTTCTTCACAGTCCAACTCTCACATCAACACATGACCACTGGAAAAACCATAGCCTTGACTAGACGGACTTTTGTTGGCAAAGTAATGTCTCTGCTTTTCAATATGCTATCTAGGTTGGTCATAACTTTCCTTCCAAGGAGGAAGTGTCTTTTAATTTCATGGCTGCAGTCACCATCTGCAGTGATTTTGGAGCCCCCAAAAATAAAGTCAGCCACTGTTTCCACTGTTTCCCCATCTATTTCCCATGAAGTGATGGGACCAGATGCCATGATCTTAGTTTTTTGAGTGCTGAGCTTTAAGCCAACTTTTTCACTCTCCTCTTTCACTTTCATCAAGAGGCTTTTTAGTTCTTCTTCACTTTCTGCCATAAGGGTGGTGTCATTTGCATATCTGAGGTTATTGACATTTCTCCCAGCAGTCTTGATTCCAGCTTGTGCTTCTTCCAACCCAGCGTTTCTCATGATGTACTCTGCATATAAGTTAAATAAGCAGGGTGACATTATACAGCCTTGACGTACTCCTTTTCCTATTTGGAACCAGTGTGTTGTTCCATGTCCAGTTCTAACTGTTGCTTCCTGATCTGCATATAGGTTTCTCAAGAGGCAGGTCAGGTGGTCTGGTATTCCCATCTCTTTCAGAATTGTCCACAGTTTATTGTGATCCACACAGTCAAAGGCTTTGGCATAGTCAATAAAGCAGAAATAGATGTTTTTCTGGAACTCTCTTGCTTTTTCGATGATCCAGCAGATGTTGGCAATTTGATCTCTGGTTCCTCTGCCTTTTCTAAAACCAGCTTGAACATCTGGAAGTTCATGGTTCATGTATTGCTGAAGAGGAATTTGAAATTACTTCTGTCTCCCCTGGAGAAGGCAATGGCACTCCACTCCAGTACTCTTGCCTGGAAAATCCCATGGATGGAGGAGCCTGGTAGGCTGCAGTCAATGGGTTTGCTAAGAGTTGGACACAACTGAGCGACTTCCCTTTCACTTTTCACTTTCATGCATTGGAGAAGGAAATGGCAACCCACTCCAGTGTTCTTGCCTGGAGAATCCCAGGGACGGGGGAGCCTGGTGGGCTGCCGTCTATGGGGTCGCACAGAGTCGGACACGACTGAAGTGACTTAGCAGCTTAGCAGCTGTCTCCCCTTGAAGCCCCCCCAGCTGTCTGCACTACCAAATCATTTACCATTGAGAGTACATAAAATAATTATAGGGAGTGTTTGCTAAGAATGTCTGTGTGGTTCAAAAGTAAGTCAATAGTCCTTATCAAATTATTAACTTATACCAGAAAAGATCGTCTGGAGCACTTGTATGGCAACAACTGGTTTGTGTCTTCCCGCAGCTCCCAAAGTTATATCAGTGAAAATATTGAGCTAAATGGCTCCCAAATTTATTAGAAAAAAACGTGAAACATAGTTTTGATGTTGGAGGAAGGAAAATACATTGTACATGGATAGTTGGAGCATTATGGTACAATGTTTTCTGTGACCCTATGCAAGTGCAGTTCAGTGACCTAATTAATGGCTAGAATATGGCTTGGATGCTGGAGGGCAGGGCAGCATAGTTGTTCCCAGGCTGGGTTTGGCAAAAAGATAGATCAACACCTGGGGCTTCTCTAGTGGCACAGTATCCAGGTGGTAAAGTATCTGCCTGCCAATGCAGAGGACACAGGAGAAGCAAGTTTGATCCCTGAGTCGGATGATCCCCTGAAGAAGAAAATGGCAACCCACTCCAGTATTCTTGCCTGGAGAATTCCATGGACAGGGGAGCCTGGCAAGCTACAGTCCATGGGATCTCAAAGAGTTGGACACAACTGAGCACACATGCATACACACATAGATTAAGACCTGTGTAAGACAACACATGTTTAGCAGCACCTGGATCAGAATACCAGCTTAGTATAGAGTTAGAAGAGGGTGTTTGCTATGACCAGTGCGTTCTCTCAGCAAAACTCTATTAGCCTTTGCCCTGTTTCATTCTGTACTCCAAGGCCAAATGTGCTTGTTACTCCAGGTGTTTCTTGACTTCCTACTTTTGCATTCCAGTCCACTATAATGAAAAGAACATCTTTTTTGGGTGTTAGTTCTAGAAGGTCTTGTAGGTCTTCAGAGAACCATTCAACTTGAGCTTCTTCAGCATTACTGGTCGGGGCATAGACTTGAATTACCATGATATTGAATGGTTTGCCTTGGAAATGAACAGAGATCATTCTATCGTTTTTGAGATTGCATCCAAGTACTGCATTTTGGACTCTTTTGTTGACTATGATGGCTACTCCATTTATTCTAAGGGATTCTTCCCACAGTAGTAGATATAATGGTCATCTGAGTTAAATTCACCCATTCCAGTCCATTTCAGTTCGCTGATTCCTAGAATGTCGACATTCACTCTTGCCATCTCTTATTTGACCACTTCCAATTTGCCTTGATTCATGGACCTAACATTCCAGGTTCCTATGCAATAGTGCTCTTTACAGCATCGAACCTTGCTTCTATCACCAGTCCCATCTACAACTGGGTGTTGTTTTTGCTTTGGCTCCATCCCTTAAATCTTTCTGGAGTTATTTCTCCACTGATCTCCAGTCGCATATTGGGTACCTACTGACACCATCATCTTTCAGTGTCCTATCTTTTTGCCTTTTCATACTGTTCATGGGGTTCTCAAGGCAAGAATGCTGAAGTGGTTTGCCATTCCCTTCTCCAGTGGACCACACTTCATCAGAACTCTCCACCACGACCCGTCCATCTTGGGTGGCCTTACAGGGCATGGCTCATAGTTTCATTGTGTTAGACAAGGCTGTGGTCCATGTGATTAGATTGGTTAATTTTCTGTGATTATGGTTTTCAGTCTGATGGTGATCCCTCTGACAGAGAAGAATAAGAGGCTTATGGAAGCTTCCTGATGGGAGAGACTGACTGAGGGGAAACTGGGTCTTGTTCTAATGGGCAGGGCCATACTCAGTAAATCTTTAATCCAATTTTCTGTTGATGGGTGGAGCTGTGTTCCCTCCCTGCTGTTAACCTGGGGCCAAACTATGGTGGAGGTAATGAAGATAATGGTGATCTCCTTCAAAAGATCCCATGCATGTACTACTTCACTCAATGCCCCCAACCCTGCAGCAGCCCACAACCTACCCATGCCTCTGCTGGAGACTCCTGGACACTCACAGGCAAGTCTGGGCAAGTCCCTTGTTGGGTCCCTGCTCCTGTCTCCTGGGTCCCGGTGCACAAGGTTCTGTTTGTGCCCTCCAAGAGTCTATTTCCCAGTCCTGTGTAAATTCTGGCAGCTCTATGGTGGGTTTAATGGCCACCTCCTCCAAGAGGGCTTATGCCAAACCCAAGTCTGCTGCACCCAGAGCCCCTGCCCCTGCGGCAGTCCACTGCTGAACCGTACCTCCACAGGAGATGCTCAAACACAGTTCTTTCTCAGTCTTTGTGAGGTCCCTGGGTCCTGGTGTGCACAAGGTTTGTTTGAGCCTTCTGAGTATCTCTGGCAGGAATGGGGTTTGATTCTAAAGGTGAATTCACTCTCCAACCGTCTTGCTGGGGCTTCTCCTTTGCCCTTGAACTGATCATAGCAAACACCCTCTTCCAACAACACAAGAGAAGACTCTACACATGGATATCACCAGATGGTCAACATCAAAATCAGACTGATTATATTCTTTGCAGCCAAAAATGGAGAAGCTCTATACAGTCAGCAAAAACAAGACTGGGAGCTGACTGTGACTCAGACCATGAAATCTTTATTGCAAAATTCAGACTTAAATTGAAAAAAGTAGGGAAAGCCACTAGACAATTAAGGTATGATTTAAATCAAATCCCTTACAATTATACAGTGAAAGTGACAAATATATTTAAGGGACTAGATCTGACAGACAGAGTGCCTGATGAACTATGGATGGAGGTTCAGGAGATTGTACAGGAGACAGGGATAAAGACCACCCCCAAGAAAAAGAAATGCAAAAAAGCAAAATGGTGATCTGAGGAGGCCTTACAAATAGCTGTGAAAAGAAGAAAAGCAAAAAGCAGAGGAGAATAGGAAAGATATACCCATTTGAATTCAGAGTTCCAAAGAATAGCAAGGAGAGATAAGAAAGCCTTCCTCAGCGATCAGTGCAAAGAAATAGAGGAAAACAATAGAATGGGAAAGACTAGAGATCTCTTCAAGAAAATTAGAAATGCCAAGGCAACATATAATGCAAAGATGGGCTCAATAAAGGACAGAAATGGTACAGACCTAACAGAAGCAGAAGACATTAAGGAGAAGTGGCAAGAATACACAGAAGAACTGTACAAAAAAAGATTTTCATGATCGAGATAATCACGATGGTGTGATCACTCACCTAGAGCCAGACATCCTGGAATGTAAAATCAAGTGGACCTTAGGAAGCATGACTACGAACAAAGCTAGTGGAAGTGATGGAATTCCAGTTGAGCTATTTCAAATCCTGAAAGATGATGCTGTGAAAGTGCTGCACTCAATATGCCAGCAAATTTGGAAAATGCAGCAGTGGCCACAGGACTGGAAAAGGTCAGTTTTCATTCCAATCCCAAAAAAGGCAATGCCAAAGAATGCTCAAACTACTGCACAATTGCACTCATCTCACACACTAGTAAAGTAATGCTCAAAATTCTCCAAGCCAGGCTTCAGCAATACATGAACCGTGAACTTCCAGATGTTCAAGCTGGTTTTAGAGAAGGCAGAGGAACCAGAGATCAAATTGCCAACATCCGCTGGATCATTGAAAAAGCAAGAGAGTTCCAGAAAAACATCTATTTCTGCTTTATTGACTATCCCAAAGCCTTTGACTGTGTGGATCACAGCAAACTGTGGACAATTCTGAAAGAGATGGGAATACCAGACCACCTGACCTGCCTCTTGAGAAACCTATATGCAGATCAGGAAGCAATGGTTAGAACTGGACATGGAACAACACACTGGTTCCAAATAGGAAAAGGAGTACGTCAAGGCTGTATATTGTCAGCCTGCTTATTTAACTTATATGCAGAGTAGATCATGAGAAACACTGGGCTGGATGAAGCACAAGCTGGAATCAAGATTGCTGGGAGAAATATCAATAACCTCAGATATGCAGATGACATCACCCTCATGGCAGAAAGTGAAGAAGAACTAAAGAGTCTCTTGATGAAAGTGAAAGAGGAGAGTAAAAAAGTTGGCTTAAAGCTCAACATTCAGAAAACTGAGATCATGGCATCTGGTCCCATCACTTCATGGGAAATAGATGGGGAAACAGTGGAAATAGTGGCTGACTTTATTTTTCTGGGCTCCAAAATCACTGCAGATGGTGATTGCAGCCATGAAACTAAAAGATGCTTACTCCTTGGAAGGAAAGTTATGACCAACCTAGACAGCATATTGAAAAGCAGAGACATTACTTTGTCAACAAAGGTCCGTCTAGTCAAGGTTGTGGTTTTTCCAGTGGTCATGTATGGATGTGAGAGTTGGACTGTGAAGAAAGCTGAGTGCCGAAGAATTGATGCTTTTGAACTGTGGTGTTGGAGAAGACTCTTGAGAGTCCCTTGGACTGCAAGGAGATCCAGCCAGTCCATCCTAATGAGATCAGTCCTGGGTGTTCATTGGTAAGATTGATGTTGAAGCTGAAACTCCAATACTTTCATCACCTGATGCGAAGAGCTGACTCATTTGAAAAAACCCTGATGCTGGGAAAGATTGAGGGCAGGAGGAGAAGGGAACGACAGAGGATGAGATGGTTGGATGGCATCACTGACTCAATGGACATGGGTTTGGGTGAACTCCGGGAGTTTTGATGGACTGGGAGGCCTGGTTTGCTGTGGTTCATGGGGTCACAAAGAGTCGGACATGACTGAGTGACTGAACTAAACTGAACTGATGTATGGATGTGAGAGTTGGACCGTAAAGAAAGCTGAGCTCCGAAGAATTAATGCTTTTGAACCGTGGTTTTGGAGAAGACTCTTGAGAGTCCCTTGGACTGCGAGGAGATCGAACAAGTCAATCCTAAAGGAAATCAGTCCTGAATATTCATTGGAAGGACTGATGTTGAAGCCGAAGCTCCAATATTTTGCCCACCTGATGCAAAAAGCAGACTCATTGGAAATGACCCTGAGGCTGGGAAAATTGAAGGCAGGAAGAAAAGGGGACGACAGAGGATGAGATGATTGGATGGCATCACTGACTCGATGGACATGAGTTTGAGCGAGCTCCAGGAGTTGGTGATGGATAGGGAAGTCTGGCATGCTGCAGTCCATGGGTTCACAAAGAATTTCAGACATGACTGAGCGTCTAAAATGAGAACTGAGTGGATATAAGAAAATCTCTCATTGTGGTTTAGATTTGCATTTCCCCTACGACTAATAATGTTGAAAATCTTTTCATATGCTTCTTGGGTATTTGCATATCTTCCTTGGAGAAGTCATGGTTTCATTTTGATTCTCCAAGAGGTGTGGGAAGCATTGTGTGGCAGGTAGGGCCATCTGGAATAGAAATAGTAACGCTGATAATCCATATTAAATATCCACTAAGCCCTTTGACCACATTACAGAATTAAAGAGCTTAATTTATAGGAAAAAGAAAATCCATTTTTCTAATGGCAACAAAAATTGTTCTATTCATGTGGCCTTAGCTGAGAATGAAGAAGAACTGTTTAATGGGGGAAGCTTGTTTAGCAGGAAGAACAACTTACTCATCCCTAAGCCTCAAAATTCCAGAACATCTTATTGGAACCCAGATTCTGCCAGGATCATTCGTGTGCACCCTTGTGTATGTTGGAATAACAGCAAAAGTCTATCATAAATGTGCACCTTATTTCTTTATTTCTCAACTTAATTGGGTGCATTCCACTGTGCTTTAGTTGACCCTAGAGAAACTTTTTCCTCTATGTTTGGAAAAAAACTCACGTATTTCTCTTCACTGAAAATGAACTCTTATCAGAGAATAGTTTGAATATACATTTCTTCTATACTAGATTATTGCATCAGGATTCCCTTAGGAGGATTTGCAGTATTGCTATCAGAGGCCTAAGGTTGAGATGACTACCCATCCCTGGAAGGGCTCTGGATAACCTGATAAATTCAGACATTTGGAAATACTTGGTCAGCAGTCTGTGACAAACAGGGAAGGCAAAGGAAAACAGAACTCCAAAAGTCATCAATCTAAATTAATTAACCCAGTGACATTGTCATAGAATTTTAGCTCCACTGCAGAAACCAAGTGAATTCAGGTAGGTAAGCTTTTTTTGTTGTGGGATGTTTATTTACAATGAACTGCAGAAGAGGGTTAATCTAATGGGATGCAGGACTGCATTGGAGGTGAAATGCTTTGTGACCAACATCCATTTGAGGTATCAATTAACTTTTAATTCTCAGAAGGAAACAAAAGCAGCCCTGCACAAAGACTAAATTGGGGGTGGTATAAGGGGCACAGAGCTCATGGAAACTCGGGCCTGCTACCTTTTTTGTAGCAGGGAAAGGCCTCCTTATCTAACACAAAGGGGCTGAAGAGTAGGGAGGGAGAAGGGTGAATTGGTGTGTGGCCTGTTAACTCAATGATGTTTCTAAAGCCTGAATGGAAGAGTCAAAGCCACCCAAGTCAAAACAGCACTAAGTCAATAGCTTGGCTGAGACATCATGACCTGAATGGAAATGCAAATGGTTCAGTCCAGTAACGGCTTTGGGTGTCACTTGGTCCACCAGCTCTTCCTTCCGTATAACCTTTTCTGCTGCCCACAGAAGAGCAAATCACCTTTTTAGATACTGGATCCCAACTCCAGGGAAAACCCAGTATGTGCCAAACCAAATTAAGAGAGCACAAAAATTATAGGGTGGTAATTCTCAATTAAAAACAGAATATTTACAGCACTCAAGGTTTCCCTAGAGTCCTTTTAAACCACGAGCCATGTGATTTTGAAAAAGTGGCAGCTGTGGCCCTACAGAGGCATCTCACATCCAACAGGGAAGAAAATTCTCTCCATAAAGTACTGTTGTGGACATATTCGGCTTCCGACCACCAGACAACACAGGAGTATATAATTAGTTTGTTTTCCAAAGAGGGAACCACCTCATGCTTTTCTTCAAATTCAATCAAAACATACACGTTCTAAATAGAAACACGTTCATTCGAAACCCCTTTGCCTGAGCAGCTGTCTGGGCCAGGCCTGGTCGAAGAGCCTCATTGTATTCATCTCTGCACTCCAGCCAGTAAATGCTCGGCTTTGTTCCCCCCACCAGCGGAGGCAGTCAGGCTGTGTCAATGGGCTCAGCGGCCCTAATGATGGGAGGCAGGTGTCCTCAGAGCCTGCCCAGGTGAGGGGGTCAGCCTGGGTAGCATGACTCGCTCACTTGTCCTCAGTTTACAAAGCTATCTTCCCCACCCGCCCCCAGTCAATTAATTACTGCCATCAGCGTGCTCACCCCTCACAAGTGAAAGGAGTATACTCAGGCCTGCTTGGGACTTTTGCAACTATTCAAGAGCTCTGAAGACAACCGAGAGCCACTCTTTTCCAAAGGAGGTGGGGTGGTGAAGCTCTCTGCAACAACTCTATAACATGAAATCATAACAATATGAAAGAAATAAGCAGCTGCTCAAGCCTTATGAAGTAGTTGCTGACAGCACCAAGGTGGCCTCTGGGCAAATGCCCATCAGGACAAACAGACTCATATTCTCAAGTTCCCCCCAAAAAAGTGAAGGCCGTGTTCTTGTCCTTAGTTAATTTAAAAATGTCCATGCAGGAGATGAGCCAAGTAGACAGAGTAAGAATCACCTCTTACGCTTGTGCATTCTCAAGGCCCCAATCTGCACCTCCTCTCATTTTGTCTTCCACAGTCCAGGGAGGTAGGCAAGGTGAGAAACCACAGCCTCACATAACAGATGAGAAAACCAAGTTCAGAGAGGTTAAGGGATGTGCCCGTAGTCACACAGCTAATCAGCACAAGAACTAGGGCCAGAACCCAGGCATAAAAGCAAATAGAGCTGAAGCCGAAGCTACAGTTGGAGTTGCAGAGGTGGTCTTGCAAGGTCCAGGGGAGTGCAGCTTGGTTAGTCAGGGCAAGCTCTGCTGGGAAGGAAACTGGCTTCTGATGGCCTGGAAGGGAGACTGAGTTCTTCTGTACAAAGAGCTCACCACTGGCATTGGAACCCAATTTGTGATGCTCTGTTTATTCTGCCTACATGGGATTTTAGTGTTTCTAAAAAAGACCTCGCAGGATCCCAGAGGTTCTCCTGTATGCAGAGATTCTGCCTAATAACAGTTTCTGAACTCCTGCACAGGGAGCCCTCTCTTCAAGAGTCACCAAATATCACCTGTCTGCTGGCTTCAGGGTCCATTTGAGTAGGCATTATATTATTATAACCTGCCTTAATTCTAGGAGGCTGAATTAGTGTCCAGGCAATCTTGCCTAATGTGGGATCATTTTATTTTAGGTTCTCTCTCTCTCTTTTTTTTTGTCTGTGCCTGGGCATGCAGGATCTTAGTTCCCTGACCAGGGATCGAACCAGCACTCCCTGCAGAGGCAACACAGAGTCTTAACCACTAGACTACAAGAGAAGTCCCAGGTGAGATAATTTTTCACCAAAGTGGCATCTGTCCAAGGCACTGAGAGGAAACAGCTGTCTCTCTGCAGCCTAATGACTAAGAGTCAGTCAGTTTCTGGGTTCAAATCCCAGCTTGGCCATTCGCTATCTCTGTGACCTGGGGCCAATGATTTAAATCTCTCTGAGGCTCAGTTGACTGATCTGTATAAGGGTGAAAGTGTTAGTCACTCAGTTGTGTCCAACTCTTTGTGACCCCATGGAATATAGCCTGCCAGGCTCCTCTGTCATGGAATTCCCCAGGCAAGAATACTGGAGTGGGTATCTCTTCCCTCCTCCAGGGGATCTTCCCAACCCAAGGATCGAACCCAGCTCTCTCACATTGCCAGCAGATTCTTTACCATCTGAGCCACCAGGGAAGTATGAAAGTGAGTCGTTCGGTCGTGTCCAACTCTTTGCGACCCCATGGACTATACAGTCCATGATATTCTCCAAGCCAGAATACTGGAGTGAGTAGCCTTTCCCTTCTCCAGAGGATCTTCCCAACGCAGGGATCAAACCCAGGTCTCCCACATTGCAGGCAGATTCTTTACCAGCTGAGCCACAAGGGAAGCCGCTGTTGGGGTTAATAATGAAGATTAAGTTAGATCATGCACAAAAATCAGTCTAGTGCCTGGTGTACAAGGTATACTTATTATATTTCAGCTGTTAAAATTATTATTTTTCTTGCTTTGACATTTAAATGTGCTGCTGCTGCTAAGTCACTTCAGTCGTGTCCAACTCTGTGTGACCCCATAGACAGCAGCCCACCAGTCTCCCCCGTCCCTGGGATTCTCCAGGCAAGAACACTGGAGTGGGTTGCCATTTCCTCCTCCAATGCATGAAAGTGAAAAGTGAAAGTGAAGTCGCTCAGCCGTGTCCGACCCTCAGTGACCCCATGGACCGCAGCCTACCAGGCTCCTCTGTCCATGGGATTTTCCAGCCAGGAGTACTGGAGTGGGGTGCCATCGCCTTCTATCAACTGTTAAATGGTGAACACAGTATCTGACACAAGGTAAGTGCTATGCTATTGTTACCTTCCATAATCATAATGTAATATTATTATATATAATACATTATATTATGTAGCATTATTAGTGTCTCACTCTGCTCCCCTCCTCATGTCTTATCCTGCAATCAAACTCATCTCCCACTTCTGTGCCTTTGCATGTGCTTTGCCCTTTAATTGGACAGAACTCCCATTTTTGGTTTTGTCTAATAACTTGGTTTCTCTTTCAAGACTCAAATCAGGAGGCATGTCTTCCAGGAAGTTTCTGAAAACTCCCAAGGATGAGATTGCTGCCCCATGACACCCTGTGTGCTTCCCCCACAACAGCACCCACCACACTCTCATAACCCCTGGTCTACACTAGACTGTGTGCTTTTTGGGGACAAGCACTCTTTTGTATCTCCTGCATCCCTCTCTGCCTAACACCTAGCAGAGGGTAGACCTACATACATTTGTTGAAGAAATGATTCATGACGGCAATGACAATCATGATTATAATTACCAATAACAATGCAGCCTATGAAGAATCTGTGAAAACAAATATTTAACAGCAGCAGTACCATGTCTACAAATACCATCTTATGCTGGATGAAGGTGCTGTTGTGGTGCTGTGGAGGGTGTGCACAAAGAGCTCTACCTGTTCTGTAACTCCCCCTTTCCTGTGGCCCATAGCTCCTCTCAAGCTACCTGAACAAAATCTGAACACCACCAAGGATGACTGACTGAGGCAAGACCCAAGGGACCACCCTCCAGTGTGTCCCTTTTCCCCCATGGCATTTCCACACGGAACATCCTTTCTGTTACAGGAATATTCCTGAATCACATATTCCACAGGTAGCTATGGTCCTATGGAAGACCACTGCATTTGGAGCCAGAAGCCCTGGACTCAAAGCACTGCTCTGCCTCTTACCTGGGGGCACTTACTAACATATGGCAGGGGGCATCTTCCTCTACAGGTGCTGTGGTCAGAATGATTTAACTGGTGAACTAGTTTGTAAAAAATAAATAAGTAACAATGTGGCCCACCATTTAGTCTGGGGAAAAATACTCAAGGACCCCAAGATAAAGGCTATACAGTGACAAACTTTATTTTCTTGGGCTCCAAAATCACAGTAAATGGTAACTGCAGCCACAAAAGAAGCTTGCCCCTTGGAAGAAAAGCCATGATGAAGCTAAATAGTGTATTAAAAAGCAGAGACATCATTTTGCCGACAAGAGTCTATATGCTCAAAGCTATGGTTTCTCCAATAGTCATGTACAGATGTGAGAATTGGACCATAAAGAAGGCTGAGTACTGAAGAATTGATGCTTTCAAACTGTGGTGTTGGAAAAGACTCTTGAGAGTCCCTTGGACTGCAAGGAGATCAAACCAGTCCATCCTAAAAGGAAATCAACCCTGAATATTCATTGGAAGGAAGCTGAAGCTTCAATACTTTGGCTACCTGATGAGAAGAGCTGACTCATCGGAAAAGACCCTGATGCTCGGAAAGATTGAAGGCAGGAGGAGAAGGGGATGACAGAGGATGAAATGGCTGGATGGCACCACCGACTCAATGGACATGAGTTTGAGCAAATTTTGGGAGATAATGAATGACAAGGAAGCCTGGCACACTGCAGTCCATGGGATCACAAAGAGTCAGACATGAATAACAACAACAAAGTCCAGCTCTGGAAGGAAAAGGGGTGCACATGTTTACTTCCTGACTCCTTAGCATGTGCTCCACCGTCTCCTCCCCTGGCAGCAGCATTGGTAAAACCTAACCTGTTACCCTGGATTAAGGGGCAGGTGAACCAAATCAAAGAGGTCTCCAGAACAACAGAGCCACATGATCTTAAGTTAGCTGAACTTGGGTAGCCCAGTTGATCAGAGTCAGGCAGTCACCACTCTGAGATTCAAGAATTAAGAATGGCTTCAGCACTCCTGGAAGTCAGCTCAAGTCGTGCCTCATGAGTCTGGAGCTCTTCCCTCTGCCCCTGGAAAATTACCTCAGCAAACATTTCTTTTTTCAACCATGCCTTAGAGCATGTGGGATCTTACTTCCCCGACCAGGGATTGAACCTGTGCCTCCTGCATTGGGAATATGGAACCTTAATCAATGGACCACCAGGGAAGGCCCCCAGCAAGCACTTCTTGAGGCCTGCTAATCTGAACCTCAGCAGCAATCATTTGCCAAGTGCCAAGGACTCTACACAGCTCTCATCCTTACAACTCATTCTTACTCTTCATCTTATGTATGAGGTCACTAAGACTTAAGTAACTTGCCCAAGGTCACGGAGCCAGTCAAAATCAAGGAGAGATTTCCAATCTGAAGCTACTGAAGCTGGGAGTCAGCTTTACTGATGCTAAAGCCCCCATTTGTAGCTGTGCAACCATACTATCAGCTAAGTCCCTAAGTATCAAAGACTGGAAAGGCTACACATATGAGTGAGGCTGTGGCTTTTTTTTCTCCAAGAGCTCCTGGTCTAAAAGAACATATAGACACATTCAAAGATAACAGTGATCAGTGCTAGGATAGAGTTCATAAAACAGGATCTGATCCCAGAGAATGGAATAATGAAGTGCAGCTGGCAGGAATTTAGAAAGAGTCTCAAAAGCTGGCCTTCTCCCTTAGTTGTAAATCCAACTGATTTCATTCTTATTCAACCTCTTTCCCCACTTTATTTCTCTCCCTTCCTTTAGTATCTGTCCTTCCTGAAGCTGAATGAAGTGGGCATAAAATCCTTAAGCCACATGTCCCCTCACCGTTGTCCCTGGCACCTTCCCTGCTACATTCCACTCATTGTTGGTGAGCAGATTTAAAAAAGATGACTTTTAAGATTCCTTCTGATCCTTAGAGTTGAAGATTCTCTGAGCAATGTGCTCCAAAGCAGAGAGATTCTCAAGAGCCAACTGCAGAAATTAGCAAAGATCTACTCAACACAACCATGAATTCACCTTGAAAAATTCTGAATTGCTTCCCTATTTTATATACTGTGGGATCCCCAGCTAGAGTTGCCAACAGCTTTCTCTTGGTTTTTAAACTGGATTCAACCACTTTCACAATTTAAAATCTGGGAGAACCCTCCAGGGGCTGCAAACTAAACCACCTCACGAACAGCAGACAGCAGCCCTGACCGGAAAGGAGGGAGGGACAAACATGGCGGCAGCCAAGCCTGACGACCTCTGCTTGGTGGTGCATGGACCCAGAGACCTGCACTTGGAGTACTATCCTATCCCTGAACCAGGCCCAAATGAGGTGCTACTGAAGATACATCCTGTCGGAATTTGTAGTTCAGATGTCCATGGCCGGCAGCATGGTCGAATCAGAAATTTTGTTGTGAAAAAGCCAATGGTGCTAGGGCATAAAGCTTTGAGAACAGTCATAAAAGTGGAATCATCGGTCAAGCACTTATAACCAGGTGATCATGTTGACATTGAGCTTGGAGCTCCTTGAGAAACTTGATGAACTCTGCAAGACTGGCCGATACAATCTGTCACCAACCATCTTCTTCTGTGTCATGCCGCCCGATGATGGGAACCTCTGCCAGTTCTACAAGCACAAGGCTAATTTCTGCTACAAGTTTCCTGACAATGTCACCTTTGAGGAAGGGGCCTTGGTTGAGCCACTGTCTGTGGGGATTCATGCCTGCCGGCAAACTGGAAACAAGGTCCTTGTGTGTGGAGCTGGGCCAGATGGACTGGTCAGTTCCTCACAGCCAAGGCGATGGGTGCAGCTCAAATGGTGGTGACTGATCTGTCAGCCTCTCGGTTGTCTAAAGCCAAGGAAGTTGGGGCTGATTTCATCCTCTGGACTCCAATGAGAGCCCTCAGGAAATAGCCAAGAAAGCAGAAGGTCTTCTGGGCAGCAAGCTGGAAGTCACCATCAAGTGCACAGGAGCAGAGACCTCCATCCAGGCAGATATCTACCAGACTCATCCTGGTGGGCTGGTGCTGGTGGTGCTGGGCTCTGAGATGACCAGTGGGCCCTTCGTGCATGCAGCCACCTGGAAGGTGGATATCAAGGGCATTTCGCTACTGCAAAATGTGGCCAATGGTTATTTCAACACTTGCATCCAAGTTTGTGAATATAAAGCCCTTGGTCACCCATCGGTTTCCTATGGTGAAAGCTCTGGGGGCTTTTGAAACCTCCAAAAAGGGTTTGGGGTTGAAAGTCATGATCAAGTATGACCCCAATGACCAGAATCCATGATGCGAATTGGGCTCTGTCCTTGTGCCCACTCTCAGCATCTTGGGGCTAAGTGTTTGGCTGGGCAGTGTGAAAGTTTCTTTTGAACAGTAAGAATAATTAATAATTGTGTGTGTGCTCAGTCATATCTGACTCTTGCCAACCCCACGAACTGTAGCCCACCAAGCTCCTCTGTCCATAGGATTTTCCAGGCAAGAATACTGGAGTGGGTTGCCATTTCCTTCTCCAATAATAGTTAAATAATTAATAAAATTATCAAATAATAAAAATAAATAATTGATTCATTGTAAATAGAGAGCTTTACACAGGGGAGCTTGTGTGCCTTAAACATACAAGTAAGGAGAATTTGGGGGAACTTGTAGCCAGAACGACCTGTTTATGCTGATCAGAGTTCAGCAAGTAGAGCAGAGCTTGGCAAGCAGGTGCAGGGAACTCTCCTTCCTCCTACAGTGCCTGGAAGTTGAGTGAGGAAAGAAATCTGCCCCTTGGGTTCCTGCTTCTATTGTGACTGTGGCCAGATGGAGGATGGGAGCTCAGGTATGAAGAGACCTTTTACAACTTTATCAAGACTTAACTGAGCTTCCCTAGTGGCTCAGATGGTAAAGAGCCACCTGATAAAGAATCTGCCTGCAATACAGGAGACCTGGGTTCAATCCCCGGGTTGGGAAGATTCCCTGGAGGAGGATATGACAACCCACTCCAGTATTCTTGCCTGGAGCATTCTATGGACAAAGAAGCCTGGTGGGCTACAGTCCATGGGTTTGCAAAAAGTCGGACACAACTGAGTAACTAAGCACACTCAGCACAACTGGCCCAGAACCTGATTTTCACAAAAGTCTGCAGCTCAGGGTTGGGGGTGAAAGGTTGTGAACAGTTTGCCTTTAAAGCACGGTGCTTCTAGACAAAAGTACTATTTGATTGGATGATAAAATGAGAATACAGGACTTACCCTCCTGGGTCTAGGATAATTTAAAAACCAAACACAACTGAAATCCCATGTGAAATTAAAAAAAAAAAAATGTGGGTTAGAATCTTACAAATGGAAAGCCCTCTTTATTTTCAAATGCAAATCTGATTCAAATCAAGGCCAAAAGTTTAAACAGTGATTTAGAAATCAACCCTTGAGTTCAAAGCTGATTTTAAGTGTAGCAAAATGTCTTTGCTCTTGTCCAGCCCTCAGGTTTCTACTGTAGTCCTGCAATCAGCACTGGAAATGGAGACCCAGAGGTGACAACCTTTTCACTCTCTTCCAGAACCTCCCTATCTCTCTACCATGTTAGCAACAGAATTGTCAACAACTAGATAATGATTATCTAATTCTAAGTGTTATCTAACTCCAGTAATAGGATTAAAGATAATTCAGTCTGTCCAGCTTTAGGATTCCAGCCACATGTTAACCCCTAGCAAACTCCATTGGCCAGTGGCCATTTCCATGAGCTGTTCTCTCATTTAAAATAGCACTATCCCCAGAGCAACAGAAGAAAAAACGAGATCCATTGGATCTTGTCAAATTTTAAAATCTTTTGTGCTTCTAAGAATACCATCAAGAAACTGAAAAGACAAACCACAGAATGGGAAAATCTATTTACAAATCATATGTCTAATAAGGGGCTTCCCTGGTGGCTCAGATGGTAAACAATCTGCCTGCAATGAGGGAGATCCAGGTTTGATTCCTGGGTTGGGAAGATCCCCTGGGGAAGGGATCTAGTATACAGATCTGTCTAGTATACAGACCTGTCTAATAAGGATCTAGTATATGGAATGTATAAAGAATTCTTAGAACTTAATAACAAAACAGACAGCCCAATTGAAAATGGGCAAAAAAATCTGATTAGACATTTTTCCAAAGAAGATAAATGGCCATTAAACACATGGAGAAGTCCAACATCATTAGTCATTAGGAAAATATGAATCAAAACCACAATGATATACTATTTCACATATATTGGGAAGATTATCATAAAAAAGACAGATAATTATTTGTATTGGTGAGGATGTGGAAACATAAGAACCATCACATATTTCTGGTGAGATTGTAAAATGGTACTGCCACTTTAAAAAAGTTTGGCAGTGCCTTGAAGAGTTAAACATAGAGTTATCATATAACCCAGCAATTCCACTACTAAATATCTATACAAGAGAAATGGCAACACAGTGTCCACACAAAAACTTGTACATGAATGCTCATGATAACCAAAATTTGGAAAGAACCCAAAGGCTCACCAAGTGATGAACAGACAAAATGTGGTAAATCCATACAATGGAATAGTATTCTGCCCCCCAAAAGAGTGAAGTATTGATACATGCCACCACATAAATGAGCCTTGAGAACATTATGCAAAGCCAAAGAAGTCAGACAGAAAGGCTCTATATTGTATGATTCTGTTTATATTAAATATATAGGATATTTTTTCAGGTAAATCTAAAGAAACAAAGTAGATGAGTGGTCACCTGGGGTGGGAGGCAGGGAAGTGGAGAGTTACTGCTAACGAATGCAGGGTTTATTTCTGGATTAGTGAAAATGTTCTGGAAACAGATTATGCTGAAGGTGGCACAACTTTGTAAGTATACTGAAAACCACTGAATTGCATGCTTTTGATTAATGGGTTTTATGATATGTGAATTATATGTCCATTTTTTAAATGTAGAAAAATAGCAACATACCTAAGAGTCAGAGATCTATAAGGCAAACTAGACCAGGGCTGCCGACAATCTTCGCCACACACCCACCTCTGCCCTCCATGACAGACAGACTCACATTCACACGTGGTCAGCAGGAATGTATCAGGTACTTCCTATCACAGATTGGTACAAATCATAGACAGCAGCAATACAGTTAGTCCCTGATAAGTTCTAATTACCAGGGGCTGAGTTAGGTCCCTCAGTCATCTGGCTGGATCCTTCCAAGCTACCCAGTTCCACATCCCAAGTCCTCTACATATTCCCTGGCCTTCAGACACTCTGCACTGGTTTTCTTCTGGGAAAACTCCATCCATTTCCTCCCCCTTGCCTCTGTTCATACTATGCACTCCTCTCAAACTAATAAGACCCAGCTTATCTTTTAAACATCACCAGCAGCAAATTCTCTCTGTTCTATGAAGTAGCATTTTGGTACCAAAACAGGACTTATTGAGTATTTGTTGACTGACTGAACAGTGAATGAATGGCCTTAGATATGCATCCCTCTTAGTGGATTTGAAGAAATAAAACCACCATAGTTAGTGTAAGCCCTTCCTTAACTTCTCCAGAATAGCTGAAACAGTGTGGTGGATGAGTAAACAGGCCAGTGGAGAGGTTATGTTCCAGAAGAGGACTTCAATTCCTATCTGAATTTCTCACAGAAACAATGGAAAAGCATGGGCAGTCTCAACTTTGTTAATGTATCCACTGGAAAACATGATAGAAGATGCTCACACACAGGGCTGACTACCAGAGGCTTAATCAAGGTAATATAAGTGCCCACCATGGGTTCTTTCCCAATCAGGCAAGCATTTTCGAATGCAAGGGAAGGACAGCAACATTTTCATAAGGATAATTTTGAACCGGGTCTAATCTACTCAAAACAGGCAATCACTGACAAACTTCAGACCCTTTCTTATTAGTAGGAACAAATTGCATGCGTGCGTGCTAAGTCACTTCAGTTGTGTCCGACTCTTTGCGACCCTATGAACTGTCAGGCTCCTCTGTCCATGGGATTCTCCAGGCAAGAATACCGGAGGGTTGCCATGCCCTCCTCCAGGGGATCTTCCCAACCCAGGGAAGAAACTGCGTTGTTTACATCTCCTGCATTGGCAGCCAGGTTCTTTACCACTAGCGCCACCTGGGAAGCTCAGTGAGAACAAATTATTTGCAATCCAACTCCCAACCGATGGTGACACACCCAGGTGTAGCCACATTGCAGATGAGGACCTCTGGTGTATCAGGAAGTCACATTTCTGGAGAAAAGCCAGAACAGCATACTTGTTCTGGAAACAACCACAGACCACAAATGAGATCTTGGCACAAGGAAATGCTTTCTAAAGTGCATATATAACCAAAGTTTAACAGATCACACAGAAGCCAACCCCATAAAACTGTGTCTAATCTGGTGTCAAATATGTATGTCACAGAGCTTTCTCTCGGCCTGCCTTACCACATCTCCTCATGTTTGCTGCAACAAACCTGGAGGTCCAAAAGGGCTTCTTTGGGGAAATGTGTCCAGAATACTTGGGATGATTTTGTAGAAAGACAATGAATTGATATTTTTAAAAATCTGATCCAAGGCTAATTGTTTTGCTGTTTTTTTCCCTCTAAATGTTATCTTTCCTGCTGGCAGAAACAAGCATTAACCACACATGCTATTTGTCTTTTTTGCTGCCTTCACAACCAAGGTTCTGCTTTCTTGAGCTGTCATCTCACCAGCATTAGCAGCTTCAGTCTGCGCAACAGTGTTCTACAAGTCAGCCTCCCACCCTTAAAAATGCATGAACCGACCCCTGTCTGCACAGAACTTGTTATCCTTTGATTCTGTGACACTTGTCATTTCACAAGATCTAAAAGCCTCAAAACTCTGGCTTGCTGATAGCAGAAGTTAAAGGTACACCAGCCCATGTCTGAGCTCAGAACCACAACATGAAAACTGTCTACATTGGCCTTGTAATGGGAGATTGCAACCAGCATTAAAGCCCTGCTTTTTTTTTCCCTTTTATCATCAGTTAAAAATTGAATATTCAATGGTAATGAAATAGTAGGACTAATGCTGATAAAAACAAACATAGCAGACCTCACTCCTCCAAACACTGATACCATTATATCTGAAATCCAACTGAAGTACTACTAGCCCTATCTCTGATGATCTATCTTTGACTAATACCACATGCAAAACACTAAAGTATGAGTTTAAAAACCTATGTATCCTAGTTGACTTATATTTATGGAATGCAAAATAATGTTTTCTATATACTTATGGAATGCAAAATAAAGTTTGCTGTACATCTTATATTACATAATGTGTGTGTGTTAGTTGCTCAGTCATGTCTGGCTCTTTGTGACGCCATAGACTGTGGCCCACCAGGCTCCTCTGTCCATGGGATTTCCCAGGCAAGAATACTGGAGTGGGTTGTCATTTTCTTCTCCAGGGGATCTTCCCAAACTAGGGATCAAACCCAGGTCTCCCACATTGCAGGCAGATTCTTTACCGACTGAGCCACCAGGGAAGCCCTGTGTTATGTAATATATAAGGTTAAATACATAAGACTTAAAATGCTTTCATATTACTCCAAATCAAATTTCTCCCTTGAGAGTACTGTGGCATCTGATTACACTGTCTTCTTTCTATCTTACTATGCTTGCTGGTTAGCTACTGAAGCGTGTCCACATAACCATGCTCTCTTATAAGTCAGAGGGAAGGTAGCTCTGAATTTCTTACATTTTCCTGCTCTTCTCTATGTTGCTTCCTTTCCCTTGAATTTGGCCCAACACACTTTCAAAGCCTTTTTCAATTATTTCCCCTCAAGTATTGCCCTTTACAAAGGGTAACATTGCTGTGAATCTAAACAAAAGTTCCTAATGTTAGTTTCCTCAGTTGGTTTTAGAGAACAGATGCTAGTGAGTATTCATCTCTCGTTTTTTACTATAAGCAGGCCTTAGTACCGAGTCTAAAGGTTTTTAAATTGTTTGCATATTTTGAGGTATTAACTGTGCAGAAGACAATGTTTCTGCCTCTTTTTCCTTCAAATGATGGAAAAAGGGCAAAAGAAGGATTAGAACAGCTATATTTGCTTAAGAAATCAGGCAAGCACATCGTGCCAGGATGACATAAATCAACTAGGTCTGGATTTGTGAAGTATCTCAAATTACTATCTAAAGAGGTCAACTTTGAAAAACCAAAGAATATATTTTGTTAGGAATCTTTCCCTTGGTTTCCTAGACCTTAACATGATTCTGATTTATCTCTGGCCCTTTAACAATCCAGTATGTAGTAAGTGAGGGCTTCCTACATGTGAATCACTGTGGGAGACACAGATAACAAAAATGTGAGTCCTGCCCCTAGAAAGCTTGGTGTAAACAACAGGTACAGACAGGGTTAAATAAGTTTATATTGCACTGGTTCCTTGCACTTACTAGGGGTTGGATACATGTTGCTATGTGTTTTTTTTTTTTTTTTTAAAGAATAAATAAAGATAAAAACAACTCTAATACAAAGCAAACTTTGCTAAGCAGAGACACACGTTGTCCACAGAGAATTGGAAAAGAACTCATTCTGGCTAGCTCTTTCTGGCAAGGCACTGTGAAGGTTTTAGCATTTAAGTGGAGCTTTAGGGTGTATGTAGGACTTCCTTTGAAACCCATGTTGGAAGCAGGACTCAATGGTGATGACACAACATGACTGAGAGGGTGAAGCTGAGCCTGAAATGCTGGAACTTTGCTCTCCCACACCTCTGACCCAACCATGGCAACTCCAGGAGCCCTACTTCAGCTATTGTAGTTACTGAGATTCCATCCAAGTTCTCCTTTGCATCAAAGGTTCTGCTGTTAGACTCACAAACATAAGAGATCAGACTTATGGTTGCCAAGGGGGAGAGCGGGAGGGAGAGGGATAGACTAGGAGTTTAGGGTTGGTGGACACAAACTATTATATGTAAAATGGATGACCAACAAGGTCTGTATAGCACAAGAAACTGTATCTAATCTCCAGGGATAAACCATAAGGGAAAAGAAAGTTTTAAAAAAGAATATATATGTGTATAACTGAGTCACTTTGCTGTATAGCAGAGATTTGCACAACATTGTAAATCAACTATACTTCAATTTTAAAAAAGATTAAAAAACAATGTTCTGCATTAAAATGAAAAAAAAATGAAGTTTGAAACCCACTGGATAAGATTATCTTAAAGGGCCCTTCCAGCACTAAACTTCAATAGCTCACAGAAGAGATGAGACTTGCCTATAAAAAGAAAGACTTTGCTTGACCAAATTTATCAGCAGAATGGGAGAGCATAGGAAACTAACATGTACTGAGCATTTACTACGTACTCATGGTATGGCACATATTACTATTGAATGCAAAAAGCAAATCTGTATTATTGTCATTTTATAAGCAAGAAAACTAAGATTAGAGCAGTCAAATAACTTTCCCAAAGGTATGCAACTAATAAAGTGGCACAGAAAAGATTCAAACCCAGTGAGTATAATGCCAAAGGGCAAATTCCTATTAACCATTCTATGCCCCACCAAGGCACATCAGAGTTCACACGTTCAGAGAAAGGCTGAAAACAAACACATCTGTGCCAAATCAGGTTGTGAACAGCAATTTTGGGAACACTTATTTTAGAACCTGGCTTCCCAGGTGGCACTAGTGATTAAGAACTCACCTGCCAATGCGGGAGACATAGGAGATGTGGGTTTGATCCCTGGGTTGGGAAGATCCCTTGGAGGAGGGCATGGCAACCCACTCCAGTATTCTTGCCTGGATCTTCCCAACCCAGGGATTGAACTCGAGTCTCCTGTGGCTCCTGCATTGCAGACAGATTCTTTACCATTGTGCCCCCTTAGCTGTCAGAGGTTGGTGATTTTTGAAAACAGATAAAAGTTGACCAGGAGTCAGGTCTTGTGAAAAAGTACATGATCAAACTTGGCAATGCCAAGCTGATCAATGGTATGGTGTGAATAAGGAAGGAGGCACTATATGAGTCAGCTTCGAAGTAGGGTCCCAAAGACAACAAAAGCCACACTGTTGGAAAGCACATCTGGGCACCAAAGGTGATTATTTTGAAAGATGAAACTCTTGCTGTGTAAATTCTACTGTGTGCTTCTATTTTGTTTTGTTTTGTTTTTAAGTTTTCAATAGCATTCCATGAAGGAACAAACATACCAAGAGACGTGTTTTCACTTCTCCGCTCAGCTCCTCAGCCACTGAATAGCCATGGTCAAGTCCCTTTAGATTACCAAACATCAATTTTCTATAAAACAGAAACAGTAAAACCCAATGTAAAAGGCTGTTTTCGGGACAAGAAAAAAAAAAGTATAAAGCAGTTAGTACTATTCCTGAACCCAAATGGGCACCCCACAAAGGGCAGCTATTATTGTTTTTAATCATGGCTTAAATATTCTCTGCAGATTGGGGAGTTTGAACGGCTTAGTTCAAAACAGATGTATTTTCGAGTTTTTTCCAAAATGCCTGAGCTGAGTAGTATATTCGAACATGGTGTCACACGTTGAGGCACGGAGAGTTTAAGAAATGAGGACATTTCGAAAACTACTCAGGCTCCTCAAAAACATTTCTTGCAAATACAATCCACCACCACTGTATTTAACTCATTTGAACTGCTAATAACCACTTTTCTAGTAGCTTGGAAAGCATGGTTTAGAGAGAAATTTTCTGACCACAATAACTGCATGTTTTTCCTTGCAATTGTCTCTTAAAAAAATACTACAAAGTTTCTATGTTGCTGAGAAAGCAGGTGAACAGGGAAAGAAATGTAAAGCTTTGTGCCCACAGCTTGTTTTCCATGACATGGGAGGTCTGCTTTTGAAAGCAAGCAAAGTGTTCATTTATTAAGAAAAACCAGCTCTTTGGGCTCCTGCTAAGTGTTTGGGGGCTCAGCAATTATCCAAAAAACTCTGATTACAAATTCAAAGCTCCCTCCCACCCACTCCCCCACCTCTCTGAAAAACAGGAAATCTGCCTGTGCTCGCATGATGCCTTCATCGCCGCAACCTTGCTGCGAGTAGGGCTGAATATTATGGGAAACAAGTCACAAAAGAGAAAAGCTGAAGGCAGGTGCAGGAACAAGACGCCGCGCTCCTTGGAGAGGGCCTTAGGTAAGTAGCTACAAGAGTTGTACGTGCCAATCAAAGACGGGCAAGGGTCAAGCTCCCTTTTGTGCATGAACAAAGACTAATTGCATGTTCATAGCTGTAGAGTCTGCAGGCACTAATTCGAGAGAGGAACTATAAAAACCTTGGACTCCCGCCTCCCAACAGCAGCCAAGGGGAAGCAGAGGGCTCGAGGAGCCCAGTGGCTGTCAACCAGCTGGGCCTCTCCCTGCCTTCTCCACAGCAACCAGGGGCTCCCACGTGGCTGCCATTTCAGAAATGAAAATAAGCCATTTTGTGGAAACTGAAAGGATAGCTGTGTGTACATAACGCCAAGCCAATGAGCAGCAATGGAAAAGGCTCCGAGCCACTTAGCTTCCTTTGAAGCACAATGCCCAATACTGTTGGCCTTGCTTTTTCATTGAATCGACCAAATTAGCGGGCTCTTTTGACATCTCGTAGACATGACTGGTCAGTGCAAGTTGTCCTTTTCTTACGTTCGAAAACAAAGGTCTCTTAAGGTAGTTTGGTCCTGTGAGGAACCATTTTGAATCAGGTTACTACTAAGGCCAAGTGTCTGGAGCAGCTGGTTTTTGAATTTATTATTAAGAGTAGCTTACATTCATAGAACACAGCCACATCTCCCAAATACTTTCATTCATTCAGTCACTGAACATTGATGGGTACTCCTGCTGCAGGCAAGACGCTGTGTTTGGCTTTCCAGAGAACAGAAATGCATGAGCCAAACGGGAGCCCTGCTCATTAAGCAGAGCAGACCTGATTGAACCCATTCCACAACCCAAGAGACTCAGAACTGAAGACTTTCAGTGACAAAGCCAGGAGAGAATAGAGGCCCTTGGGCCCCTGCACAGTGTGAAGCCCACTGCACCCCCCAGCTTTTCCATCGGCAGGTATAAGGAGCAGAGGAGGGCAGTCAGTGTATAGAGTCCAGGGGTCTCCAAGCCTGTACTCAATCTCAATTAAAAACAAAACAAGGGACTTCCCTGGTGGTCCAGTGGCTTAGACTCCACAGTCCCACTGCAGGGGGCACAGGTTCCATCCCAGGAAAGGGAACTAGACTCCAAATGTTACAACTAAGTGTTCACACGCCACTACTAAGAACTGGTGCAGACAAATAAATAAATAGATATTAAAACAAACAAACCCCTCTTTGGCTAAACTCCCATACATAAATCACATGGACGTGGAATGCTCTAGAGGAAGTGGGGACAGGGACACTGGTGTAGTGGAGCCCAGCTCTTCCACGGACAAGCTGTGTGACCTTGACCATCACTTAATCTCTAAGCCTTAGTTTCCCCATTGACACAAGTGGGGAGTTGGGCTCACTAAAATCGGTGAGTCCTAAACCTGGCTAACCATCACAGACCCAGGGGAACTTGTTAGAGATTCGAAGTACTCCCTCATACTTTATGAATGATCATTCCCAGGTGAGAAGGCCTAAGAGTCTGCATTGTAACAAGCTCCCCAGAATATCCTGCTAGACAGCCAAGATCAGAAACCCTGCCTGAGATAATTTCCAGTGTCTGGGCTGGCCTATGAGAGCCCACACACAAGAAAACGCCATGTAAGCTCTGAGACAGAATTAACATGAGAAGGAGCCTGAAGAAGCTGCTTCTTTGTTTAGTCATTCATGTGTTCCACAAACATTCTGAACCATGCTGTCTTTGCTGATTTCTGCATGGAGTACGAGAAACACAAATGCAACTAGTATAGAGCACTTGTCGTTTGAGAATCTCAGTTCATTTGTAGAAACAGGTGTGTCAAGAGATCAACACAGAGTCTCCCTTGGCAATCTGGTGGTTGGGACTTCCCCTTCCAAAGCAAGGGGAATGGGTTTGATCCCTGGTCCGGGAGCTAAGATCCCACATACCTTATGGCCAAAAAATAAAAATAAAACATAAACAATATTGTTGTCCAATCACTAAGTCATGTCCAACTCTTTGAGACCCCATGGACTGCAGCACACCAGCCTTCCCTGTCTTTAACCATCTCCAGAGTTTGCTCAAACTCATGTCCATTGATTTGATGATGCCATCCAACCATCTCATCCTCTGTCATCCTCCTTTGCTCCTGCCCTCAATCCTTCCCAGCATCAGGTCTTTCCCAATGAGTCAGCTGTTCGCATCAGCTGGCCAAAGTATTGGAGCTTCAGCTTCAGCATCAGTCCTTCCAATGAATATTCAGGATTGATTTCCCTTAGGATTGATTGGTTTTATCTCCTTGCCATCCAAAGGACTCTCAGGAGTCTTTTCTAGCACCAAGATTTGAAAGCATCAATTCTTCAGTGCTCCACCTTCTTTATGGTCCAACTCTCACATCCATACATGACTAATGGAAAAACCATAGTTTTGACTATTCATTATTTCTAGCCTTTTTGATAATTGACATTCTAGCAGGTGTGAGGTGGCATCTCATTGTGGTTTTGGTTTGCATTTCCCTGATGATTAGTGATGTTGAGCACTTTCTCATGCACCTGTTAGCTATCTCTATGTCTTCTTTGGAAAAACATCTCTTCAGCTCCTCTGCCCATTTTTAATTGAGTTACTTTTGTTGTTGTTGCTGAGTTGTGTGAGTTCTTTGTGGGGTTTCCCAGGTGGCTTAGTGGTAAAGAATCCACCTGCCAATGCAGGAGACACAGGAGATGTGGGTTTGATCCCTGGGTCGGGAAGATCCCCTGGAGGAGGAAATAGCAACCCACTCCAGTATTCTTAGTGGCTGCTTCAGTCACCATCTGCAGTGATTTTGGAGCCCAAGGAAATAAAATCTTGAGAGTCTTGGATAGTGACAGAACAACCAGTGTTCTTGCTTGGAGAGTACCATGGACAGAGGAGCCTGGTGAGCTACAGCCTATGGGGCTGGACATGATTGAGCACACATACACCATGAGTTCTTTGTACATTTTGGATATTAATCACTTATTGGATGTGATTTGCAAATATTTTCTCCCATTCTGTACATTGTCTTTTCTTTATTTATTGTTTTTGTTTCTGCACAGAAGCTTTTTAGTTTGATGTCTTCCCACTTGATTTTTCCTTTTGTTGCTTACACTTTTAGGTGTCACATCCAAAAGATCATTGCCAAGACCAATGTCAAGGACCTTTTCCTCTAAGAGTTTTTCTTAGAGTTTTTCTTCTAAGAGTTTTATAGTTTCAGGTCATACATTTAAGTCACTAATCCATTTTGAGTTAATTTTACTGAGTGGTATAAGATAGAAGTCCAATTTCATTCTTTTGCACATTATCATCTAGTTTTTCCAGCATTATGTATTGAAGAGACTATCCTTTCCCCATTGAGTATTCTTGGCTCTGTTGAAAATATTAGTTCACTGTTTATGTGGGTTTATTTCTGGCTCTCTATTCTGTTCCGTTGGTCTATGTATCTGGGTATATGCCAGTACCATACTGTTTTAATTACTACAGTTCTGTAATATAGTTTGAAATAGAAACT